>NC_079487.1:52020189-52635239 GCF_020520425.1 Spinacia oleracea
CCAATTCAATTAATCCAACATGTCATCTATCCTAGGCAAAGGGTACTTGTTCTTGATGGTGTTTAGTTCCCTAAATTCGATGCATAATTCCATACTCTTATCTTTCTCCTTAATAAACAACACAGGAGCTCCCCACGGTGACGCACTAGGCCTAATATACTCCTTAACGAAACAACTCTTGCAATTGTGTCCTAATTAGATCATTTATAGGTGTCGTTTCAGGATTTAACTCTATAGTGAACTCAAATGCTCTAGCTGGTAACATACTTGCAATTTCACTCGGAAACACATCAATGAATCCACTCACAATGGCAACATCCTCGATCTTCATTCCGACTTCTTAACTCACATCTAGCTCACACAACCGAAAAATAGTTCACAAGGCAAGTTCTTAAACAATTTGGTACACCTTATGGTTACAACAGTAGGAATACTAATGGGTAAATCAATCACCTCAAAATCTACTAACTTCGGACTCTTAATAAGAGGTGACGAAACAAAAGAATAAGCTTTCCCTGAATCAAATAACTTTCTAACTAGCACGGAGTTAATAGGAAAGTAACAGAAACTAAGTCAACAGGTCGTTCATCTTCATTTCGACTTATCACATACAGTTTACCCGGGGCCTTGTTATGGTTGTTATTCTAATTAGTAAACTTATGGAGGTTTCCTTGGCTGTCTTGCGACCATATAGGCTCCAAACTCTAATTTCTTGACTGGTTAAATCCCGACTTCACCTGGTTACCACTCTCATTACCATTTTGTTCCTTTTTCCGCTTAGTAAAGCACTCATACTTCCTATGCCCCTTTTTCTGACAATAGTTACCGTTCATTAATTCTCCCTTACAATTCCTACCAGGATGGTTGTTATTGCACATCTTACAGTGATACACTCTCTCAGATTGGTTCCTATTGTTGTGCCCCTGTTTGTTCCTTCCTTGAAAGTTTCCATATCCATTCCCATTCCCATTTTCATTCATATTCCTCTTGAAATTCCCTTGGTTTTCCCCAGCATTAAACATTTTTCTTTTCTCCCAAGAACAATATTTTTCTTGTCCCTTCTAGACTGCAAACCATAAATATGAGCAACTTTCACATACACAATATCCAAAGATGTAAAGGTTTCCCCACCTAATCCTAATTGGATCTCCTCAATCAAACCTTGCTTAAACCTCAAAGCCTTTAGCTCCTATGTGGCTACAACCTCAGGTGCAAACCACGAAAGTGCTATAAATTTGCTATAGTAATCGGCAATGGTCATGCTCCACATACTAAGGTTTACGAATTCCTAAACTTTTTGCTTTCTCATAAAAGGTAGGGTAAAACTTTCCCTTAAGGCAGTAACAATTGAATCCTAATTGAATCTCTCAGCAGTGCTAAGACTAACTCTATTCTCTCTCCACCATAAATCAACTTCGTCTTTCAAATACATGACAACTTGACCCACTCTCATATTCTAAGGACAGTTCACAGCCTCAAACAATTTCTCAAACTCTCTAACCTAGTTCTCTAAAAATTAAGATCAGTTTCCCCCTTAAAGTATGGTGACTTAACTTTGGCTAGTCTCTCAAACATGTCCCCGGCAGAATCGGGACGCTCAGTTCTCTCTTGGATCAGCTTTTCCGCCAAAAGGCGAATAGCAACAACTAAGTCATTATTGTTGGCCATTCTATAACACGACCTGAAATTAATATACTCTATCTTAGATTCTAAACATCACTTACATGTCATTCTATATCAAGCGATATTTGATTTGACCATAGAGATCGCATCAATAAACAATATTCACATAAAATCATTTACGAAGGTGCAACAATCATTCCAAATAATTCTCCCCGATCATTCGCGAATGACATTCGCATAAAGGACATCCGATCGAGGGAAAAAAATCAAATTCAATCATCACAAATAATAATAATAAAAGAAATTATTCCTCTTCGCGTGCACAAACTAAATCATTGACCACTTGGATAATTAAACATTTAACTTTAATTCCTCAAAAGAATGTTAATAACAATCCTAAATATCCACAACACACCTGTCCTCAAAATAAAATTAAAAGTTCTATGATATAAACATAAACTATTGTTGGACGAATTGTCCAACCTTATTCCCAAACACAACTAAATAAATAAACAACCTAGAGAGAAACATCGTCATTTTTATCTTTTGACTCATCGTAGTTTTCTGAGATAAATAGATCATATTCAGTTTCATCCTCATCGTCAGCATTATAATAATAGACTCGTCTTATTCCTCTTGCGGGTCTCCGCAGAACTTCAAGTTGAGGCTCGTCCTTGCTTTCTTCATGTTCAGAATAAGTTTCAACCCTCATAAAAGCATTGTAGATATCCCTTTTTGTTTGACCTACAACACGGTCATACTCACGAATTGACTCATCATCACTACCAAACACACCTACTCTCATTGTCTCGCGCCAAGTGCACTCTCGCTCAATTATATCGTTGTCAGATTCCTGATTCATCACATTTTCATCATCGCTCAGAACGATAGGGTTGGAGTGGCTCCCTACTCTATTTTCTTCTATGCCAGACATGGTTAGTGATCTATCACAGTTAAACATAGTCCTTATGTTAGTAATTAGTACTCTCGGCTTACCGTACAATCCCATAATACAATAAGTAAGAACAATGGCAATCATAAAGCATGAGAAAGACATAGACATTTAACAAGTAGAGAAAATACAATCATGTTGAACTAACTATAAAATGCAGACATAATATTTCTATTTTATATGCCCTTTCCTATATTACCCATCTCTCATAATAAATCATAGTAGGTCAAACATTGAAGAATTTAAAGAATAAAACAAGGACGATTAGTAAGAAATAATTTTATTAAACGAATAAATAATAAACGAATAAATAGAATAAAGATTTTTTTTTTATTATTATTATTAATATTTCAAAAATATTTAATTAAATTCAAAAAGAAAACAACGTACTTAATTCGAATAAACGAAAAGTTTCAAATAAATAAGTTAATTTCGAACTTAAATAAGAAATATTAATATGCTTCCAAACAAAATAAAATGAATTTTGTCCCCCAAAAAAAAGTACGCATTTTTGAATGATGTAATAAGTAGAAGCTCAATTCTAGGAAATTCGTTTTAGGAAAATAGGTAGTTTAGGCGCCTAAAAATCATTGAAGTAAAACCATAAGCTTCTAGATACCACTTTGTAACACCCCGACAATTCCCTTTTTCTAAAATAACCTTTTATAAATATAACTATAGATAATTATCAAAGTATTATCTCCCGTGTAAAAACGTAACGGCTTATTTAGAATTTTGCAGCGGAAAACAGAAAACTAACTTTTAGGTTTATAAATAATCGATTACATAATAAGTCCAAAAACCAATTAACGGAAATAAGGAAATACGAATAGTACGACAATTTCAAATCCAAATTAACAAACCAAATCATTTAACAAAGCAAATCTAACTACAAGCTCTCTAATCCCGATCCCAATGATGCATCATCTTCAAACCTGTAGATGGGCAACGCTTATTGATCCTTAGAGACTGCTCACCAAAGATGGGTCATCACAGGATCAATAAGGCATAGCCATGATCAACACACACAAGCAAAGCACGTAATCAGCAAAGCTGAGTACTACATACTAAAAGCAATAATGATCCTAACATGACACTATCAAACGAACCATCCTATCATGATACTAATAAACATAAATAAGGGCAGACAAAACATGATAATTTGACGACCATACTTAACTAGACTAGGCTAGACTGGACTAGACTTTTATAACAATAATATAATTTTAATTGAAATAGGCAATGGACCGAGTTTTCTAGCTAGAGGCTTCACTAAGGAAGACGAGGTACGGGCGCGACTCCGTAACCTCAGTGACCTGCGATATCGAGGAACGTTTGAATAAAAATAGGACACTGTGATCAATCCGGTCCGAGATAAAGGCCATGGGCTACCACCATGAACCCCAACTCCTGTTTGTCCGTCACTTTAGACGTGCACAGTCTAAAGCTATTGCTACTCAGTTTCACTTTACATGATTTACAAATTGAAACCCTCTTATGACTCAACAATCACATAAGGCATACAATCCACATTTATTCACAACTGTTTTTATCTTGGAATTAAGTAAGTGATCACAAAGGTATCAAACAAGACTCATTCCAATTAAATCCAACCTTTCCTTTAATACTGCTCAATCCCTCTATATGGGTATAAGGTTTCAACTTACTGAACAAGGTCCTCGGCCCTCATAAAGTAGTGAAAAGCTAAAAGGGAACAACAATCAACCGATCTGAATCAATATATACAAAGTAATCTAGTGTTCCCAATCAAACATGTTTGCATCAATCATCCATACTAACATGTTATAATTCTCATAATGCAATATAGGTTCAATATGTCCATCCAACAGTATTAAACATGCAATTTCAACCTGACCAAGTTCATCAACAATATCAACATAACCAAGTTCATCAACAATCTCAACATAACCAAGTTCATCAACAATTTCAACATGGTTTCAACAATTAGCACACATTCCAAGCACACAGGTATGTATGTACCTTGTGTAAACAAACCGATAGGCCACTTTAACACTTTCAAAAGTCTCCTTAAAAGAATTCTCCGCCTAAAACAACCAACAAGTAATCCCAATCAATTTCTAATCATTGGCAACCATAATAAAGCATTCTAAATGCATCCTAAACATATTTTGAACCATCCCAATATCAAAACTCGAGTATTTGATTTCCTAGCATAATTATTAAATCAATGATTGAAATTCGTTGAAAACTCTTCGCAAACATCATACTTTAAATTTTCAGCAATATATACTCGTTTAAAACTTTTCCAAGACCAATTTAACATGCCTAGAACGTTGAAACAATAAATTTCATAATCCCTAGTCATCCTACCATGATTTCAAACTATTAAAGACTTAAAATTCAAGCCTCTAATAATTAAAACCCTTATTTTCATTCAATTATATAAATCTGAAAATTTAATTATTAATCATGCAAAATATATAATATGAAATTCATAGCTTAATGATAAAACTATAATTTAATTCGATAAAAACGTGAATTATATTAATAAAACATAATTAAAACACAAAATTAGTTTAGGGTTTAAAGAAATAACCAAATAAAGAATAGAAGGAGCTGCTGGCCGGCGACAATGGCGGCAGCAGGCAGTGATCCGGTAGGGCGACACAGCTGGTGGCGGCAACGGTACAGGGCCACGCTGGGTGGTGCTGAGTTGCGATGGGTTTGCGCAGGAAGAAAGGAAGGAGGATGAGCGAGTTCGTGCGCGATGGAGAAGGGAAGGAGGAGGTGAGGTTCACGGCTGAGCAGCGGCGGTGGCGCGGCTGGTGGCCGACGCACGGTGGTTCTGGTTCACTGTCACAAATAAAACAAGACTTAAGGAGTTAAGGAGGAGAGAAACGTGAAAGAAAGACAAGAGCAAGAGGAAGAACGAACGAGAGGAGGAGGACGTAATTACCGGCGGTGACGGAGAGGGACAACGACGAAGGAAGGGACGACTGTGGTGGCGGCTAGGCAACAGCAGTTGACGACACTGAGGAGAGAAGGAGAATGGGTTGGTGGTTCACGTGAGTTTGCAAGGGGAGGGTTTGGCTTTGAGTTTTACTTGAAAAGCAAGGAGGAGGAAAAAGTTTTGGGTTTAATTTCTTTGGGCTTTGTCAACTTGGGCTAGGATTAGAATTTAGTTTTAGGACTTGAATCCAAAACTGATTAGGATGGTTTTCTAAATTCAATCGGTTTTCGTAATTCGAATTCTTTTCAATATAAAATTCTAAAATGATTTTTGATTTCATAAATCGTTGAAATATTTAAAACGTATAAAAAATAAATATTCGTTAATTACATATTTATTTCTAAAATTCGTAAATTATTTAAATATAATTACTATATGTTAAAATATATTAATAAAATGTATAAAATTACGGGGGATTACAATATACCCCTCATAAAAGAAGTTTCGTCCCGAAACTTGACACGAAAATTCACACATTTTTCAAAAGTTTTCAACTTATTCTTACTGGAGGAGTACTTGTGCCACTCATGTGCACTCTTTTGCCAACTTAAAATTGCTTGTGTTACTCATGAACACCTTTTTCTTATGCGGAAAATCTATTTACTTTGCACCAACATGTATAAGTTGCTAAAAATAAGCATAAAATGCATAAACATACCATAAAAAATAGGTAAAAAGCGCGAATTTCTATCGCATTCTACCCCCCTTAAAGAAAACGAGTTACGCCCTCGTAACTCATCTCAGGGAATGACTTTGGACATCTTTTATTCAACGAGTTCTGCCCCTAATACTATATTTTCACTAAAATTATTCCAGCAAGTAGAACTTCTTCACTTCTTTCCCATACAATGTCTCAACATGAGACATTTTACTGCTCGCATGGTAACTATTGATGCGCGAAAATTCAATCAAATCTAGATGATCTCCCAATTTCTCTTTAAAGCCAATAGTACACTCTCGACATATCTCCCATGGTTTGGTTAGTGCTCTCAGTGTTAGGTTATGATACATATGATATTACATAAATCATGCGGAAACAACCATTAACCCAGGATTACATATTATTTACACATAATCATATAGCATAATTTAGATGCATACTCTTTGTTGCGTGCCCTCCCTAGCTGCGCCCGAACCGAACAAGAACAAGTCTTTAGGACTCCAAGTGTCGTCCCTCCGTAGATAGTCCACAGCACGTCCGGATCCGCCTTAAGATTGACCAACTAGAATCACCCTTAAGGTACTAGAATTTTCGGCACTTTTGAGCAAGATGTGTGGCTGAATTTTTCTCTCAAAAACTCACTTTGAATACTTTTAAAACTCGTTATAAATTGTGAACCCAGGCCACATATTTATAGGGTTATGGAAAGGGAATTGGAATCCTATTCAGATACAAATTAATTAAACCTAGAATCCTACAAGAACTCTAATTTAATTAATTTATCAAATAGAATTAGGAATTTAATCATTAACCGAACTCTGCACGTTTTAGGAAACGTGCACGAACACAAACAATTACGCACACACACACGGCAGCCACGATGGGCCGCTCATGCGTGCGTGCGAGCAGCAGCCCATGCAGCGAGGCCTGCGCGAGCCACAAGCCCACGCAAGCACCCGCGCGCGCTGCGTGGCTGTGCGCGCTGCCACGGCCTGCTGGGCCTGGCCTTGCGCTGGGCCTGGCATGGCTGTTTGTGTGGCGTGCTTGGCTTGCTGGGCGATGGCCTGGCTTCGTACTGGGCCCTCGTCCGGCAGGCCTCGTCCGATGCTTATTCGTACGATACGCTTCCGATTAAATTTCCGATTCCGGAATTCATTTCCGATACGAACAATATTTAACATTTCCGATTCCGGAATTAATTTCCGTTTCGAACAAATATTTAATATTTCCGTTTCTGGAATTATTTTCCGATTCCGGTAATATTTCCGATTCTGACAATATTTCCGTTTCCGGCAATATTTCCGATTCTGGTAATATTTCCATTTCCGATAATATTTTCCGATACGTACCATGTTTCCGTTTCCGGCAACATCTACGACTTGGATAATATTTATATTTCCGATACGATCCATATTTCCGTTTCCGGCAATATCATCGTTTCCGGAGTATTCATTTCTTGCCTGTGACGATCTCAGCTCCCACTGAAACCAAGATCCGTCGATTCCGAATATCCATAGATAGAGTATTTAATGCCATTAAATACTTGATCCGTTTACGTACTATTTGTGTGACCCTACGGGTTCAGTCAAGAGTAAGCTGTGGATTAATATCATTAATTCCACTTGAACTGAAGCGGCCTCTAGCTAGGCATTCAGCTCACTTGATCTCACTGAATTTATTAACTTGTTAATTAATACTGAACCGCATTTATTAGACTTAACATAGAATGCATACTTGGACCAAGGGCATTATTTCCTTCAGTCTCCCACTTGTCCTTAGGGACAAGTGTGCATTTCCTAATTCCTTTGTCGCTCGATGCTTGCTCTTGAACATAAGGTAAGAGTTGTCATCCTTATTATGTCCAGAGGTGTTCCTCGGTTTCAGAGTTCAACTGATCAAATAAACAGATAATCATGGCCTATGATTCATCCGAGCACGGCCATGCATTTCACAGTTTCTAGCTCTCCGAGTGGCCTTGTACAACTTTTAAGCATCTCATCCCGATTTATGGGAGGACAATCCCAATCTTGCGATCTTGAGATTAGACTTCGTTTGATAGGTGATTACCTGAGCGTTGCCTTTATAGCCTCCTTTTACGGTGCGACGGTTGGTCAACGTCAAAGCAACCAGTTCTCAAACAAGTAATCTCAAATCACTCAGGTATTGAGGATTTAGTGTCTAATAATTTAATGAAATTTACTTATGACAGATTTTTATCTCTTACAGTAAAGTTTCATAGGTCTTGTCCGATACTAGTCTTCCCAAAGTAAGTATCTATGCAAATGATTATGACATTGCCATGTCCACATAGTTCAAGAAACAGAACTACTAGTCATCTTGCATTCTAATCGTCTAACGTTTTCTATGCGTCCAATTTTATAGAAAACTCCGACTAGGGACCATTTTCAACTTTTGACATTCAAGTTCACTTGATAGACATTTCTTAGTCACAGGACTGGTCCTGACAGTCTATCTTGAATATATCGTCAAATTTGAAGGGACTCATCATTTAATACTAAACCAAGATTAAATGGAATATGAAAATACATTTCATATATGATAAATGTTCAACCCCAATGTTTTATAACCATGGGCCTCAAACCCATCTTCTAAAACAATTTATGGAATTCAAAGCTATGCTTGATTTCCAGTGCTACAACGTGAGTGTTGCTTCTCACTTGTTGCATAGGTTTAGTTATCATGCTTTGCCAATCTTAATATCCTTTTCATCGAATGTTCTTCGAGATATGATGATAAGATCTTTTCGAGTTTGTTTATTATGTGATCTAGTCTTTCTTACTTCGATGGTGGTTTTACTCATTTTTCAATGAAGAACCATCAAGTTAGCAGACGTTTTTCTTGCTTCAAGAGTGGTTCTACGCATTTTTCAATGAAGAACCATCAAGCCAGCAGATAGGTGATCTACCCAAGTTCAGTGAAGAACTTTAAACAACCCTGTTTTATTGCTTCTTAGGCAATAATCACTTTTACTTCAACTGTATAGGTTGCTAGTGATGCTTTGTTTGGATTTACCTATCCAGGCAGTTCATAGATATGTGGAAGATTCTCCAACTATATCTTAGAACATAGAAATTATTATTTTAATTTCCCACGCAACAACTCATGGTCTCCAACCCATGTTGCCATTTTCTAAACACGATGCTCTATAGCTCGTCCTTATCAATGGTTAACTCCAAAGGGTCTTGCTTGATCCTTTGCCAGTGTTTATGCGTGTAGCATCAATATTTAGCATATCTTTATTTCCTTGAATCAAGAACTGTTCCTATGTACCTTTTCAAGTACCATAAGTATTCTTGATCTCAATCTAGTTGATCTTTACTTAGATCAATAGAGGTTGGTATATGTTCGTCGTGCCTAAAGTCATACGATACGTTTTTGGCGATCCTCATATTATATCATACATGATAAATTCTTTTGCAGAATTTTTCCCAATTGAATTCTATTCATGTAACTTTAGCTTATCTAGTTTTAGTAGATACTAAATTCAGCTAAATTCTTTGACATATAATATAGGTTATGAATCTCATTTAGACTCTTTGATGTTTAACTTAGTAAATGCTTATACATAGTTCAAACATCCTTTACTTAGGTTTATTCACATGGGTCGAATATCTCCAATGGAGACTTTCGTGTTTGATTTAGTAAATGCCATCACTTAATCCAAAACAATATCATAAGATCTTTGTAAATAGATCTTAATACCCAGTATGTACTAAGTTTCGCCTTGGTCCAGCATTGATGAATAATTTCAAATCTAAGTCATTAGCATTTGAATGTTATTTCACAATAGAGAGATATGTGTGTGATACACACAGGACCAATTAAGTTTTTATGTACTCCCACTAAACTTCTTATATATCTATAAGAATCATGTAAATTTTATGAAACTAAAATGCTTATTAGCTTCACTAAAATACAGTTCCAATTCCCAATTGCTTGCTTAAATCTGTACTTAGATTTCATAAGTTAGCATTCCTTTTCAAGCATTTATTTGGATCCACAAATCCTATGACATGCCATGTACGTAGTTTTCTTCCAACATTTGATTGAGGAATAAGTTTTGTCATCCAGTTGTCATATGTACCAATATGCAATCATTGCTTGAGTTATAGACTTGAGTGTCACGATTATGCATGAGGTTTCAACACAATCCATGCCATGAATTTTCTTGTAACCTTTAGCAACTAATCTAGCTTTGTGTGTGAACACAATTCCATGTTTGATGGTTTTTATCCTTAAAACAAACTTGCAACCAATAGGTGTGAAACTATTCTTGCAAATCAACAAAATTTCAATTTTGTCATCAAAACATTGAGTACGTTTTATGGCCTCTAACCATTTAAACATTTGAGTCTATATATGGCCTCTAACCATTTTAGGGAATCTGGGTTTCGTCATAGCTTTCTTACAAGTCACAAACTCATTAATCTACATGATAATAGTTTGACTGCAAGTTGTAGGTTTCTTCACTATCTAATAGAAGAATCGCATAGCTTCAGTGACCTGAACTCCATGATTCTTCACTATTTAATAGAAGAATCTCATAGTTTCAGTGACTTGAACTCTATGCCTACTTGGGTATAGAACATCAAACAATAGAATATCAATAGCCACTTGAAAGTCCTTTGAATATTCTGTTCTCCTTGAAGCACTTGTAAAGTCTTCTAAGAGATTTCTATTCTTTAAAGCCACTTCTAAAGTCTTTAAAGGATAAGTTCGGATTTTCTGAAGCACTTCGAAAAGCCTCCGGAATGTCCGTTTATGTTTGTTGTTCGCCTCGAAGACTTTCGAGGTCTATTTTCTCCCACTTGTCATTTTGGAAACGAATCTCCAAAAGGACATCATTTCAAGCAAACAAACATTATGTTCTCAAAAATTCGTGGTAGAAACAATACCCTTGTGTCTCATTTGAATAAATCACAATGAAACATATATCTATACTTGGGGCCTTAGTTTGTTGAATAACAAACACTAAGCTCCCACTGAGTTTAGGAACTCTTTAGATATATTATGAAAAGATATTTTGAAATTACTTTTCAATAGCTTTGACGAATTTGGTTTAGTTTGGTGGTAGTTGAGCATTTTGTTTTAGAAATTATAGGAAAAGTCTTTATGATCATTGATCGAATCAAGTACTAATTGACTTCGATTATTCCAACTAAGATATGCCATATCTTATGGACCTAGATTGTGAAATTACAACACACAATCATTGATGATCATATTTGGTCTCAAGTAATCATCAACATGATCTAACCTAGATCTTTATGATTTCTTGCCAAGTGGATTTTATACTTCTGAATCTTTGAACTAGCCAAACAGATTCAACTTATATCATATTTGAATAAATAAACCTATATTCACTCAAATCCATGTGAAATAATAAAGTCATAAAATCTTTCTTTAGCTTTGAACTCTATTGTCTAGGCGTTCTAACAATAGTTCATATCTTTTGTTACTTTCAACAAGTAAGACTTGTTGTCTTGAATGATCTAGAAATCAATCAACTTTCAAAATTCCATCAAAATAGAAATTTTGAATGTTAACTTATTGATATGGTCTAAGCAACAATGCCAAAGATTAGTGGAACTCAAATCAAGGGGTTGATTTGAACCTAGTAAAGTTCTTTAAAGAGTTGTTTGTTTTAATCAAGCATATTGACTCAACCTGTAATTGACCATTTCATTCAAATAAACAAACAAACATTGTTTTTGTTTTTCTTGAATGTGAGTCTTTCTGTGTTTGAAAACAGAAATTTAGGTATGCTGATTATGGAACAAAATAGCCATTAAGTTCCAGCCTTTGAAAGGACTTAAAACAAACTAGATGACCCTACAACTAATGTAGCATTGCCATGCTTCATTTCCCACTTGTAGGTCATTAGTGTATCCTAGCTTCCATTGTTTGAGTTATTACCGAAGTAAGAACCTCAAGCGGTATATGATACCAAGGAAGTTTGATTGCTAGGTCACTTCTCTTTAAACATAAAGTTATAGGTAGAAACGGAATCGTAAATTCCTTTCATATTTTCTTTGTTTTCCTATTTCTTGTACCCTTTCTTATAGTCTTAAGAATTGAATTCTTTAGTGTTGACTTTTATACTTTGTTAGACATGTCCAATGTCACCAACAAGGTTCTTTACCATTTTAATTTATGTTGAATATTTTGTTTCAACTAGATGATCTTACCAGAAGCTTCTAAAGTTCTCTAAGTATCGATCTATTCGAATGTCTAGGGACTAGACTCATTCGAAAAATAAATGGACAAAGATATTAGGTTGTTAACCATTGGTAAGGCTGAGCGTTTAAACTCAATGCTTTATGATCTCAAAACTACATTGTATATTGAATTCACAAGCACCAATTGGTTTGCCATTCGATTTTGATATTCGAAAACAACCATAAAAGTTGATATAAGAAACGTACATTTTAAATTGCTCACTTTCTCTCTTTTCCGTGAATCGTTCTTGGATTCACTACCAATCGAGGAAATTTACTGTTACCTTTCTAAAATGATTTATTGCAGTGCAAGATATTTAATTATAAACAATAATTAAAACATACATTGAAGCATGCAAAGTCTAAACATTGATCATGAATAATAACTTGAAAATGAAAGCAATCATGCAATTTAAACAAGTCATTAGCATTTTATTCGAATTATGTGTTCCGGCAGGTGTGAATAAAATGATTCCAAGATCCTAAAATCATTGAAGAACTAAGCACAGTTTGTCGACTTAGTCCTAAAACATCTTAGGTAAGCAAAAGCCTTTTGCTAATAGTCTAGAAACTATTCTTGGTTGATAGGTACGTCTAAGAACTTATTAGGTAAACCTATCGATTTTGCCACGACATAAAAGGACTCCTTACTTATATCGTTGAGTTTCACCAAAACTAACATGTACTCACAATTATTTGTGTACCTTGCCCCTTTAGGACCAATAAGTAATACCTCGCTGAGCGAAAACTATTACTAGATTGATGTAAAGGATATCCAAGCAAGTGTATATTTTGGCATGGCACCTTTTAACTCAATTTTTTAAGTTTGGAACTTAAGGCTCTTACTATGTTGGTTAGATTTTAAGTGAACTAAAATCCTTAATCATGCAACATAATCAAGCTTTTGATCTCATGCATTTTAAGACATATTTAAAAGCAATAAATAACTTAAAACATGCATAAGATATTTGTGATCTAGTATGGCCCGACTTCATCTTGAAGCTTTAACTTCAAAGTCCGTCTTGAAAATCTCCGTGGGAGGCACCATTTTCTTCAAATAGGATAAGCTATAACTAATTACAACTATTTGATGGTACGCAGACCATATTTGAATTGAAAAATAACTTTGGTACTTCAGACCAATTACATTCAAATTAATGGTACGCAGACCATATTTTCTATCCTATTTGGGCCATACTAGTCACTTCATAACCTGCAAAACAGTACATATACAATATATACCATTCACCCATTCATTATCATGAATGGCCCACATAGCTGATTAGTAAAACACATTATGCATCACGTAAACATTTGCAGCAATTAATCAAGGGCACCAATAATCTACCAATTATTCAGTCCTTATTAATTCTAATCAAGTTGTTTTAACCTTAAGGATTTGTAGACCTAATCAAGAGTTTATGACTAAAAAGCGCTCCCACTTAAACCAATAAATTCATATGCTTTACTAATTTTAAACATAAAAATGTATTTCTAGTCTAACCGGAAACATACAAATTTAATTAAAATTTAAAGCTCATATAAATTTATAATTGAATCCAAAAAGTTTAATTTAATTTCAGTCGTATTTAAATTAATTCATGATTTTAATTTTAGTAAAATAATTAGAATAAATAAAATTTATTATAATTACAATATTCAAAATTAAAATCCAAGAAAATAATTTAAATTAATTAATTTTAAAATTAATTAAAATTACGTGAACTGAAACTTTCAAATTAAACATTCAAAACGATCTAATCGTAACGCAAACACCCTACGCATTGCACGCCCATGGACCGCTCGCACACAGCCATCGCTGGCCATGTGCGCGCAGCCCATGCGCTCGTCGCATAGCTGCTGCATCTCCATCGCAAGCCATCGCACGCTGTGGTGCTTGCTGCGCGCGCGCCAGTGCTCGTCGCACGCGAGCCATCGCTCGCTGGGCGCGCGACATCGCTCGCTGTGCGCGCGAGCCATCGCTCGCTGGGCGCGAGCCAGCGCTCGCTGTGCGCGCGAGCAACGCTGGGCGCAGCGCTCGTGGCACGCGAGCTTGCGCTCGCTGCGCCCGAGGCTGCGCGCTCTTGCGCGAGGCAGTGCGCGTTGTGGCGCAGCTCGCTTGCTGCCCACACGCGACTGCCTTGGCTCGCCCTTCGCCCATGCCCATTCGTCCATTGCTCGTGGCCCACGACACAAGGCAGGGCTGCTGCCTTGTGCTCGTGCACTACGCCCTTGCTCATTGCATTCGTGCCGCACGGGCGACGAGCTCCCTTGCTCGTCGTCGCATGCCCGCATTATACAACACCCCTTAAGGGTAACACGAAGCGTCCATTGCTTTGTGCGTGCAAGTTATATGAACGAATCGCATAAAAAATTTAAAATTTATAAAATTAATGACAAATTAATAAATATTATTAATTTCATAATTTTAGGGCGAAAAATCGAAAATTTATTATCCAATTGATTTCCGATTGTTATGGATTCAAGTCTAGGTCATAAAAATTTAAAATTTATCATAAATTTACAATTTTTATGGTGGTTTTTAATCATAGGTTTCTAATTAAATTATAATTAATTATGAAAATTAAATTAATTCTAAATTATTCTAATTTTCAACAAATTAATCATAATTACAAATTAGATTGCATAATTAACAAGGCTAGGCATTCAAACTTGTTAAACATATACAATAGGTCAATCAAAAATTCAAGATTTATCAACAAGAATCGCAAATATTTAATTTAACATCTTAAATTTACGAAATTTTGCATTCGAAAAACTAAAACCTTCGAAAAGTCATAGTTAGGCTTCGAATTTGAGAATTCTGGGTTCGGGAGAAAAATATTATTTTTGTCAAAATTTTAGAATTTTCGGCACTTTTGAGCAAGATGTGTGGCTGAATTTTTCTCTCAAAAACTCACTTTGAATACTTTTAAAACTCGTTATAAATTGTGAACCCAGGCCACATATTTATAGGGTTATGGAAAGGGAATTGGAATCCTATTCAGATACAAATTAATTAAACCTAGAATCCTACAAGAACTCTAATTTAATTAATTTATCAAATAGAATTAGGAATTTAATCATTAACCGAACTCTGCACGTTTTAGGAAACGTGCACGAACACAAACACTTACGCACACACACACGGCAGCCACGATGGGCCGCCCATGCGTGCGTGCGAGCAGCAGCCCACGCAGCGAGGCCTGCGCGAGCCACAAGCCCACGCAAGCACCCGCGCGCGCTGCGCGCGCTGTGCGCGCTGCCACGGCCTGCTGGGCCTGACCTTGCGCTGGGCCTGGCGTGGCTGTTTGTGTGGCGTGCTTGGCTTGCTGGGCGATGGCCTGGCTTCGTGCTGGGCCCTCGTCCGGCAGGCCTCGTCCGATGCTTATTCGTACGATACGCTTCCGATTAAATTTCCGATTCCGGAATTCATTTCCGATACGAACAATATTTAACATTTCCGATTCCGGAATTAATTTCCGTTTCGAACAAATATTTAATGTTTCCGTTTCCGGAATTATTTTCCGATTCCGGTAATATTTCCGATTCTGACAATATTTCCGTTTCCGGCAATATTTCCGATTCTGGTAATATTTCCATTTCCGATAATATTTTCCGATACGTACCATGTTTCCGTTTCCGGCAACATCTACGACTTGGATAATATTTATATTTCCGATACGATCCATATTTCCGTTTCCGGCAATATCATCGTTTCCGGAGTATTCATTTCTTGCCTGTGACGATCTCAGCTCCCACTGAAACCAAGATCCGTCGATTCCGAATATCCATAGATAGAGTATTTAATGCCATTAAATACTTGATCTGTTTACGTACTATTTGTGTGACCCTACGGGTTCAGTCAAGAGTAAGCTGTGGATTAATATCATTAATTCCACTTGAACTGAAGCGGCCTCTAGCTAGGCATTCAGCTCACTTGATCTCACTGAATTTATTAACTTGTTAATTAATACTGAACCGCATTTATTAGACTTAACATAGAATGCATACTTGGACCAAGGGCATTATTTCCTTCACTCAGGCTGACCATCGGTTGCAGGGTGGAAAGCAGTATCATTTTCAATGTTGTCCCAAGATTCAACTGGACATTTCCCCCAAATTTCAGACTTTTATGGTCGGTAAGGATCTCAAATGTTTTCCCCTAAAGGTAATGTCTCTAAACCTCAAAGCGAACATAATAGCAGCTAGCTATAGGTCATGAGTAGGTTAATTAGCCTCATAAGGTTTCAACTAACACGACAACGAGTGCGGGAGTCAAACATTCCTTTAAAATCTGGGAAGCTTCTTCACATTTCTCACTCCACTTGAATTTCGATTCCTTTTTCAACAAGTTGGTCACTGGTTTTGCTTTCTTCGAAAATTCTTTCACAACCTCCTATAATAGTCATCTAGGCTTAGAAAACTTCAAATATCGAACACGTTCTTTGGAGTAGGTCACTCACTCACAGCTTGAATTTTAGCAGGATCTACAGAAACTCTTTCTATTCAACTTTTCCTTTTTACCGAACCTCATTACGCTTTTCAAGGGTGTATAACTTTTGGGCTTAACTCTTAGCACTTTCACCAATTCATACATTCCCATCTTTTCAAGACAACAATTGATTTCAAATGATCCTGGACCACTCAAATCTTCTCTTAGATTTATTCCCTTACGTAACGTAGTTTTCAATCAATTCAATCCTTCACTTTTCCGTCGGTGTCACTTATACACACATAACTTCAAGATTTGTATACTTCATTTAATAAAATAGATTATTTCTAAGCGTCTCCAAATAATCCTCAAGTGTTTGTCATGCTCTTTCTCATTCCTTGAATAAATCAGGATGTCATCAATAACATAATAACGAACTTAATTCGGAATTCGTAGAAAATCTCATTCATCAACTCCATAATTAATGCAGGTGCATTGGTTGACCCAAAAGACATTATTCTAAACCCATAATGACAATACGAATCCTAATGAGGTCTTAGGCCCTTATCAGCTATTCTCAATTGGTGGTACTTCAAACACAAATCAGTCTTCGAGAACACACTCGCCCAATTCAATTAATCCAACATGTCATCTATCCTAGGCAAAGGGTACTTGTTCTTGATGG
Source organism: Spinacia oleracea (assembly GCF_020520425.1). Lineage (NCBI taxonomy): Eukaryota > Viridiplantae > Streptophyta > Magnoliopsida > Caryophyllales > Amaranthaceae > Spinacia > Spinacia oleracea. The sequence continues at coordinate 52,037,777 of NC_079487.1, forward strand.
TGTTTAGTTCCCTAAATTCGATGCATAATTCCATACTCTTATCTTTCTCCTTAATAAACAACACAGGAGCTCCCCACGGTGACGCACTAGGCCTAATATACTCCTTAACGAAACAACTCTTGCAATTGTGTCCTAATTAGATCATTTATAGGTGTCGTTTCAGGATTTAACTCTATAGTGAACTCAAATGCTCTAGCTGGTAACATACTTGCAATTTCACTCGGAAACACATCAATGAATCCACTCACAATGGCAACATCCTCGATCTTCATTCCGACTTCTTAACTCACATCTAGCTCACACAACCGAAAAATAGTTCACAAGGCAAGTTCTTAAACAATTTGGTACACCTTATGGTTACAACAGTAGGAATACTAATGGGTAAATCAATCACCTCAAAATCTACTAACTTCGGACTCTTAATAAGAGGTGACGAAACAAAAGAATAAGCTTTCCCTGAATCAAATAACTTTCTAACTAGCACGGAGTTAATAGGAAAGTAACAGAAACTAAGTCAACAGGTCGTTCAGCTTCATTTCGACTTATCACATACAGTTTACCCGGGGCCTTGTTATGGTTGTTATTCTAATTAGTAGACTTATGGAGGTTTCCTTGGCTGTCTTGCGACCATATAGGCTCCAAACTCTAATTTCTTGACTGGTTAAATCCCGACTTCACCTGGTTACCACTCTCATTACCATTTTGTTCCTTTTTCCGCTTAGTAAAGCACTCATACTTCCTATGCCCCTTTTTCTGACAATAGTTACCGTTCATTAATTCTCCCTTACAATTCCTACCAGGATGATTGTTATTGCACATCTTACAGTGATACACTCTCTCAGATTGGTTCTTATTGTTGTGCCCCTGTTTGTTCCTTCCTTGAAAGTTTCCATATCCATTCCCATTCCCATTTTCATTCATATTCCTCTTGAAATTCCCTTGGTTTTCCCCAGCATTAAACATTTTTCTTTTCTCCCAAGAACAATATTTTTCTTGTCCCTTCTAGACTGCAAACCATAAATATGAGCAACTTTCACATACACAATATCCAAAGATGTAAAGGTTTCCCCACCTAATCCTAATTGGATCTCCTCAATCAAACCTTGCTTAAACCTCAAAGCCTTTAGCTCCTATGTGGCTACAACCTCAGGTGCAAACCACGACAGTGCTATAAATTTGCTATAGTAATCGGCAATGGTCATGCTCCACATACTAAGGTTTACGAATTCCTAAACTTTTTGCTTTCTCATAAAAGGTAGGGTAAAACTTTCCCTTAAGGCAGTAACAATTGAATCCTAATTGAATCTCTCAGCAGTGCTAAGACTAACTCTATTCTCTCTCCACCATAAATCAACTTCGTCTTTCAAATACATGACAACTTGACCCACTCTCATATTCTAAGGACAGTTCACAGCCTCAAACAATTTCTCAAACTCTCTAAGCTAGTTCTCTAAAAAGTAAGATCAGTTTCCCCCTTAAAGTATGGTGACTTAACTTTGGCTAGTCTCTCAAACATGTCCCCAGCAGAATCGGGGCGCTCAGTGTTAGGTTATGATACATATGACAATTCATAAATCATGCGGAAACAACCATTTAGCCAGGAATACATATTATTTACACATAATCATATAGCATAATTTAGATGCATACTCTTTGTTGCGTGCCTTCCCTAGCTGCGCCCGAACCGAACAAGAACAAGTCTTTAGGACTCCAAGTGTCGTCCCTCCGTAGATAGTCCACAGCACGTCCGGATCCGCCTTAAGATTGACCAACTAGAATCGCCCTTAAGGTACTAGAATTTTCGGCACTCTTAGGTAAGAAATATGACTGAATTTTTCTCTCAAAACTCACTTTGAATACTTGAATTAATCTCTAAAAATATGTGACCCTAGGCACGTATTTATAGAGTTATGGAAAGGGAATTGGAATCCTAGTAGGACATGAATTAATCAAACTTAGAATCCTACAAGAACTCTAATTAATTAATTTATCCTTTTAGGAATAGGAATTTAATCATATACTAACTCTAATAGTTTTAGGAATCATGCATGAACACAAACTCACACACACACGGCAGCCACGAGGGCCGCCCATGCGTGTGCGTGCGAGCAGCAGCCCACGCAGCGAGGCCATGGCCTTGGCGCGCGCTGGGCCTGCCTTGCGGTGGGCCTGGGCGCTGCCTTGGCTGGGCGCGCGTTTGGCTTGCTGGGCGATGGCCCGACTTCGTGCTGGGCCTTCGTCCGGCAGGCCTCGTCCGTTGCTAATTCGTACGATACGCTTCCGATTAAATTCCCGGTTCCGGAATTCATTTCCGATACGAACAATATTTAATATTTCCGATTCCGGAATCAATTTCCGTTTCGAACAAATATTTAATATTTCCGTTTCCGGAATTATTTTCCGATTCCGATAATATTTCCGATTCTGACAATATTTCCGTTTCCGGCAATATTTCCGATTCTGGCAATATTTCCATTTCCGATAATATTTTCCGATACGTACCATGTTTCCGTTTCCGGCAACATCTACGACTTGGATAATATTTATATTTCCGATACGATCCATATTTCCGTTTCCGGCAATATCATCGTTTCCGGAGTATTCATTTCTTGCCTGTGACGATCTCAGCTCCCACTGAAACCAAGATCCGTCGATTCCGAATATCCATAGATGGAGTATCTAATGCCATTAAATACTTGATCCGTTTACGTACTATTTGTGTGACCCTACGGGTTCAGTCAAGAGTAAGCTGTGGATTAATATCATTAATTCCACTTGAACTGAAGCGGCCTCTAGCTAGGCATTCAGTTCACTTGATCTCACTGAATTATTAACTTGTTAATTAATACTGAACCGCATTTATTAGACTTAACATAGAATGCATACTTGGACCAAGGGCATTATTTCCTTCACTCAGTTCTCTCTTGGATCAGCTTTTCCGCCAAGAGGCGAATAGCAACAACTAAGTCATTATTGTTGGCCATTCTATAACACGACCTGAAATTAATATACTCTATCTTAGATTCTAAACATCACTTACATGTCATTCTATATCAAGCGATATTTGATTTGACCATAGAGATCGCATCAATAAACAATATTCACATAAAATCATTTACGAAGGTGCAACAATCATTCCAAATAATTCTCCCCGATCATTCGCGAACGACATTCGCATAAAGGACATCCGATCGAGGGAAAAAAATCAAATTCAATCATCACAAATAATAATAATAAAAGAAATTATTCCTCTTCGCGTGCCCAAACTAAATCATTGACCACTTGGATAATTAAACATTTAACTTTAATTCGTCAAAAGAATGTTAATAACAATCCTAAATATCCACAACACACCTGTCCTCAAAATAAAATTAAAAGTTCTATGATATAAACATAAACTATTGTTGGACGAATTGTCCAACCTTATTCCCAAACACAACTAAATAAATAAACAACCTAGAGAGAAACATCGTCATTTTTATCTTTTGACTCATCGTAGTTTTCTGAGATAAATAGATCATATTCAGTTTCATCCTCATCGTCAGCATTATAGTAATAGACTCGTCTTATTCCTCTTGCGGATCTCTGCGGAACTTCAAGTTGAGGCTCGTCCTTGCTTTCTTCATGTTCATAATAAGTTTCAACCCTCATAAAAGCATTGTAGATATCCCTTTTTGTTTTACCTACAACACGGTCATACTCACGAATTGACTCATCATCACTATCAAACACACCTACTCTCATTGTCTCGCGCCAAGTGCGCTCTCGCTCAATTATATCGTTGTCAGATTCCTGATTCATCACATTTTCATCATCGCTCAGAACGATAGGGTTGGAGTGGCTCCCTACTCTATTTTCTTCTATGCCAGACATGGTTAGTGATCTATCACAGTTAAACATAGTCCTTATGTTAGTAATTAGTACTCTCGGCTTACCGTACAATCCCATAATACAATAAGTAAGAACAATGGCAATCATAAAGCATGAAAAAGACATAGACATTTAACAAGTAGAGAAAATACAATCATGTTGAACTAACTATAAAATGCAGACATAATGTTTCTATTTTATATGCCCTTTCCTATATTACCCATCTCTCATAATAAATCATAATAGGTCAAACATTGAAGAATTTAAAGAATAAAATAAGGACGATGTAATACCCCGAAATTTTAAATTCGATTTATTAAAATTGAAAATATTTATTAACTTAATTTCGTTTTAATTAAATTACGAATAATCGAATTTCGTTATTTTAATCGTTTTTACGAATTATTTTAAACGATAAATTTATAAACCGAAATTATTTAATTATTTAAACATTTTTATTTCTGAAAATTAATTACAAATTCTGAATTTTTGCCTAATATTGTGAAATTAATAAAAAAAAAAAAAAAAAGAAAAAAAAAAAAAAAGAAAAAAAAAAAAAAGAAGAAAAGAAAATTCATTTTTTTTGCTTGCTCTCCACGCTCAAACCAGGAAGTCAATACTTCCTTCCTTCCCTCAAAAATCTGTCCAAGTTCACTCCTTGGAGCCCAAGGAATGCACCTTGTTCTTCACTCTTCTTGATTTTATAATCAGACAACAATCCCATTTTGTTCTCAACCAAAAATCAAATTTACAAAACTGAGAAGCAATTCCTCCTTGTTCCTCCAATTGCTCGAACCACCACCAATAACAACAACCGCCAACAACCACCGTCTGCCACCCCTGTCCACCACCATTTTCACCACCATCCAACACCACCTAACCACCAAACACCACCACCTCACCGTATCCCCTCCCCTGCTCTCTCCTCCCTTCGCGACGCCCTGCCCCCCCTCCCCTGTCTCTCCCCTTTCTTGCTCGCTGCGTCACCAGCACCACACCGCCATCACACCGCAACCACATCACCACCTCAGTAGTAAATCCCGCCTCCACCTCCACCTTGAACCGCCCTGCCTCCGCCCAAAATCACCCCCTTTCTCTTCGACTCCCCTGTTCGCGCACCCCCTTTTCCTCCCTCCTTGAGCCGTCGCTGTCAACCACCACCCATACCGTCGCGTCCGGCGCGGGTTCGCGGTGCTGCTCCGCTCAGCCGCCCAGCCTGACCACCCTCTCCTTCCCCTTCTCTTTCCTCCTCCGTGCTCTGCTTCTGTTCTCCCTCCTTCCCCTGCTCGTGTACTTCTTTCCCAGAAAACCCAAAACAAGGTTTCAATTTTAAAACTTTGGTTTTATTTTCTTTAAAACCCAATTTAAGGATTGGGCCATTTCAAATTGGGCCTTGGTGAGTTAAAAAAACTGAATTGTTATTTTTAGATTTCTTAATTACTAATTTTCATGTTTTAACAAATTTTTATAATCTAATTAGTTACTAGTAAATTGTTATTATTACTTTTAAGGTTTAATTATCGATTTTAATAAAGTAAAGTACAAGCTTTATTTAGCAAATATAGAATTTAAATAATACTCATGAAAAAAATATTTATATTTCGTTTGAAATTCCGATTAATAATATTTTCGAAAAGTATATTTTCATTAAAATTCATTATTTACAAAATACGTTACTTATAAAATTTATTGATTATAAAGTATTGATTTTAAATTATTTATCGATCTAGTACTAATTCAATTATTTACTATTTTTAAAGAAATTGGACTCGGAGCTCAGGACGAACGAACCCAGGCAAATCCCTAGCGCATCGCGGAGTTAGGTAACGGCTATTGCTAGTACCCGCAGTTCCCTTATAAATGCGATTATGAAATTATAACGTTATGATTGTTTTATGAACTGAATGTTTTAACATGTCTTATGAATTGCGGGAAATGAAATATGATTTGATTGAATTATTTATTATAATATGATTTGATTGAATAATTTATTATATAATTTGATGGAATTATTTCTTATTTTATGATTGATTATAAAATGATATTATGATTGATTGAATTTCTTATAAAATGTTGTTTATAAGAAACCATGAAAGAAAGGATGTTTGATCATATGATCCAAAGGAAATATGTTACTTCAATCGAAGTAAAAAGACTAAAATGTAAAATTAAACGAAACATGATAAATGAAAGTGAAAGACCTAGTCCGTTTGGCAGTATATGTTCACAGGTTACGATTCTCGGTCATGCATGTACCCACGGGGCATCCGCCCATTGAGCCAAGGCTCTCATGTTTTTCGGGCCAAGGCCCCATGTTTTATGGACAACGGTCCATCGTGGAAGACGTTCCACCATGTCATACTTGCCACGGCTAGCATGTGCACCCAAAAGTTAAAAATGAATTAAATAAAGGACTTTATAAATTGTTTTACATTATTCTATTCTCCCTGTGTTATTAAATAAAATGAATTGAAATGAATTTACGTTGCTAGAATAGTTCGTTACTGAGTCTTCGGCTCACCGTTATTTTGTTTTCTGTTTTAGGTACCGCTGGGAACGATGGAAACGAGTAGTGGCGAGGATTTCACTTTAATAATTCCCACCTAGTTTATGTTTTAAGTTTTAATAGTTTAATTAAAGACTTTTAGTAATTTATGTACCTTTATTTTGGTAATATAAAACATTATTATATTAATTTTTGGGATTTAATATCTTATGATTGATGGTTGCCTTGTAATTCCCAAGAGGGAGTTACGGCAGGTAATGCCCCGACCAATTAGGTTAATTCCGCTGCTAATTATGCTTTAATAATGTAATTAGAAGTCGGGGTGTTACAGTTTGGTATCAAGAGCAAAGGTTCTGGACCATAAGTGTTAAACCTTACGGGTTTTTGCACGAATAGAATTCATTAGGCTTTAAGTAAAGAATTTTAAGGAATGAGTTAAAAAGAATGTTCTAAAATCTTGCTAAGTTAAAATGAATATGAGTGTGAGTGTAGGAACGGGATCAAAGGGTTTATTTTATATTATTATTTCGCTTCAACCTGATAAGATATGTTATGCAGAATGTCGACCATCGATGCTATCAACGATGTTACCAACGGAGCTCGCAACGAGCATCATGTTCACGATGATAATGACATTTCTCACGAGGAGTATGTCCATGTTACTGGCCATGAGGAAAGGATGGAACGATTGGAAAATGTGAGTTCAATGTTGGCCGAATTAGTCCATGATTCTCGGAAAAAGAAAGATGTTAGTGGAAACGAGAGCGCAGCGACGTTCAAGAACTTTTCGTCACTCAACCCACCATCCTATGATGGCAAGCCTGATCCAGTTGAGTTCGAGGATTGGATAAGTCGCATTGATCAGTTGTTTGAAACCCTGCAGTGCCCTGAGAAATGGAGAGTTGATTTCGCAGTGTTCTACTTGTCAGGCCAAGCAGGATTATGGTGGAAAGTTAACAAGGAACGAAAGAATGGGCCTGGATTTGGTTGGAACGAACTCCAGAAGTTAATGAGAGACAAGTTTTATCCACCATCCTTGAGGAAACAAAAAGAAGATGAATTTCTACACTTGCAACAAGGAACAATGAGCGTGTTGGAATATGCAAATAAGTTTATGGAGTTGTCAAGGTTTGCACCAGACTTGGTGTCGACAGAGCAGTCCAGGATGAACCGTTTTGAACGAGGTCTGCACCTTAAGTACCAGGATAGGTTGTCCACTCAGAGGTTTACTTCATACCAGGATATGGTTGATATTGCGGCTAATGTGGAGCGAGTGGTACTACTTCGAGAAGCGAAGAATGTTGGGTATAAAAGGAGAAATGATAACCAAAGCCAAGGAGGAGCAAAGAAGCCCAACCAAAGTTACCAGGGAAATCAAAGGAGGAATGATGGTAATCAAGGAAATAATAGGGGACAAGGATTTCAAGGAAGGAACAATCGGTCGCAAGGATGTGCCAAATGTGGAAAAAGGAGTCATGTGGAGAGTGAATGTCGTGTTGGCACGAATGCTTGCTATCGATGTGGAAGCCATGATCATTACGTCAGAGATTGCCCAAATCAAGTGACGCCAACCATGAGAGGACCAGTTTCAACTAACAACGATCGTGGTCGGAACAACAATGTAGGAGGTTCAAACCGCAACCCACCTCGACCACCGCCAACTGGAAGAGTTTTTGTGATGAGACAAGATGAAGCAGATGAGGATGATAATGTTATCACCGGTACCTTTTCTATCCATTCGTTACCTGCCCATGTTCTTTTTGATTCTGGAGCTTCACATTCCTTTATTTCACCATTGTTTGCTAAATGTTTAAGTTTGAAACCATGTTGTGACTTTCATGCTATGAGTGTTTCCCTTCCTAGTGGAGAAATAGTGAAATGTAGGACCATGTATAGAGATTGTCCCATTGTAATAGAAAAAGTAGAGTTTCTAGCAGACTTAGTAGCCTTTGACCTATCTGAATTTGATGTAATCTTGGGAATGAATTGGTTGACTAAGTATGAAGCTAACCTTAATTGTTCAAGGCAAAGTGTGACCCTTAGAACGCCAGGTGGAGATAGAGTTTCATTTCATAAGTTAGTAAGAAAACCAACGATTCAAATTGTCCATGCTTTGAGAGCACGTAAAATGATTGAGAGTGGTTTATCCGGTTACCTATGTAGTGTGGTTGACCTAAATACCCATGTACCTTCCATTACTGACATACCTGTTGTTTGTGAATACCCACATGTTTTTCCAGAAGAAATACCTAGTATGCCCCCACCAAGAGAATTAGATTTCAGCATTGAATTAATTCCAGGATCTACCCCTATTTCTAAGGCACCATATAGAATGGCACCAGCTGAGTTACAAGAATTAAAGAAACAATTAGATGAGTTACTTGAAAAAGGATATGTTCGACCTAGTGTTTCACCTTGGGGAGCCCCTGTCTTATTTGTGAAGAAAAAGGACGGAACTATGAGGTTATGCATAGATTATCGAGAGTTAAACAAGATTACCATTAAGAATAAGTATCCTCTACCTCGTATTGATGATTTGTTTGACCAACTTCGAGGTGCAAAGGTGTTTTCTAAGATTGATTTGAGGTCAGGTTACCATCAACTTCGAATTAAACCTGAGGATATTCCAAAGACAGCCTTTAGAACTAGATATGGTCACTATGAGTTTGTTGTGATGCCTTTTGGGTTAACCAATGCGCCCGCTGTATTTATGGATTTGATGAACCGTATTTTTAAACCATACCTTGATAAGTTTGTAGTCGTTTTCATTGATGATATTTTGGTATATTCTAAGAGTAATGAGGAACACGAGGAGCACCTGAGAAAAGTGTTAGATATGTTGATTGAAAACCAGTTATATGCTAAGTTGTCGAAATGTGAATTCTGGCTTAAGGAAATATCATTTTTAGGACATATTATCTCTGAGAAAGGTGTATCTGTTGATCCCGAGAAAATAAAAGCAATTGTGGAATGGTCTAGACCAACTAATGTACCAGAAGTACGGAGTTTTATGGGTTTAGCTGGATACTATCGAAGATTCGTTCAAGATTTTTCTAAGGTTGCCTTACCCATAACCCGATTAGTTAGAAAGAATACCAAATTTGTGTGGAATGATGATTGTGAATGTGCATTTCAAGAACTTAAGAAACGTCTTACCACTGCCCCTATTCTTACCCTTCCATCTGGAACTGACGGATTTGTAATCTATAGTGATGCTTCCAAGAATGGGTTAGGATGTGTCTTGATGCAAAACGGAAAAGTTATAGCTTATGCTTCACGCCAACTCAAAGTTCATGAACAAAATTACCCTACCCATGACCTCGAACTTGCAGCTGTTGTTTTCGCCCTTAAGATTTGGAGACATTATTTGTATGGAGTTTCGTGTCAAATTTTCACCGACCATAAGAGTCTTAAGTACATTTTCACCCAAAAAGAACTCAACATGAGACAACGTAGGTGGTTAGAACTTCTTAAAGATTATGACCTTGATATTCAATACCATCCCGGAAAGGCTAACGTTGTTGCGGATGCATTAAGTCGAAAGTCTCACTTAAATTCTATCCTAACTTTCTCCCGAGTCAACCAAGATGATCTACAAAAGATGGAAATTGAGTTTATCAAAGGAGATGCTTGCTTGAATGTGTTGGTAATGAAACCAACTTTGATTGATGAGATTAAGGAAGCGCAATGTAAGGACTTGCAATTAGAAAGAATAAGGAGTGAAGTGGAAAACGGGAAGTCACCTGGTTTTGTCATTCAAGAAGATGGCACGTTAAGGTTTCAGGGAAGATTATGTGTGCCTAATGATGAGAAGTTGAAAAAGAGAATTTTAGAAGAAGCTCATAGTTCACCATACTCGATTCACCCTGGAGGAAATAAGATGTATAAGGATTTAAGGCAAGTGTATTGGTGGAGCAACATGAAGCAAGAAGTGGCAGAATATGTGGCTAAATGTTTGACGTGTCAGAGAATCAAGATCGAGCATCAAAGACCAGCAGGTTTGTTGCAACCTCTGGATGTGCCAGAATGGAAATGGGATTCAGTTTCAATGGATTTTATCATAGGTTTACCAAGATCAACCAAGGGAATGAATGCTATTTGGGTTATTGTTGATCGATTAACGAAGTCAGCACATTTCTTAGCAATGAAGAGTAATTCGAGTTTAGATCAACTGGCCGAGCTATATGTGAACACTATTGTGCGATTGCATGGAGTGCCTAGTTCGATTGTTTCTGATCGTGACACGAGGTATCAATCAACCTACTGGAAAGAATTGCAGAAAGCCCTTGGGACGAAACTTAACTTTAGTACCGCATTTCACCCAACGACTGATGGACAAACAGAACGTACCAATCAAATTGTCGAGGATATGTTGAGAGCATGTATTTTGGATTTTCAAGGAACCTGGGAGAAGTTTCTACCTATGGTTGAATTTTCGTACAACAACAGTTATCAAGCCACCATTGGTATGGCACCTTACGAAGCACTTTATGGAAGGAAATGTCGAACACCATTATGTTGGAGTGATATCGATGAGGCGCGTGTTATAGGACCAGAATTGATTCAAGAAACTACTGACAAGATTCGTTTAATCCAATCAAGAATGATGGCAGCGCAAAGTAGGCAAAAGAGTTATGCAGACCAACGAAGAAGACCTCTAGAGTTTGAGGTTGGAGATCACGTGTTCTTGAAAATTTCGCCAACGAAAGGAATAATGAGATTTGGTCAAACGGGAAAGTTGAGCCCAAGATACATCGGGCCATATGAGATACTAGAAAGAGTAGGTGCAGTAGCATATCGACTAGCTTTACCAACCGACTTGGAAAAGGTGCATAATGTATTCCACGTGTCGATGTTAAGAAAATATGTTCCTGATCCTAGCCATGTGATTACGCACGAACCCTTGCTATTGCGAAACGATTTAACTTACGAGGAGAAACCAATTGAAATTCTAGAACGAAGAGAGAAACGACTTAGAAGCAAAGTAATTCCAATGGTTAAAGTCTTGTGGGCCAATCACTTGACATCTGAAGCTACATGGGAAGTCGAAGCGCAAATGAGAGCGAAATATCCCCAGTTATTCGTTTAGAAACGATAAGATGTATGAATTCTAATATGCTTTTTGAATGATTATGTTATAATGTTATTCCGCCATGTTTGTCTAGCGAATAGAACGAATAAGTATGAATTGTATGATTTCTATGAATGGCTAGTTCGACTGAGCTCCAGTTTCGAGGACGAAACTTTTTCTAAGGGGGTAAGAATGTAATACCCCGAAATTTTAAATTCGATTTATTAAAATTGAAAATATTTATTAACTTAATTTCGTTTTAATTAAATTACGAATAATCGAATTTCGTTATTTTAATCGTTTTTACGAATTATTTTAAACGATAAATTTATAAACCGAAATTATTTAATTATTTAAACATTTTTATTTCTGAAAATTAATTACAAATTCTGAATTTTTGCCTAATATTGTGAAATTAATAAAAAAAAAAAAAAAAGAAAAAAAAAAAAAAAAGAAAAAAAAAAAAAAGAAGAAAAGAAAATTCATTTTTTTTGCTTGCTCTCCACGCTCAAACCAGGAAGTCAATACTTCCTTCCTTCCCTCAAAAATCTGTCCAAGTTCACTCCTTGGAGCCCAAGGAATGCACCTTGTTCTTCACTCTTCTTGATTTTATAATCAGACAACAATCCCATTTTGTTCTCAACCAAAAATCAAATTTACAAAACTGAGAAGCAATTCCTCCTTGTTCCTCCAATTGCTCGAACCACCACCAATAACAACAACCGCCAACAACCACCGTCTGCCACCCCTGTCCACCACCATTTTCACCACCATCCAACACCACCTAACCACCAAACACCACCACCTCACCGTATCCCCTCCCCTGCTCTCTCCTCCCTTCGCGACGCCCTGCCCCCCCTCCCCTGTCTCTCCCCTTTCTTGCTCGCTGCGTCACCAGCACCACACCGCCATCACACCGCAACCACATCACCACCTCAGTAGTAAATCCCGCCTCCACCTCCACCTTGAACCGCCCTGCCTCCGCCCAAAATCACCCCCTTTCTCTTCGACTCCCCTGTTCGCGCACCCCCTTTTCCTCCCTCCTTGAGCCGTCGCTGTCAACCACCACCCATACCGTCGCCTCCGGCGCGGGTTCGCGGTGCTGCTCCGCTCAGCCGCCCAGCCTGACCACCCTCTCCTTCCCCTTCTCTTTCCTCCTCCGTGCTCTGCTTCTGTTCTCCCTCCTTCCCCTGCTCGTGTACTTCTTTCCCAGAAAACCCAAAACAAGGTTTCAATTTTAAAACTTTGGTTTTATTTTCTTTAAAACCCAATTTAAGGATTGGGCCATTTCAAATTGGGCCTTGGTGAGTTAAAAAAACTGAATTGTTATTTTTAGATTTCTTAATTACTAATTTTCATGTTTTAACAAATTTTTATAATCTAATTAGTTACTAGTAAATTGTTATTATTACTTTTCAGGTTTAATTATCGATTTTAATAAAGTAAAGTACAAGCTTTATTTAGCAAATATAGAATTTAAATAATACTCATGAAAAAAATATTTATATTTCGATTGAAATTCCGATTAATAATATTTTCGAAAAGTATATTTTCATTAAAATTCATTATTTACAAAATACGTTACTTATAAAATCTATTGATTATAAAGTATTGATTTTAAATTATTTATCGATCTAGTACTAATTCAATTATTTACTATTTTTAAAGAAATTGGACTCGGAGCTCAGGACGAACGAACCCAGGCAAATCCCTAGCGCATCGCGGAGTTAGGTAACGGCTATTGCTAGTACCCGCAGTTCCCTTATAAATGCGATTATGAAATTATAACGTTATGATTGTTTTATGAACTGAATGTTTTAACATGTCTTATGAATTGCGGGAAATGAAATATGATTTGATTGAATTATTTATTATAATATGATTTGATTGAATAATTTATTATATAATTTGATGGAATTATTTCTTATTTTATGATTGATTATAAAATGATATTATGATTGATTGAATTTCTTATAAAATGTTGTTTATAAGAAACCATGAAAGAAAGGATGTTTGATCATATGATCCAAAGGAAATATGTTACTTCAATCGAAGTAAAAAGACTAAAATGTAAAATTAAACGAAACATGATAAATGAAAGTGAAAGACCTAGTCCGTTTGGCAGTATATGTTCACAGGTTACGATTCTCGGTCATGCATGTACCCACGGGGCATCCGCCCATTGAGCCAAGGCTCTCATGTTTTTCGGGCCAAGGCCCCATGTTTTATGGACAACGGTCCATCGTGGAAGACGTTCCACCATGTCATACTTGCCACGGCTAGCATGTGCACCCAAAAGTTAAAAATGAATTAAATAAAGGACTTTATAAATTGTTTTACATTATTCTATTCTCCCTGTGTTATTAAATAAAATGAATTGAAATGAATTTACGTTGCTAGAATAGTTCGTTACTGAGTCTTCGGCTCACCGTTATTTTGTTTTCTGTTTTAGGTACCGCTGGGAACGATGGAAACGAGTAGTGGCGAGGATTTCACTTTAATAATTCCCACCTAGTTTATGTTTTAAGTTTTAATAGTTTAATTAAAGACTTTTAGTAATTTATGTACCTTTATTTTGGTAATATAAAACATTATTATATTAATTTTTGGGATTTAATATCTTATGATTGATGGTTGCCTTGTAATTCCCAAGAGGGAGTTACGGCAGGTAATGCCCCGACCAATTAGGTTAATTCCGCTGCTAATTATGCTTTAATAATGTAATTAGAAGTCGGGGTGTTACAGACGATTAGTAAGAAATAATTTTATTAAACGAATAAATAATAAACGAATAAATAGAATAAAGAATTTTTTATTATTATTATTATTAATATTTCAAAAATATTTAATTAAATTCGAAAAGAAAACAACGTACTTAATTCGAATAAACGAAAAGTTTCAAATAAATAAGTTAATTTAGAACTTAAATAAGAAATATTAATATGCTTCCAAAAAAAATAAAATGAATTTGGTCCCCCAAAAAAAAGTACGCATTTTTGAATGATGTAATAAGTAGAAGCCCAATTCTAGGAAATTCGTTTTAGGAAAATAGGTAGTTTAGGCGCCTAAAAATCATTGAAGTAAAACCATAAGCTTCTAGATACCACTTTGTAACACCCCGACAATTCCCTTTTTCTAAAATAACCTTTTATAAATATAACTATAGAGAATTATCAAAGTATTATCGCCCGTGTAAAAACGTAACGGCTTATTCAGAATTTTGCAGCGGAAAACAGAAAACTAACTTTTAGGTTTATAAATAATCGATTACATAATAAGTCCAAAAACCAATTAACGGAAATAAGGAAATACGAATCGTACGACAATTTCAAATCCAAATTAACAAACCAAATCATTTAACAAATCAAATCTAACTACAAGCTCTCTAATCCCGATCCCAATGATGCATCATCTTCAAACCTGTAGATGGCAACGCTTATTGATCCTTAGAGACTGCTCACCAAATATGGGTCATCACAGGATCAATAAGGCATAGCCATGATCAACACACACAAGCAAAGCACGTAATCAACAAAGCTGAGTACTACATACTAAAAGCAATAATGATCCTAACATGATACTATCAAACGAACCATCCTATCATGATACTAATAAACATTAATAAGGGCAGACAAAACATGATAATTTGACGACCATACTTAACTAGACTAGGCTAGACTGGACTAGACTTTTATAACAATAATATTATTTTAATTGAAATAGGCAATGGATCGAGTTTTCTAGCTAGAGGCTTCACTAAGGAAGACGAGGTACGGGCGCGACTCCGTAACCTCAGTGACCTGCGATATCGAGGAACGTTTGAATAAAAATAGGACACTGTGATCAATCCGGTCCGAGATAAAGGCCATGGGCTACCACCATGAACCCCAACTCCTGTTTGTCCGTCACTTTAGACGTGCACAGTCTAAAGCTATTTCTACTCAGTTTCACTTTACATGATTTACAAATTGAAACCCTCTTATGACTCAACAATCACATAAGGCATACAATCCATATTTATTCACAACTGTTTTTATCTTGGAATTAAGTAAGTGATCACAAAGGTATCAAACAAGACTCATTCCAATTAAATCCAACCTTTCCTTTAATACTGCTCAACCCCTCTATATGGGTATAAGGTTTCAACTTACTGAACAAGGTCCTCGGCCCTCATAAAGTAGTGAAAAGCTAAAAGGGAACAACAATCAACCGATCTGAATCAATATATACAAAGTAATCTAGTGTTCCCAATCAAACATGTTTGCATCAATCATCCATACTAACATGTTATAATTCTCATAATGCAATATAGGTTCAATATGTCCATCCAACAGTATTAAACATGCAATTTCAACCTGACCAAGTTCATCAACAATATCAACATAACCAAGTTCATCAACAATCTCAACATAACCAAGTTCATCAACAATTTCAACATGGTTTCAACAATTAGCACACATTCCAAGCACACAAGTATGTACGTACCTTGTGTAAACAAACCGATAGGCCACTTTAACACTTTCAAAAGTCTCCTTAAAAGAATTCTCCGCCTAAAACAACCAACAAGTAATCCCAATCAATTTCTAATCATTGGCAACCATAATAAAGCATTCTAAATGCATCCTAAACATATTTTGAACCATTCCCAATATCAAAACTCGAGTATTTGATTACCTAGCATAATTATTAAATCAATGATTGAAATTCGTTGAAAACTCTTCGCAAACATCATACTTAAAATTTTCAGCAATATAAACTCGTTTAAAACTTTTCCAAGACCAATTTAACATGCCTAGAACGTTGAAACAATAAATTTCATAATCCCTAGTCATCCTACCATGATTAATTTCAAACCATTAAAGACTTAAAATTCAAGCCTCTAATAATTAAAACCCTTATTTTCATTCAATTATATAAATCTGAAAATTAAATTATTAATCATGCAAAATATATAATATGAAATTCATAGCTTAATGATAAAACTATAATTTAATTCGATAAAAACGTGAATTATATTAATAAAACATAATTAAAACACAAAATTAGTTTAGGGTTTAAAGAAATAACCAAATAAAGAATAGAAGGAGCTGCTGGCCGGCGACAATGGCGGCAACAGGCGGTGGTCCGGTAGGGCGACACAGCTGGTGGCGGCAACGGTACAGGGCCACGCCGGGTGGTGCTGAGTTGCGATGGGTTTGCGCAGGAAGCAAGGAAGGAGGATGAGCGAGTTCATGCGCGATGGAGAAGGGAAGGAGGAGCTGAGGTTCGCGGCTGAGCAGCGGCGGTGGCGCGGCTGGTGGCCGACGCACGGTGGTTCTGGTTCACTGTAACAAATAAAACAAGACTTAAGGAGTTAAGGAGGAGAGAAACGTGAAAGAAAGACAAGAGAAAGAGGAAGAACGAACGAGAGGAGGAGGACGTAATTACCGGCGGCGACGGAGAGGGACAACGACGGAGGAAGGGACGACTGTGGTGGCGGCTAGGCAATAGCAGTTGACGATAGTGAGGAGAGAAGGAGAATGGGTTGGTGGTTCACGTGAGTTTGCGAGGGGAGGGTTTGGCTTTGAGTTTTACGTGAAAAGCAAGGAGGAGGAAAAAGTTTTGGGTTTAATTTCTTTGGGCTTTGTCAACTTGGGCTAGGATTAGAATTTAGTTTTAGGACTTGAATTCAAAACTGATTAGGATGGTTTTCTAAATTCAATCGGTTTCCGTAATTCGAATTCTTTTCAATATAAAATTCTAAAATGATTTTTGATTTCATAAATCGTTGAAATATTTCAAACGTATAAAAAATAAATATTCGTTAATTACATATTTATTTCTAAAATTCGTAAATTCTATTTAAATATAATTACTATATGTTAAAATATATTAATAAAATGTATAAAATTACGGGGGATTACATGTTCGGTTCGGGAGCAGCTAGGGAGGGCACGCTACATAAGTATGTATCCTGAATTATGCTAATTGTTATGTGGCAATTAATTTGGATTCCTGGCTTTATGATTTTTCCGCATGGAATATAAATGCTTTATATTTGTCATAACCTAACAGTGGTATCACGAGCCTCAAATTAATTCCATAATCAATTATAGTTAACATGGTTAAATTTTATAAATTTGCAATGAATTAAAGGGGTGATTAATTTCGTTTTTTGTAATTAATTGCAAATTCGTGCGATTATTTAATTATTTTACTCAAAAAAATAAAATAGGACTTGTTTTCAAAAAAAAATGCGCATTTTTTGAAAATAAGATATTATACAAAGTTTTAAAGGTTTATTCATTCCTTGCTAAAAAATGTCATTTCATTCCTGAATGTTAAGGTTTTAAAAGTTTATTCATTCCTTGCTAAAAAATGTCATTTCATTCCTGAATGTCAAAGTTTTAAAGGTTTATTCATTCCTTGCTAAAAAATGTCATATCATTCCTGAATGTCAAAGTTCTAAAGGTTTATATCATTCCTTGCTAAAAAATGTCATTTCATTCCTGAATGTCAAAGTTTTAAGGTTTATTCATTCCTTGCTAAAAAAATGTCAAAGTTTTAAAGGTTTATTCATTCCTTGCTAAAAAATAACATTTCATTCCTGAATGTCAAAGTTTTAAAGGTTTATTCATTCCTTGCTAAAAAATGTCATTTCATTCTTGAAAAAGCCAAAGTTAAGTGTCCGTTTTCGAAAAGCTCTATCTACAAAGTTGAACGTCTTCAATGACTTTGTGAGAGGACCGTTCCGGTCACTATGTTCCCAATGACTTGTGAGGTAACTATTGGCAACTTCCAGTGATGACACTTCAGTCAAATGTTATCACTCGGGGGCTCGTGAGACCCTCACTAAGGCTTAGTTTCAACCAAGCTAGGTCCCAGGCGCATCTCGTCTACCAGTACTTTGATTGTCGTCTTGCTCAAACTCAGTATCAAAGTGGGGGCTAACTATAGACGCCTACATTTGTCCCTAGGCCTGACACGGTGTGTTATGATGAAACCAAACACCGCTTGACTAAGCTTTCCTAGGCATGCAATGAACGATCCATGACTGACTGATAATCCCGTAAACCACATTTCCATTTTTAGAAACTTCTATTTATAGTAACTGATATGCTTAAACGCTGTTTAAAATAGTAACCATGTAAGATAAACTATCTAATTGCTTGAATCGCCTTACGATTCATCAATGGGTAAGGACTAAGAGTTGCAGTCCAACTCATGCTCCTAAAGGTCAGAAAACATGATAAGATTCGGTAAAAAATCGATAAGACTGGTATAAGTGAAGTAAAACACCAGCGCTGGAAAATTCCAGCGCTGGCAGGGTAAGCGTCACAAAATTCTAGCGCTCAAACCACAAGCACTGATTAATTTCAGCGCTACAGTTTGATTCTTATACAATCACAAAAAAGATAGAATTGTCCAGCTGTCACCATAATAGATCTGGCGTCCAAATGCATGCGCTAGAATAATCCAGCGCTCCTAATCCAAGCGCTGGAAAATTAGAGCGCTCAGCAGATCTCAGTTGGAAAATTCTCTTTCCAAAATTTATCTTATTCTGGCCTATTTTGCTATAAATAGGGCCTCTAAAAATCGGAAAATAACACACAATTACAACCCTAAACCCTTAAGATTGAGTATTGACCGAAGCTTTCTAAGTCCCGATTTGTGTGTCTTCCGCTTTAACACACTATTAAGCGGACCCTGCCCGCACGACCGCCTGATCACTGAATCCTGCCGAAGTGCTGCTGAAACCTAAACACAATCCTAAGCCCTAAATACGATCAAAACTCTGGAAGAATCATGTCCCATAATCAGTCAGTCGTCGGAAAGTTCTAAAACCAAACGGAAATCTAGCAAAATCAAGTGGTAGGTGTTCCTGAGAACCACAGTAAACCCTACGCTTTGCTGTAACGTGAATTATATTTTTATTGTTTTCCTCGCCCTATAAATTTTCTAACTTTAATCCATTATATTACTCACGCCTAAATCAGATAACTCTTGGAGAAATTGGTTTATTGTTAGGCACCTTAAATCAATCTAAATCAGAGTTTTAACATCTGTTTTAGTAATATCTGTGCATTAAAATAAATCAAGAGTAGTAATGTAGCATAACTCATGTCCCATCATCGTAACAATTGTACTAGTAAGGACCGCGCCGCGTGGGCTAATGCTGGGCACTCCCTGTATTAGTAAACGTCCCCCAAACTCTCAATCTCTGCTCCGCTGGATGCTACGTTGAGGGATCTCCACATCAGGGATCACAAGGGAATCTATGGCCGTCGTGAATCACACATGTTCGCACTCCAGGCATGTAACGATAACCGGGTTTTGTCAGTTTTTTTAAACTGAATGGCGACTCCTAAAAGACTAGTAAAAAGAGGCTAACGCCCACAGTTAGTCCCTATTTACTTAATATGCTTGCCACATCCAGACGAGGGAAAAGTCTTGCGGGACGTACACTCTTTCTTTTAAGAGGCACCCCGTCGTGTTTTTCGACACCCTCACAGATGGTAATAAACTACTCCCTCCGTCCCTTAATACTCGACTTATTTTGACTTTTTGCACTATTCACATAATTCACTTTGACCCTAACAAATGTTAATATATAATATATTGTTGGCTTCATCTTAATATATATTTTCAAATTATAATATTTTTATAAGTTTTTATAATATGTAGTTAAAGAAATTTGTGGTCAAAGTTGTGCATTGGCAAGAGTGTCCGGTCAAAACAGGTCGAGTATTAAGGGACAGAGGGAGTATAAGATGCTAAACGATAATACTGTATTTGACGGATACTATATTCCTAATAAAACAGTGTTATTTAATAGGATACAATAGAAGCCATTTGGTTTTCAAAAATGGATTGTAAGAGTGGATATTGGCAAATAAAGATGGAAGCAGCCAGTACTTCATTAACAACATTTAGTGCTCCACAAGGTCACTATGAATGACACAACAAACTCCTGCAAACCAGATGGAGAAATTGGTTGCAGAGAGAAACACTCTCATTAGAGAAATTGATGAAGCTATGGAGTAGGTTTCACCCTCCACTTGGGAATTAATGCAGGCCATAATAAGAGGTCAAGAGATGGCCTTATCAAAGGTTGTCATCAAGCAGTCAGGAGATTCTTGATGTTCAAAGTATTAAACATGATACTCTGACTCATCCCTGGTTTACAAAACATTATAATTAATAAAATAAGAAATAATGATTTTAGAGCTTGGTACAAGATAGTAGTATCAAGGTCAAATCGTTATTATGATATTCTAGACCTTTGGGGACAACGAGTCTGTTTCCCTAACAACTCTGGAGTGGCTATGTTACCTATTCATCCGAACAGTAATAGAGATATTCATGGGAATATTATCCAATATATAGAAGAACATTATAAGGCTTGGAGCTACGAAATGGTTTGCAATATCAATCCACTTCCTAGTCCGAGTGATGATTTCTTTCCTAGACTAACAAAGTTCCAACAATATGTATTCAGAAGAGCTCAGCGCTTTGCCAAAGATTATAACTACTTGGATGTCACGATACAATGTGCTAATATAGAAGTTGTCGAAGGAAAAGTAGGTTCTCCTCATTACCTAATGATCTTCGGAAGGGAGAAATATAGAATGAAGGATCGTGTTTGTGTTAAACAAAGGATGGTGAAAATCCTACTGAAGCAAGAGCATTTGGATTTTTCTACATATATAGCTCAATATCTCAATCAGTTCTTGTGCATAATTGAAGTTCTTCCTATAATAATTCATGAGGAAACACCACAGTAGTAGCTCCAGTGATGATGAAAAGCTACCTTGAAGAAGACATGACTCATTTAATCACTCCATGAGTACCTAGAGAACGTAGAAGCTGGAAGGTTTTTATCCTTTGAAGGCAAAGAGAACCTATTTGAAGCATTCATGACTTGGGATGAAGTTTATGCAGCTAGTTGTATCCAAGAGTTCTGCAGAGATAATGGAATCACAGAGGACCCCATGACAGAAATCTGGCAGAATAATACTGGAGATGAAGGCATGCATAACATAATGATGGACTAGAACCCAAACAATCAGCAAAGCATATGAATACTGAAGCATTATTGCAACTTTCACTGCATAAAACTTTTAGTGTATGGTTGATATTGGATTGTTGAGTCATGTAATAGTATTTTTCCCACTTTTAGTGTCGGTCATCTTGTATTCCCTCCTCTATATAAAGGGAAGTAGTCAAGAGTAGAAGGCAGAGTTCTTGGAGAGTCCTCTAGAGCAGCAAACTTGGATTGAGAGATAGATTGACATTTCCATCTCTCTTGAAGCAAAGCAACTCTAGTTTTCTTCTTGTATTTAGATTCTTGAGTGTTGTAAGCTTTTCAAGTTTAATAAAATCCTTCTTTCAGAAGGGAACGTTATCCATTTGAACCTTATATCTTAAATAAATTATTTTCTTGTTTAGAAGACCATCATTTAAAAACCAACCAAATTAGATAGAGACTATGATCAAAGGTAGGAAACGAAATTGATCTGTGATGTGCTTGATCTAAGGAAGGCAAGGTTAAGGTTAGCTACCTTTATAAAGCCGGAAGCTGAGAAACGCCGGAGTATTCAATGCCGACTACGTTCAGGTATTGGTCAAATCTCTTTATCTAGTCTATTATTGTGAAGCATGGTGGGCTTATAAGATATAAGTAGAAGAATTGTGATAATTAGTACCATTAAAAGTCTTTAAGTAAATCATTATGTTCGAATTGACAAATAAAGTTGCTTTTAAAAAAGGTATTTTGTTTTATAGCTACTTGCTATTAAGTATTTGATACTGTCAAACATCTTGTGTTTACTGTCATAACTATAGTTATACTGTCAAAGTTCGACTAATTAGTTTTGTATGGAGGAGTTATCGATTAAACATAAATAATAAATCCAATTATTAATTACCATAACTAATTAGGGGTTCCTTAAAAAAAAAGAAACTAATTAGGTTGGTTGTGTGTGTGTGTGGAGTGAAGCGAAGACAAACGTGGGATGAGCATGGGTGAACAATTGTCGTACACAAATGACAAAAGAAGCAAATGTCGACACAAACATATCCAATCCAACAAAATTCTAAAGCTCAATTGCTGCCTATTACTTCATCCTAGTGGTGCCAATTTACTCTCATCTCGCTTTCACCTTCACTACTGCCTACAATATTTATTATCTTCTGCACCCAGTTTCTTTCTCCTCTCTTTCTCTCTCTTGCTTTCTCTCAAGGTCAGTTGTCTACCCTTTCTCAATCTCTTTGTTTTAATTCGTTTTTACTCTTATCTCAATTTCTTTAATTATTCCTCTGTTTGGTTACAATATGATGTTTTCTAACTGATTAAATACTTCCTTGAATCCTTAATTCTAAGCATGCTTCATTTATTAAGTAGGATAGTGTTGCTATTTGTCATAATAAGTTAGTTTCTGAAAATAATGCTGCAGTTTTGTAATGGACTTGTAATATTGAGATATTTCATTCATGTTTTGAAATTGTGGCTCATTACAACTATTGTTACTGTATTCTGTTTGATCATTATAAATGATTGCATTAAAAATTTAACATAGTTGTGATTATTATGGAATTGAGTGGGAAATGTCGAAATGGTGGAATTTTGAATGTTTCTAAAATTTTTAGGAAGAATAGTATTTCCAAGAGAGATTTCAACTAGACGAACCATTGGAATTGATGTCCTACTCCTAATTAAAGATTTTATTTAAAGGACAAAGGAAGCATCTTGCTAAAGCGACCATTATTTAGGAACAAGGGTGACTAATTGGCATAAAATCATAAATGAGTACGGGATTGCTCTTAGGAGTGTGGACTATGGAGTAAATTATACTTCCTTCGTTTGGAAATACTCGCAACGTTTGATCTTTTTACACTATTTATACTCTACTTTGACTATTGTTGGTGTTTTATATGTCATGTAAAACATAGTCATGTGGGATCTTGTTAGATTCGTCTTAATGCGTAATTTCAAAATAACAACCTTTTTTTATTTTTGCTTGAAGAGAATTTAAGATACTAACGATCAAAATTTGCATTGACATGCGTGAAAGTGACCAACGTTGCGAGTATTTCTCAACGGAGGAAGTACTTCATTTTATAACTCGAATCAACTATGTGATTATAGGTTTACAGAAAATACATGTCTATAGTTGAGAATTGCTTTCTATTTTTCTGAAGAGTCATCACTGCTGTCTTGTTGGGTTCATGTTTCTTAAGTTCAAATGTGCCCTAGTATAATACATACTATGATTCTCATTTTTTGTTCTTTGTTAGCTGTTGTCTTTCACTCGTTAGTAGTGTAGTGTATCATGGTAATTACCCTCGTTCTTTGTTTTGTTCTAACAGTGAGCTCTGGTCAACGAAATGTCTATCAGTGTAGTCAGCTTCAACTTCTGATCTTCTCATGGCGCTAACCTCAAGCAAAGTATTAAGATATCCTGCTGTTGCAGATCAAACTGCTAATTCTAACCGACAAGCAATTTTATGTTCTATACCTAATTCTCCAAGATCGAGTTTCCATAGTCGAAATCAGGGAGCCTGCTTAAGAAGATTGTGCAGTGAGCGTAGCGAGGAATCCAGGCCGAGTCCCCCTCCGGGAAGTCTATGGGGCCTATGCAGAAGACCTATAAGCTATTCTAGATGCCGGAGATTATTAATGCAATGCCATTTGTCAGGAACTCCTCAGACAAAATCAAGAGAAAGCAGCAGACATGCTGGTGAATCTGCAGATATAACTGGGTAGTGTGAATAACTTCTTCTACACACTCTTCTCTGGCATTTGTTTGTTTTCATATGATTTTTGGAGGGTATTCATTTTCTGTTCCCTTCATCTTTAATTTGCCCAAAATGTTGAATATTTTTCCTTACTCTAGTAAAGCTCCGTTCATTCTCTCCCCAAAGAATTATCCTGTTAGTGTCTTGTTTTTCGAGTTACAAACCAAGTATTTACTTTGTCTAAAATTGTCAAGATATTGGATGCCATCAGCAAGAATCTTCTACTATTTACTGGAAAAATAGATCTTATGAAAGCAGCTTTTCACTTATGCAATAAAGAGGTCGTAATGGTTCCTCTCTAGTGTACAATGTTGCTGAGTGATTACCTGGGATCTAAATCAGTTAATCATCATGTAGTCACGATCAAAGTTCCCGACTCGTGTAGAACAACAAACATATGAAGATGCATTGTGTGATCTGCAATTTTAAGTTATTACTGGGTGATATTGTATGTGTTTTGGAGCTTGGAATGAGCTCTTTCCTACTATCATTTTTTAATATGTGCAGAATTTATGCTTCCAAGCTTCTAGAAGTGTTTATGCTCAATTATTCATTTGAAATATCTTGCTTATCTTTGTTGTGGAAAGAAGTGATGTTTCTATCCCTTACTGTTTGTGAGTACATTTAGTCTTCAGCAAATCTCATATATTAAGCTTTTATAAATTAAATATCTTGTGTTTAGAGATCTCTGTTATTTTCCAGAGAAGGGATTGAAGAGAAGGAAGCTCAGAAATCTGATGGAGGCCAAGAGTTAGCTTCCACAATTCAAGGACTAGCAGAAGCCTATAAATACGTTCATAATGATGCAAAGTTTGTTAACGAAAGAGCACGTAAAGATATTGTCTTACTTTCTCGGTAATGCTGATATTTTGATAACTTAAGTTGTTTCTTTCCCTCTTTTAATATCTTTACCAATATAAGCGTTGACTGATTAATTTCCGAAAGTTGCTATGTTTCTTGATATAGTTGCATCTTAGAATTATTGAACGTAAAATATTACAGTTCCTGATATTTCTACGAGGGATCTCAATCAAAATATTCCCTTTTTTGTTTGCAATGATGTAGATGGTTTTGTAGGCTAGATTAAGTCAGAAGTCAGAATCATATACGTCAGTAAATGAAAAGGTCATCATGGATAAATTAATTGTGGGATAGGATCGCACATAATTGCACTAATGTACTTTTAGATTCCATGCTGTGTTGTCAAAGTGAAATGTCTGTGATATGGAGGTAAAGTTTATCCAATCAATAAGAAGTTTTGACAATAACGTCGTGCCTTCAATTGACAAAAAGGCGGTAGACGACTTTTATAATCAAATTCATATTGGACCCTAATATGACTTCTTTATTGTTAACGATGGTGATGGTTGTAGTGATATTGTACTTCCCTTAGGGTATATGAACTTCTCAACAGTGATTGATCCTTTAATTTATTGCAGCCAATTATAGTCCTCTGGTGAATCTCGTTAGTAAAATTCTTGCTCATTACTTTCCTTTCTGTTTTCTTTGCAGTGGTCTACGCAGCCTTGATGCTCGTGCACGTCAGGATGTAGCTATCCTCGGTTTGGAGTTTCTTAAACTAGATGGTGAGGTCATACTTCATAGGCATTTTGTTTCTAAAGTTTTGTTCTGTCGTTGCAGAAATCCTTCTTTCATAAAGAGTTGTCTTTTCTCTAATCATATCCACATCAGGCCTCGTGCTGTTCCTGATTAGTGAGGACAAGAAAAAGTTTGAACGTGCATAACATTACCCCTTCAAATTCAGATTTTTTTTAACAAGTTTGATTTGAGTGTAGATAGCCTACAATTTCATAGAAAAAGGAGAGGTGCATGAAGATTTTTTTTGTTCCATTGTCAAGGGACAAAATTTATATAAATTTCAATTCATACTTATCTATCAATTGAAATTCAATTTTGGATTGTTACTAGAGAATTTCAAAAGAAAAAGTGATGGTACCATCCCAAAAACCATTCCTTAATAGTGTTTTTAGAATTGTCATAATTCAATTTCGGAATAGCTTTCCCTCTTTAATTTTTTTTGACGGGTCAACCGCATACAAAAATGTGGTCTATTTTCTTATTGAATCACCGGTTGCTATAATTAATTGTCCTATGAATGCTAAACTTTTCTCTGCGCTGTTTTTTCGTGACTTGTAGCCCGGGCAAGGGAAGATACTGAAAAGATTGACAATGATGTCAAGAGAAAGGCTGAACGCCTTCATCACATTGCTACAGTAAGCATTTTGATTTGTTGTTGTTTGAAATTGATCTATGAAGGTTTGGATATGTCATATGTGGCCCTATTCTTATTCTTAACCACCACAGATTCTTAAAGACAAAGCAAAATCAAGACTAAAGACTGCAGCAGATCAACACTGGAGTGATGGAGCATTAGAGGTGTGCCTTACAAGTTACAACACTCTGTAAATTTACTTGTGTTACTACAAAGTTTATGCGTGCATACAATCTCTACAATTCACTCATGTTGGTCTTCCTGCTTTGTCAAAATGGTTCGTCAACTTCCTGTATTACTTGTCAAAAACTGCATGTATGCCATGCATAATTAGAAGAACTTTTTTTTGGTTGAAGTTGTGCATAAGAAAATGTTTGGTGGTCGGCCTTTGTCTAGTTTATCTGTTTATTGTTCCTTACATGAATGAAAGTCTTGGATGGATGGTTATATTTGCATTCCATTAGATGATTCATATTATGTCTTTTAGGTATCTTTGTAGTGCCTATTGAGCCTAAGAGTTGTAATTGTAAAGTTTTAAATCATTCTTTCACTATCTGGTGTGTTACATGTTACTCCCTCCGTTTTCCTAAGTTCTACCCAATTACTATTCATTGTCAAACTTAAAAAACTTTGACCATGTCTCGTTATTTATGTAAAAGAAAAAGAATATCATGAGATGTCTTATTAGATTTGTTTCATTATATTTTTAAAAATATCAACTTTTATAATATTTATTGATAGATATGAATGATCAAAGTAGTGCGTTGGAGACCGCGCAAAATGCAAGTGAGTAGAACTTAGGAAAACAAATATACTATGATGTCTTCTACTTTTCTTATTTTTCCTTTTCTTTTGGACTCTTAACCCACTCTCTATTGTTAAAGATTAACACGGGTTGGTCCAGAACATAATAACAACATAAAAAAAAAGATTCTAACATAAATAAAGACAGAGCGCAGAAAAGCACGTTTCATGCGCTTCGTTGTGAGTTCCTCCAAAACGTTCCGTGACTAATTAATCGCTTTTACCTAGCGCTTAAGCGCGCCTTTTATACACTGTACCCACCTTGAAGAAATGGCTGTTAAAGCCATTCATATCTCAAGCTTTGTTGCTGGGAGTTGCATCAAGGACTCTCTTGACTTCTGTATGAGCAGCAGTCAATCTAGGACCTTTATTCATAATTTCAGGGTTGACAGAGGATCTGTTTTCAATTTTGGTGCCAAAGAGTGTGCCATAGACATCAAGGATAGTTTTCTGAACCCCCTCTACAGATTTAGTCCACCCACCAGTATCTGTCTGTATTGAGTGAATTTTATTTTGCTTTGTTCTTTGTTTAATGATTTGATGAAAGCTCTAGAGTTCTCATCCCCATGTTCCAACCAATGCATTTTAGTGTTGGAGAAAAGAGATGTAGTTACCATGGGCTACTCTGTAAGCAGCTGCTGTTGTTTTTGTTAAGAGATTTTGAGATAATTCCAGCTAACAAACCAAGATATTCATGTCACAATGTTAGCCTGACATTGTAGCTTGTATTAGTAGGTAATACGATGTATGAACATTGTAGCTTGTATTTGTATCCCTTCTGAAGTTGGCATAATTTGTTCCTGCATGAAAATGACTTTGATCCAGGCTAAAATAATATGATGTATAGTACATGAAGGCCCTTGGATAAGTTTTTAAACGATCTTTGGTGAAATCTTCTCTGCTTACAAGGACAAATTATAGAGGACTTGTCTACCAGGATGGGATTTGAATATACTTGTCAGTTCTTACCAATTCTTGTTTGAATAGACAAATGAACTAGACCAGAATGATTTATATCAGACAACCAGTTGAAAGCAGACAAGCTTACACCTTACACCTCGGTTGTTTGGAGGGATAATAGGTAGGGATAATGATTTCTTATTCCAACTCTCCCTTATCTCTCAAATTTTGTACAG
Organism: Spinacia oleracea; assembly: GCF_020520425.1. Classification (NCBI taxonomy): domain Eukaryota; kingdom Viridiplantae; phylum Streptophyta; class Magnoliopsida; order Caryophyllales; family Amaranthaceae; genus Spinacia; species Spinacia oleracea. Next base: position 52,066,174 of record NC_079487.1, read on the forward strand.
GGGGGAGTGGGGGGGGGGGGGGGGAGTGGAAGGTATAAGGATGGGGATTTCTCCTTGAAATGTGAAAGGAAAACTTTACCTCTCATTACAATTGCTTTTTTCTTCCCGAAATTCCAATATTCGGCATTTGAATAATTACCCTCACGCCATTATAGTTTGTTTGATGTTCTAGTATGCAACTTCATAATTATGTTTCGGTGACGAAACTAAAGAACATGGGTCAAAGGAGAGTGAAATGGGTTGAGACTATTTACAGAAATTTAGAGTATGGGTCAGAGGAGAGAGAAATGATCTAAGTTGCTAAATGGAGTTCGGGAGAGAGAAAATTGGAGATGATGTGGGTTAGTGGGTATGAATTTCAAAAATGGCGTAGAGGAAGCTAGTGAAAGCTGATTATTTCTAAAAATATAACTTTACAATTTTAAAAGGGGCGATATAGTAAGTTTGTTGTTACATCCCAATATATTTCCACTATCATGCCAAACAAGGGATAGGGATAAAAGTAATGAATTCCCCGTGTGAATTCACTATCCTTGTCCCAATCTTTATCCCTAACCCTATCCCTATCCCCATCCCATCCCCATCCCCATCTCATACCAAACGAGCTGTTAGTACAGGGGAAGAGAACACTGTCCATAGTGCATGACTAAAGTTCTGATAGAAATTCTGGTTAGTGTTCTATTTGCATCTACTCATTCAGATGATTTTGTCTCTTGGAACATATATTATGCACTATGTTAAGATTTCAAGATGTGAGATTGAATTGAAATGAAGGTTGTATATTGCTCATATTGTTTGGATTAATTATCATTCTAAAACTTTGTAAAGTATTGCTGGCTGGACGCTAGTGTACCTGGACACAAAACATCAACTTTCATTAGATGATGTTGACTTATGATTTCAGGCTGACTTACGGCGGGCTGACCTGCGTGCCAAGAGACGTGCGATGGGGGATACCCTTATGGCCCTAGAGGTGAAAACCATTTTCTTATTATCACATAAAGATTGTTTAGTAAAAAAAAAATCATACTTTAGGGAACTGAAGTCTTGAACTTTTTGTGTTGCAGTTTGTCAAGAACATCAATGATATTATGGTTAATAAGATGTACAAATTGTAAGTTCTTTGTTGAGGGGTAATTGATCTTTGTATTATTTTGGATGTGTAATTGTAATATGTCTTTTGGCCTTTAGTCCTCTGCGCAGGAAATATGGATCTCAAAGTATAATGCTTGAAAAGAATGGAAAGGCTCTCGATTTCTTTCCCGGTGAAGTGTCCGATGATCGGATCAATGCTATTCAGGTGCCTATTTTTTCAGTGCGTTGCTATTGATATAGCTAATAAGGTTTAAGCATAGAAATCTGATTCTTGTGAAGGTGTCGTTTTGCAGGAAGCTTACTGGAGCATGGCATACGCGCTTTCTGAAGCAGATGGAATTGATTACACAGATCCTGAAGAGGTTTGAAACTTTGAATTACAGAACACACTTGAATGTGACAGAAACAGAACTACTGATGTGTATCCTTTATGTTTATTAACCTGGTTTTCACTCTTGGATCTAGCTTGAGCTGCTGATTACGACACTCATAGACCTTGATGCTATGGATGGTAAATCAAGTGTATCACTCTTGGCCGAATGCTCTAGCTCTCCTGATGTCAATACTAGGTATCCTATTTGTTAATTAACCTGGTTTTCACTCTTGGTTTTCAGTTTAATGACTTTTTAATTTTAATTTTTGGTGGTTCAGTGGTAGAAAATCTAAAACTTTTCCTTACAGCAATGTTTATTTGTTGATCCCCAATTTTCATCCATAATTTAAACTATTGTATTTCTTTATGTAGGCAAGCAGTAGCCAACGCACTAGCAGCAGCTCCGTCAATGTGGACACTTGGCAATGCAGGCATGGGAGCATTACAGGTTTGTTGAGCATTACACTTAGTAATGTTGAGCATTACACTTAGTAATGCTACCTTTTTGGCCACAAATTCTGACAATAATAACTGCGAATATCAATCTTGCAGAGATTGGCGGAGGATAGTGACCCGATTGTTGCTGCAGCTGCATCAAGTGCCATCTATGAGCTGAAGCAACAGTGGGATATAGAAGAGGGTGATAGCATGACATTTACGCTAAATCAGAATGGTGCAGAAGAGGATAATATCCAAACAAGCTGATTAAATGTAGTAGTTAATATTGTTTTATTAAACTGTAAAAAATGTATCATAGTTAAACATGATGGTAGAAACCATAATTACTAGTTTGTAAGTTAAACCCACAAACCACAGAGTTAACTAATTCGTAATTCAAAAGCGTCTCTTTTATCCCTCGACTGCCAGCTTTCGCCGCAAAATTTATTATTTCTTCTAATTTCATACCTGTTTACTGCTATCTGTAATATTAACCCCTATTTGATACCTCAGAAAAACATAGTAGAGTATTTGATTTCTGTGTTTTTTTTTAATAATGTTCATAACATTAAAATGGGACCATAAAATAGTGGAGGGATATTTTAAAGAATTTATAGTTATCTGTGGCCTCTCAGGCCATCATTAAAGCTCTAATGTGTTTCACTTTTGCTCCATTATTCTCACTTTTCCTGGCAATCCCATGAGGATGGGGGCATTATTGACAGCTTTGCTTCAACTTTTTTATTTGCACATTCTAAAGTTAAACCCTAATAATTAGTATTTACCCTTCTTTATGCATGTTTTTTACTTCTTTTAGTAGTTCTTTCTTTTTTCTAGCCAAGAATCCAAAGAATGTTTTTGCATAATGCTGCTTCATGATTTTGATATTTTGTCTATCATCCTGAATAGAGTGAAAGTGCCAAATTCATAAAGTATTCGTATAGGATTTCATTGAACTTCAATCTTTTATTTTCAGAGTCTGCAATCTTGTACACCATTTTACTCATGGCTCCCAACAAGTTAGCTGCCATGCTAACCAGAAACAGTCGCAAAATTGTGTTTGTTCTAGTGCATTCTTTTCTTGAATGGGTTCTGATTGTTTTTCTTCTTTCTAACTCCATTTTCTCTTACATGACCAGAAAGTTTGCCCATTATTTTGGCCTTAAACAGCCTTGCATTTTGTGCTCTCAAATTGATCACTTACTAGAACCAATGAAAACTAGAGATTCTTACAAGGCTCTGGTTTGTGAGATTCATGCCAGTGAGATTTCAAAGATGGGTTACTGCTCGAATCATCACACATTTGCTGAATCACATCAAATGTGCGAGGAGTGTTTCCCTGCTAAGTCCAAGAACTTTCCCTCTTATCAGATTGAAAGTAACGAGAAAGTATGGAGATGCTCCTGTTGTGAGAAAATACAAGAGGACAAAGCTGAGGAAATTGGGTCGAAAGCTAATGATGTTGGCTCAGAATGTGAACCTCAGATCCTTTCGGATTTTGAAAGCATTTACCTCAGGGAAGCAGCAGAAGAGGACAGTAATGAAGATGATCAAGTGGATGCTCATACAGGTAGCTAGCTACACACCTTTTATTAGTATCATCAAATTCACAATACCAGCCTTTTTTAATTAACTTTAGATCATTCATTAGACTTGACCATCTTAATCAGCTGATCTGAGCTGCATGATTAGTTCACCAAATTGAAAACTTGTAGAGTATTAACCTTGCTGCTTATGCTTAGCCTAAGCAAGTTGAGCTTAAACAGCCTGATTTTTGACATCTTTATTTTGTTTTCTTTTAGGAACTTAGACTGAAATTTAAGCTACAATATTTTTCACAGACATCTTGTCATGCTTTCTATCAAAAAGCTAGTAATTTACCACTCGACTGTTGGGTTACATCTGCTGCTTCCCTGAAGTTTGATTTATCAACACGCAGAAGCTATTGAACCTAGATTTTTCGTAGAAAAACTGCATGAAAATAAAATTGACATTACTTTTTGGTAGAGTAAGTTCTTGAAATGAAGATAGAATATTCTCCATATAGGAGATTGACCAACTTTTGCTTTCAGCTGATGAAAACAAGACCAGAGTAGAAGAGGCCCTGCATGGAACTCTTTCGGATGAGACGAAGAGTGATTATGATACTTTCATTACAATGAAAAGGCTCAAATCCGATCTTGAAAGTGAACAAAAAGCTAGAAATGAGCTGTATTCAGAACTAGAGGCAGAGAGAAATGCTGCTGCAATAGCTGCAAACCAGACAATGGCCATGATAACAAGGCTTCAAGAAGAGAAAGCTGCAATGCAAATGGAGGCACTACAATACCAAAGGGTGATGGAGGAGCAAGCAGAATATGACCAGGATGCGTTACAACTGTTAAATGAAGTAGTAGTCAGACGCGAGAAAGAGCAGAAAGAACTCGAGGAAGAACTAGATGTGTATCGTGAGAGATTTTCAGATTATGATACAAAAGAGAAGGCTATGCAATTGATTCAGAAATGCAATGGGAATTTCACTTCTTCCTGCAGCATTGACAATGATAGTGATGTGCTATCTATTGATTTAAATAATCATTATAACAAAGTTGAAGATAGTAATGTTTGCAAGGATAATTCTCTTATGGAATGTTCCAAACAATGGGGTGCAATTGAAGATTCACTTGAAGAGCTTGAAGAAGAGAGAATCTCTATAATAAAACGGCTTAAGGAGTTGGAAGAGAAGCTTAAACAGGATGAACAAGTGTTTGAGGAAGAAAACAAAATGGAGATTTTACTAGGTAAAAATGACTTGGACGATACAAATTCAGAGTTCTGCAGTCAAGAAGTAAATCTGGTATCTTGTTGTTTCTCTAACAGCATAATGATCAGTAAAAATGATCCGAAAACAATGGCTTCAGTTGCTCGCAGACTGCTTGATCTTGTAGAATCAGATGATAATGAAATAACATTAACTAATGAAGTTGGAGTAGATAAGGATAGCAAAAGGCTTGCAATGGAAAAGGAGATGGAGCATGTATATGGAAGGCTACAAGCATTAGAAGCTGATACAGAGTTTCTTAGGCACTGTATTGGCTCTGTCAATAAAGGAGATGAAGGACTACTTCTTCTTCAACAAATCTTGCAACATCTTCGTCAGTTAAGAGATGCAGAAATTTGCCTGTCATCAAATTAGGTCATCTTGTGTGTCAATGCTTATGTCCTTTTTACACTTTTTTTTCCTCTTGGTTCTTTATAGAGTTTCTTAGGCACTGTATTGACTCATGGTCTTTTTTTCACATAAACGTTGATAATATTTCGAATATGTTTGTCAAAAGTCAAAACTATTTGTTGACTAGAATGAATAGTCTTATAATTTTATTTTTTTGTATTATTATATTAATGACATCATATTCCGATTGTTTTGTGGGAACATGACTAGAAGTTATAATTCATATCCATTTGACAGGTCTAATGTAGGTATTGTATGTTAAATGGATGATATTTTTGGACAAAAGTTGTAAAAATGGAGTATATTTCAAAGGGGAAGAACAAATAAAAAGAAATAGTAAATCTGTAAACGAGAAGAAGTTAGTGAAACGAGGGAGTACATGATATATAAAGATGGAGTAGTGAATACATTAGATGATACGTAGTGTAACGTGGTATATATATATAAATATAATTGGATAAAGTTTGGTTCCTGAAATATGATAAGCAGGTACAAGTTACAAGTAGAAGAAAAATAGTTTAACACATAATTAAGGGCACTTGGGGCCACCTTGCTGGGTCTTCCAGTTGTTATAGCAAGGGCAAGATTGCTTGTTGCCATAAGTTCCATTTGGTACACAAAGACATTTGGAACAACACTTCAAACAGAAGAACATACATGGCTTCTTGTGTGATGTTGCTGAACATCTATACTTGCATTTTGGTCGGCATTCTCCTGGACGAAGCCTGTTGCTACCCTGTACATTTTTAACATTATTCATTTCTTATACAACCCAAATAAATTCAAAACGATACCAATTCATGTTTTCAAATTACCTCAATGACGGTTGAAAAAGCGACCAATAAGACCAGTAAAGTAACTAACACAACGCCCAAAATAGGACGCCCTGCCATATCCTAAACCTCTCTCTCTTTCTCTCTCTCTGGAGATCAAACAAAAAAGTGGAACGTAATGCAAATTTAGAGAGATTGGGAAATGGCTTGTTAGTGATATGAAGTAACAAAGAGCTATATATATATACAATATACTGGTAACTGGTAACTGGTAACTGGTAACTGGTAAGTAAAAGTTAGGAGTAGTTTGAATTTCAAGTAAAGGATGATGATTTTTGGTTATTCAAGTGGGGAAGCAACAACCGTTTCTTTAGGCGTGATATGTGCTAGTTTTAATTGACGACTTTAAAGTGAGTTTTCTAACGGTAAATCCGGCGTGCATTTCTTTCGTTTAACTTGTACACTTTTCTATATAATTGTTTCTTCTTTTGTCTAACTTTTATGTCATCTTAATGTTAGTTCAACAGTACCATGTCAATTGGAATACCAATTATCACCGACGATTTTTTTTTTTTTTTATGTGGCTACTGGCTAGTCGGAATGTTAGGATATAAGAACCGCGATCCCGCGGTTCTCATTGTAAGCCTACGACTTGGATTGAGTCTAAATGTTCCTATTATCTGGATTATAGGGGATATTTAGACGATTGTGTCTTCTTCCCAAGTCTCAACAATGAACAATTCAAGTGGATAGAGGACAAGTTCAAAGAGCACATGAGATAGCCAGAATGTGCAGAATTTTGGTATAGAATTATGTAGTTTCGTTTTACATTGGTGTTGTGATAAAAAAAAAAGGGTTTACAACTTACAAGTAACAACTTTTTTCGACCTGTTATGCACATTTTAAAAACATATCCTTAGCAAGAGTATATAACTGATTAATGGGCCCTAAACTAATAGAAGCCCAACAACAAGATCAGGCCTAATTAATAAGCCATGAGCCCGAAAAGAAAAAGAACGAAGTCAACCCAACACAGGTGAGGCCCAAAAAGAGCGCGAACCTAAGAAGACAAAAACCCAGCTCTAGTTGCAAGGTAATTGGAAACGAGGACCAGGTCAAGGGGAAGAGAAGCGGATGTGGCCATGACTAGCCGGTTTTCTTCTCCCATTCAAGCAGTTATGGAGAGTAACTCTCACTCTCCTTCAACCGCATCATAACCGCACCATATCAAGAGTGTAAATATGGAAGAAAACGACATTTTTATTAAATAATCGTGCATTTAATTACATTCTTATTTTTAGTAGCTCATAGTCCAACCCCAATTGAATAATTTGTATTTGATTTCAAACCTATCATCTACTGTTGTTTCAATATTTATATTTCTCATTCTTTCTCTCTTTTTACCTGTTCTGATAAATTTGAACCATTTTTTTTAATTAAGAGTGAACTTCTGCATCACACGAGTTAAAAACTAATTTAATAAATCATTTACTCTTTGTTTATTGTTCAGCCTATTTACTCGGTTCGTTTAGCTAATTGATTTCAATTTCTCGGTGGACCGTGCGAGCTAGCACATGTTCCAACAACTAGTTTAAACAAAAACGAGGAAGAAACAAAAGATTTATTTAGATTTATTTTACTCATTTAGGCGTTTTCTTCCAATTTAACTTCAGTTGATCTTCAACCTCTTCACTTTTGATGGTATAGTAAAGAAATGTAAATGGAGAGGAGAGAGAAAACTCACAAATGACCCAAAAGTGGCAGTTTGTGACAATTGTGGAGTGAGCAAGGGGAGAGAGAAAGTGCCGAAAGGAAAATGAGTAGTTATTTTGATTTTTCCTTTTATTTCATCTATTTATAGTTCGAATTTGACAGTTATGGTATACTTCCCCCGTTTCATAAATATCGCACCATCTTTTTTTTACATTATTCACACTAGAACTTTGTTCATTGTTTGTGATTCCTACCTCAGAAAAATTGTAGTGATGTGAGATATTATTAGATTCGTATTGATATATATATTTCTAAATATAAATTTTTAGTGCCTGACAATGGTGGTTTTCAAACTGTGCTACACTCTAGTAGGAGGAGAGACCAGAGACCCTCAATCATCCCTACTGTGAACCATTTTCAAGTGTTGGACATTAAGGAGGCCACACAGGATGATGTTGGGAGTGAGGATCAAAATGAGGATTGTGAAGATGGGGGAGGGGATCGGAGATGATGCAAAATGTTGTTTCTAGGAGAGGGGACTCTCCTGGTAACAATGGATATGAATATTAGTTGGAATGTGAGGGGGATCAACACCCAGAGGAAGCAGAATGAGGTGAAAGCTTTTGTTCACTCTCATGGAGCTGAGTTAGTTGGTCTCCTTGACACAAATGTGCCCTATGCAAAAATGGGGGTCTTGTATGTTAACATGTTCAATGGGTGGTGTTTCACTACCAACAGTTGTAAAAGTAAAGGGGGTAGGACTGTGTTGGCATGGAATCTAAATGCTTTCACTCTTAGTGTGTTGAAGGTTACTAGTCAGCTGATTCATTGTTTGGTTTGTCCAAAAAGTGGTGATGTGGAGTTTTGTTGTACCTTTGTCTATGCTTTCAATCATAGCAAAGAGAGAGAAGATATGTGGAGGGACTTGAGTGGTTTTGGTCTTGGTATGAACAAGTCATGGGTGGTGTTAGGTGATTTCAATTGTGTTTTGAATGTGGATTAAAGAGTTGGTTCTCCTGTGAGGTACCAATCAATGGTTGACTTCAGGAATTGTGTTAATATATGTGGTTTAGAAGATGTTAAAGCTGCTGGTCATTTCTACACTTGGAATAACAAACAAGCAGGAGATGCTAGGGTGTTTTCTAAAATTGATTGGGTTCTGGCAAATGACCTATGGTTCCAGAATTACCCTAGTGCAGAAGTTGGTTTCTTGTTTGAAGGAGAGTATGACCATTGTCCTATTGTGCTTGCTGTCTATCCTATTGACAACATTACAAAGAAGCCATTTAGATACTTTTCTATGTGGAAACATGCTGAAGGATACACTGATCTGGTAAAGGTGAATTGGTCAAAGGGTGTTGTTGGCACTCTGATGTATCAGGTGGTTCAGAAGCTAAAAAGAATGAAAGGGGTATTTAGGGAGCTGAACAAAATAGGTTTTAATGATATCCATGCTGCTGATCTAAAAGCTAAACAAGATTTGGAGACATGCCAGAAGGAACTCCACTCTAATCGTAGTGATAGTAAGCTTGCTGATAGAGAGGTGGATGCTGCTAAAAAGTATAAAGTCATGCATTCTGCTTACATGTCTTTTTTGAAACAAAAAGCAAAGGAAGCTTGGGCAAAAGATGGTGATGAGAATAGTTCTTTGTTCCACAAAAGTATTAGAGCTAGGATCATTCACAACACAGTGCATGCCATACATGATATGAATGGTAATTGGGTGTGTGATCCTAAGTCTTTGTCTAATGCTTTTTTGGAATACTACCAGAAACTCTTGGGTACTAAAGCTGTTAGTAGAAGCATTGTTATGCCTGAAATTGTGCATGCTGGCCCTACTCTTGAGCAATTGCAGAAAGACCAACTATTGGTACCTGTTACTGGTGAGGAAGTCAAGCATGCCATATTTTCTATCAATGGAGATAAAGCTCCTGGCCCTGATGGGTTTGGGAGCCATTTTTTCAAAGAAAACTGGAATATAGTAGGGGAGGATGTGACAAAGGTTGTTTTGGACTTTTTCCACACTGGAAAACTTCTGAAGGAGATCAACTCCACTACCATTACCCTGATCCCCAAGACAAAGTGTCCAAAAAGTGTTACTGAATTCAGGCCCATATCTTGCTGCAATGTAATTTATAAATGTATCACCAAGATTCTGTGTGAGATAATGAAATGTGTTTTACCTACACTGATAGCTGAGAATCAAGGGGCTTTTGTACACGGCAGGTTCATTATGCACAATATCATGATGTGTCAGGAAATTGTTAGACAATATGGAAGGAAGAATGCATCACCTGGTTGCTTGATCAAATTGGATATGCAGAAAGCCTATGATACAATTGAGTGGGATTTCTTGGAAGAAATGTTGCTTGCTTTAGGTTTCCCTCCTCAGTTTATTAAATGGATCATGACCTGTGTCACAACCCCTAAATTCTCCATTATGATCAATGGTTTAGTCCATGGTTTCTTTGCGTCTCACAGGGGGTTGAGACAGGGGGACCCTTTATCTCCTCTGTTGTTTGTGGTGTGCATGGAATATCTGTCAAGAACTTTGTACAAGGTGGGTGAGGACAGTTGTTTCAAGTTCCACCCAAGATGCAGGTCAACAAAGTTAACCCACCTTTGCTTTGCAGATGACCTTATTCTTTGCTGCAAGGGTGAGTTTAATTCCATTCACTTGCTCCTCCAAGGGTTCAAACTGTTTTCTGATACTTCTGGTTTGAAGGCTAACATTCAGAAGTATGCAGTATATTGTGCTGGTATGAAAATAGATGTAGTGCAACAGGTTGTGGATGTATCTGGGTTTTCTTTGGGCACTTTTCCTTTTAGGTACTTAGGTGTACCTATATACTTTAAAAGAATCACAAATGCTGATTGTGAAGGTCGAGTGGATAAAATGATGGCTAGGATCAAGACTTGGAGTTCTAGAAACCTTTCTTTTGCAGGAAGGTGAACTCTGATAAATGTAGTCCTCTTGAGCATTCACTCTTACTGGGCACAGGTGTTTATTCTCCCTAAATATGTGCTCAAAACTGTTGAGGCTATTTGTAGAGCCTTCTTATGGCAAGGCACCTATTTTTGTACTAAACCTGGTTATGTTGCCTGGGAAAAAGTGTGTAGCCCAAAGAAAGAAGGTGGTTTAGGAATTAGAAAGGTTCTTGCATGGAACATTGCAGCCTTGGGGAAATATGTGTGGGCAATAGCTAGGAAGCAAGACATTATGTGGGTTAGATGGGTGAATGCTATCTATATTAAGGCTGCTGATTGGTGGGAGTATCAGCCAAAACCTGATAGTGGATGGTACTAGAGAAAGATATGTGGTGTAAAGGAGGATCTGAAGGTGTTGTTCACTGAGGCTGAGTTGGCTCAAATGCCTAAGTACTCTATCCAGAAAGTATACCAGAAGCTGGTTCAGCATGATGATAAGGTCCCTTGGGGGTCTGCAGTGTGGAATAGAGCTTCTATTCCCAAAACTAGAGTGATTTGTTGGCTGATGGTGCAAGGGAGATTGCAAACAAGAACAAGATTGCATAAAATGGGCATTTGCAATTCTACCAAATGCCTATTATGTGAGGCAAAGGATGAAACTCACTCACATCTGTTCTTTGACTGTGAATACAGCAGAAGATGCTTACAGGGGATTGAAAGTTGGTTAGATATTCCTACTAACAAAGTACACTATATGGGCCTGTTGAGATGGGTTAATGGAAGAGTAAATGCAGCAAATTCAAGAAGATAGCAATGCACACTGCTGTCAATGCTATTGTTTATGTTCTTTGAAGAGCAAGGAATGATGCTCCGTGGAATCAGAAGGTCCCTACTCCTTCAGCTACTATTAGATTCATCCAGAGGAGTTTCATTGATAGATTAGCTCACATAGGTGCCAAGCAACCTAGTACTACTGACCAGATTTGGTGGAAGAACAAATGTGCAATTAAGACTTTGTTCTTCTTTTTCTTTTCTCATGACTGATGTCATGTTTGTTTGTTCCTTAGCTTGTTTGGCTTGGGACTTTGTTTTGTAATCTGGTTTTTCTTTGAGCAATGAAAATCTAATCTGACTTATCAAAAATATATATATATATATATATATATATATATATATATATATATATATATATATATATATATATATATATATAATTTTTTTTTTTATAATGTTTAGTTATATATAATTCGAGATATTAAGAGTCAAATTATGCTTTGGAAATCATAAAGTCAATCATGGTACAATATTTAAGAAACGGAGGAAGTATTATTCTTTTCATTTCAAATGTTACTTAAATGTTATTTTTGTCATTTCACATGTTATTTTAGTATGCGTTTTTATACACGCGCGTTTTGTGTTAGATTGGTTGTGTTTTATTCTGGGAGTACCATTAGTAAGATCCATACGGGTGTATAATTTAATAATTGACAACCAAAGCATGTAATAACTGGAGCTTTTTCGAGTTTATCTCCGAGATAAACGCATTCGTAAATCAAGTGGCATTTTACGTAAATAATACGATCTTCCTCCTCCTGACCTCCTGTCCTCCTCCCTCTTCGCAACCTCCGGCAGCTCTTCACGACCATCTTCGTCCTCCTCCCCCTTCACAACCTCTGTCATCTCTTCAGCCTTCACGACCATCTTCCTCCTCCCCCTTCGCAACCTCCGTCATCTCTCCTAAATCACGACATCTTCCTCCCCCTCCCCTGCTCATCCACAAAGTACTCCATTGATTTATGGTGGTGATGGTGTTCGTCGTCGCGAGGTTTCTCTCTCCTATATCGATGGTGCTCGTTGTCATCTTCCTCATCGTCATAGCGGTGGCTCCGATTGCTTTTCTCCGCCGTCGCTCTTTCCATCTCTTACAGATCTGAGATTTCCATTCCTCTCCATAACCTTTTTTTACATAAATATACAGTCAAATAAATTTAATATACAGTCAAGTAAGCTTAATTGATAGTCATATTATAAAAGTATACAACTATAATCTAAAAATATACCGTCATCTTGTTTTTTAAACTGTTATTTACTATTATACCCCTTGATTTACTTGTTTCTGTTTATCTCCGAGATAAACTCGGAATTTCTCAAATAACTAAATCACCAATGCCAATAGTATCATTGTTTAAAACTTCAAAATAGACAAAAAAAATAGTAATTTTAAACAATCTTTACGCAAGATTAGTAATGTTGATGGCCCGCGTCTATACTCTCATTTCTTCCTCAAATATACTACGTAGTTGCTAACTTAGACCATTGTTATCATGATCAAGGGTTAAATATCTTTTCTAAAGTAACTTTCGTTTGATAGCCCTTTTAAAATGGAGGAAATTGAAAATCACGATAATTCGCAAATATAGATGCCGAGCAACCACATTGTAATTTGTACAAGACACCTCAACCTACACCAGACATATTCTTAGCGGACTTTAATGCAAAACAATGTAATGCAAACATCAGTTTTGATACTTTCCAATTCCCAACCAGGGTACCCAAATATATCAAGCTGCCATTTTCACCATCAAACGTAAATATCCTTCAATATATCAAATGTTTTATCAGTTCCTGGCTTCCTGCTGTGCACCTATACAAATTAGTCAAAATGCATTCTATACAATATTGCTCTTAGTAAAACCAATATATCAGCAAAAATTCAGTTCTTCCCCAGCCAATTCACCAAAGCTAAACATGGTCTAATAATGTAGGAAGGAAACATGTATATTTTGGTTGTCACTCTTCAACATCAAGATGTCAACTACTGAGTTCTTATCAGACAAGCTAACTGTTCAAATCAGTCACGACAAAAGTGCTTACCTATCAGCAGATTGAGAACATCCGCTTCTGATTATAAAGATGGTCACAAACATGATTGATTAATTCTTACCAAGATATATACAGGCTCTAATAGGCAAACCGTGCACCTGCAGGAAACAAACTAACATAAGCTAAGGGATAAGAATTCAAATTCAGGAATTTCAATTGCACTATTATGTGTGAGAGAGATAATTGGAATATGTAACCTACAATTGAAATTTTTAACTTCATTAGTACTCTGTTAGTGAGATACAAAATCCAATTGATATCTTAATTGTCAAATTTAGTTAACTTTGAAGTAAAGGTGGTGTTGTTCTCCCCAATTTCGATTTCTTAATCAAATGGATTTCTCTCTTCTCAAACTGATCTTCGTCTAGTTATCACTTCATCGTCGCGACGCCGACAATAAAACTGGTTCTAGGTGCGCTCAACTTTTTCGGAGCTTGGAGATGAAGGAAATGAAAACAATGAAGATGATGTGCTAGTGCTACTATACTCGACCTTGAATCTATCAAGCTTCAAGGTTTAATGGAGGATTTTCTTCCAGGAGAGAATTATGGAACAGAAAAAGAGAGTGGGGCGGGGATTTGTAAATAACAAGGGTTAGGTTGCCTAACTTGAAATTCCATGGATTACAAATCCAAACTCTGTTGGTTCCAAAAATATGGAATTGGGCCAATAACAGAAGTTGAAATCAAATTCCTATTCCCAAAGACCCAAACATAGCAATTAGTGGTGTTCAAGCGTCACTAAGGAATGAGACCCAGACCCTACAACTGGCCAATACTCATGAATAAAGTTCGCAATAAATTTATGAAGCTGTTTTGTGTGCGCAACAGATTTTCGTGCAAGTTATTGCAACCTGTTGCTGGCTTTATTTTCTTCTGTTTATATTTGCTTGGAAAGATTTTAGAAGCTATTTTACAAAAATTCAAGTTTCAAATGCCATATCAATGACTTAATACCATGATACTGATATGAAATCCGCACTTGAAACTCCAGTTCTATTTCAACACATTGACTACTATGACTCACATTAAGCAAAAGAAGAGAAGGGAAAGGAGTACAGAAACTGAAACATGTTTTGCAGACTAATCTACCAAAGATCTTTAAATAAGTCAGCAGAAAATCAACGTTCTAACTTTTTCCTCTTCTTTTCTTTTTTGCAACAAATAGATGCAACTGATATCAGTGTCTACATGACTACAAATCCAAAATATGTTTTGTGGCATGAAATTTTTTGTATAGAGTATCATGCCCTACATTTTGTGGCATAACAGTTTTTGATACCTAGAATCCCAGTTCTAAATCTTACCCATGTATTGTGTCCAGTTGACATTGGTTAGCAGCACAATTAATTTCTAAAAAATAGGATTCATAAGCAATCACACTTCTGTTAGATTTAAAAGCAGGTTAACATCATCAAATGGATCATGCAACGAAACATATTTCCAAATGAAATAAGGATTTAATTAAGAGAAAATTGTTCAAGTTTCAATCATGTAGTAGTTCCAAATGAAATGTTAAACGCGGTGTGGACCACAAACCCACTGGAAATTGATGAATGAGAGACTATATACAAAGACTTACTTTATATTTTCTGTCCCATCTACAGAAATCTTCATTGGATCAAATATTCAACAACTAACATTGTCTAGAAAACCCAAGGCACCTATGTTCAAAATGTGATTGAAAGATTTTATTCTCCAGTAACATTTACCTTGATTTTATTCTCTTAAATATCAGCAACCAGAATTAAATCTATAGATAATTAGATATAGTTGAATTTGTTTAATTTCTTGTCAAGGATTTTTGAGGTAATGCAGAAAGAGGAATTGCACTGGATACTAGTACGTGATGTTACTGAATACACCGAAAATTTTCCTTTGGACGATAGTAAAACAAAACGAACTATTGTCAAAAAAAAAAATTACTGTCAAAATAAAGGAACAAAAGGCCACGTATTTCGAGAGGTATGTCCAGGACAGTTCCACTGAAAGTATTTTTCTTAAAAGCCTCTTCCAATTGGGGAAAAGCACTTAATTATTATTTTTTACTTTCTTTCTCTTTCAAAAGACAACCAACAGTTGCATTTTGTCTTTGCATATAATTAACAGGTAATATATGTTGTTACTTCTGAATCTTTATTTTGACAACTAGTTAGGAGTGCAAAGTGGTAAGGGACTTTTCTACAAGGATGAGTAACTAGCATTAAGAACAAGGTAAAGGAACTCTATGAGAGGTTTTATTAAGTAATCCTGCCTAAAAGCTCCTCCAACTTCAATGAAATTAGTTATTTAGTTATATATCAGAAGTTCAATCAAGTCTAGTCTTTTACACCTGTTGTGGCCTCTACACATAGGAATAGCTGCTTAACCGTCAAAGTGTCAAACAAGAAAAGACAAGCTGTAAAAGACCCAGGAGGCCAGGAGCGAGAGCTAAAGGTGAAAGCAAGGGTCAGTTTATAAATGGGAGATCAAAGAGGATAGAGAATGTCAAAACAGACGATGCACTAATATGTAAAGGAGCTTCAAAAGTATTTGGGATACATACTTCTCTGTTCCCCTAGTATTGTCAAAAATATATGTTTTCCCCAATTCCCAGAACTAATTGTGAGTTTATATTAGTGTTCTTTCAACGCAAAATTGTTCACGACATTCCAAACGTAAATTTCATTGTAGAGTTTACAAATGCAAAAGACTGCGTATAAAAAAAAAGTCGGGGGATTCTTACAAATTTAAAATTACTCAGATATATAACATGAAATTTGATTCAAGGAAAAGCAAAAAAAAGTTACGAGACAATATTTCCCACTGTTAAGGGGTTTACAGGGACACCACATTCAAACAAGCGAGCTGTTCCAAAAGTACTTGCATGCATAACATGAAGTATATAGTAAGTGTCACCAATGCGCTCATATTGCAGAAAAGCATTATAATTCAAGTAATCAAATGTCACAAAGTAAAACTCTTAAAAATGCAGGAAATATTTTATTAAACTAAAGTAGCAAGAAATACCTTGAGACTGACTCTTCAATCCTTTAAAGTAAGCAATGAAAACTTCCTTGCCAACACCTCTATGTAATCAGACATGGTCAAATTATTTCCGCTTGAGAATGAATCAATTGGCCACGTCATTGGAACTACCAAATTCCTACAGTGAGAGAAACGAAAACCATAATCGCTATCTAATAAACATATAAAATGAAACCAACAAAAAATGAAATAGTACCAGAGAAGCAATTAAACAGTGTGGACAAGTTGTCCTCTGGCGGCAGGAAGATTAAAATTAGCCCAGTTTCTTTCAGTTCCCCCCAGTGAATAACTCTTAAAATCCCTTGCTGCCTTAGCCCACAAAGATGCTAGATACGTACCTCTACCCAAAGAGAATCACTAATATGCACGGTTCATGAGAAATCACACGCATTTTGTTCTAACAACAAGCTCCACAAAAAACTCCATATTAAAAGCATTACACCACATCTTTTTCTCCTTTATCCTTCGAAAGCCCACAAAACAAAGCAGCAGAAACTCTAAAATAGTACGAGGGAAAACATGATACTCCTCATAGACATCAGAAAGCATCTTCTAAATGTCACCTGCCAACTGACAATAAAGGAAGACACACTTTTGACCCAACATGCAGATACCCGGCAACATCCCTATCCGAGCCTTCTCCTTTTAGCATATCATTAGTGTTGACTCTACCGAACGCCAAGGTCACACAAAAGCTCTCACCTTTTAGAGAAACTCTAGCCTTCCGAGTTCCATATTAATCGGTCAGCCAAGAAGGGGTTGAGGATTCTAAGAATTCTTTGCATAGCCCACAAAAGTGGTTCTACCCACAAAAGTGGCATGGTGCAATGGGTTACTCACGTGTGGCATGATCCGGAGTTCGTTTGGTTAGAGTTGTCGGTCAAATTCTAGAATTTACCCCCGGGCGGCATGGCCCAATGGGTTTACTCACGGGTAACATGATTTGTGATTTAGGTTTGAGAGTGTGGTCATACTTAGACTAGGACGGCATGGTCCGAAGGGCTTATCCCTAACTTTACTCCATTACGCGCAAATTTACAGGCGCTTGTTCTTACCTCTACTTAATATGTCTATTTTTAGACTAGTTAAACTACTTATTATTGTGAAAATATACATTTTGTTCTTGTTTACTATTTGTCTATTGTCCTGTTTATTTTATTCTATGATTCTTATTGATTATATTTGTTTGATTAACCTTGGACTGGGAGAGCCGCTAGTAGCTCCAACTGATTGTGGATTGTTGTTCAATACTTCAGGTGAATAACGTTGGGCTTTCTTTGGATCTTGGGCTCGAGTTGCGATGCGAGTTTAAATGAATTAAGAACTCTAATTGTATAGTTTTTCTTTTCTTCATTTCTTTTGAAATTATTCACATAGTTAAACCATTTTTTTTAATAGTGACATTCCCAAAAGACGGTTTTTCTGCCGCCGTCCTGTTTAATAAACACTTTTATTTCTTATATTTCTATAGTTAAATTTCTGGGGTGTTACAACCCACTTCCTAGAATTCACGACTATGTTATTGGGCCGCACTGGCAAATCCATTTGCATTGCAAACAAAAGTGGTTTTGCTTTTGCTGCCTTCTTCACAATCGTGAGCACACATGAGATTTGATCCCATGGGAACAAAGGACATTCACGGACACATTCACATTCACACTGTTGGTTGCTGAAACTAGCTGAGAAAAGGAACCTTATTGCATCATATTTCGATGCAGGTTTTTTTTTCACTTCTCAATTAACTCTCCTTAGTGTCCTTTCAAACACTTTCACAACTCAATTTTGTGACTTTTGTCATAACAGGAAAAGTTGGTGAAAAAAACACTTAAGTTTGAAACCCTTGTTCAAAGTGAAGTCCTAGTGCAGCCAGCTTGGCAAACTTAGGTGAGTAATCTTCTCTGAGCTTGTAAATATTAAGTTGATGAATTTCTTTGTTGTGCAATGCTTCTTTAAGGAAAGTTTTTGACTGGTCCACAAAGGCAAAGATGGCCGAAACATCTTTGAGGCCTTTATTATCTTTAAGCTAGGCGCTGTTTAATTTTGGTTAAAAAGGTTTCCAGCAATATTAGAAGCATGAGACGGAAAGAAACTTAATTTTGGTCAACCGAGTGAGAATGCCTTGGGTAGGAGTAAGGGGCCCAATTGACTATATGAGTATATAAGTTAGCACCATTTTGCAACTTGGGTATAAAACTTAGCACACACGATATTTGGGTATAAAAGTTAACACATAATGACATATTAGCCTTAATTTTCGCCAGAGCTAGCACGTTCACATGTTTTTCATTTTTAACCCGTTTTTTCTAATGTTTTTATTCAATAATGTTATCGTCTTTGTTTCACTTATTGATGATTAATCATCTACTTTAACCTATTATGACAACTAAAGGGGGTTATCATGAATTTGTCCTGTTATTATCAAGAAAGAAATTTTGTTCGCCCCTTTTTTATATATATATCTTTATGTTATACGTAGTATTTGATAATAAGGATTCATAAGTTCGGTTGAGAATCTTGAGATTTTTAAATGTATTTGGATAATTAGAAAACGAATATACTAAAACTAAGGAGGATTGGGATTTCCATGTTACAATAAATTCATTAAGATCAATGAAATTAGATTATCTAAACTCAAATGAGTTTTTATAAATGAATTCATATCACATGTATTTATAATAATTGCCTCAAAAAACATGTACTTATTTATAATAAGTTTTGTTTAGGATTTGCCAAAATATCAGTATCATTTGGTTGTCATGTATAAACTAATAGTGGTTCTATATATTCCCATGTTCTTGTTTTTTTGTAAAATAATTAAACTGATAAATAAACAATTGATGTTTCCTTCAAATTTCAAACTCATGTAGAAAAAAAAGTTTTTATTCATGGTAATTTATTAAAAACGAGGTGAAAAAACAAAAAATAAGCGTATGTGCTAGCTCCGGCGAAAATAAAGGCTAATATAGTAATATGTCATCATGTGTTAACATACCTAAATGTCTATACCCAAGTGGCAAAAGGGTGCTAACATATATACCCATATGGTCAATTGGCCTGAGTGAGTCCATAGTTAAAAGGTTCCTATAAGACTTTTGCGGACAGCAGATTTGGATAAGCTTAATCTGATAAATTGCTAGAGCAGTTACCAACAAGAGCTGTGTCCCTAACATATACACATTATATGTAATACGAATGCAGACTCTCGTTCTCATTTTTTCCTTCATTGTGAGGTAAATCCTAATTTGTGGTGCAGACTTTGTGGTTTAAGTAGACATCTATACTACTCCTCTTTCTTGGTAGGCCTAAATGCCTAATGCAAGTCATCTGGTTTGATATTGGTAGCGAAAAGTCAGAAACTTCTGAAGGAGCTTCAGAGGTGTACGTTTCTGTCTCCGGTTTAAGAGCTTTGGTTGGAGCGTAGAAAAATTATGAGACCGTATAATATTTTATGTTCCCTAGTGGTCTGTGGCGGATTATGTTTCTTCTGTCTATTTTACTTATGGATGTCTAGCGTGATTGAATGATGTTAATTTGTTTTTTCTTATTAAATTTAAAAATTACAAGAAGACACAGCCTGATTAACGCCAGCAGAAGCCAAATCCCATTGAAACTGTACAAAAGAATAAACTAGTCTTTATCTGTGGTTCGTTTGAAGATGATGTTATCACGTGGGACACCAATGTTGCCAGAAAGGTGGACATTTACATCGTCTGTTTCTATTCTACGTGGAGGTGATCGCTAGTTCCCTTTAATGTATAGAGCTATGGACCTTCTCTGTGTTACCTCTATATGGAATTCTTTGAGGAGCTTGAGGCACATGATCCAAAGCGAAAATTGACTAAGATAAACTAATCAATGCATCAGATGATCAGAGTAGCGTAATGTTGTATAAAAGAAAACAAGTTCAAGATATTCAATTGAACACATACCCTTCTGCACATCTGAACTTGCAGCAGTTAAGGCGCTCCGTTGAGTAAGTTGAAAAGAATGTATTTAGGTGGTTTACTAACTTGGGTACCTCAAACCACGGAAGCACATCCCAGACCTTCAAAATTTGCACATAGCTTGCATTTTCCTCAATAATATCGACATTCCATATGACATGCAGCATCTCATCCACCTTGATGTACTCCAACAACCGAGGAATTAAATCCTTGAAGCTTACATATCTCTCTTGATGTGGTTTGCGGAAACCAGTTGAAATATTTGACAACAACAAGAGCACCTCTTTACGGACCGCCACTTTTTCTATTCTTGCCATGGATTGCTGAAAAGTGTTGCTGAAGAAGACCTATAATATATAAAGTGGTCACTGCTAGTTCGCCAATTTAAGGCAGCATCAAATTAATGAATAACAAGGCAAAACGAGGAAAATAAGCTAAAAGGATAACTTAAAACTTTAGAACATATGAATAACAAACATTAACTTTGCTGCACAATCACCAACTCTTTGAAACAATTCATATTCTAGAGTTTCTAGAGTTGTTCAAACTTCAATAGTAGGAGCAGCAATGAGCTCAAAATTTGACCACCTTCTCCCCTCCCTCCTCCCCCCAACGCTTAGAACTCAAGCTCAAGAGCTTCATGCTGCTGAAAAACATATAGTTCAAAGTATAAGAGCACGGAGTTCAAAATAAAAGAACATGGAATTCTGATATAGTGAACATGAAGATTGGGATATCATGGATTTGTTCTTTTATTTGTTCCTTTAGTTTGAATAGCAGATGCAATCGCTCTCTCGTCTGCATGATCTAATTTGCGTCCCCCTCCCCCCGATCCAAAAACGAAAAACAAATGGAAATAGGAATAAGCTATTTTCCAATATTATAATAAAAATAGAAATTAGGACAAGTTGTTCTCGTAATAGCAAATAAATAAATACATATTAGCCCAATTGCGTTGAATTTCCTCCAATGAGCAACTACTGAATTCCCCGCTGCCTTAGCCCCACAGAAACTAAATAAGTTGCCTTATCCCACAGCAAATCAGCACTCTGAGCGATTCCTTTTAAAATTCGTGCATTCTTTTTTGAACACAAACACCATATAATCACCACTGTAGCATTCCGCCACAAAATCTTCTTCTCCTTTTCCCTTCCAAAGCCCACAAATCGGACTTGAAACAGATGCATAACAGTTAGTGGGATAACCTGTTACTCCCCGTACCCACACCCTCATGCAGAGCAAAATGCCTCGTGCAAATATTACTTGACATCCCATAGTGAAAGAAAAAGACATGTGAGCACGACTCAATATTGGCACAACACAACATGCACATATCCAGCGAGATAGCCATGCCTGGTCATCTTCTTTGGAGGATTTCATATTTTTTGATTCTCCCTAACGCTTAGGTGAAAACTAATCCTCTCGCCTTAAGAGGAACTTTGGCCTTCTAAATCAACCTATGATCGGGGGGGGGGGGGGGGGGGGGGGGTGTTTAAGAGACGGCGAAGAAAGGCAGAGCAACAAGACTTGCAAATTTGCAATAAATAGCGCCCGTTGTATCCTACATCCACTTCCTAGAATCCTCTCACTGCAATAATTGAGTTGACATAACCTCAAATGTCATAATGAGCTGGTCTATTTCTTTAACATAAGGATGCCTGTTTAAACGAAGATGCCAAACATTGCTAATGTGGAATGCATAAATAGGAGCTTCATCTAAGTGGACAGATTATACAATTGAGGGCAATATACAGCAAACGGATGTTCCCCTCTCCAAACATCCAAAATCTAATATAGTTACCATACCCTACTTTGAAACTGTGTAATGACAAGAAGGAATTGTATTTCAGAAATGATTTTCCAAGGGAAAGCATAAGTTACTGACACAAAACACTGTGCATCCTACCTATTTCCGAGTAACCCATACTTATTCCGTATTACACATTTACACAATACACAATGACTGAGGTTTAACCGTTTAAGAGGAAAATGCGATAGCCACTTACCCACAAGAGCAACATTCTTTATCACCAACCTACCCTACTTCCTCTTTCTGCCAACACAGTGAATCCCACTTCACAAATGATATCGTCTCTTGCAACTAGCTCTACAAGACAAAATGTCCCAAAAAGTTTCTCTATTTTTTCGCAATAGCGACTGGGATCTTTGAAAGTGAGAGGTAATAAAGAGAATGCCTGATAAGCATGAATACAAACACGTGATTCTTCCTCCCATGCTCCCAAAGAAAAATATACCATCTTACAACCATCAAGCCTAGTCCTCAATTTTTTTTTGAACTTTCTACTTTCCATTTGGGGTCGTTTTTATTTGATGTACCCACTTCTACTTTATTCTATGTTTGGCATATTTACCATCTTATCCCCTTCATCCGAGAATAATTACACCTTTCCACGTTTTTCTTACATCCGCCTATATTTTTACTAATGTCTCGTACTTTATTCATACTTTTCTTACACTTACTCACCTCTCCTAAAAAGAAATCTTTAGTAAATGGGAAAACGGATAGAGTACTAGCAACTCTAGAGATAATAGGTTCCCAGAAAATCTCCAAGCGTAGATTACCACCAAGGGACACACCCTAAACCCCACCCAAAGCTGACCAGAAAATTCATGGTTTTGACCAAAAAATTTGACCTAAATCCCGATTTTATCCGAACTCCAACAACCCCAAAAACAAAGTGTCAAACCTAACCAAACCCGTTTTTCACCCAACTTAGCAAAAATCATTGTGTTTTAGTAATAAAATGAGATTATAAGGACTTTTCTGCATAATAAGCCTTTAGTCGCAACTATTGTTGGGTGTAACATTAGTTTGATAATTTGGTTGGATACTGATTTATTGTTGAATTTATTCCCTAATAAACTTGTTTGTTATTTGTACGCATATTTTGTACTATATGTGTTCTTCGCTACCACTTTCTTTTTTGCACAGTTTCAATGCACACATCATATCGTTATTATGAAAAACTAAAAAAAAAAAAAATATTATCTCCGTTGCTGAATACTTGCATCATTTTAACTTTGATACTAATCACTTATCTTACTTTGACCAAATTTTCTACTAATATACTCCCTCCTTTAATCGTCACACTTTCCATTTACATTTGTCGCAATTTAATTGTCACATATCCTTTTATGGCATGGACCCATTAATATTTTATTACCTCTCTCTTTCCACTACCCAAAATTATGACCCCATATCCTCTCACATTCAAATAAAATATTATTCTACTATCCCCCACCATACCTACTTCTCTATTAAACTATAGTAGGTACGCCTACAATAACTTTATCGCACAAAACTCCGTGAAAAGCTTAATGTGACTATTAAATTGAGACAGAGGGAGTATAAAAATAAATACTCCGTCCCAGATTACTTGTTACATTTTCCTTTTTCGTCCGTCCCAGATTAGTTGTTACACTTCTAAATTAGGAATGACTCCAATTATTATATTGTCTCTCTCTTCCCACTAATTTTTTTTGTCCCCACACCCTCTCTCGTTCAATTCAACCACTAACTCCTATCACATCTACTTTTTCAATAAAACAATCACTTATCACCTAAGACTTTGTGCAAAGGTAAGTGTAAGTTGTAACGAGTAATTTGGGACGGAGGGAGTATTATTATGTAAAATGTTATAGTTTGTCTCGATGTATATTTTAAACATATCAACTTTTTATAATTTTTACTAATTCATAATTATTGATGGTCAAAGTTATGCGCTAGCAAACGTAAAAGTCAAAAATAGTGTTAACTATTTTGAAGCGGAAGAAGTAATATTTCAAACTCCACATCCAGCAAATTCTTCAAGATCTCTCATGAGTATGTTTTTGGTTATATAAATCAATCAATGTGTACTAATGGTAAAAAATTATCTATGTTTAATAAAATATTCTAAATAGGAAAAAAAAAAAGAGAGGAGGTAGTAATGTAATATATTCTATTGAGATATGTTTATTTTATATATATAGAGTGAGGTTCCAACGAGAATCTTCTTATAGTGTTCACTAATAAATGTAAGTATAATAGGTGTTATAAAAATATTTAAGTCGTTGGGCCATGGAGAAGCATTGCTCCGACCCGGCCTATTTGACAAGTCTACTGATATCCCAAATTCTATAAGGTATCTATACGGCTAAACCTAAGTACTCGGGCACAGCTATTCGTTTCACCTCAGCTCAAGAACCCGTGTCGAATCATCGATACTTTGACATAGGCAGGACACTGCGATATTTCATTTTGGGCCAAAATCATGGACAATTTTCACAAAATAGCAGAGTAAAACTCTTAGATACGTAACTGTATCACACACGAGTACTCAAGTTAGAGTAACGTAGGATAATCATTCCCATAAAATGCAGGAAGTGGAAGCTCATTCCATATAATAAATTGAGTAAATTTTACCGTAATACAAATTCCAAAAGTGATCCATATAAAAAATAGCTCCATCAATTTCAGACACTACAAAGTGAAACTACAACCGTATAATCTCTAGAGAGTTTTAGGAAATTAAAAGTGCAAGGAATTTCGGCAAATTGGCTTACTCAAGGTGTAAAGTGAATCAATCTGTGATGATTTATGTTCAGAATACAAGGGACTGAGGGTTTTGTAAACTAAAGTTTAACCCACGTGATACGAAAATAAACTACACGACTGATACGCAAGGGAACATACCTTCCACCTAGATCTTCTGAATAACAATGAATTCACATGAAGCAATCCATCAGGCTGGCCAAGCTCCAGCAAGGCAAAAGCAATAGCACAAGCCAAACCGTCATCTTCTTCAGCATCAAAGAAACATCCACGGGTTTTGGCATCAATAACTAATTTCTGCCAAACTGACTCACTATAGAGCAAAGTTTCTCCACTCCCAATTACCCAAAGGCAATATCTGTAACAGTAAAAGGGAACGCCAAACTCAAACTTCTAATTCACATGTAATGGGACAACAGTCAAATTTAACACTGAAGAGATAGTACCTTGCTCTTGTCAAAGCCACATTAGTTCTTCGGCAATCAGAAAGAAACCCCACTGATCCATTCCCATTGCATCTGACAGTGGAGATTAGAATCACATCCTCCTCACCACCCTGAAAACCATCAACAGAGCGAACATTTACAGTAAATCCAACATTTTCCCCTATGATTTTTGTGTCTCGGATCTTCTGTTCAATTGCATTGACTTGAGCTTTGTACGGAGATACAATGCCAATGGTAATCCTTTGTTTTGAGGCACTCACGTCTGCAGTTGGGTAAAATGGATATGATAATCCAACACTCATCACCAGTATACAAAAGGCAGATAATAGAGAGTTAAGAAAAAGTACAAGCTATGTTACTCGGATTCAGGTACTATTCCGGACACAGATACATGTCAAGGTATCAGATTAAGATATTTGTGGGGAAAAATCCATGTTTTTGGTCCAACATGTCAGGGTGTCGAAGATCCGATAAGGGGACTTGGGTAAAACGCGGGTTGGTAGCATAATGTACAAAGGAAGTCACTGTAAGCTGTGCGAACATGACATTAAAAGAAACAAGCATAACAATGAAGTACCTCGAGAAAGTCTGCATAGAATTTCACAAATTACAGCTACTTCTATCATATTTTTTATGCTGTGCCCATCATCTGACATTTCTTGCCCACACGAGACGTCTATGAAAGAATACGTGCTAAACAACTTTCCTGGGAGTATGTGCTTCTGGTATCTTTTATCTAACACAATGGGAGCATCTAATATCTGCTTTCCATAGAACTCCTTATTCGGAAACAAACTAATCAGTGGATGCATTCTGTACTGGACATTCAAAAGGTGTCTCCCATGCTCCAAAAATACAAGCCGTTCGAATAAGCTTCTGCCAAATCCAGCCTTCTCGGAGTTCTGAAGTGAAAACATATTTCTTGAAATTAAAAAACATAAAGAGTTACCAGACTAATAAGTACAAAGGAACCTGAAAAGGCACCTTATACCTTACTTTTCACCATAGAAGAGAGCTGTCGTTCATCTCCTATGAGAATAGCATGACGAAGACCAGGAAGCTGCAGAGGTATAGTAGATTCACATTCTTTGAGTTGAGCAGCCTCATCAATAACTACTATATTTATCCGCCTAGGTCCATCAATATGCAATCTAGCAGAACTGGAGGCCGTGCAAAAAAACAGGTTCCCATTTTGCAAACAAAAACTTCTGATAGAATATGTCCCATGTATGTCTGGTACATCAAAACGAGCACGAAGGGCTTTAAGTTCTTGCAGGCACCCCTCTTTAATTATATCTGCCTCACCACCGGGAACATTAGTGGAACTAAAAAATGAGCTAAGATTGTCAACTGTATTGAGAGTGTTTATCATGCTTTTCACAACCCTTAACGAAATAAAAGATGTGGGTAAGTGAGTGTATAAGATAGGTGCATAAAACTTCAACCTATTCTTAAGAACATGGAACTCTTTTTGGTAAAACTCTTCAAGTGATAATATTTTTCTTAAGTGATTACTATTCTTTTCATAACTCTTGAATTCTGGAGCACTTTGTTGTTGTCTTGCAGCCTTTATCCGGTGCTTTTTATTTCCTGGTCTAATGTGCTCTTCTATTATCTTCCTCCAAGTTCTCCTTTTATAACTTTCAGCAATCTTCGGTGCCTCTCTATCTTGGTCACTTCTAACATCCAGCTCACCTTTTACTTCGTCTAGTAGCTGATCCTCCTCATCCTCACCATAATCATTATCACCATCTTTATTGCTTTTGTCTTGCAGATACAGATGATATTCCTGTTCTGGATTCTCAATCAAACATATCAATGATTCTAAACAATGCACCCAACCTGATGAGGGCTGAAGGCACTTGTTAAGCATGTGAACACGAAAATCAAGAAAAACATCAAAAAGTTCTGCATGATCATCTAGCTTCATTCGCTTTGCATTACCAAATAAAACCATGTCTCCAAGACCATAAGTTCCATACTCAAAGAACTTTGAAGCTGCTTTCAACAGTCGTTTTGTTATTCCAATCACAGCAACATTAGTTGGAGCACATGTAACTACTCTGCACTTCATCTTTAACATAGCAAACAAGAAAGAAGCTACAGTCATAGTCTTCCCTGTTCCTGGAGGACCCCATATAAGTTTAACTGTGCATTTATGATAACATTCCTTCAGGGCAGTACAGTCTAACACAGCTTCTTCTTGGGATTTATTCAAATCCAATGAGCGGATCAATGCTCCTGAGGTTGTGGCTTCAATCCAGTTTCTTTCCCTAGAAAAGCAGATGGCACAATTTCTGCACACCTGCATTGTAAGAAAAAGGGGTTTGCTAAATCAGTTATACTACAAACAGAGATACAGTCAATAACAGTAATCATCATCAAAAAGAAATTAAAAAAAATAAAAAATACATCAGGATAGAAATTGAGAAATATCTTACAGTTGGATCCTTCTGTAGCACGTTACTGATGATGTTAAAGCTACCCTCACCCAGTTCAAGGTTCAATGCTTTCCATATACGATTATTTGTAGTGAGGTTAGTCAGAAGAACTGCAAAAGTTACCCAGCAGCCCTTCTCCAAAATACATACTTCAGGCGCAATAGGTTTTGATAGCCGAACTGAAAGCTTATATCCTTCTTCATTTTTCTCTGTCACCCTCTGAACCAAAGCCATCAGGAATGGTAGTTTAGGGCTGTCAATATCAGCCAGACATTTAGGTCTGACATTTGTTAATGCTAAAAGATCTCCAGATTCAGGTTCATATGGTTCAAAATTATCCTCAAAGCAGTCAGTCGCCTTCAGATCAATAGTACATATAAGATTATCAGGTGGTTTATAGCCTTCAGTTATCTCAATGCAGCTAATCTCACATGTCGGAGCACGCGACAACAATGTCAGGCTAGAACACAGGTCTTCACGCATTTCTTCAATCAAAGGAAAAATAAAGGAGTCCAAGTAGTCAGTAACGGAGCTAAATGACTTCGGAATTTGTTTGACCTGTGAAAGAGCAACATTTGAATTAAGAGAAAAAATATACAAGTATTTATAAAAGGAGCAATATATACAACACTGACTTTATTTTATAATTTTTCTATATCATTAATATGCTAGAATGCTCAATCAAGTGTCAAAAGGAAGATTAAACATAGTCTTATCACTTATATACTCATTGTTAAGACAATGAAGCACAAAAAGTCTGAAATTAACTCCTTTCTTGACAGCAAGACTCGTTTTCCATGCCAAGAAAAATTCAACACAGCAGTCTCTGAAATGCTTAAACGTGAACTTGGGTGGATGTTTCAGTTTCTGAAATGCTTTTTGAATGTTGGAAATTTTCAGAATCAAATACACTACAGAAACAACTACACTGTTGCTTTTTCCTTTTAGAAAATTCCCCTCTGTGCGATTCTAGACTTTCAAGAATCAAGACCCCTACCCACCTCTACGGCTCTACCCACCATTTCCGGTCACCTCCCAGGTACTTACTATAAGAATATGCATCTCCAGTCCCTTAAGTCATCTCTAGCTGCTGATCAAAGAAGAAGACAGCAACCTTGAAGACTTCATATCACTCTCCTCTTTTATTCTACCTTCGTGTTTCACCATTACTCAGATCTTCCGATCCAAAAAATAAACTTTAACTAAGAAGTTGGCCATCGGGAAGTAGCTGTCTTTCCCCATCAACATCTCTTCTCACTTTCTCAGGCAGTTGATGCTGTATCCGCCACCTTCTCTGACCACAAAAAGATTGAGGTGCTGCTTTTTGTCTCCTCTTTGCTCTGTGTCTACTCTCTGTTTCCAAATCTCTGTTATATTTGTACAGTTCTGAACTGCTTGGGATTTTGTGTTGTTTGCAGACATGGCCCTGAATCAAGTAGTGCAAGTGTTACCTTTGAAAATTAATGATATGTTGAACACAGCCCTCGTTGGAGATTTTTATTAAATGTGATAATGTAGAGGGGCTATGGGCTTGTAATTTTGTGGCGATACCTATCAATTAATTGATACAAAGGTTAGGAGCCGTTTTCTTGGAAAGGGAAAAGGAACTGAGGAGTGTTCTAAAACTACTGGAGAAGACTTGTGTGTGATGGAGAGGTTGGAGGAAGAGGTTGAAAAATAAATAAAAATACCAAACATCTCACCATGTTCCCTTATCATCAAAACCTCCGTTTTTAGTTTAACAATAGCCACTAGACAATGAACACACTTATGCATAGAATAGAAAAAATACCTCAATTACCAAGGCCTTTGATACATCAATTAGGAATCACTTAGATGCTAAGATTCCTAGAATGTTTAACATCATTAGTTTACCTTTCAGTTTCCCACACTATTTGAGTTCTTATTCTTTTTCGACAAATAACAATTTAGCTGGTTAATGTACCTCCAACCAC
This sequence comes from Spinacia oleracea, assembly GCF_020520425.1. Classification (NCBI taxonomy): domain Eukaryota; kingdom Viridiplantae; phylum Streptophyta; class Magnoliopsida; order Caryophyllales; family Amaranthaceae; genus Spinacia; species Spinacia oleracea. The sequence continues at coordinate 52,095,955 of NC_079487.1, forward strand.
GCAACTCCAATAAAAGGACCCTGTAATCTACTTGTAGAACACATCAAAGCCAAGGGGAAAGAGAAAGGAGTGACTTTTGTGTTTATGATTGGATGGGTCCATTGAAAAGGCTTGATTAATTTCATGGCTACTTCTGGAGTGCATTGGTGAATGATGAATGTGCAAATTCAAGTGAAGAACTTTATAGTGAATCATTCTATGAGATTGGCCGTTTTCACCCATTCTTTGAATTTTCTTTGGTGGCTAACACCCACTTTGCTTTGGTGGTTGTGATGCTTAGGAGGTTTAAGCTAATTAAGCTCTCTCCAGAGGCAATGGTGGGATTGACGAAAGAACAACGTGTAAAAAGGATGTTATAGGCAGTGCTAAATTCGTGAAGGGAAGTAGCTTGTTTGCTTAAAATGTAGTTTGTTTGATAGTTTGTGAAGATGATTAAGGCAGTGCCAAATTTGAGAATGGAAGTAGCTTGTTTGCTTAAAATGTAGTTAGTTTGGTAGTTTGTGGATGATCAAGGCCGTACTAAACCAGTGCTAAATTCCACTTACATTCAAAAACAAACTACATCTTCTATTAAGGAACAAAAAGGAATAGACTGGTGAGAAAAATAGGACATGAGATGCAGGTGGTGACCATATTGATATCATGTAGACAAGCTCTCTCTTGACAAACTAAAACTTGAATTTGCATTCTTTACAAACAAAACAATAAAATGTAGTACATGATGTTGCTCAACTGTCATGTAGATTGACAGCAATGTTGCTTAGTTGTTTCAATCGGGGATGATGTATTCATTGTTCATTTCTATTTGGAAGTTGGAACTTTATCCTCTATATATTGTTATCCAAGAGTATTGCTTAACTTTCTATGTTAAGTAATATCACATTTAACTTTAATCGTGGTCATAGCATACCTAACTTGACCGTAAATTTGTATAAAGTTACATTAGAACATATTTTCATTGATTTCAAGAGACTTTGTTGATAATTTCTACTATGGTATAATGATAAGAAGTGATGGTAAAAATTGATGTTGTTTGACCTTCAAATTTTAATGTTTCCATGTTTCAAGCATATTTAGAAAGTTTCCCATTACACTTTCATGCAACATAAAACCTCAAAGAGGTTAGAATTCCCTTTTTCTTATAGCCACTCTAATAAACTTGTACAAGCAAAGTCAACATTCTAATAAAACAGAACATAAAACTAAAACAATGTACTCGTAATCAGTCTAAACATGTCTCTGCAGGAACAATCAACCAACCCAGCAACGTGCTGCAGTCTATTGATTCAGCAGATTGAACTTGTGGCTATACTTTCTCTGTTGAATAATAAATTGTGTACCCCCATATTATTGTTTGCTGTTTGATTCGGTATTTATATTAATGGAAACTACACCTAAAGTCCCAAATATAAACCATAATTTATTATTTTATCATTGAGGGGTTCGAACCCCATTCCTCTCTGATTCAACTGACTACATAAATAACCATTTCGCTATACGGATATATACTTAGCCCGAAAGACAATAAGCAGTAGATATCGATACAAGTCATACAACTGTTCATTTGGATTAAATTTTGAATTAATGACAAAATCACGAGTTAATCCGTGTTACAAATTTTGCTACACCGTTATACTTGGCCCTATATTAAGTTTGACAAATTTGTATCACTAACAAAGTTCAAATAAATGTAGAATTCAATTCAAAAACTACATGTTAGGTAATTCTGAACAAAAACCCTTAATTTTGAACAACTACTGTATAATTAACGAAACGCGATAAAATTATCAGCAACAATGAGCACAAAAAGATGAAAACATGAAAAGGAAAAGGAAAAACCTTGTTTTTATAGAGGTCTTTGTTGAGAATATCAGCGATTGACCAAGAGAAGACCAAGTCCACCAAACTTTTCCCAGCAATTTCTGTGTTCGCCATTGTTGATATTCCGAGTTTGAAACTTGGAAATTAGCGAGAAATTTAGGAAAGAATTGGCGGAAAATTAACGAGAGAAAATAAGTGCTGTTGCAGTTGAAGCTTAATGCCAGTTTACGACTATGGGAAAATCTATGAAATCTCATTAATCATTTGTGTGCTGTTCCCTGGTTTTCGCTTCCGTGGCATCGGCTTTTTGTAGTTCTGTGTTTATGTTTCTTTCCGCGCCCAAACTAAAGCTGTCAAAAACTTATTCGACCCGAGAACTCAACCTGAACTGATCGTATCTACAATCGAAAAATAAGACACCCGACCATATCCGATCTGATAAAATCGATAATCAATTTTGAACAGATATTGTATAACCCGAACCAAACATCGGATCGGAAAATGATTGATAACGAAACTGACTCGACTAGATAGCACAACCTGTCATTGACTCGACCAAATAGTAACTTAAATCATTAGTTTATAATTTTTATAACTAGATTTTAGCCTGTGCGATGCACAAGTTCTTTAAATTGCTATGTTAAAATAAAATTCTTATTATAACTGCTATATTTTATATATTAGATTTGATTAGTATTTGATTTTGATTTTGATTTTAAATTGAACTTCGTTTTAGATTTATTTCTAATTATTAGAGTGTTTGATTTTGATGCACGGATTCTATTAAATTGTTAAGTTAAAATAAAAATCCTACATATACCAACTGCTATATTTTATATATTAGATTAGATTAGTTTTTTTTATTTTGGATTGAATTTCATTTTAGATTTATTTTTAATTATTAGAGTGTTATGAAGTGGTATATGAATAATATTAGTAATTAATTAAAAAATATATCTACGTGGCACCTAATTGTTTTTCTACATGGCACCCGACCAAATCTAATATATCTAATATATATATATATATACATATATATAGAATCAGGATCCGGTGAGAAGCACACCTTAAGATGAGAACTGAGAACTAATTTTAGCCCTTAGATCAATCAAATCAACGACCCACATCTTGTCCGACCAAATCCAAAAAATAAAGGCAATAGAGTAATTTCATTGCCTTTGGATGACCTTCCCTTCGTTCTCAATTTTCAGATTTTTTTTTTTCTCTCTCTTCCTCCCGTTTTCTCTCTCCTTCAGCAAATCCTCTGAGAGCTTCGATTCACATCTCCATCTTCTCCCAACATCTTCGATTATCGTCCTGCAATTCCTTCATATTCTTTGCAATCGTCTCTCTCAATTCACGAACGCAGGTACTTTTTATTTTTTTCGATTTGTTTTCATTTTTTGTATTTTTGATTAGGGCTCGAATTATTGATGACTTTTTAATTAAGGTTTCGATTGATTCTTTTTATGTTTTACATGTTCAAATTAGGTATTTTCAAATTGCGAATTTTTTGTTCGTTTTTGCGGCTTCAATTGCTACAATTAAGGTTTTTATATTGCTATATTATTTTAGTTTTAGCGATTTTAATCACTAATTGAAAGAATTAGGTTTTGCTTTTGATTTTCTACAATTAATTTCATGTACTCAAATTTAGTTGATTTCAATTCGTTGAACATTGATAAGAAATTACTCGCATTTTGTAGCTTGAATGTGATAGTTTAGAAAGTGAGTGCTTCGTGGAATCTTGTAAAATTAATAGGATTAGTATGGGATGAAGTTTTTCTAGTAATAGGTTCGACAGCTGATTGCAGTTTAGCCTTAAGTGTAATGCCTAGGTTGTGTTTTTGTTGTGCAATTTTGGTGTGTTGTGAGGAATTGATGGGTTTCAAATTCTATTGTTGATGCTTGACTGTTTGTTGCTGCTGCTGAATGTTATCTGCTACTGCATGACTGAATTCTTTACTCCTTTTGTTGCTTGGTTCTAGGTTGCTTTAGGGCTCTTGTTGATGCATGAAGTCAAGGAGGGGGTGTACTGGTAGCAGGTGGTTTCCAGAATTAGAGATTTGGTGAATGTTGGTTAACAAGTACAAATGTTGTTATGTATATGATAGAGTACAGTGGCCTGATGGTTCCAGAGTCATTATCAAGGTAAGTAATGGATTTGTGTTCTATCTAAGCTACTAAAGAAAGATGTTTACCTGGTAAATTGAGCATTAGTTGGATAAAATTATGCAAATAAAGCTTGCAGGTTTTCATTGAACAAACAAAGAAGGGTTAGATGACTAATATTGTTTGACCACTTCTAATTCCCATCTTCTAAGGGTTAGGAAATTTGATCATATCTGATTCTGACAAGTCATACGCAGATGTCATCCTTGCATATTCTTGGCATATCAGCATATGCCTTCTAATCCTCATTGATGGATTGCCAGCAGCGAGCCTAGCGACCACCTAACATCAGAAAAATGGACGATACCTATAATTCTAGTTTAGTGTTCTTCTTGTTGTTGTAGCTGTCATGTTTGAAAAGTTGATGAAGCCTTTAATATGATCAGCTAGGCAGCCGCGTTTCAGTCGGGTTGTTGTTCAGTCGGCTGGTTGCTGCAGGTCTGTTACTTATGAGTATTTTTGAGATTTTCTCATTTACTTTTGAGTATTTTTAATTTACTTTTGAGTATATTTAATTTACTTTTGAGTATGTTTAATTTACTTTTGAGTTAATACTCCCTAGTCCCTAATATTTACTTCTGAATTTTTTTATGTTCTTCTCTATGTTGTAGCTGTCTTGTTTACAAACGCGGTTTTAGTTTTAGTAGAGGCAGCGTTTGTTCTGACCAACTAGGCACCCACGTACAGGTCTGCTGGTTGTGCAGGTCTGTTGGCAGTAGCTAGTTGCTGCATACCTGATGCAGGATGTTCGAATTTGAAGTCAACTTTTCAAGGTTGAATTTTGTAGCAGGTCGGTACATGTTCGTTTTTTCTGCTTGCTATTTCATGGTCAATTTGAGCTATTAGTTTTTAAGAAAATATTTAAGAAAAAAATTATAATAGTTTCATTATTATTTTGTTTATATTTAGAGGGATTTAGTCTACTTTTGGAGATATTTAGTTTACTTTCGCTAAATTCAGTTACTTTATTTGTTTGTGTCAACACACTACCTTAATCACCACATAGTTTTCTTATTGTAGCCTATTAGCTCAATTGGTAGAGCTTTGTGCATTGCACAATGATGTAGGTTCGAATCCTACATAGGCAATATTTTGTACTCCGTATATGATGTGAACTCTCCTATTTGATAATAAATTTTACTTTTGAATCAGTTATAACTACTTCTACGAGTAGTTTATTTACTCCTATATTGAACAAAAGTAACCGTCAAAAAAATTGAACAAAAAGTAATAATTATACGTGTACTTTAGATATGTTTTGATTTACTTTTTAGTTATTATGATTTACTTTTGAGGTATTTCAATTTACTTTTTCGTTTCTTGTATTTACTTTTAATCTTTTTTTAAAAAAAAAAAAGAAGTTTACTCAAAGAAACAACCTATGCAGGAATCGAACCTACATCCCCTATGCATATGCATAGTGCTCTACCAGTTGAGCTAATAGGTTTTCACAAAATATTTAAGAGAAAACAATTGATGTTTCATTGTTATTTAGTTTACTTTTTGAGAGATTTTGTTTACTATTGGAAAGATTTAGTTTACTTATGCACAACATAGTTACTTTATCTATTTGGGAAACACACCATCTCCATTCTCAACTATTATTCCAAGTCAAAGCCTATGGGACTAGCCTTAATAGCTCAAAAATGCCAAATATGACATTTATGGTAACGGCTCATAAGAACTCACAACTAGCTTCACGGATTTACTTCTCAGCTTAATCTATTTACTTTTATCAGGTTTTGATCTACTTTAAAAAATATGATAAAAGAATATCTTATTTCCTACCCACCAATCTGACATAAGACTTAGAGAGGCACGAAAATAACACTCCATGCTACAATGAGAAGGCCCCGCAACCCCAAAATTGGGATTATTCCTGAATAATAGCTTGCAGTGGGATTACCTTACAAAATGGGTAAACAGAGATTATCGGGTCTAATTGTCTACAAAACTTATGTAATGTAATGGCTATAGAATGCTTACCGGCCATCTGCTAGCTGCACTAAGTTCTGAAACTCCATTCTCTGCTTGATCATAGAACATCCTGGCTCTCTTGATCCGTTTCTTCATGAAATTCCTCCATTTTTCTGTAACTCTTCCTGCAAATATATCTTGATGTGAAAGACCTGCCTGTGCCAATTCATCTTGTGGCAAATAAACTCGGCCTCTCCGTGCACTGAACCAAAGAAATAAATATGATATGCTATAGTTACATGAAAGTTGATTGTGTTTCAATAAAAATGGTAAGGACGTGGGGTTAAATATTCTTCCCATTCAGAAAATTTAAAAGTATATTTAGTCTCTGGCTTGTCCCAACTGCGGTTTAGGTCTAGACCTCCCTAATGTATGTGCTCCTGCTATTATATCCTATCAACAAAGAGCTCACAAAAAACAAGATGTCCTGCTGTCATGCTCTTCTGGAGAATATGATACTCTGACCGCAGCTAACAGAACACCTCAGCTACCCAGCAACAAGTCTGCATCACCATTCACCAGCCCTTCAGAATTGTACAAAATAGTTCAGCTGTCCAACAGTCCAAGCAGGACAACAGTGGCAGCAAGTCTACATCACCAACCCCTCTGTACATGGCTAACAACTACTAAAAACAATCTGGAATTTGAGGCATTAACTGTAATACCTCGTATTTTTATAATATTTATAAATATATTTTATTATATTTATAAAGCATTTTACGATTTATTAGCATTTAAATAATATTTAAATGTATTTAATGTATTTTAATTAATTAGAATATTTATTATTTTAATTAATTACGAAACGAATTTAATTCTTGAGTCGGGAAATTAAATGAGTTGCAAATGATTTTTAAAAGCTTCGGGTTTTAAATAAAAGTCCAGTTCGTTTTATTAATCAAGCCCAATCCAAACAGTTTCATTTAAATCCTAAGCTAGCCCAATTCATTTAATTCCTAAGCCCAACTCAAATATCCTAAGCCTAGCCCATCAAGGGATTAGGGAGCCTATAAATAGGACTCCCCATCATTAAATAAACCCCTAAAATTTCATAAACCCCTTTTTGATTTCTTGCACCTCACTCCTCTCCCTCTCTCCTCTCGTCCGCACGCACGCACACCCGTGCTCGTGCCCTTCGTGCGCTCGGCCTCACGCCCCGCACACTGCTCGTGCTCTCGTGCCTCGGCCTCACGCCCCGCACACTCGCACGCCCCTCTCCCTCTCCTCGCGCCCAGCGCGCCCCTTGCTCTCTCTTCCTCGCGCCCAGCGCGCCCCTTGCTCTCTCTTGCTCGCGCACCAGCGCGCCCCTGCTCTCTCTCCCTCGCGTACGCAGCGCGCCCCTTGCTCCCTCCTTGCGCACATCAGCGCGCCCCTGCTGCCTCTCCCTCGCGCAGCGCGCGCCTGTGCCTCGTCCCTCGTCGCTGCGCGCACACCCACACACGGTTGGTGCGTGTGTGCGTGTGTGTTGTTCGTGTTCGTTCTTGTTCAATTTTTCGCCCAATCACCCTAATTCGTGATTGTTCCGTGCTATAGGCCGGATTGGTATAATTCTCTTCTTCCTTACCTATTCTATTTAAATTCCGTATTTTAAATTATTATGTTAATGTTGTTTTGAGAAATTAAAATGCTGGGAACCGGCTATGAATACCGTGGTTTGAGGATTTGTGTGTTGTGATTCATTAGGTTTGTTTTAATTATTAAAGTATGAATTTTCAGATTTGTTTATATAATAAAGCATGGATTTTTATGATATTAAACTAGTGTTATTGGGATTTTCAAGTTAGGGTTTTAACCTAGACCTAATGAGTCAATTGATTAGCATAATTAGGTGATGATTTTAATTATGATAATCAATCATATTTTCAGATTTGAATAAGGCTTTAAAGTGTCGATTTTTATTGATTTTAAATGCGGAAAAAGTATGTTTTTGTACTAGGGATTGATTTTGCAAATTGAGACGACTTTATTATTGAAAAACGATTGAATTCTAAAGTCTAAAGGAAGTTTTAATTTTTATAAAGTTGCTGGAAATTTAATGAACATGGAAATAATTTAAGTTTCATTATTTTGATGATAGGAGGTGATTTCTAGTTGAGTGCTCGTTATTGCAAAGTGGCCCCTACGCTTAGGTATTCAAGGTACGTACAAGTCTAGGGCGACCACACCTTTTTGTCAATGACATTACATGATTGTTGATGATGTGAATTACATTATGTGAAATCATGTTTATTTTGGTGAACGAGCATGTGTTTTGTGATGTTGGATTTATTGAATTAATTGTTGAACAAGCATGTTGAAATTATTATGAGTATGGATTTCATTGTCAATCATGTTGTTCAATATTTATGCATGTATGGTTAAATTCACATGCAAGGGGTGGATTAATTATTTGTATGCTATTGTACGGGATGTCTAGCATACTTTGAGCCATTTATTTGTACTTCGTTGTACTATTTATTTTACCACATGTGAAGGGTTCGCTCACGTAAGCCACCGCACATGTAGGGTTCAGTTGGGAATATTATATATGAAATGAATTAGGATTTGTCGTGCAAGGGCACAACCCTCATGTTAATGTGCATGATGTGGAATCTCACTTTTGTGAGGAGGAACATGGTAGTAATTTCACAAGTGTCTTGCCTTGTTGATCACAAGTCCTAAAGCAATAAAATAAGATTTTTTTGGTTGTTGTTTATTAATTATATGTGTGCATGTTGTCGAGTCTTGAGTTCGCCTTTAATAAAATATTAATAAACGTAAAGTGCAACCAGAACAAGCTTCAAAACTCTTGGAACGTATATACCTTGAGTATGAACAATGGGGGGAGTCTTGCCGGAAAGCTCGTACTCCTACTAATGATACAAGACGTTGTTTCATTTATATTATGCGCAGGAATTCCGTCGGTATGGCCCGACACTCGGTATGGCCCGATTTTATTATTATTATTATATTTGGTGTATGGTTGGCTCCCATCACCTTTTTCCCTTTGTGGATTATTCTTTTGGCCCGTTCGAAGCTTATTCTAATTAAATTGTGAGTCAAGAGTCGAGTCAAGAGTCGAGTCTTGTATCTCATGATTGTTTGATATGTTATTATATGGCTTTTGCATGTTGATTAGTATTTAGTGAGTGATGCATGTTTTAGTTTCAATTACTCTATGCTTGTAAGTACTCAGCTTTTGCTGACTACGTGCTTTTATTGTTTCTGGTCATGGCCTTTGCCTTAATGACCCTATGATGATCCATCATTTGCACTTGCATTGTTGGGGAGTAGATTAATATAGCAGGTTGGTAGATCAAGTACGATCGAAATCATGTGGCTTGGGATGATTGAGAGAGTTGCATGTTTTCGTTCTTTGAAACTATTTTATTTAATATTTTAATTATGTTTGAAATGTTTGAATTATTTATACTTTGGGTTTTGGGCCATTATGGTTCCAAATTGTAGGAGGTCTCAACATTAGATTTATTATGTTTTTAAAAGTTAGTTGACATTAAATTCCGCTGCGTAATTCTGGTAATAGCCTTAGCCGTTATCACGGTGGCGGTAATGCTTTAGTAATTCCTTTATTTTAAGTTGGAAAATGGTTTTATAAAAGCAAGGAATTATTAGGGTGTTACATTAACTCAGATCCCAAATACTAAAAACTAATAAGCTGAAAAATCCGAGTCAATGCATCTAGAGATTTAGTTTACTTTAAGAGTGATTAAGTTTACTTTTGTACAATTTTCCTTTACCAGAATTTAATCTAGCTAATTTATTCATTTCTAGTAAGTTTTAATCAATTTTAAAAAAAGGAGAATCATAGGAGGAAAATGCAATTGTGTGTGCAAGTCATCTATCCCAGATTCCTTATGTAAACAATGAATCTGGATAATTCAAATTCATATAAACTCTGTCAATAATCATCTTCTGAGTTCTGAGGTGGTTCTTCCCTTAGTTTCTCATCGTTATAATCATTGTTCACATAATATCCTACTCTAATCATTATCCTGGAGTCTTTAAAACATTTTTTTTAATCTAATTTACTTAAGTAAACTTTTTATCTACTTCTGTAAATAACACAACTACAGGAAACAATAATAATCATCAAAGAAAATATAAGAACCTAATTCAATTAGGCTTAAATTAACCTAAACTCAATACTCATAACTCTGTATTCAAGAAATTTTCACATATTTGAGCTACAATATTTTCTAAAACAACAACTATAATCACTAAAAAAAATCATACAAAATTCGATTTTCGCAATTTGTTGAATTTATACCTAATTTCAGCTAAAACTACTGGAAATGTTAAGAAAATGTCAGTAATACCTGATCTACATATCGATTTTGCAGCATCGTGTGGAGAATTATAAGCATCGCATAAGCACCATCAAATTTGCTTGAACTCTTTGGCGAACTCCAAAATTGCATCTATAAATCACTACAAATCATCCGTAATTCAATTTGGGGAAATATTTGAGAGTAATTGCAGATTGATATTGAAAAATATACCTAATTTTGTGGTAAAGAAGTCGGAATCTCGAAGAAAATGGAAGAGTAGAGAGTTGTGAGGAGAGAGAAACCATCAAAGTATCCGTGCGTTCTGAACTTCTGATGGAGCGAAACTGAATTTGATGGGATTAAATCTCGTCCGTTCAATTCCTCCAAATCTAACGGTTCATAAAGGTTCTTAGTTCTCATCTTAAGAGTGGTTCTCACCAGAACCTGGTCCTATATATATATATATATATATATATATATATATATATATATATATATATATATATATATATAGGGGAGGGATCCGGTGAGAACACCTCCTTATGTAAGAACACTTCTTATGGTGAGAACACTTTTACACTCTCTATGTTCTATATTTATTCAACAATGTTCTAAATTTTCAAACTCATGTTCTAAATTTATTCAACGATGTTCTAGATTAATTCAAGCATGTTCTAAAATTATTCAACCATGTTCTAAATTTTTAACCTCATGTTCTAGATTAATTCAAGCATGTTCTAAAATTATTCAACCATGTTCTAAATTTGTAAGCTCATGTTCTAAATTTATTCAAGCATGTTTTAAATTTATTCAACCATGTTCTAAACTTATTCAACCATGTTCTAAACTTATTTAACCATGTTCTAAATTTATTCAACCATGTTCTAAATTTTCAAACTCATGTTCTAAATTTTTAACCTCATGTTCCAGATTAATTCAAGCATGTTCTAAAATTATTCAACCATGTTCTAAATTTGTAAGCTCATGTTCTAAATTTATTCAAGCATGTTCTAAATTTATTCAACGATGTTCTAAATTTGTTCATGCCATGTTCTAAATTTGTTCAACCATGTTCTAAATTTGTAAGCTCATGTTCTAAATTTATTCAAGCATGTTCTAAATTTATTCAAGCATGTTCTAAATTTATTTAACGATGTTCTAAATTTGTTCAACCATGTTCTAAATTTGTTCAACCATGTTCTAAATTTGTAAGCTCATATTCTAAAATTATTCAATCATGTTCTAAAATTGTAAGCTCATGTTCTAAATTTATTCAAGCATGTTCTAAATATATCCAAGCATGTTCGAATATTTGCATTTTTCAAGATCCGAATACATTTTCCGGAAATGTCTCTTAACCGCAAACAACCAGCAAACCTAGTCCTTCCATTTAGCCACGAATACTGAATCTCGTAACCTCAGACCAGTTCAGCCACGAAATCACAAAAAATTCGAACAATCAATTGAGAATGCCGACGAAAAATCGATTTCGAACAATCGATTAAAATTTCCACCGCGAGCAGCGATTCGATTGAATATTTCCGATTGCAATTGATTTCGAATTGAGAAGTGCTGATTGAAATTGATTTCGAATTGGAGGAGAAAGGAGGAGGATTGAACAAACTTACCGAAATCGCTCATTGAAATCGATTTCGATTTCGAACACCAGCGATTGAAACGATTCATGATTCATGAACCACGACCATAACCACCGGCGATTTAAATTACTGCAGCTGCGGAAGGTGAGCAGCGGCTGTTGGTGGTGGTGTTCTGGTTCGATTTCGCGGCCACCAGAAACACCGCTGCCACCGGCGATTATATTTGCAGCAAGCAGCGAGTGGCGGCGAGCGGAGATCGGAGAGCCGGATGTTGATGGTGGCTACGAGCGGTGGCCGAATGTGGTGGTGTTCGAAAAGAGAAGAGAGAGAGAGGAATAGAAGAGAGAGAACAACCGCCGCCACAACCGCGAGATACGAGCGACGACAGGCGAGCGGCGATCGGCGTCCGGCGAACGACGAGCAGTGACCGGCGAGCAGCGGCGGCGATCGGCGGCGGCAAGCAGCGAACTGAGCAGTGAGAGAAGCGTTCGAAAGGAGAGAGAGAAAGGGGAATCGAAGAGAGAGAAATAGGGCTGGAAATAATGAAAAAAATGGTTAAAAAATAATTATATTGGGATATTTGTTCATAATAATTACGAAATTGCCATTATTAAAAAGTGTTCTTACCGTAAAGAAGTGTTCTCACCGTAAGTAAGTGTTCTCACGAGAGCCTTCCTCTATATATAATATATATATAGCGTCACTATTCAATGAGAAGATTCTTATAATGAGAAGAATGAGAAGAAATCTTGACCATACAAAAGATTTAATCCAACTGCTTAGATTTCACGTGCGCGTGAACAAAACTCCGTACAAATCATTAAACAACTATTCAAAAGTGGATCCTGTAAAATTAAACAAAACCAACACATACACACACCCCTCTTTCTCTCTCCTTCATTTTTCAACTCTTGACCCACGGGGCACGAGGTTGTTTTTTCGGATATCAGATATGTGTGGCAACACACATATCAGCTAAAAGACAAATAGCTAAAAGACAAAAAAGGAAGTACCATTTATGTTAAAAAAGTACCATTCTGTAAAAAAAAAAGTACCATTCAGTTAAAAAAAGTACCATTTTTGTTTAAAAAAGTACCATTTAATTTCTTTTTTATCATTTTTCTTATTTTGTCTTTTACTATGATATGTATTTACCCACACATATCTGATATCCGAAAATACTTCCTCCACGGGGCACAGGCCTATGTCTTTTAGATTTTTTTTTCTTCTTACAAGGCTACAATGGTACAATTGTATACAGTTAGATTTGTGATGCTATTTTATTAGCTAAAATCATCATTTTATTTTTAGAATTTCTTTTATTTTTCTCCAAGGTGGATGATGGTGACAGCGTGGTGGTTGAAACAATTGGAAAGATAATGGTGGTGCGGTGGCCGGTGGGGTGTTGGGCGGAGAAGGTCAGGAGAGAGAACGGTGTAGGGTTGTGATCGATGTTAAATCCTTAATACCAAACAAATTCTCCATTCCTATAAAAAAAATGTAAAAGGCAAGAAAATTAAGTTTATTTATATGAGTTGTTGAACAAATTAATTTATCTTCTACTTTGTTCATTGTAAATGGAGGCCGAAAGAAGAAAATTTTGTTCATTTTGTTAAATGAGCAAAAAATATTCAAATGAGCAAATTAGTTTTGCTCATTTGTTCAAATGAGCAAAATTGTTGTTTAAATGAGAAAATTTGTAAATGAGCAAATTAAAGTTAGAGAAAACTGAGTAAAAGTTAGAGAAAACTAGATTAAAGTTATGTTGGTGCACAATAAATTTATTGTACAACTTGTGCACGCAAGACCTTTTGTTTATTTCACAAATTCTTATTTACATGAGGTGTACGATAAATATTGTACACCGAAGTTAAAGTTGACGTAAAATGCTTAAAAGTCACCATTATATAGGTAAAAGTTATCTACTTTTTAGTAATAAAAATTTTCATTTTAATAAAAAATATTTATTCAAAATCACTAATAATGTATAAAATTAATCATTTAACACTTTAAAATGTTTATCTATTAACTTTTTTTGTAATAGTATAAAAATTAGAGAAAACTGAGTAAAAGTTAGAGAAAACTAGATTAAAGTTATGTTGGTGCACAATAAATTTATTGTACAACTTGTGCACGCAAGACCTTTTGAATTTATTTTGCTCATTTAAACGGATGAGGAAATTAGATCGTCCAAATTTTTCTTTCTTCCCTCAATAACAACACAAACAGGAATTCAAATCAAGTCCATAACACTATTCTAACCCATTAATATACCTGTAATCATAAAGACTATTATAAAATAATTATAATTTGAGAGGCTTTCTGAAAATAAAATGGACAAATTCAATTTCTATAAGCTTAATTATAATTTGATTTGAGCTTCACAAATCAAAATCGGAGAGATGACTGAGCTTAGATACTTTGGAAAATAAAAGCAACTCTTAGCTTTTGGGTTTCTCAAAACAAAATCAACGAATAACAACACAAGCAAACAATAACAACACATAATAATATCAAGACACCATCTGGAGATCGATAACGTGGGGCGGAAGACAATAACACCGGTGGTGGCGCACAACCACTCATCGATGGTGGCTTGCGCACAAATAGTGGGTGTAATTGGTGATTTGTGGTTGGGCAGAGGAGAGAGAAAGTAAGAGATCAGTTGAAATCTCGAAGTTGGTTGGTTGGGCGAAACTACACTGGTGATGTTGCCGTGACTGGTTGAGTCGAGGAGAGGAGAGAGCAAAAATAAGGAGGTCGAGGGGTGGATTCCATGGTTGAATGGCTTGAGGAGGGGAGAGAAAATTAAACTGAATTGAAGTCAGGAAAAATAAATTCGTATTTGGAAAAAATATCCCACATTTAATCTTGTCCTCTGATTTGGATGGTTATTACTCTTTCTCATCTATACTAATATATTAAAAGGCGTTGCTAAAAATGTTTATGTACACCAAGGTTATGTGATGTTATTGACAACCAAAAATCAATACAATAAGGTTCGAACACAAGACCTCAAATTTGGAGAATAACTCTTATTACCATCTTAACCAACCACTAATTGTTGTTTATCCATGCACGTTAATTTATAATACATGTTAACATCAAGTCTAAAACAACTAAATTTTTATGTTACTTCTTATTTCGTATGGAATATATTAGAATAAAAATAACAGTTACAATATTAGAAAAACCGTGAATTAAACAATTAAAACATTAGGAAAATTACTTTGCATGGTGAAGGTAATGTACATGTGTAGTTGATGAACTTAATGAATCTTTTCACTTTTATGGTCTACATGTATCTTAGTCAAATATTGAGTTGAAAAAAAATTTCGAATTTTTAATTATTCAAAGTAGCAACCGGGGCATCGCCCGGGCAACACACTAGTTCTTCTCATTTGAGTATATATATATATATATATATATATATATATATATATATATATATATATATATATATATATATATATATGTATATATATATATATAAAGGGGAGTTTTTTCAAGAGTATTGAGAGCGTCCATGTAGGATTGTCCAGTCACAAAATCATTATTAATATATTTTAAATTAATAAAAAAAATATAATGATCTCATGATAAGATAAAGATACATATTTATCAGTGCCCTTGCCATGATTAAATTAGTAGATAATATGATAAAGATAGATTTCAACAAAAAATTATCTTATTTCTCTTCTACCTTTTAGTATATATAAAGAGGGAAACCTTTTGGGATGAATCATTGAGATAATAAATACTCCCTCCGTCCCGGAATACTTGACCTGTTTTCCTTATCGGGCCGTCCCTTAATACTTGAACTGTTTCTAAAAATGGAAATATTCTAACAATATTATATTATTTCTCACTCCACCCCTATTAACCCAACTACCCCTTACTCCATACAAAAAATAATTAAAAATTCAACCCCTACTCTCCCCCGACCCCACCTCTTAACCCACCTCCCACTAACTACATTAAAATAATACCCCACTATCAACTACTACCTATTAAATTAAATAAGTCAATTCAAGTCTCTTAAACTCTGTGCCGGTCAAACCGAGTCGAGTATTCCGGGATGGAGGGAGTATCTTTCAGCAAATAAACGTATTCCTTTAAGCGAATAAATGTAACACCCCGACAATTCTCTCTTTTCTAAAATAACTTTTTAACATAAAACGTAGAGAATTATCAAGGGATTATCGCCCGTGTGAAAACGTAACGGCTTATTCAGAATTTTGCAGCGAAAAACATAAAACTAACCTTTGGGTTTATAAATAATCGATTACATATTAAATCCAAAAACCAAATCAACGGAAATAAGGAAATATAAATAGTATGACAAGTTTCAAGTCCAAATTAACAAACCAAGTCACTTAGCAAACAAAACTAAATACAAGCTCTAAATCTCGATCCCAATGATGCATCATCTTCAAACCTGTAGATGGCAACGCTTATTGATCCCTAGAGACTGCTCACCAAAAATGGGTCTCACAGGATCAATAAGGCATAGCCATGATCAACACACACAAACAAAGCACGTAATCAGCAAAGCTGATTACTACATACTAAAACAATAACAATCCTAACATGATACTATTAAACGAACAACCCTAACATGACACTAATAAAACATAAGTAAGGGCAGACAACACATGTTAATTTGACGACCACACTTGACTAGACTAGGCTAGACTGGACTGGACTTTATAACAATAATATTATTTTAATTGAAATAGTCAATGGACCGAGTTTTCTAGCTAGAAGCTTCACTAAGGAAGACGAGTTACGGGCGCGACTCCGTAACCTCAGTGAACTGCGATATCGAGGAATGTTTGAATAAAAATAGGACACGGTGATTAATCCAGTCCGATAAAAAGGCCATGGGCTACCACCATGAACCCCAACTCTTGTTTGTCCGTCACTTTAGACGTGCACAGTCTAAAGCTATTGCTACTCAGTTTCACTTTACATGATTTACAAATTGAAACTCTGTTATGACTCAACAATCACATAAGGCATACAATCCACATTTATTCACAACTGTTTTTATCTTGGAATTAAGTAAGTGATCACAAAGGTATCAATCAAGACTCACTCCAATTAAATTCAACCTTTCTTTTAATACTGATCAACCCCTCTATATGGGTATAAGGTTTCAACTTACTAAACAAGGTCCTTGGCCCTCATAAAGTAGTGAAAAGCTAAAAGGGAACAACGATCAATCGACCTGAATCAATACATGAATAAAATAATCTAGTGTTCCCAACCAACATGTTTGCATCAATCATCCATACTAACATTGTAACACCCTAATAATTCCTTGCTTTTATAAAACCATTTTCCAACTTAAAATAAAGGAATTACTAAAGCATTACCGCCACCGTGATAACGGTTAAGGCTATTACCAGAATTACGCAGCGGAATTAAATGCCAACTAACTTTTAAAAACCATAATTAATGAAATATTGAGGCCTCCTACAATTTGGAACCATAATGGCCCAAAAACCTAAGTATAAAAATTCAACAATTTCAAACGTAATTAAAGTATTAAATAAAATAGTTTCAAAGAACGAAAGCATGCAACTCTCTCAATCATCCCAAGCCACATGATTTCGATCGTACTTGATCTACCAACCTGCTATATTATTCTACTCCCCAACAATGCAAATGCAAATGATGGATCATCATAGGGTCATTAAGGCAAAGGCCATGACCAGAAACACACAAAGCACGTAGTCAGCAAAAGCTGAGTACTTACAAGCATAGAGTAAATGAAACTAAAATATGCATCACTCACTAAGTACTAATCAACATGCAAAAGCCATATAATAATTAACAAACAATCATGAGATACAAGACTCGACTCTTGACTCGACTCTTGACTCACAATTTAATTAGAATAAGCTTCGAACGGGCCAAAAGAATATTCCATAAAGGAAAGGTGATGGGAGCCAACCATACACCAAAGAATAAATAATAAAATCGGGCCATACCGAGTGTCGGGCCATACCGACGGAATTCCTGCGCATAATATAAATGAAACAACGTCTTGTATCATTAGTAGGAGTACGAGCTTTCCGGCAAGACTCCCCCCATTGTTCATACTCAAGGTATATACGTTCCAAGAGTTTGAAGCTTGTTCCGGTTGCACTTTACGTTTATTAATATTTTAATAAAGGCGAACTCAAGACTCGACAACATGCATACATACAATTAATAAACAACTGTAGACACCTACTTTTGTCCCCATTCCCGAAAGGGAAGGTTCGATGATGAAAACGTAAATCTCCACTTGACAACGCATCTCCTATAAAATAACGAATCTCAATTCCCCTTTTCATTTCACCCGAAACCTGCTATTTATAGAAACCTGCTATTTATGGAAACATGCTAAAAATAGTAACTGCCGTAATCGGTAATTGTTAAAAGTGGCAAGTCATAAAAGATAGAAACCTGTCAGAATTAGGTGTTGCACTCCAACATAAATCCTAAATGAGATAGAAATTGCGAGAGAATCCTATTCCTAATATGATTCGAAAATAGGAGTCACGTATTAATTAAAATCCTAACGAGCCTAGAGTTCGTAACGGGCCCAGACGCATCCCGTCACAAGGTTAATACGCACTAAAAGACTCAATTAAATCTCAAATACTCTGGATTCTAGGAATCCGAATCTGACTAAGAAAAACGGCCCAGATCCTATTTTCAACGCCTGTCTCTGGGCGCCGAAATCTTCGGCGCCTAGGCCTGGGCGCTGAAAATACCTGGTACGTGTTTTTTTCCTAATTCCTCGTGGATTAGAGTTCTGCAATTCTATCTTTCCACGAACTCTTTTCTATAAATAGGGCCTTAAGTTCGACGTGAAAAGGACAACACACAATTCATATTCTGAGTATTGACTCCAACCCCTAGTGTAACACCCCCGATATACTAACTATAAATAAATAAGAATATAAAAGGCTTTATAATAAATTTTGCGGAAGCTTATAACTAAATCGGAGGTATCACCGCCACACTTGACCACATTGTCAAGTGCTAAGGCTTACAAAACTCAAACTATTACAACTCAATTACTAGGTGATCTATTTACAACTACGTAACTGTTATAAAAGACTAACGGTAACACTTTGAGCTCCTTTAACTTCTAACTGCAATCCTTCACGATCAATCTGCTCCAGTCATCTTGACTGCTCACCATAGAGGACAAATTCCAAAAGGATCGTCGCAGGGCCACCATAAGAAAAAGACATGGCCGCAAACACACATAGCAAATAAACACACACGTCAGCAAAAGGCTGAGTAATCACCTGAAATAAAAACATACCAATATAGAATAATAAATGCTCATTTAAACAATGTAGTATGAAACTACATTTCAAGTATAGTCCCAAAAGAATACTTAGCTTCATAGCCTATAGATACTCTAGATCTTCCTTTCAACTTAACCTCAATATATTGATATAATCTTTTTCCTCTACTAAACTTACTTAAACCAATAGGTTCCATATTTGCTCTTTGTTCTATACCTAGCCTTGGACATGGGTAATTCGAATAAATAAACCAACAAGTATAAAAACTTGAAACTCTCAATAGCTACTAGAAAGACTCTCTGAGTCAAGGCCACTGTTGGACCAAATCCCACTTTGGGGGAGATTAAGAAAAATAAAGATTGTATCTTGCTTCTCTACTAATGGTTATCATCTCATTACTTAACATGCCAAGGATTAAGGTGTATAACGCTGAGCCTCAAACCAAAAATATAATAAAACTCAATCTTGATCTTCGCATAATATAATCAAAACCCATTGTATACTTCTAAATAATGGCAGTGGCTCTGAACATAATACAAAGTATTCGTCATAAATATTTCTTCAACTCTACTAGTTGCTCGCATAAATCTGATACCCACATACTACTCTTAATGATCCCAACAAACAATCAACTTTACTATTTACTCGCATGAACCTAATACCCAAATATTACTCTTAATGATCCCAACATAAATCAAACAATCAACTCAACTTATATATTCGTACAACATTCGTATATCGAGTTCAACTAACAAACATGTAATCTCAATCATCTATTTAAATACAATTACAAAGTAAAAAGTCTCGTAATATCATACAACTTCGAGAGATAAACGTGCGCATAATTACACATAGTAATAATAATTTACACTATATGAACAACTCAAAAGGACTAGATGTGCGTGATTACAATTTACATATACAGATAATTCGAATAGACTAAGTACGTGTGATTACCTTTCCGGAAATTAACACCATACGAACAAAGTAGAAAAACGACTGCCTATTACGATTTGGGTAGTAAAAACTTCCAGTCCCATGCGCTCAAATGTTTGATGTTGATGATGATGCGTATAGGAGATAATAAATCAAAGTTTGGCTACTTTGATTCCCATTCCATGAAACCTCACGCAACAATTACACTAGAGGTAGACGGCAAAAATAATAATACGATTGAACTACTTTCGTATAAACTAATTAGGGTTAGTGGGTATTTATAATGCTAGTAAAAGAGTCTTACTAAAACTAAACTAGGTTTTATAAAAAAAGTTATAATTATGCTATTTAATTTAGGAAAATATTCTTAATAGATAAATACTACTATAACCTTATTCTGCCTAAAAGTATATTTTATAAAATCATAAAATTTTGGGTATTACAATCTACCCTCCTTAAAAGAAGTTTCGTCCCGAAACTTAAAGTTAGAATTTTTTTTTTGACTATAGCTTCAAAAGCTTAAAAAAAACAAAAAATATATATATACATAAAAAAGGTTTTATTCCAAATTTTACAATATAAATATTAGGAATATTACATTCTATCCCCCTTAAAAGGAAGGAGTTCGCCCCCGAACTCAAAACTAGTCACATAGTCATATCACAAGGAACACATAACTAACACATAGAAAGAGATACTCTCTTCAATTAAACGGTTTGTCCTATAACTTTTAACTTAACTCTTAATCAGTCATTTTAATCCTAGACAACTCAAACAAACACTGGGATATGAAGATCCCTGTGTTAACCCAGAGAGCGATTAGGCTCTGATACCATTTTGTAACACCCCCGATATACTAACTATAAATAAATAAGAATATAAAAGGCTTTATAATAAATTTTGCGGAAGCTTATAACTAAATCGGAGGTATCACCGCCACACTTGACCACATTGTCAAGTGCTAAGGCTTACAAAACTCAAACTATTACAACTCAATTACTAGGTGATCTATTTACAACTACGTAACTGTTATAAAAGACTAACGGTAACACTTTGAGCTTCTTTAACTTCTAACTGCAATCCTTCACGATCAATCTGCTCCAGTCATCTTGACTGCTCACCATAGAGGACAAATTCCAAAAGGATCGTCGCAGGGCCACCATAAGAAAAAGACATGGCCGCAAACACACATAGAAAATAAACACACACGTCAGCAAAAGGCTGAGTAATCACCTGAAATAAAAACATACCAATATAGAATAATAAATGCTCATTTAAACAATGTAGTATGAAACTACATTTCAAGTATAGTCCCAAAAGAATACTTAGCTCCATAGCCTATAGATACTCTAGATCTTCCTTTCAACTGAACCTCAATATATTGATATAATCTTTTTCCTCTACTAAACTTACTTAAACCAATAGGTGCCATATTTGCTCTTTGTTCTATACCTAGCCTTGGACATGGGTAATTCGAATAAATAAACCAACAAGTATAAAAACTTGAAACTCTCAATAGCTACTAGAAAGACTCTCTGAGTCAAGGCCACTGTTGGACCAAATCCCACTTTGGGGGAGATTAAGAAAAATAAAGATTGTATCTTGCTTCTCTACTAATGGTTATCATCTCATTACTTAACATGCCAAGGATTAAGGTGTATAACGCTGAGCCTCAAACCAAAAATATAATAAAACTCAATCTTGATCTTCGCATAATATAATCAAAACCCATTGTATATTTCTAAATAATGGCAGTGGCTCTGAACATAATACAAAGTATTCGTCATAAATATTTCTTCAACTCTACTAGTTGCTCGCATAAATCTGATACCCACATACTACTCTTAATGATCCCAACAAACAATCAACTTTACTATTTACTCGCATGAATCTAATACCCAAATATTACTCTTAATGATCCCAACATAAATCAAACAATCAACTCAACTTATATATTCGTACAACATTCGTATATCGAGTTCAACTAACAAACATGTAATCTCAATCATCTATTTAAATACAATTACAAAGTAAAAAGTCTCGTAATATCATACAACTTCGAGAGATAAACGTGCGCATAATTACACATAGTAATAATAATTTACACTATATGAACAACTCAAAAGGACTAGATGTGCGTGATTACAATTTACATATACAGATAATTCGAATAGACTAAGTACGTGTGGTTACCTTTCCAGAAATTAACACCATACGAACAAAGTAGAAAAACGACTGCCTATTACGATTTGGGTAGTAAAAACTTCCAGTCCCATGCGCTCAAATGTTTGATGTTGATGATGATGCGTATAGGAGATAATAAATCAAAGTTTGGCTACTTTGATTCCCATTCCATGAAACCTCACGCAACAATTACACTAGAGGTAGACGGCAAAAATAATAATACGATTGAACTACTTTCGTATAAACTAATTAGGGTTAGTGGGTATTTATAATGCTAGTAAAAGAGTCTTACTAAAACTAAACTAGGTTTTATAAAAAAAGTTATAATTATGCTATTTAATTTAGGAAAATATTCTTAATAGATAAATACTACTATAACCTTATTCTGCCTAAAAGTATATTTTATAAAATCATAAAATTTTGGGTATTACACCTAGCCTAAGCCTCACGCTGCGAAATTGTTCACGCGTTCTGTCGCAATCGATCCATAAATCGAACAGAACGTATCCTGTCCCATAATTTGAGATTCGTTAAATAAAAAGGAGAAATAGCAAAGTCAAAGTGGTTAGTTTTCTGAGAACCGTGACGCACCTCTCAAGGGTGCGTCGTAATGTGTCCCTTTTCTATGATTTAATTGCTTTCCTTGCCCTTTTTATGGACTGTTAAACTAACTAAATCTGATTGTTCTATCACGCCTAACAAATATAATATTTTTGGGAAATTGGATTATCATGCTAGGTCCCTTAATGTTATTTAAATCAGATAATCGCGATCGATCTAGTATTATATGTTGCATATTGCTAAAATCAACTCAGATTAGTTTAATAGTTAACGCATGCCCCTTCAATTATTTATGCTGAGCTAGTAAGGATATCCTGCCTCTGGAGTTATCGAAGAGCGAATACTCCTCTCGGTAGTTACAGTCCCCCGAACCCTCAATCTCTACCTTGCGGGTGTATGTTGAGAGATCCCCACACCAGGGATCACAAGGGAACCTACGGCCGTCGTGGTCAAACATAATTGCACTCCCTTTATGTCACGATAACCGGGTTTTGTCAGTTTTTCTCATTGTTGTTAAAAACTGAATGGCGACTCCTATATTACTAGTCAATTGGGTGTAAACTCACAGGAAATCCAATTACACTTGATTGAATAAAAAGAATCGTCACACCCACGAGGGACGAGGTCACGCATTAGCCTCGTGCTTTTTCGACCCCCTCACAGTGGCGACTCCGCTGGGGATAGTGAAGGAAATACTCGTGCTTGTAGGTAATCAAAATAGCCGAAGGGTGAAACGATCCTACCCCACGTTTATTTCCCAATCAAGTTGGGACGACCTGAAAATCAGCATATTAATGTGAACGGGCAGAACCGCATAACGAATCTCGGCTCCCTCGGGAGTTGGGACTAAGGATACCTTTTTTCGCCAATAGGGGGGTGCATACGCCGCGCATGTTGCCCACTCGGTACTTGTGCAGGTAGTACACCTATCCCGAACCCAATCGCTCGCTCATTAGGTCCCTCTCGCCTGCATGCCCCCTTGGCTTGCACTTGCGGGTTGGCCTCTTGAGCGAAATTCGTCTGTTGAAGACACTACCTCGACCGGGGCATGTGTTGGATCTACGATAGAAGCGGTACCAAGCCAGGCGCAAATAACTACCCATAGAAGCCTATCATAAACTACATGACATGTTATTATCGCCTCATGATGAATGTTAGTTATGTGTAGCGAAATATGTGATTGTGTGTGACAAACTATCCTAGAAAACCAACGACCTTAAAAAAAGTTGCCCAAACATTCATAGACCAATTTGCCAAAGAGTTATACCGAAATACGTGTTCCGCAAACCCGAATGATCGCCACAAAAATAAGCGACGCTCGGGATGGCCTGTAATGAATCCCACAAACGCTGCACAATGCGTAAAGGACGTTATTAGGCAAGCACGCAAATCGAAGTCGCATAAACAAAAGTAGACGCAAACAGAAAACGAGAACAAGCCAGGGACGCATTTTCAACGCCCCTGGCTGGGCGCCAGAATTTCTCACGCCCCTCGCTGGGCGCTGAAGTTGCTGCTTGGCCTTCTGGTCAGGCACAGCAGCCTCGGTGCCCGCGCAAAAGGAAAATACGTAGCACAAAAAATTTGCGTAAAAAGAATTGCTACGAGGGCGTAAGAAAAGCACTCGATTTCAAAAGCGACTCGTAAAAAATTAATAACTCTTTGCGTCGTTGTTAGGCCTCTTACGACGACAATGCTCGGCACCAAAACCGAACATGCTAATAATTATGAATGTCACACGGGCAAGTGTTTCGAAAATTCAAAGAATGACCAAAAAAAACCAAAAAGTGTACTAATAAAAGAAAAAGCAAAAAAACCAATAGAGAGAGTCGAAGTCTAGACTAAGTAATGCTTGAAACTTTGGGAACCTAAACTTTAGCTTATCTTATGCCTAGGACTGGTCCTGCCACTTGGTGCCGATCAGGGAATCAACGGTTAGTGCGTCTCGAAGATACATCACCAACATCAGGTTTAGTGACTCCAAGTTCCGTCCGTTGTCCCTCATTTCAAGGATCTCCGCTTCCCCAACCTCGATTCGCACCTTCAAACATGTCCATCGAAGATTTGCGAGACCAGATGGTCCAAATGACCCAACTTATGGGCCAATTGAAAATGGAAAATGAAGCTTTAGCGGCTGCGCAAGCCAAAAATGACCTCGATAACGAGAAGAGGATTGAAAAAATGGTCCTACAGCAAACCATGGGGAGCAAATACTTCTCCCTCGATCTTGAACCTTTTCCTGGCAAACTACCAGAAAAGTTCAGTTCATCTGACTTACCAAAGTTCAAGGCCACGGACAATCCCCGTGATCACCTACTGAGCTTTGTGAATGCCATGAACTTGAAAGGCGTGGACAAGTCCATGTATTTACCTGCCTTTCCTTTGTCCTTGGAACCTGTGCCGCTCAAATGGTACTATCACCAGGACCCTAAGCTCTTCCTCACTTGGGAAGACTTTGTCAATGTCTTCATCAAGCAATACTCGTCGAACATGGACTTTCAAGTCACCATGCGCGAGCTGGAAGTTCTCTTCCAAAAGAAAAATGAGGGTTTCACAACCTACTTTGCTAAATGGAGGGATCAGGCGGCCCAGCTAATCAATAGGCCCCCCGAAACAGAATTGGTCCAAAAATTCATTGACAACCTGGACCCGGCCTACAGACAGCACCTTAGGTACCTAGGACTTGACACTTTCAAAAGAGTCTATGATGTGGGAATAAAGATCGAGGACGACCTCGCCAAAACCATACAAAGCAAACCCACATATAAAAACAACACCTATAATCGGGGTAACACATCCCAAGCCCAAGAAGTCCATGCTGTAGAAGAGACTCCCGCCCGAAGAAGCCCTGGAAGATGGGTCCAAGATCGAAAGTTTGCCCCACTCGGGTCGACTTTGGTACAAGCCTTTGAAAGATTAACCAATCAAGGAAAGTTAAGACCTATAGGCCCCACCCGTGACCCTCCTGTCAAGGGCAAATATTGGGTCGAAGGTACTTACTGCAAATTCCATCAAGGAAATGGGCATGACACTGAAAACTGCTGGAATCTAAAACATACGATCCAGGACATGATAGAGGATGAAGTGATACCTCTCCCTAACGTTGGCAAACCCAACAACAACAAGAGCCCACTCGGCTCTTGTCACATCTCTCTCGACCAACCAGAGAACTTCGACCCCACGGTGTACATCACGCCTAAAGGTGCACCACTCGCTGTGGTCCCTATGGATCGAATCGAGAGAGAAGTGTGCAGTGTATGGGATGATGGTGCTGAAGATATTTACCTATCTCAAGTGTCGGGCCAGGACCTCTTCACTGAAACTTGGCCCGGGTATGCTCTCATTGACGCCACCCCTCAGGAGCCCGAGGTCGACAACCTCACCGGATCCGGAAGAATATACCAACCGGATATTCGCCCACCTCCTATGGACGACATCCCAGTTAGGCAAACTCCTGAGAATGGACGACACGCCACCGTCGCAATAGTCATTGAAAATCCTCTCTTGAAACAACTAAAAAGAACCAAGGCCGAGATTACCATCTGAGATCTCATGTGTACTTCAAAGGAACATCGCGAAAAGCTTATTCGCTCACTCGACCTCATCTCAGTACCTACAGATATCACACCTGACTCATTGGTTAGCCATGTCACGAGAGATGCCGGAGAAAAGGCCATAGTTTTCACTGACAAAGACTTGCCCAAAGAGGGGGGTGCTCACAATAAAGCCCTTTATCTAGTGGTTGGATGCAAAGGACAAAACATCCCCCTAGCGCTCGTAGATAATGGTTCGGCGGTTAATGTCTTCCCATTGCAAACCGCCCATTGCTTAGGGCTAGGAAACGATGACTTCCAAACCTCCACGCAAGGGGTACGAGCTTATGATAACAACCGAAGGCCTGTATTGGGAAAAATCAACCTTACCATACAAACCGGGCCTGTGGCACGCACCATGGAGTTTCAAATAATCGACATCAAGCCCACTTTCAACCTCCTCTTGGGGCGACCTTGGTTCCATGACTTAGGAGGTGTGGCTTCTACCTTGCACCAAATGGTTAAACTTAACCATAACGGGGTAATACTAGAAATCCGCGCCCCTCCTCTCGACGTCAGTTGTACTATGGTTGGAACGGCCGAAACTGCAGACGACCTTTACGGGTTTCAAATGGAAGAAACAATCCAGTTCATCGAAGATTATGATCGAGCATTCCTAGACCCGCATGCATCCCGAGTCATCCCTAGAATGCTGTTAGCTCAAGGTTATTTCCCTGGAACCCCATTGGGCATAAGGAAGAAGGAATGCACATTCCATCCTTTACCCAACAAATCTACTCCCTTTGGCTTAGGCTATGAACCAACGGAGGAAGATATTGCTGACCGCCTGTCTAGGCTACGCCTTAACAAGGCCAAACAAACCGTCCTCCTTCCCCCATATCAAAGATCCCTTAACGGGATGTTCGTTCGGGAAGGAGAAAGACACCCATGCTGTGATTTCCCTGAACCCTTCGTTCAGGATGGCTTGCTAAAACCCGGATTTGAAATTTTCCATGACTGCCACACCTTGGATGAGGCACCCCACCTCACCAAGACTAAAACAGCTGAAATATTGGACAACCAGGCTCTATGGACATTGTTTAACGAATCGAGGCCTATGGAGGACGAGACTATGACGACTACCCTAGCTTTACAAGATGAAGGTTTCGATCCAACCCGGTTAATCGCCCCTGCATTAACACTAGGAGAGATCGGATGGGTGAAGACATATCAGTGGGTCAATGCAAAAGGAATAGAATTCACGATGAGTACCGGTGAAGGACCAAAGTTTTACGAGACTAAACCCAAGGCTTGAGCCACATAGAGCACCCGTAGTAAAAAGCGCCTAGTAGTTCTTTAGATTGGTAGAAAAATAATAAAGACTTTAGATGGTCCTAAGACCCCTTAGAATATAGGTCAAGTTTGTTTCAGTGTGTTTTCCTTACTTTTCAAATTAATAAAGGCGTAATATTTCTCCTAAAGATTTTATTCTAACACTAAGTAAACACCAAATATACTTGCAAAATACTAAAATAAAGAGGTGGCCCACTCTAGGCCCAACAAACGAGGCCCATTCGGTCTTGAAATAGTGCCATGGGAACCAGTTCCCGAAAACCCACAAAATAAACCACACTATCCCATTCATATCCCCAAAACCTAAAAAGCCAACCAGTGTCATCATAAAAATCAATCCATGCAACCCAAAGAAATCAAAAGGAAATCAAATTCAAACAATACAAAGGTTGCTCAAGAAAAAACTCATAAAAAATAGACACCGCCCCCCGCATCAACACGCACCTCAACCCACCCAAAAGCCTACACAAAGATCTTCGTATCTTCCACACCCTAACTCCATTTTTAAAACCGTTTCGAGTCACGGATAGAAAAAAATAATCCGGACAAAAACGCATCTCACGCTAACAGTCAAAAAAGCCTCCGAAATAGCCTTAAAATTGATTTTAAATACGAGCAAAAATCTAAGCACTAAAAAAAAGAGAAAAAGAAATAAATGCAAGAACACGTGAAGCAAAGTGTCAAAAACGACCGCCCAAATCATTTTCAGCACCCAGGGCTGGGCGCCGAAATCTTTGACGCCCCAGCCTGGGCGTTGAAACTCTCTACCTGCCTAAATTTCTTAGAAGTGCTCGTCATTTTATCCGCACATGACGGAAAAATAACGAACACTTGGGGGGTACAGCACGTATCCAAATAGGCTCACCAAAAAATATAGCCATACAAAACATAGTCGAATTTCATTTTTTACGCGACTTACGGCAAAAAAAAAACGGCAGACTAAAATAATGATAATACTTCACTCATTTGACCGGTTAAGTAATATGCTAGAACTTATTCTAGCATCCTAGAACTTATTCTAGTTAGAACTACGCGCGACCTGATTCTGACAAGATACGTAGGCAATCCTTACCAAGGATTCGTTCCAATAAAAAAAAACACATATTCTTTGTGCAAAAAGTGTTAGACATATAAAAATATAAAAAGAGGAGAGACAAAATAAATGAAAAATAAAAATACGCCTTTATTGAAAAAATAATAAGAAGGAAAACAAAGTGCTAAGAATAAAAACAAACACAACTGAAATAAACAAAGGGCACCTACACCCTAGCAAGAACTACACTACTCTAGTTCTTCCGGATCATCAAATAAAGTCTTGTAGAGGGCAATGTTCGCAGGATCCACCCCCACAGTCTTCTGCGCTGCCCCAATATCAATCTCCATAAGAACCGGCTCCTGGACACTAACTTCCAAAGATGCCAAGGCTTCAGAAACATTCTCAGTTATAGCCCGCTCAGCCTCAAGGGCACAGACAATGGTGGGAGAAGGATTATTATCATCAACTAGACTAGCCACTGTTTCTACAAGCGGCTGAGCCTTCCTAACCCATACATTGTTCCGGCGACGATCTCCGCGAGAGCCTGCATTTCTTTTAACAACAGCAGGCCCCTTCATGTTAGGCATCTTTTTAGGCCTGAAACTGGAACGGGGAGGAACTTCCTTTCGCTTTCGATCAGGACGAGCTTTCACAGTCTTAATACTATAGGTACGAGGTTTGGCAGAATCAGGACCCTCATACCTAACATGAATACGAGGTATCAAAAGCTCAGCCGGCTCCCCATTTCGAGCCTCGGTCCTCACATCTTTATCATCGGAGCTCATCCACAACTTGTAGTTTTCAGAAAGACCCACAAAGCCATTTGTAGCTACAGCCCAACGCGGGAGACCATCATAATACTTAGCCCACGCTAGAACCCGTGTTTGTGAAAAGGCCGCTACCTTAGGTGGTACCGTATCAGAAAAGGGGATAGTCTGCCTTAAACCATATTGACGCATGACTCGGTAAGGGAAAATATAAATGGGACGAGATATCCCCAACAAGGAAACATAAACCGATACATCAGAACCCCCCGTCATAGTAGTCAAACCCCACCACGGTACCACCCACTTAATAGAACAGATGCCATAAGTAAAAAAGGAGGTCCATTCGGCCTCGTCCTGGCCTTGGTGCAAGTATTTTCGGTTACCCAAGGCTATAGGGCGATAATGTTTAGGATCGGCAGGAGCTTCCAAAAGTCTAAGCCGTTCCACGAGCCAAATCTGCAAAAAACGGGCACGATCAAAAAAATAATAATAAAAGAAAACGGTTCCTGGGGCGCAGTTTCAACGCCCAGGACCAGGCGCCGAAAATTCCAGCGCCTAGCCCTGGGCGCTGAAACTCATTGTGTACGCAAAAAAAAGGTGTATACGTGCGCAAGGAAAAATCGATTACCTGCAGTAATAGGGGGCTTCCCTTAAAATGTTCAGATTTGGCATCCTTCTTCAGCTCATCCACACTCAGCAAAGTCTCGGCAACAACCAACGGCATAATAGAATAGCAACTTTCCATCTGGCTAATCAAGGGGATAAACCTTATGTCACCGAACGCACCATTGTCATTCGACAGCAAATAGTGATTCAACAAGCAAAATACAAGGGCTCGAATATTCAATTTCTGTTCGGTCCTATTCTTACTAGGCCTAAAGTGATGTTTTACAAGTTTTGCCAAATTAACCTCATCACCTACAACAACTTCAGCAAGCATGTTAGCATCTAGTCCTAGGAAAGCCCCTATGGTTGTTTTACTCTCTTCAATAGTGCCAGGAGTGGCAGGGGTAGCATTAGTAGGATAACCAAGGATCGCAGCAAATTCATCTGGCAAAGGACATATTTCGTTGCCCCGAAAGGCAAAAACATGATGATCGGAGTCCCAAAAGCTTAGGGCAGCATGCAGAAAGTTATAATCAATGTTAATTTGTTGTAAGCCTAAAAGTGCCTCTAAGTGGTATTCTTTTAACAAAGCCTTTTCTGTGGGAGTAAGGGCCCGTAGCCAATGCCTAACAGTCCGTTGGAGTGAGAAAGTAGGGATCGACATGGCAGAAGCAATGAGTAATTAAAACACAGTAAAAAAGAGAGAAAGAAATTGAGAGTGGTGGAAAATAGGGACGTATCTAGCCCCTATATATAGCTGAACGCACCCAGTGACATCCTGATCCCATTCGGAAACGTGTTAGGAAATCCGAAAGTCAAATATCACCAGGAAAAGACTTCCAGCGCCCACGGCTGGGCACCGAAATGTTTAACGCCTAGCCTTGGGCGCCGGAAATGCAGCCCAAGGCCCAGATTTCACAAAACGCGGAACAGGAAAGGACTTAAGACCGTGTTGCTAAACACGAGGCCCTATTGCAAGTAGGATCAAGCCCAAAGCACTTTTAGCTCCCAAATAAACAAATATAAACGTTAAAACTTGGTCGAAACTTAGACTTGTCTCAGAAAATGCTTATGTACACTTTTCAAATCAAAATAAATATCATGGTCATTCTTCGAAACACCAAAAATGTGTGTCGTTAAGTCGTTGGTCTCCCAAATAAAAAATGTTTGTCTGTCAAAGGATTAATCCGGGCCAAGCTAAGACCGGATGTCGCCTGAAAACTGAAGTCGCACTCCACGGCTTCGCTAAAGTAGCACACTACTATAAAAGGTCACTCGCACATACGAGCATGACCCCAAACATGATTACAAGATGCGAAAAACGACCGACGAGCCCCAGTGCTTGGGGGCTCGCGAAAAAATATACTCCAACAAGGAGCGCACGATCAAAATCACATTCCCGGACTACGCCACACACCATCTCATGTTTGGATATCTAAAAAAAAAACAGGTTCGACCTCAGAGAAAGGTCGTCATTGACACTTGTGCATGGTCCTCTGATCAAAGACCAAGTAGTGGCAAAAATCGAGCCGTAAAGACTAGCTCAAACCACGAAAGCAGACGGTCGCAAGACAAAGGTCCGTCTGAACACGTTGTCAGCCCACGTTCAGGTTACAACTAAATTCGAGCATCCCTCGAAAGAATTCGCTCTTGCAAGAATGAATAAAAGGAAATTCTCAAAAGAAATCACAAAGAACAAAAGAAATAGGAACTTCCCATCTTCAGTTGGCAAGATCGCGTCACAAAACACGCGAGTTCCCAAATCGAAAAAACGAATTCAGGGATGTCCACCCTTAGCGGACAGGGCTCGCCCACCTTCAGCGGGCGGGGTCTGCGTCACTAGCCGCGCAGGTCCTCAGTTTTCGAAAAATAGAATCTTCAAAAACAAAATGAAACAGGCTCGCCATCTTTAGCCGGAGGGGTCTACGGCGCAAACCACGTAGGTCCTTATTTTCAAAAAATAAACACAGAACAAAATTCAAAATAGATTCGTCCACTTCTATCGGACGGGGTGTCCACCCTTAGCGGACAGGTTCGCCATCTTTAGCCAGCGGGGTCTACGTCACAAGCCGCGTAGGTCCTTATTTTCAAATATTCAAAAACAAGATTCGTCCATTTTTTCGGACGGGGCGTCCACCCTTAGCGGACAGGCTCGCCATCTTTAGCCGGCGGGGTCTACGTCACAAGTCGCGTAGGTCCTTAGTCGCTGCAGCGATAACTTTTTCTGGTTTTCCCTTTTCCAAAAATTAAAAGGATTGGTTTTCCGTTTTTTCCAAAAAAGAGCGATGTGCTGGATTTTCCTTCGTTTTACGTCCCATAAAAACAAGGGGGTTTTATCGTTTAACTAGCCCTGAAAATGAGAATCTTTAAAAAAAAAAAAACATTTTTACCCCGTGGTTGGGCTTGGCCAGGCCCAATTACACTTTATAGCTTTGATTTCGAAAACATCTGTAGCTACTCCCAATGACAAAGTGAGGGAGTTTCTACACTTCTTTAGATCCTTCCAATGACAAAGTGAGGAGGTTTCTATACTATCCGTTGACAAATCCCAATGACACGTGAGGGATATGTCGACACTTCAAGTGATGACCCTTAAGTCAAATGTTATCACTCGGGGGCTCGTGAGACCCTCGCCAAAACAGGTCACCATGGCTTGTGTGACGCACTCCGTCTAATACTTTGACCATCGTCTTACTCCAAGACTCAGTCAAAGTGGGGGCTAACTGTAGACACCTACTTTTGTCCCCATTCCCGAAAGGGAAGGTTCGATGATGAAAACGTAAATCTCCACTTGACAACGCATCTCCTATAAAATAACGAATCTCAATTCCCCTTTTCATTTCACCCGAAACCTGCTATTTATGGAAACATGCTAAAAATAGTAACTGCCGTAATCGGTAATTGTTAAAAGTGGCAAGTCATAAAAGATAGAAACCTGTCAGAATTAGGTGTTGCACTCCAACATAAATCCTAAATGAGATAGAAATTGCGAGAGAATCCTATTCCTAATATGATTCGAAAATAGGAGTCACGTATTAATTAAAATCCTAACGAGCCTAGAGTTCGTAACGGGCCCAGACGCATCCCGTCACAAGGTTAATACGCACTAAAAGACTCAATTAAATCTCAAATACTCCGGATTCTAGGAATCCGAATCTGACTAAGAAAAACGGCCCAGATCCTATTTTCAACGCCTGGCTCTGGGTGCTGAAAATACCTGGTACGTGTTTTTTTTCCTAATTCCTCGTGGATTAGAGTTCTGCAATTCTATCTTTCCACGAACTCTTTTCTATAAATAGGGCCTTAAGTTCGACGTGAAAAGGACAACACACAATTCATATTCTGAGTATTGACTACAACCCCTAGCCTAAGCCTCACGCTGCGAAATTGTTCACGCGTTCTGTCGCAATCGATCCATAAATCGAACAGAACGTATCCTGTCCCATAATTTGAGATTCGTTAAATAAAAAGGAGAAATAGCAAAGTCAAAGTGGTTAGTTTTCTGAGAACCGTGACGCACCTCTCAAGGGTGCGTCGTAATGTGTCCCTTTTCTATGATTTAATTGCTTTCCTCGCCCTTTTTATGGACTGTTAAACTAACTAAATCTGATTGTTCTATCACGCCTAACAAATATAATATTTTTGGGAAATTGGATTATCATGCTAGGTCCCTTAATGTTATTTAAATCAGATAATCGCGATCGATCTAGTATTATAGGTTGCATATTGCTAAAATCAACTCAGATTAGTTTAATAGTTAACGCATGCCCCTTCAATTATTTATGCTGAGCTAGTAAGGATATCCTACCTCTGGAGTTATCGAAGAGCGAATACTCCTCTCGGAGTTACAGTCCCCCGAACCCTCAATCTCTACCTTGCGGGTGTATGTTGAGAGATCCCCACACCAGGGATCACAAGGGAACCTACGGCCGTCGTGGTCAAACATAATTGCACTCCCTTTATGTCACGATAACCGGGTTTTGTCAGTTTTTCTCATTGTTGTTAAAAACTGAATGGCGACTCCTATATTACTAGTCAATTGGGTGTAAACTCACAGGAAATCCAATTACATTTGATTGAATAAAAAGAATCGTCACACCCACGAGGGACGAGGTCACGCATTAGCCTCGTGCTTTTTCGACCCCCTCACAACAACAACCAAAACAATCTTATTTTAATTTCTTTAGGACTTGTGATCAACCAAGCAGACACTTGTGATATTACTACCATGTTCCTCCTCACCAGAGTGAGACTCCACATCATGCACATTAACATGAGGGTTGTGCCCTTGCACGACAAATCCTAATTCATTTCATACAAAATATTCCCAACTGAACCCTACATGTGCGGTGGCTTACGTGAGCTAACCCTTCACATGTGGTAAAATAAATAGTACAACGAAGTACGAATAATTGGCTCAAAGTATGCTAGACATCCCGTACAATAGCATACAAATAAATAATCCATTCCTTGCATGTGAAATAAACCATACATGCATACATATTGAACAACATGATGGACAATGGAATCCATACTCGTAATAATTTCAACATGCTTGTTCAACCAACAATTCAATAATTCCAATAATATTAATCCACATGATCGTTCACCAAAACATATATGAATCCACATAATATAATTAACATCATCAACAATCATGTAATGTCCCTTGACAAAAGGTGTGGTCGCCCTAGACTTGTACGTACCTTGAATACCTAAGCATAGGGGCCACTTTGCAATAACGAGCACTCAACTAGAAATCACCTCCTATCATCAAAATAATGAAACTTAAATTATTTCCATGTTCATTAAATTTCCAGCAACTTTATATAAAACCTCCTTTAGACTTTAGAATTCAATCGTTTTTCAATAATAAAAACGTCTCAATTTGCAAAATCAATCCCTAGTACGAAAACATACTTTTTCCGCCTTTAAAATCAATAAAAATCGACACTTTAAACCTTTATTCAAATCTGAAAATGTAATTGATTATCATAATTAAAATCATCACCTAATTATGCTAATCAATTGACTCGTTAGGTCTAGGTTAAAACCCTAACTTGAAAATCCCAATAGCACTAGTTTATTATCATAAAAATCAATGATTTATTCAATAAACAAATCTGAAAATTCACCCTTTAATAATTAAAACAAACCTAATGAATCACAACACGCAAATCCTCAAACCACGGTATTCATAACCGGTTCCCAGCATTTTAATTACTCAAAACAATATTAATATAATAATTTAAAATACGAAATTTAAATAGAATAAGTAAGGAAGAAGAGAATTATACCAATCCGGCCTATAGCACGGAACAACCACGAATTTAATGTGATTGGGCGAAAAGAATTGAATAACGAACGAACAACACACACACACACACACACACTTCGTGTGTGCGCACGCGCGGGCGAAGGAACAAAGGCATCAGCAGGGGCGCGCACAGCCGCGCGGCACGAGGGCGAGTGCACGAGCTGGGCGAGCAAGAGAGAGGGAGTGTACGTGTGGCTGGGCGAGAGGGACAGCAACAACGCACCACAGTAACAACAGCAGCAGCGCGCGACAAGGGGAAGGGGGGCAGCGCTGGCTGCGAGTGAGGGAGAGAGCGAGGGCTGGGCGCTGATGCGCGAGGGAAGGCGAGCGAGGGCGAGAGGGAGTGCAGCGCGGGGCGCGACACACTCGAAGGCACAGGGCAGCGCGTGGGGCGTGAGGCCGAGCGCACGAGGGCACGAGCACGGTTTGCGTGCGTGCGGACGAGAGAAGAGAGGGAGAGGAGTGTTGGGCAAGCAAGGCAAAAATAGGGTTTATGAATTTTAGGGGCTCATTTAATGATGGGGGAGTCCTATTTATAGGCTCCCTAATCCCTTGATGGGCTAGGCTTAGGATATTTGAGTTGGGCTTAGGAATTAAATAAATTGGGCTAGCTTAGGATTTAATTTAAACTCTTTGGATTGGGCTTGATTAATAAAACGAATTGGACTTTTTATTCAAAACCCGAAGCTTTAAAATCATTTGCAACTCATTTAATTTCCCGACTCAAGAATTAAATTCCTTTTGTAATTAATTAAAATAATAAATATTCTAATTAATTAAAATACATTACATGCAATGCATTTAAATATTATTTAAATGATAATAAATCGTAAAATGCTTTATAAATATAATAAAATATACTTATAAATATTATAAAAATACGAGGTATTACAAACATGTTATAATACTCACAACGAAATATATTGTTCAACATGTCCATCCAACAATATATTAAACATGTAATTCCAACATACCCAAGTTCATCAACAATTTCAACATGGTTTCAACAAATAACACACATTCCAAGCACACAGGTATGTACGTACCTTGTGTAAACAAACTGCAAGACCACTTTAATAATTCAAAAGTCGCCTACAGAGAATCCTCCGCCTAAAAACAACCACAAGGATTCCCAATCAACTTCTAATCGTTCACAGCTATAATGACACATTCTAACTACATCCTAAACATATTTAGAACTTTTCTCCAATAACAAAACTTGAATATTTGATTTCCTAGCATAAAAATTATTGAATTAGTGATTGAAATCCGTTGAAAACTCTTTGCAAACACCGTACTTTAAATTTCCAGCATTATAACTCGTTTAAAAACTTTGCCAAGACCAAATTAACATGCTTAGAACATTGAAACCATAAATTTAATAATCCCCAATCATCCTAC
The DNA here is from genome assembly GCF_020520425.1 of Spinacia oleracea. Taxonomy (NCBI): domain Eukaryota; kingdom Viridiplantae; phylum Streptophyta; class Magnoliopsida; order Caryophyllales; family Amaranthaceae; genus Spinacia; species Spinacia oleracea. The sequence goes on from NC_079487.1 coordinate 52,132,795, forward strand.
CATGATTTAAATCATTAAAAACCTTAAAAATTCACACTTTAATAATTAAAATCATTATTTCATTTCAATTACATAATCTGAAAATTAATAATTTAATTATGCAAACCTATAATTCTGAAATCCACAATTAAATCATAAAGCTTATAATTTAAATTCAAGAAACGTAATTTAAATTATTAAAAAGTTATTAAATTAATTATTTAAACATAATATGTAAATCTGAAAATTCTAGTTAAATCATAAAAACATATAATTTAAATTCAAGAACATAATTTAAATTCAAGAGCATAATTTAAATTATTAAAACTTAATTAAATTCATTAATTAGTTTAGGGTTTAAGAAATAACCAAGGACGAAGAGAGGAAGGGCTGCCGGCGATTGGTGTAGAGGCGCGGCAAGGCCACGACGGTAGGGCGGCGCTGGGTGGTGGCGCAGCAGGGTGACCGAGGCGGCTGGTGGTGCAGGCAGGGGAAACGCACGAAGAGGCGAACGAAAAGGAGGACTGTTGGTGCTTTGCGAAGGAGAAGGGGGAGAGGAAGGTCGCCGATTGGTGTGAAGGACGCGGCGGTGCAGCAAGGGCCAACACGGTGGTTGTTGTGGATGGTTCAAGTAAACAGACCCAAGAAGTGAGGAGGAGAGAAAATCGAACGAGAGAAATAACGAAATAAGGAACAAGAGAAGGAGGAGGAGAGATACCGCCATACCGGACGGTGGAGAGGAGAACGCCGTGGTCGGGTGGTCGACGGCGGTTTGAACAGTAGCAGCAAGGAGGGGCTTAGGAGTTTTTTTCTTTTTTTCTTCCACGTGAATGTTGAAGCAGAGAAGAGGGTTTTTGGTTTTCTTGTTTTTACGTGATGTTGAATTATGGGTTGAGAATATGGGTATTCTTGTTTTGGGCTTTGCCAATTTTGTCTAGGATTAGAATTGAGTTTGTTTGAATCCAAAACCGGTTAAGATTGTTTTCCAAATTCAATCGAACGTTTTTTCGTAATTCGAATTCTTTTCAACATAAAATTCTAAAATTATTTTTTATTTCATAAATCGTTAAAATATTTAGAACGTATAAAAATAAATATGCGTTAAATATATATATATATATATATATATATATATATATATATATGTCTAAAATTCGTAAATTCTATTTAAAATATAAATAACTATACGTTGAAATATATTAATAAAATTTATAAATTTGCGGGGGATTACAATCTACCCCTCTTAAAAGAAGTTTCGTCCCGAAAGTTGACACGACAATTCGCACATTTTTCAAAATTTTTCAACTTATTCTTACTAGAGAAGTACTTGTGCAGTTGTGCCCCTTATCTGCACTTTTTGCCAACTTAAAGTTGCTTGTGTTACTCATGAACACTTTTTTCTTATGCGGAGGATCTATTTACTTTGCACCAACATGTATAAGTTGCTAAAACATGAGCATAAAATTGCTACAAAAATGGGTAAAAGCGCGAATTTCTATCGCATTCTACCCCCTTAAAGAAAACGAGTTACGCCCTCGTAACTCAACTCAAGGAGTAACTTTGGATATTTCTACTTCAACGAATCATGTCCTCAATACAATGTTTTCACTAAACTCATTCAAGCAAGTAGGACTTCTACAATTCTTTCCATACAATGTCTCAAAAGGTGTAATCTTAATCTTGCATGGTAACTATTGTTGCACGAAAAGTCAATCAAATCTATATGGTTTCCCAACAAACCTTTAAAGTTAATAGCACAGGCTCTCTATTAGGTTATGATACATATGATATTACATAAATCATGCGGAAACAACCATTAACCCAGGAATACATATTATTTACACATAATCATATAGCATAATTTAGATGCATACTCTTTGTTGCGTGCCTTCCCTAGCTGCGCCCGAACCGAACAAGAACAAGTCTTTAGGACTCCAAGTGTCGTCCCTCCGTAGATAGTCCACAGCACGTCCGGATCCGCCTTAAGATTGACCAACTAGAATCGCCCTTAAGGTACTAGAATTTTCGGCACTTTTGAGCAAGGAATGTGGCTTAATTTTTCTCTCAAAACTCACTTTGAATACTTGAATTAATCTCTGAAAATATGTGACCCTAGGCACGTATTTATAGAGTTATGGAAAGGGAATTGTAATCCTAGTAGGACACGAATTAATTAAACTTAGAATCCTACAAGAACTCTAATTAATTAATTTATCCTTTTAGGAATAGGAATTTAATCATATACTAACTCTAATAGTTTTAGGAATCATGCATGAACACAAACTCACACACACACACACGGCAGCCACAAGGGCCGCCCATGCGCGTGCGTGCGAGCAGCAGCCCACGCAGCGAGGCCCACGCAGCCGTGGCCTTGGCGCGCGCTGGGCCTGCCTTGCGGTAGGCCTGGGCGCTGCCTTGGCTGGGCTTGTGGCGCGTGTTTGGCTTGCTGGGCGATGGCCCGGCTTCGTGCTGGGCCTTCGTCCGGCAGGCCTCGTCCGATGCTAATTCGTACGATACGCTTCCGATTAAATTCCCGGTTCCGGAATTCATTTCCGATACGAACAATATTTAATATTTCCGATTCCGGAATCAATTTCCGTTTCGAACAAATATTTAATATTTCCGTTTCCGGAATTATTTTCCGATTCCGATAATATTTCCGATTCTGACAATATTTCCGTTTCCGGCAATATTTCCGATTCTGGCAATATTTCCATTTCCGATAATATTTTCCGATACGTACCATGTTTCCGTTTCCGGCAACATCTACGACTTGGATAATATTTATATTTCCGATACGATCCATATTTCCGTTTCCGGCAATATCATCGTTTCCGGAGTATTCATTTCTTGCTTGTGACGATCTCAGCTCCCACTGAAACCAAGATCCGCCGATTCCGAATATCCATAGATAGAGTATCTAATGCCATTAAATACTTGATCTGTTTACGTACTATTTGTGTGACCCTACGGGTTCAGTCAAGAGTAAGCTGTGGATTAATATCATTAATTCCACTTGAACTGAAGCGGCCTCTAGCTAGGCATTCAGCTCACTTGATCTCACTGAATTATTAACTTGTTAATTAATACTGAACCGCATTTATTAGACTTAACATAGAATGCATACTTGGACCAAGGGCATTATTTCCTTCAGTCTCCCACTTGTCCTTAGGGACAAGTGTGCATTTCCTAATTCCTTTGTCGCTCGATGCTTGCTCTTGAACATAAGGTAAGAGTTGTCATCCTTATTATGTCCAGAGGTGTTCCTCGGTTTCAGAGTTCAACTGATCAAATAAACAGATAATCATAGCCTATGATTCATCCGAGCACGGCCATGCATTTCACAGTTTCTAGCTCTCCGAGTGGCCTTGTACAACTTTTAAGCATCTCATCCCGATTTATGGGAGGACAATCCCAATCTTGCGATCTTGAGATTAGACTTCGTTTGATAGGTGATTACCTGAGCGTTGCCTTTATAGCCTCCTTTTACGGTGCGACGGTTGGTCAACGTCAAAGCAACCAGTTCTCAAACAAGTAATCTCAAATCACTCAGGTATTGAGGATTTAGTGTCTAATAATTTAATGAAATTTACTTATGATAGACTTTCATCTCTTTCAGTAAAGTTTCATAGGTCTTGTCCGATACTAGTCTTCCCAAAGTAAGTATCTATGCAAATGATTATGACATTGCCATGTCCACATAGTTCAAGAAACAGAACTACTAGTCATCTTGCATTCTAGTCGTCTAACTTTTTCTATGCGTCCAATTTTATAGAAAACTCCGACTAGGGACCATTTTCAACCTTTGACATTCAAGTTCACTTGATAGACATTTCTTAGTCACAGGACTGGTCCTGACAGTCTATCTTGAATATATCGTCAAATTGAAGGGACTCATCATTTAATACTAAACCAAGATTAAATGGAATATGAAAATACATTTCATATATGATAAATGTTCAACCCCAATGTTTTATAACCATGGGCCTCAAACCCATCTTCTAAAACAATTCATGGAATTCAAAGCTATGCTTGATTTCCAGTGCTACAATGTGAGTGTTTCTTCTCACTTGTTGCATAGGTTTAGTTATCATGCTTTGCCAATCTTAATATCCTTTTCATCGAATGTTCTTCGAGATATGATGATAAGATCTTTTCGAGTTTGTTTATTATGTGATCTAGTCTTTCTTACTTCGATGGTGGTTTTACTCATTTTGCAATGAAGAACCATCAAGTTAGCAGACGTTTTTCTTGCTTCAAGAGTGGTTCTACACATTTTTCAATGAAGAACCATCAAGCCAGCAGATAGGTGATCTACCCAAGTTCAGTGAAGAACTTTAAACAACCCTGTTTTATTGCTTCTTAGGCAATAATTACTTTTACTTCAACTGTTTAGGTTGCTAGTGATGCTTTGTTTGGATTTACCTATCCAGGCAGTTCATAGATATGTGGAAGATTCTCCAACTATATCTTAGAACATAGAAATTATTATTTTAATTTCCCACGCAACAACTCATGGTCTTCAACCCATGTTGCCATTTTCAAAACACGATGCTCTATAGCTCGTCCTTATCAATGGGTAACTCCAAAGGGTCTTGCTTGATCCTTTGCCAGTATTTATGCGTGTAGCATCAATATTTAGCATATATTTATTTCCTTGAATCAAGAACTATTCCTATGTACTTTTCAAGTACCATAAGTATTCTTGATCTCAATCTAGTTGATCTTTACTTAGATCAATAGAGATTGGTATATGTTCGTCATGCCTAAAGTCATACGATACGTTTTTGGCGATCCTCATATTATATCATACATGATAAATTCTTTTGCAGAATAATTCCCAATTGAATTCTATTCATGTAACTTTAGCTCATTCAATTTCAGTAGATACTGAATCTAGCTAAATTCTTTGACATATAATATAGGTTAAGAATCTCATTTAGACTCTTTGATGTTTAACTTAGTAAATGCTTATACATAGTTCAAACATTCATTACTTAGATTTATTTACATGGGTCGAATATCTCCAATGGAGTATTTCGTGTTTGATTTAGTAAATGCCATTACTTAATCCAAAACAATAATATAAGATCTTTGTAAATAGATCTTAATACCCAGTATGTACTAAGTTCCGCCATGGTCCATCATTGATGAATAATTTCAAATCTAAGTCATTAGCATTTGAATGTTATTTCACAATAGAGAGATATGTGTGTGATACACATAGGACCAAATAAGTTTTTATGTACTCCCACTAAACTTCTTATACATCTATAAGAATCATGTATATTTTATGAAACTAAAATGCTTATTAGCTTCACTTAAAATACAGTTCCAATTCCCAATTGCTTGCTTAAATCTGTACTTAGATTTTATAAGCTAGCTTTCCTTTTCAAGCATTTATTTGGATCCACAAATTCTATGACATACCATGTACATATTATATTCCAACATTTTGATTGAGGAATACGTTTTGTCATCCAATTGCTATATGTACCAATATGCAATCATTGCTTGAATTATAGACTTAAGCATTACGATTTTGCATGAGGTTTCAACACAATCCATGCCATGAATTTGCTTGTAACCTTTAGCAACTAATCTAGCTTTGTGTGTGAACACAATTCCATGTTTGATGGTTTTTATCCTTAAAACAAACTTGCAACCAATAGGTGTGAAACTATTCTTGCAAATCAACAAAATTTCAATTTTGTCATCAAAACATTGAGTATGTTTTATGGCCTTTAACCAATTAAACATATAGTCTATATATGGCCTCTAACCATTTTAGGGAATCTGGGTTTCGTCATAGCTTTCTTACAGGTCACAAACTCATTAATCTACATGATAATAGTTTGACTGCAAGTTGTAGGTTTCTTCACTATCTAATAGAAGAATTGCATAGTTTCAGTGACCTGAACTCCATGTTTCTTCACTATCTAATAGAAGAATCTCATAGTTTCAGTGACTTGAACTCTATGCCTACTTGGGTATAGAACACAAAACAAATAGAATATCAATAGCCACTTGAAAGTCCTTTGAATATTCTGTTCTCCTTGAAGCACTTGTAAAGTCTTCTAAGAGATGTCTATTCTTTAAAGCCACTTCTAAAGTCCTTAAAGAATGCGTGTTTGGATTTTCTGAAGAACTTCGAAAAGCCCCTGGAATATCCGTTTTATGTTTGTTGTTCGCCTCGAAGACTTTCGAGGTCTATTTTCTCCCACTTGTTATTTTGGAAACGAATCTCCAAAAGGACATTATTTCGAGCAAACAAACATTATGTTCTCAAAAATTCGTGGTAGAAACAATACCCTTGTGTCTCATTTGAATAAATCACAATGAAACATATATCTAGACTTGGGCCTTAGTTTGTTGAATAACAAACACTAAGCTCCCACTGAGTTTAGCAACTCTTTAGATATATATAATTGAAAAGATATCCTGAAATTACTTTTCAATAGCTTTGACGAATTTGGTTTAGTTTGGTGGTAGTTGAGCATTTTGTTTTAGAAATTATAGGAAAAGTCTTTATGATTCATCATTGATCGAATCAAGTACTAATTGACTTCGATCATTCCAACGTAGATATGCCATATCTTATGGAGCTAGATTGTGAGATTACAACACACAATCATTGGTGATCATATTTGGTCTCAAGTAATCATCAATATGATCTAACCTAGATCTTTATGATTTCTTGCCAAGTGGATTTTATACTTCTGAATCTTTGAACTAGCCAAACAGATTCAACTTATATCACATTTGAGTAAATAAACCTATATTCACTCAAATCCATGTGAAATAATAAAGTCATAAAATCTTTCTTTAGCTTTGAACTCTATTGTCTAGGCGTTCTAATAATAGTTCATATCTTTTGTTACTTTCAACAAGTAAGACTAGTCGTCTTAAATTGATCTAGAAATCAATGAACTTTCAAAAGTCCATCAAAATAGAGCTTTTGAATGTTAATTTGTTGATATGGTCTAAGCAACAATGCCAAAAATTAGTGGAACTCAAATCAAGGGGTTGATTTGAACCTAGTAAGTTCTTTAAAGAGTTGTTTGTTTTAATCAAGCATATTGACTCAACCTGTAATTGACCATTTCATTCAAATAAACAAACAAACATTGTTTTTGTTTTTCTTGAATGTGAGTCTTTCTGTGTTTTGAAAACAGAAATTTAGGTATGTTGATTATGGAACAAAATAGCCATTAAGTTCCAGCCTTTGAAAGGACTTAAAACAAACTAGATGACCCTACAACTAATGTAGCATTGCCATGCTTCATTTCCCACTTGTAGGTCATTAGTGTATCCTGGCTTCCATTGTTTGAGTTATTACCGAAGTAAGAACCTCAAGCGGTATATGATACCAAGGAAGTTTGATTGCTAGGTCACTTCTCTTTAAACATAAATTTATAGGTAGAAACGGAATCGTAAATTCCTTTCATTTGTTCCTCGTTTTCCTATTTCTTGTACCCTTTCTTATAGTCTTAAGAATTGAATTCTTTAGTGTTGACTTTTATACTTTGTTAGACATGTCCAATGTCACCAACAAGGTTCTTTACCATTTTAATTTATGTTGAATATTTTGTTTCAACTAGATGATCTTACCAGAAGCTTCTAAAGTTCTCTAAGCATCGATCTATTCGAATGTCTAGGGACTAGACTCATTCGAGAATTAAATGGACAAAGATATTAGGTTGTTAACCATTGGTAAAGCTGAGCGTATTAAACTCAATGCTTTATGATCTCAAAACTACATTGTATTTTGAATTCACAAGCACCAATTGGTTTGCCATTCGATTTTGATATTCGAAAACAACCATAAAAGTCGCTAAAAGAAACGTACATTTTAAATTGCTCACTTTCTCTCATTTCCGTGAATCGTTCTTGGATTCACTACCAATCGAGGAAATTTACTGTTACCTTTCTAAAAGGATTTATTGCAGTGCAAGATATTTAATTATAAACAATAATTAAAACATACATTGAAATATGCAAAGTCTAAACATTTGTCATGAGTAATAACTTGAAAATTAAAGCAATCATGCAATTTAAACAAGTCATTAGCATTTTATTCGAATTATGTGTTCCGGTAGGTGTGAATAAAATGATTCCAAGACCCTAAAACCATTGAAGAATTAAGCACATTTTGTCGACTCAATTCTAAAACATTTTAGGTAAGCAAAAGCCTTTTGCTAATAGTCTAGAAACTACTCTTGGTTGATAGGTACGTCTAAGAACTTATTAGGTAAACCTATCGATTTTGCCACGACATAAAAGGACTCCTTACTTATATCGTTGAGTTTCACCAAAACTAACGTGTACTCACAATTATTTGTGTACCTTGCCCCTTTAGGACCAATAAGTAACACCTCGCTGAGCGAAAACTATTACTAGATTGATGTAAAGGATATCCAAGCAAGTGTATATTTTGGCATGGCACCTTATAACTCAATTTTTAAGTTTGGAACTTAAGGCTCTTACTATGTTGGTTAGATTTTAAGTGAACTAAAATCCTTAATCATGCAACATAATCAAGCTTTTGATCTCATGCATTTTAAGACATATTTAAAGTAATAAATAACTTAAAACATGCATAAGATAAATGTGATCTAGTATGGCCCGACTTCATCTTGAAGCTTTAACTTCAAAGTCCGTCTTGAAAATCTCCGTGGGAGGCACCATTTTCTTCAAATAGGATAAGTTATAATTAAAACTAATTACAACTATTTGATGGTACGCAGACCATATTTGAATTGAAAAACAACTTTGGTACTTTAGACCAATTACATTCAAATTAATGGTACGCAGACCATATTTTCTATCCTATTTGGGCCATACTAGTCACTTCATAACTTGCAAAACAGTACATATACAATATATACCATTCACCCATTCATTATCATGAATGGCCCACATAGCTGGTTAGTAAAACACATTATGCATCACGTAAACATTTGCAGCAATTAATCAAGGGCACCAATAATCTACCAATTATTCAGTCCTTATTAATTCTAATCAAGTTGTTTTAACCTTAAGGATTTGTAGACCTAATCAAGAGTTTATGACTAAAAGGGCTCCCACTTAAACCAATAAATTCATATGCTTTACTAATTTTAAACATAAAAATGTATTTATAGTCTAACCGGAAACATACAAATTTAATTAAAATTTGAAGCTCATATAAATTTATAATTGAATCCAAAAAGTTTAATTTAATTTCAGTCGTATTTAAATTAATTCATGATTTTAATTTTAGTAAAATAATTAGAATAAATAAAATTTATTATAATTACAATATTCAAAATTAAAATCCAAGAAAATAATTTAAATTATTAATTTTAAAATTAATCAAAATTACGTAAACTGAAAAATTTCAAATTAAACATTCAAAACGATCTAATCGCAACGCAAACACCCTACGCATTGCACGCCCATGGGCCGCACGCACACAGCCATTGCTGGCCATGTGCGCGCAGCCCATGCGCTCGTCGCATAGCTGCTGCATCTTCCATCGCAAGCTGTGGTGCTCGCTGCGCGCGCGCCAGCGCTCGACGCACGCGAGCCATCGCTCGCTGTGCGCGCTCGCCAGCGCTCGCTGCGCGCGCTCCATCGCTCGCTGTGCGCGCGAGCCATCGCTCGCTGTGCGCGCGAGCCATCGCTCGCTGTGCGCGCTCGCCAGCGCTCGCTGCGCGCGCTCCATCGCTCGCTGTGCGCGCGTGCCATTGCTCGCTGTGCGCGCGAGCCATCGCTCGCTGTGCGCGCGAGCAACGCTGGGCGCAGCGCTCGTGGCACGCGAGCTTGCGCTCGCTGCGCGCGAGGCTGCGCGCCCTTGCGCGAGGCAGTGCGCGTTGTGGCGCAGCTCGCTTGCTGCCCACACGCGACTGCCATGGCTTGCCTTTCGCCCATGCCCATTCGTCCATAGCTCGTGGCCCACGACACAAGGCAGGGCTGCTGCCTTGTGCTCGTGCACCATGCCTTGCTCATTGCATTCGTGCCGCACGGGCGACGAGCTCCCTTGCTCGTCGTCGCATGCCCGCACTATACAATACCCCTTAAGGGTAACACGAAGCGTCCATTGCTTTGTGCGTGCAAGTTATATGAACGAATAGCATAAAAATTTAAAATTTATATTTAAAATTAATGACAAATTAATAAATAATATTAATTTCATAATTTTAGGGCGAAAAATCGAAAATTTATTATTCAATTGATTTCCGATTGTCATGGATTCAAGTCTAGGTCATAAAAATTTAAAATTTATCATAAATTTACAATTTTTATGGTGGTTTTTAATCATAGGTGTCTAATTAAATTATAATTAATTATGAAAATCAAATTAATTCTAAATTATTCTAATTTTCAACAAATTAATCATAATTACAAATTAGATTGCATAATTAACAATGCTAGGCATTCAAACTTGTTAAACATATACAGTAGGTCAATCAAAAATTCAAGATTTATCAACAAGAATCGCAAATATTTAATTTAACATCTTAAATTTACGAAATAATTCCCTTGGTCCAAGTATTCATTTAATGTTAAGTCTAATAAATGCGGTTCAGTATTAATTAACAAGTTAATAATTCAGTGATATCAAGTGAGCTGAATGCCTAGCTAGAGGCCGCTTCAGTTCAAGTGGAATTAATGATATTAATCCACAGCTTACTCTTGACTGAACCCGTAGGGTCACACAAATAGTACGTAAACGGATCAAGTATTTAATGACATTAAATACTCCATCTATGGATATTCGGAATCGACGGATCTTGGTTTCAGTGGGAGCTGAGATCGTCATAAGCAAGAAATGAATACTCCGGAAACGATGATATTGCCGGAAACGGAAATATGGATCGTATCGGAAATATAAATATTATCCAATTCGTAGATGTTGCCGGAAACGGAAACATGGTACGTATCGGAAAATATTATTGGAAATTGAAATATTGCCGGAATCGGAAATATTGCCGGAAACAGAAATATTGTCAGAATCGGAAACATTATCGAAATCGGAACATAATTCCGGAAACGGAAATATTAAATATTTGTTCGAAACGGAAATTAATTCCGGAATCGGAAATATTAAATATTGTTCGTATCGGAAATGAATTCCGGAATCGAGAATTTAATCGGAAGCGTATCGTACGAATTAGCATCGGACGAGGCCTGCCAGACGAAGGCCCAGCACGAAGCCGGGCCATCGCCCAGCAAGCCAAAGCGCAAACACACGCCAAAGCCAAGACCAGGCCCAACGCGAAGGCCAGGCCCAGCCAAGGCCTTGGGCGCGCGCAGCAGCGAGCTGGGCCGTGCGTTGTGCGTGGGCCGTAAGGCCTGCGTGCGGTGCATTGCCACTCGTGTGTGTCACTCGGAATCCTAAGGCTACCGGGATTCGTAATATGATTAAATCTAATCCTAATAGATATAGTTTGTTTAATTAGAGTCCTAGTAGGATTATAATTAAATAGATTTGTATTCTAATAGGATTATAATTCCTTTCCATAAACTCTATAAATAGGTGCCTAGGGTCACATATTTACATAGAGAATTGAAGAATTCAAATGTAAGATTTTCAAGAAAAATCAGTCACTCTCTTGCCCCATAATAGCCGAATTTCATACTACCTTAAGGGCGATTCTAGTTGGTCAAGCTTAAGGCGGATCCGGACGTGCTGTGGACTATCTACGGAGGGACGACACTTGGAGTCCTAAAGACTTGTTCTTGTTCGGTTCGGACGCAGCTAGGGAGGGCACGTTACAAAGTGTATGCATCTGAATTATGCTAAATGATTATGTGTAAATAATATGTTTCCTGGCATTAAGGTTTTTCCGCATGATTTATGTTTTGTCATATGTATCATAACCTAACAGTGGTATCACGAGCCTCTTATTATTTTCATAATCTAAATTGCATGAACATGGTTAAATTTTACAAATTTGCAAGGAATTAAAGGGGTGATTAGTTTCCGTAATTAATTGCAAATTGTGTTTATTTAATTATATGTACGCAGTTTTTCGGCAGAATATTCGTTACTCAACCAAATCGAGTGATTTTTGTGACAATTTCGCATGTAAAAGGCATTCTACATTTTCGGCCGAACCCAGAATTCCCAAATTCGAAGCCTAACTATGACTTTTCGGAGGTTTAAGTTTTTCGAACGCAAAAGTTTGTAAATTTAAGATGTTAAATTGAATATTTGCGATTCTTGTTGATAAATCTTGAGTTTTTGATTGACCTACAGTATATGTTTAACAATTATGAATGCCTAGACTTGTTAATTATACAACCTAATTTGTAATTATGATTAATTTATTGAAATTCGAATAATTTAGAATTGATTTGTTTTTCATAATTAATTAATAATTTAATCAGGTATCCATGATTAAAATCCACCATAATTTTTTTTAATTTATGTTAAATTTTAAATTTTATGACCTAGATTTGAATCCATGTTAATCGGAAATTAATTGATTAATAAATTTTCGATTTTTCGCCCTAAAATTATGAAATTAATATGATTTATTAATTTGTCGTTAATTTTAAATTAAAAATTTTAAATTTTTATGAAAACGCTCATAAATGTTGCACGCACAAAGCAAAGGAAGCTACGTGTTACCCTTAAGGGGTGTTGTATAGTGCGGGCACGCGACGACGAGCAAGGGAGCTCGTCGCCCGTGCGGTACGAATTCAGCGAGCAGCACAGCATGGCGCGCGCGCAAAGCAAAGGTGCTGGCCGTGTGTGCTATGCGATGGGTGTGGGCGAGGGGCAGGGCAAAGCGAGCAGTCGCGTGTGGGCAGCAAGCGAGCTGCGCCACAGCGCGCACTGCCTCGCGCCAGCGAGCGCTGGCTCACGCAGCAAGCGATGGCTCGCGTGCAGCGAGCGATGCCTCGCGAGGGAAAGCAGCAGTAGGCGCGACACAGCACAGAGGCTGCGTGCAGCATGGCCAGCGATGGCTGCGGGTGCATGTGGCCTGTGGCTGCGTGTTGCGTGGAGCTATGTGTGCCTTATGCAGCGACCAGTCGTGCACACGATGGGACTTGGGCGCAAGCTCAAGTGCTCGTCGTGTTACGATTGAATCGTTTTGAATTTTAATTTGAGATTTTCAGTTCGGAAATAATTTTAATTAATTTTAAAATTAATAATTTAAATTGTTTTCTCGGATTTTAATTTTGAATATTATAATTATTATAAATTTTTATTTATACTAATTATTTTACTAAAATTAAACCTTGAATTAATTTAAATTCATTTAATTCAACTGAAAAATATAAATAAATGGATTCAATTATAATTTTATATGAGCTTTAAATTTTAATTAAACTTGTATGTTTCCGGTTAGACTAGAAATACATTTTTGTGTTTAAAATTAGTAAAGCATATAAAGTTATTGGTTTAAGTGGGAGCAATTTTAGTCATAAACTCTTGATTAGGTCTACAAATCCTTTAAGGTTAAACAACTTGATTAGAATTAATAAGGACTGAATAATTGGTAGATTATTGGTGCCCTTGATTAATTGCTGCAAATATTTATATGATGCATACAATGTGGTTTTACTAACCAACTATGTGGGCCATTCATGATAATGAATGGGTGAATGGTATGTATATTGTATATGTACTGTTTTGCAGGTTATGAAGTGACTAGTATGGCCCAAATAGGATAGAAAATATGGTCTGCGTACCATTAATTTGAATGTAATTGGTCTAATGCACCAAAGTTTGTTTTTTCAATTCAAATATGGTCTGCGTACCATCAAATAGTTGTAATTAGTTTAATTATAGCTTATCCTATTTGAAGAAAATGGCGCCTCCCATGGTGAAATTCAAGACGGAGTTTTCAATCCATTTTCAAGACGAACTTTGAAGTTGAAGCTTCAAGATGAAGTCGGGCCATACTAGATCACATTTATCTTATGCATGCTTTAAGTTATTTATTGCTTTAAATATGTCTTAATTATGCATGAGATTATGGCTTGATTATGTTGCATGATTAAGGATTTTAGTTCACTTAAAATCTAACCAACATAGTAAGAGCCTTAAGTTCCAAACTTTAAAAATTGAGTTAAAATGTGCCATGCCAAAATAACACTTACTTGGATAACCTTTACATCAATCTAGTAATAGTTTTACGCTCAGCGAGGTGTTACTTATTGATCCTAAAGGGGTAAGGCGCACAAATAATTGTGAGTACATGTTAGTTTTGGTGAAACTCAACGATATAAGTAAGGAGTCATTTTATGTCGTGGAAAATGCGATAGGTTTTCTTAATAAGTTCTTAGACGTACCTATCAACCAAGAGTAGTTTCTAGACTATTAGCAAAAGGCTTTTGCTTACCTAAAAGATTTTAGAATTGAGTCTAAATACATAATGTGCTTAATTCTTCAATGGTTTTTAGGATCTTGGAATCATTTTATTCACACCTGCCGGAACACATAACTTGAATAAAATGCTAATAGCTTGTTTGAATTGCATGATTGCTTTAATTTTCAAGTTATTATTCATGATAAATGTTTAGACTTTGCATGCTTCAATGTATGTTTTAATTATTGGTTATAATTAAATATCTTGCACTGCAGTAAATCCTTTTAGAAAGGTAACAGTAAATTTCCTCGATTGGTAGTGAATCCAAGAACGATTCACGGAAATGCGAGAAAATGAGCAATTTAAAATGTACGTTTCTTATAGCGACTTTTATGGTTGTTTTCGAGTACCAAAGTCGAATGGCAAACCGATTGGTGCTTGTGAATTCAAAATACAATGTAGTTTTGAGATCATAAAGCATTGAGTTTAAACGCTCAACTTTACCAATGGTTAACAACCTAAAATCTATTTCCCATTTAATTCTCGAATGAGTCTAGTCCCTAGAAATTCGAATAGATCGATGCTTAGAGAACTCTAGAAGATTCTGGTAAGATCATCTAGTTCAAACAAAATATTAAACATAAATTAAAATGGTAAAGAACCTTGTTGGTGACATTGGACATGTCCAACAAAGTATAAAAGTCAACACTAAAGAATTCAATTCTTAAGACTATAAGAAAGGGTACAAGAAATAGGAAAACAAGGAACAAATGAAAGGAATTTACGATTCCGTTTCTACCTATAAGTTTATGCTTAAAGAGAAGTGACCTAGGAATCAAACTTCCTTGGTATCATATACCGCTTGAGGTTTTTACTTCGGTAATAACTCAAACAATGGAAGCTAGGCTACACTAATGGCCTACAAGTGGGAAATGAAGCATGGAAATGCTACGTTAGTTGTAGGGTCATCTAGTTTGTTTTAAGTCCTTTCAAAGGCTGGAACTTAATGGCTATTTTGTTCCACAATCAGCATACCTAAATTTCTGTTTTCAAACACAGAAAGACTCACATTCAGAAGAACAAAAACAATGTTTGTTTGTTTATTTGAATGAAATGGTCATTTACGGGTTGAGTCAATATGCTTGATTAAAACAAACAACTCTTTAACAATAAAAACTTTACTAGGTTCAAATCAAACCCTTGATTTGAGTTCCACTAATCTTTGGCATTGTTGCTTAGACCATATCAACAAGTTAACATTCATAAGCTCTATTTTGATGGACTTTTGAAAGTTGATTGATTTCTAGATTAATTCAAGACAAGCTAGTCTTACCTGTTGAAAGTAACAAAACATATGAACTATTGTTAGAACGCCTAGACGATAGAGTTCAAAGCTAAAGAAAGGTTTTATGACTTTATTATTTCACACAGATTTGAGTGAATATAGGTTTATTTACTCAATGTGATGTAAGTTTGAATCTGTTTGGCTAGTTCAAAGATTCAGAAGTATAAATCCCACTTGGCAAGAAATCATAAAGATCTAGGTTAGATCATGTTGATGATTACTTAAGTCAAGAATGATCATCAATGATTGTGTGTAGTAAAATTCACAATCCAGCTCCATAAGATATGGCATATCTAAGTTGGAATGATCGAAGTCGATTAGTACTTGATTCGATCAATGATGGATCATAAAGACTTTTCCTATAATTTCTAAAACAAAATGCTCAACTACCACCAAACTAAACCAAATTCGTCAAAGCTATTGAAAAGTAATTTCAGAATATCTTTTCATAAATATATATCTAAAGAGTTGCTAAACTCAGTGGGAGCTTAGTGTTTGTTATTCGACAAACTAAGGCCCATGTCTAGATATATGTTTCATTGTGATTTATTCAAATGAGACAGAAGGGTATTGTTTCTACCACGAATTTTTGAGAACATAATGTTTGTTTGCTCGAAATAATGTCCTTTTGGAGATTCGTTTCCAAAATGACAAGTGGGAGAAAATAGACCTCGAAAGTCTTCGAGGCGAACAACAAACATAAACGGACATTCCGAAGACTTTTCGAAGTTCTTTAGAAAATCCGAACACGTATTCTTTAAGGGCTTTAGAAGTGGCTTTTAAAGAATAGACATCTCTTAGAAGACTTTACAAGTTCTTCAAGGAGAATGGAATATTCAAAGGACTTTTAAGTGGCTATTGATATTCTATTGTTTGATTTCTATACCCAAGTAGGCATAGACTTCACTGAAACTATGAGATTCTTCTATTAGATAGTGAAGAAACATAGAGTTCAGGTTACTGAAGCTATGCGATTCTTCTATTAGATAGTGAAGAAACCTACAACTTGCAGTCAAACTATTATCATGTAAATTAATATGTTTGTGACTTGTAAGGAAGCTATGACGAAACCTAGATTCCCTAAAATGGTTAAAGGCCATATATAGACTCAAATGTTTTAGATGGTTAAAGCCCATAAAACATACTCAATGTTTTGATGACAAAATTGAAATTTTGTTGATTTGCAAGAATAGTTTCACACCTATTGGTTGCAAGTTTGTTTTAAGAATAAAAACCATCAAACATGGAATTGTGTTCACACACAAAGCTAGATTAGTTTCTAAAGGTTACAAGCAAATTCACGGTGTGGATTGTGTTGTGTTGAAACCTCATGCAAAATCGTAATGCTTAAGTCTATAATTCAAGCAATGACTGCATATTGGTACATATGGCAATTGGATGACAAAACGTATTCCTCAATCAAATGTTGGAAGAAAACTATGTACATGCATGTCATAGGATTTGTGGATCCAAATAATGCTTGAAATGAATGCTAGCTTATGAAATCTAAGTACAGATTTAAGCAAGCAATTGAGAATTGGAATTGTATTTTAGTGAAGCTAATAAGTATTTTAGTTTCATAAAATGTACATGATTCTTATAGATATATAAGAAGTTTAGTGGGAGTACATAAAACTTAATTGGTCCTATGTGTGTCATACACATATCTCTCTATTGTGAAATAACATTCAAATGCTAATGACTTAGATTTGAAAATTATTCATCAATGACGGACCAAGGCGAAACTTAGTGCATACTGGGTATTAAGATCCATTCACAATGATCTTATAATATTGTTCTGGATTAAGTAATGGCATTTACTAAATCAAACACGAAAGACTCCATTGGAGATATTCGACCCATATGAATAAATCTAAGTAAAAGATGTTTGAACTATGTATAAGCATTTACTAAGTTAAACATCAAAGGATCTAAGTAAGATTCTTAACCTATATTATATGTCAAAGAATTTAGCTGGAATTAGTATCTATTGAAACTAGATGAGCTAAAGCTACGTGAATAGAATTCAATTGGGAATTATTCTGCAAAAGAATTTATCATGTATGATATAATATGAGGATCGCCAAAAACGTATCGTATGGCTTTAGGCATGACGAACATATACCAATCTCTATTGATCTAAGTGAAGATCAACTAGATTGAGATCAAGAAAAACTTATGGTACTTGAAAAGGTACATAGGAACAGTTCTTGACTCAAGGAAATAAAGATATGCTAAATATTGATGCTACACGCATAAACACAGGCAAATGATCAAGAAAGATCCTTTTGGAGTTAACCATTGGCAAGGACGAGTTATAGAGCATCGTGTTTTGAAATGGCAACATGGATTGGAGACCATGAGTTGTTGCGTGGGAAATTAAATATTAATTTCTATGTTCTAAGATACAAATGGAAAGTCTTCCACATATCCGTGAACTGCTTGGATAAGAAAATCCAAACAAAGCATCACTAGCAACCTATACAGTTGAAGTAAAAGTACTTATTGCCTAAGAAGCAATTAAACAGGGTTGTTTATGTTAAAGAGTTCTTCATTGAACTTGGGTAGATCACATGTCTGCTGACTTGATGGTTCTTCATTGCAAGATGCGTAGAACCACTCTTGTAGCTAGAAAGAATAGATCACAAACTAAACACACTCAAAAGATCTTATCATCCTATCTCGAAAAGACATTCGATGAAAAGGATATTAAGATTGGCAAAGCATGATAACTAAACCTATGCAACAAGTGAGAAGAAACACTCACATTGTAGCACTGGAAATCAAGCATAACTTTGAATTCCATGAACTGTTTTAAAGATGGGTTTGAGGCCCATGGTTGTAAAACATTGGGGTTGAACATTTATCATATATGAAATGTATTTTCATATTCCATTTAATCTTGGTTTAGTATTAAATGATGAGTCCCTTCAATTTGACGATATATTCAAGATAGACTGTCAGGACCAGTCCTGTGACTAAGAAATGTCTATCAAGTGAACTTGAATGTCAAAAGTTGAAAATGGTCCCTGGTCGGAGTTTTCTATAAAGATGGACGCATAGAAAACGTTAGACGAGTAGAATGCAAGATGACTAGTAGTTCTGTTTCTTGAACTATGTGGACATGGCAATGTCATAATCATTTGCATAGATACTTACTTTGGGAAGACTAGTATCGGACAGAGCTATGAAACTTTACTGTAAGAGATGAAAATCTGTCATAAGTAAATTTCATTAAAATTATTAGACACTAAATCCTCAATACCTGAGTGATTTGAGATTACTTGTTTGAGAACTGGTTACTTTGACGTTGACCAACCGTCGCACCGTAAAAGGAGGCTATAAAGGCAACGCTCAGGTAATCACCTATCAAACGAAGTCTAATCTCAAGATCGCAAGATTGGGATTGTCCTCCCACAAATCGGGATGAGATGCTTAAAAGTTGTACAAGGCCACTCGGAGAGCTAGAAATTGTAAAATGCATGGCCGTGCTCGGATGAATCATAGGATATGATTATCTGTTTATTTGATCAGTTGAACTCTGAAACCGAGGAACACCTCTGGACATAATAAGGATGACAACTCTTACCTTATGTTCAAGAGCAAGCATCGAGCGACAAAGGAATTAGGAAATGCACACTTGTCCCTAAGGACAAGTGGGAGACTGAAGGAAATAATGCCCTTGGTCCAGGTATGCATTTAATGTTAAGTCTCATAAATGCGGTTCAGTATTAATTAACAAGTTAATAATTCAGTGAGATCAAGTGAGCTGAATGCCTAGCTAGAGGCCGCTTCAGTTCAAGTGGAATTAATGATATTAATCCACAGCTTACTCTTGACTGAACCCGTAGGGTCACACAAATAGTACGTAAACGGATCAAGTATTTAATGGCATTAAATACTCCATCTATGGATATTCGAATCGACGAATCTTGGTTTCAGTGGGAGCTGAGATCGTCATAAGCAAGAAATGAAAACTCCGGAAACGATGATATTGCCGGAAACGGAAATATGGATCGTATCGGAAATATAAATATTATCCAAGTCGTAGATGTTGCCGGAAACGGAAACATGGTACGTATCGAAAAATATTATTGGAAATGGAAATATTGCCGGAATCGGAAATATTGCCGGAAACGGAAATATTGTCAGAATCGGGAATATTATCGAAATCGGAACATAATTCCGGAAACGGAAATATTAAATATTTGTTCGAAACGGAAATTAATTCCGGAATCGGAAATATTAAATATTGTTCGTATCGGAAATGAATTCCGGAATCGAGAATTTAATCGGAAGCGTATCGTACGAATTAGCATCGGACGAGGCCTGCCAGACGAAGGACCAGCACGAAGCCGGGCCATCGCCCAGCACGAAGCCGGGCCATCGCCCAGCAAGCCAAAGCGCAAACACACGCCAAAGCCAAGACCAGGCCCAGCGCGAAGGCCAGGCCCAGCCAAGGCCTTGGGCGCGCGCAACAGCGAGCTGGGCCGTGAGCTGTGTGTGGGCCGTAAGGCCTGCGTGCGTGCGGTGCATTTCCACTCGTGTGTGTCACTCGGAATCCTAAGGCTACCGGGATTCGTAATATGATTAAATCTAATCCTAATAGATAAAGTTTGTTTAATTAGAGTCCTAGTAGGATTATAATTAAATAGATTTGTATTCTAATAGGATTATAATTCCTTTCCATAAACTCTATAAATAGGTACCTAGGGTCACATATTTACATCGAGAATTGAAGTATTCAAAGGTAAGATTTTCAAGAAAATTCAGTCACTCTCTTGCCCCATAATAGCCGAATTTCATACTACCTTAAGGGCGATTCTAGTTGGTCAAGCTTAAGGCGGATCCGGACGTGCTGTGGACTATCTACGGAGGGACGACACTTGGAGTCCTAAAGACTTGTTCTTGTTCGGTTCGGGCGCAGCTAGGGAGGGCACGCTACAAAGTGTATGCATCTGAATTATGCTAAATGATTATGTGTAAATAATATGTTTCCTGGCATTAAGGTTTTTCCGCATGATTTATGTTTTGTCATATGTATCATAACCTAACAGAAAGGTCTTTCACAAACCTCCTATAATAGTCAAATAGGCGTAGATAACTTCAGATATCGGACATGTTCTTTGGAGTAGGTCACTCACTCACAACTTGAATCTTAGCAGGATCTAAAGAAACTACTTCTGCTCAACTTTTCCTTTTTACCGAACCTCATCACGCCTTTCATGGATGCATAACTTTTGGGATTAACTCTTAGCTCTTTCACCAATTTATATAATTCCTTCCATCTTTTCAAGACAACAAATGATTTCTAACGATCCTAGAACACTCGAATCTTCTCTTAAATTTATTCCCTCACGTAACATAGTTTTCAATCAATTTAGTCCTTCACTTTCCCGTCGGTTAACTTATACACACATGACCTCAAGATTTGTATACTTCATTTAATAAAACTAGATTATTTCTAAGCGTCTCCAAAATAATCCTCAAGTGTTTGTCATTCTCTTTCTCATTCCTGGAATAAATCAGGATATCATCAATAATAACGAACTTAATTCAGAATTCGTAGAGAATCTTATTCATCAAATCCATATTTATGGCAGGTGCATTGGTTAACCCAAAAGACATTACTCTAAACCCATAATGACAATAACGAGTCCTAATGAGTCAGTTATCCTCAATTGGTGGTACTTCAAACACAAATCAGTCTTCGAGAACACACTCGCCCAATTCAATTGATCCAATATGTCATCTATCCTAGGCAAAGGATGCTTGTTCTTGATGGTGTTTACCTCTTTAAAATCGATGCATGATTCCATGCTCTTATCTTTCTCCTTAACAAACAACACAGGAGCTCCCCACGGTGATGCACTAGGCCTAATATACCCCTTAACGAAACAACTCTTGCAATTGTGTCTTAATTCGCTCATTTCAGGAGGTGTCATTCTATATGGTGCTTTAGATATAGGTGTCGTTCCAGGAACTTAGTCTATAGTGAACTCAAAGGCTCTAGCAGGTGACATACTCACAATTTCACTTGGAAACACATCAATAAATTCATTCACAATGGGAACATCCTCGATTTTTACTCTACCTTCTTTACTCACATATAGCACACAGACAAATAGCTCACACCCCTTCTTAATCGATTTCTCACTTGCATTGCAGAAATAACTCCAAGGTTCTTGGACTTTTCAAAACGTCTATATGAGGTTAACTTCCCAATAGGGTTCTTTAAACTTACTTTCTGAATTTCATAGTCTATCTTAGTCTTGTACAAACTTAGCCAATTCATTCTCGGAATTACATCTAGGTCACTCAGATTAAACTTTATTAAATCAGAAGGAAAACTCAATCTTTTATCTTCCAAGACAAGTTCTTAAACAACTTGATACACCTTATGGTTACACTAGTAGGTAGACTAACAGGTAAATCAATCACCTCAAAATCTACTAAATTCAGACTCTTAACAACAGATGACGAAACAAAAGAATAAGTTACTCCTGAATCAACCAACGTTTTAATTAGCACGGAGTTAACAGAAAAAGTACCATGAACTACGTCTGCAGAATGTTCAGTTTCATTTCTACTCATCACGAACAGTTTTCCCGGAGCCTTATTTTGGTTGTTGTTCTTATTGGCAGACTTACTGTGGTTTCCCTGGGTGTTTTGCGACCCTATAGGCTTCGAACTCTAATTTCTTGACTGGTTAAATCCCGACTTCACCTGGTTACCACTCCCATTACCATTTTGTTCCTTTTTCTGCTTAGTAAAGCACTCATACTCCCTATGTCCCTTGTTCTGACCATAGTTACAGGTCACTATTTCTCCCTTACAGTTTCTTCCAGGATGGTTGTTATTGCACATCTTATGGTGATACATTCTCTCAGATTGGTTCCTATTGTTGTAGTTATTCCCCTGGTTGTTTTTTTCCTCGAAAATTTCCATCTCCATTCCCACTCCTATTCACATTCATATTCCTCTTGAAATTCCCTTGGTTTTCCCCAGCATTAAACTCTTTTCTTTTCTCCCCAACAACATTTTTCTTGTCCCTTCTGGACTATATGCCATAAATATGAGCGGTTCTCTCATACACATTATCTAAAGTTGTAAAGGTTTCTCCACCTAATCACAACTGGATCTCATCGGTCAACCCTTGTTCAAAC
The DNA here is from genome assembly GCF_020520425.1 of Spinacia oleracea. NCBI lineage: Eukaryota > Viridiplantae > Streptophyta > Magnoliopsida > Caryophyllales > Amaranthaceae > Spinacia > Spinacia oleracea. The sequence goes on from NC_079487.1 coordinate 52,155,594, forward strand.
TCATATGTATTCTCTAAAGGAAAAGATTTGATCATAGAGATCACATCAACAAACACTTAATCAAGAAAGTACAACAATATTAGAGTAATCATCGTCACTCATCCATAAAGAATATCCACATGAGTACATAATTGAGCTTATGTAACACGTGTTGGTAACACTTTTTGAAATGCAAAATCACTAGATATTTAAGTAACACTTTGGTAACAGTTTTTCTAAAATGTAACACTCAATGTAACACTTTTAACATAGGTAACATTTTATGGTAACACTTTTAAAATATGTAACAGTTTATGGTAACACTTTTAACGTAGGTAACATTTCATGGTAACACTTTTAAAATAGGTAACAGTTTATGGTAACACTAAAAGGTGTTACTTTTTTTTAAAAAGAGAATTTAAAAATTTATAATTAAAAAATAAATAAGTAACATTTATGGTATCACTACAAGGTGTTACACTTTTTTCAAAACAAAAATTAAAAATTTACAATTAAACAAAGCGCAATTCCAAATGTCCCATTTTGATGGAAGTGCCGCCAAGGACAAAATTTCAGATTTCGTTTTTATTTTCTAAAATATTTTGAAACCGCCGAACTAGGAAAAAGTCAATCCTAGGTTTAATTTTCAGAAATCTCTACCAAAAATTTCCTCTTCCAATTCATCAGGAAATCACGAACAAATTAAAAATCGCAGAGTTCTTCATTGTTCTTAAATTTTCACGGTTCCAAAATCGAATTCACACTTCCAATTTCTGGTTTCATCGGATTAGCGCTTTAATTTCGTCGTCTTAATCATCGTTCGAGCTTGTTCTTAACACTTTGGTAACAGTTTTTCTAAAATGTAACACTCAATGTAACACTTTTAACATAGGTAACATTTTATGGTAACACTTTTAAAATATGTAACAGTTTATGGTAACACTTTTAACGTAGGTAACATTTCATGGTAACACTTTTAAAATAGGTAACAGTTTATGGTAACACTAAAAGGTGTTACTTTTTTTTAAAAAGAGAATTTAAAAATTTATAATTAAAAAATAAATAAGTAACATTTATGGTATCACTACAAGGTGTTACCCTTTTTTCAAAACAAAAATTAAAAATTTACAATTAAACAAAGCGCAATTCCAAATGTCCCATTTTGATGGAAGTGCCGCCAAGGACAAAATTTCAGATTTCGTTTTTATTTTCTAAAATATTTTGAAACCGCCAAACTAGGAAAAAGTCAATCATAGGTTTAATTTTCAGAAATCTCCCAAAAATTTCCTCTTCCAATTCATCAGGAAATCACGAACAAATTAAAAATCGCAGAGTTCTTCATTGTTCTTAAATTTTCACGGTTCCAAAATCGAATTCACACTTCCAATTTCTGGTTTCATCGGATTAGCGCTTTAATTGCGTCGTCTTAATCATCGTTCGAGCTTGTTCTTGATCGGGCTTTATCGAATCCGCGCTTCCAATTTTTGGTATTTTGTGATTTGTGCTGGTTGTTCTTAAATTTTTTGTTTGTTTAATCTTTGGTTTTCAAGATTTCTATGAATTGTTACAATACAGATTATATCGTTTAATTTTTTTTGATTGGATTGTGAACATTTATTATGCAGTGGTAATTTGTTTGATATTTTGAAGGTTGCTGCATAATTTGTGGGTTCTTGTTAAAAATTTCGTTTCCTGTATAATTCAGGAATGTAACACCCTAATAATTCCTTGCTTTTATAAAATCATTTTCCAACTTAAAATACAGGAATTACTAAAGCATTACCGCCACCGTGATAACGGTTAAGGCTATTACCAGAATTACGCAGCGGAAATTAATGTCAACTAACTTTTGAAAACATAATTAATGAAATATCGAGGCCTCCTACAATTTGGAACCATAATGGCCCAAAACACAAAACATAAATAGTTCAAACATTTCCAACATAATTAAAGTATTATTAAATAGTTTAAAATACGAAAACATGCAACTCTCTCGATCATCCCAAGCCACATGATTCCGATCTACCAACCTGCTATATTATTCTACTCCCCATCAATGCAAGTGCAAATGATAGATCATCATAGGGTCATTAAGGCAAAGGCCATGACCAAAACACACTAAGCACGTAGTCATCAAAAGCTGAGTACTTACAAGAATAGAGTGAACTGAAACTAAAACATGCATCACTCACTAAGTATTAATCAACATGCAAAAGCCATATAATAATAAGCAATCAATCATGAATACAAGACTCGACTCTTGACTCACAATTTAATTAGAATAAGCTTCGAACGGGCCAAAAGAATATTCCATAAAGGAAAAAGGTGATGGGAGCCAACCATACACCAAATAATAAATAATAAATTCGGGCCATACCGAGTGTCGGGCCATACCGACGGAATTCCTGCGCATATTATAAATGAAACAACGCGCGTCTTGTATCATTAGTAGGAGTACGAGCTTTCCGGCAAGACTCCCCCCATAGTTCATACTCAAGGTATATACGTTCCAAGAGTTTTGAAGCTTGTTCCGGTTGCACTTTACGTTCATTAATATTTTAATAAAGGCGAACTCAAAAACTCGACAACATGCATACATACAATTAATAAACAACAACCAAAACAATCTTATTTTAATGCTTTAAGACTTGTGATCAACCAAGCAAGACACTTGTGATGTTACTACCATGTTCCTCCTCACCAAAGTGAGACTCCACATCATGCATATTAACATGAGGGTTGTGCCCTTGCACGACAAATCCTAATTCATTTCATACATAACATTCCCAACTGAACCCTACATGTGCGGTGGCTTACGTGAGCTAACCCTTCACATGTGGTAAAATAAATAGTACAACGAGGTACGAATAATTGGCTCAAAGTATGCTAGACATCCCGTACAATAGCATACAAATAAATAATCCATCCCTTGCATGTGAAACAAACCATACATGCATAAATATTGAACAACATGATTGACAATGAAATCCATACTCATAATAATTTCAACATGCTTGTTCAACAATTAATCCAATAAATCCAACATCACAAATCACATGCTCGTTCACCAAAATAAACATGATTCCACATAATATAATTCACATCATCAACAATCATGTAATGTCATTGACAAAAGGTGCGGTCGCCCTAGACTTGTACGTACCTTGAATACCTAAGCGTAGGGGCCACTTTGCAATAACGAGCACTCAACTAGAAATCACCTCCTATCATCAAAATAATGAAACTTAAATTATTTCCATGTTCATTAAATTTCCAGCAACTTTATAAAATTTAAAACCTCCTTTAAACTTTAGAATTCAATCGTTTTTCAATAATATAATCGTCTCGATTTGCAAAATCAATCCCTAGTACAAAAACATACTTTTCCGCCTTTAAAATCAATAAAAATCAACACTTTAAGCCTTTATTCAAATCTGAAAATATAATTGATTATCATTGTTGGAAATAATGCAAAGAAAGAGTATTACCATATTGTGAAAATGTCCCACATTGGTAGAAATGAAAAGGAGGCTTTTCAAGTGGAGTATTTAAAGAAAATGACTTTGTCCCACATGGAAAGAAAACAAGCTTTTCCCTTTGTTTAAATATAGGGAAGTAATGTTTATACTTTGAAGTACTTCCCCAAGTGTTGTGGGCTAGAAGGGGGAATCCCCACGCGCGCCGCCTCCGCCCGTCCGGCCGGTTCGGTTCGTGTTCGTGGCACGTGCGCGGTGTGGTGTGGCCTCCTTTTTGGGCCAAGTCGTAGCTGACGGTCCAGTCTTTATGAGGCCGGTCAGTTACGTAGCTCACTCCACAATCGTAACGGTCGTATTTATTACGTCCCTTGATTTTCGCTTCCGTTTTAATTACTCAAATCAATTCTGATTTTCAGTTATCAAAAGTTTTATTACATGATCAATTCTGATCAGCGGTTACAGGTGCTTTAATTACCCAATTAAATGTTAATTTTCGGTTACAAAATCTTAGTGGCTTTATAATCAGTTTGGGGATCAGTTTTGAAAGGACACCGAAAATCAAACTCTCTCTACTCCTATTCTGAGCATTATTGTGAGTTCCATGTTTCTCCTTAGTTGAGTGCACATTTTGGAGAGACGCTGTGTAAAATCTTGGGGGGCAACGCCTTTTCCGATTGCACCATAGTCGGGGCGAATTTTGCTTCTAAGACAGTGTTTCGTAACACGTCACAGCTTTATTTACATCAAATATTCGGCCCACATTTTATTAACATTTTCGGATTTTACAGTCTTATTTCCTACAATTTAGAAGCAAAATCTTCCAACTGTGAAATCTGATTATGGATTCTTCTCTAATCAAAACTCTTCCTGATCTCTCCAAATTGGAACCTCTTGATGGTACCAATTACAAACGATGGGCACAAAAATTACTGATCTTTTTCGAACAATTGGAGGTTGACTATGTTCTGGTTCAAGATTGTCCTCAACGTCCTCTCACCGAGACATCTGATGCTGCCACTGCCATACCAAATGTTGATGAACAGATCGCCAAGTATGAGAAGCACAACAAGTTCGTTAGAGGTCACCTTCTCAGTCATATGGGTAACTCTCTTTTTGATCTTTTCATCAATAACAAATCTGCTAAATCTGTTTGGGAGACCTTGGAAAAGAAATATGGTACAGATGATGCTGGAAAAAAGAAGTATGCTACGGGAAAGTGGCTACAGTTCAAGATCGTTGATGACAAGCCAATCATGGATCAAGTCCATGAGTACGAGAATCTGGTTGCTGACATTCTGGCAGAAGGTATGAAGATGTGTGAAGTGCTGCAAGTCAATGTTTTGATCGAGAAGCTTCCTGATTCATGGTCCAATTACCGCAATCATCTCAAGCACAAGAAGAAAGATATGTCCCTTGAAGAATTGGTCAGCCACATGAAGATCGAAGAAGCCAACCGGTTGAAGGATAAGGATTCTTCTCCTTATGAACTTTCTGTTAAAGTTAACATTGTGGAATCTTCTTTCCCAAAATCTGACAGGTTTAATAAATAAAACAAGAATTCAGGAAACTTCAAGAAGAAGAATCAGAATTCAAAACAACTTGGTGTTCAAGGCAAGAAAGGTGGAGACTTCAAGAAAAATGGGAAGTCAGAGAAAGGATCTGGTGGTTGTTATGTTTGTGGTAAGTCAGGCCATAAGGCTTGGCAATGCTACAACCGTAAGGATGTTACAAGCAATGGCCAGAAACCGGATCAGACAAAGAATCAAGCTCATGTTGCAGAAGATACTAATGAAATTATTGCTGCTGTAATTTCTGAAATTAATTTAGTTGATAATAAAACTGAATGGATTGTTGATACAGGTGCAACTAAGCACTTTTGTTCAGACAAGGAACTGTTTGCAGAATTCAAAGAAGCTACGGGAGGTGAACAAGTCTTTATGGGAAATTCAAGCAGTTCCGAGGTGCTTGGCAAAGGAAAAATACTCCTAAAGCTGAATTCTGGAAAATATTTGTCCTTGCAAAATGTACTGTATGTCCCTTCTCTTCGCAGGAACTTAATTTCTGGTGCTCTCCTTAACAAAGCTGGGGTGAAACTTGTTTTTGAGGGTGATAAACTTGTTTTATCTCGTAATGGGGAATTTGTGGGGAAGGGATATTTGTCTGGTGGTTTATTTATTTTGGAGACTATTTCTGTTGTTGAATTTATGAATAAGAATTCTACTTCTGCTTACTTGCTTGAGTCTGTTGACCTTTGGCATGGTAGACTAGGACATGTCAATTATGGTTCTCTAAAACGCTTGCAAACAATGTCTCTAATTCCTAATCTGAATAGTAATGGTCATAATAAGTGTGAAATTTGTGTTGAAGCTAAACATTCTAGAACTCACTTTAAACCAGTTACTTCTAGACAAACTGAATTGCTTGAATTAATTCACTCGGACTTAGCTGATTTTAAAAATACCGAAAGCAGAGGCGGCAAACGGTATTATATCACCTTTGTAGATGACCATTCTAGATATACCAAAGTGTATCTTTTAAGGCCAAAGATGAGGCGGAACAAAAGTTCCTAATTTATAAAGCAGAAGTTGAAAATCAATTAGACCGTAAGATTAAAAGGTTTAGGTCTGATAGAGGTGGTGAGTATGGTACAACCTTTTTAAAGGAACTTTGTGAGCAAAATGGAATTATTCATGAATTTAGTGCTCCCTATACTCCCCAACAAAACGGCATTGCTGAAAGGAAAAATAGAACCCTTAAGGAAATGATGAATGCAATGTTGATTAGTTCTGGCTTACCTGATAACATGTGGGGGGAGGCCGTACTTTCTGCTAATTATGTGTTGAACAAAGTACCCCATAAGAAGTTAGACAAAACCCCTTATGAATTGTGGAAAGGTCATGGACCCAACCTAAAATACTTGAAAGTGTGGGGGTGTTTAGCTAAAGTTGGTTTACCTTCCTTTAAACGGGAAAACATTGGTCCAAAAACTTTTGATGCAGTGTGTTGGTTATGCTGAAAATAGTGCAACTTATAGGTTCATGTGTTTGAGTGATAGGTCAATGTGTGAATCTAGAGATGCTGAATTTTTTGAGCATATTTTCCCTTTAAAGAATAATGTTGTTTCACATAACAATTCCCATGATGCTTCACATGATGTTTCTAATTCTGTTCCATCTTCTTCCTCTATACCTTCATCTTCTCCTATTGTTCAAACTGATGTTGTAGAACCTAGGAAAAGTAAAAGGCGTCAAACTGAAACTAGCTATGGTCCTGACTTTTTGACTGTGTTTTTGTCTGAACTCAATAATGTGGATGAAATAGATGAGTTGGTTGTATTTCTTCACTTGTTTGATGATGAGCCTAAAACCTTTGATGAGGCCATGAGTTCAATTGATGCTAGTTTTTGGAAAGAGGCGGTTAATAGTGAAATAGAATCCATTATGTCTAATCATACTTGGGAATTAGTTGAATTACCTAAAGGTAGTAAAGCCATTGGTTGCAAATGGATTTTTAAAAGGAAAAGAAAAACTGATGGTGCAGTTGACAGGTACAAAGCAAGACTTGTAATTAAAGGTTTCACACAAAAATTTGGTGTTGATTTCTTTTATACTTACTCACCAGTAACTAAGATCGCCACTATTCGTGCTTTACTTGCTTTAGCTTCAAGTTATAAGTTAATTGTGCATCAAATGGATGTAAAAACTGCTTTCTTGAATGGCGACTTAGAAGAAGAAATTTATATGGTTCAACCTCCTGGTTTTGTAGTTCCAGGAAAGGAACATAAAGTTTGTAAGTTAAAGAAGTCTTTATATGGTTTGAAACAAGCTCCAAAACAATGGTACGAAAAGTTTCATAAAACTATTTTAAGTTTTGGATTTATTGTGAACCGTGCTGATGCTTGTGTGTACTCAAAAATGTTTGGTTCTGATTGTGTTATTGTCTGCCTATATGTAGATGACATGTTGATTTTTGGTACACATATTGATGCTATTAATGAAACCAAAAGGTTTCTATCCTCTCAATTTGAAATGAAAGACATGGGTGAAACTGATGTGATCTTGGGTGTTAAAGTCACCAAAACTAGTAATGGTTTCTCTTTGTCTCAATCTCACTATGTGGAAAAAGTGTTAAAGAAATTTAACAGTTTTGATGTTGTGCCAGTTAAAACTCCTTATGATTCTAGCATACACTTGAAAAAGAATAAGGGCAATAGTGTGTCTCAATCTGAATATGCTAAAATAATTGGGAGTTTAATGTTTCTCATGAATTACACTCGGCCTGACATAGCCTATGCAGTTAGTAGACTTAGTCGATATACCCATAACCCCGGTAGAGACCATTGGAATGCTCTTAGGAGGTTGTTAAAGTACCTTAGGGGCACGATGGATTGGGGTTTGCATTATGTTGGATTTCCTGCTGTTTTAGAAGGTTATTGTGATGCAAACTGGGTATCTGATAATGATGAGGTAAGTTCCACTAGTGGATATGTTTTTACTTTATGTGGAGCAGCTATCTCTTGGAAGTCTTCTAAACAGACTTGTATTGCCCGGTCAACTATGGAGTCCGAATTTATTGCATTGGACTTGGCCGGGCAAGAGGCGGAGTGGTTGAGAAATTTATTGGCCGATATTCCATTGTGGGGGCGTCCTGCTCCACCTGTATCTCTACATTGTGATTCTCAAGCTGCTATTTGTGTTGCTAAAAACAGCGCTTATAATGGCAAAAAGAGACATATTCATGTGAGGCATGAATCTGTGAGAACACTAATAGAGAGTGGTGTAATTACTATGGAATTTGTGAGATCTGAGAGGAATATAGCAGATCCTTTAACCAAGGGACTAAATAGAAGATTAGTCCTTGATACGTCGAGGGGAATGGGGCTTAAGCCCGTTAGTTGAGAAATTCATGGTGGACACCCGACCTTGTTCACCCAAGGTTTCTTGTGGTCTAACGAAGCCATGGAAAGACTCATTCTTGTACACTTCCCATTCCTATGACTTGTACATATTTATCATAAGGTTAAGCTTTGTAGCTTTCAATGAAACTCATATCCCAGAATCTGGGTGGTCCTAATGAGGACTTGATGAGTTCACCGTATGTGTATTGAGAGGTTGAGCAATAGCTCTTAATGATTTCATATCCCAGGATATGGGTGGTCTATGTGATAGACTTGATGAAATCACCTACTTGAGTGTGAAGGTTTGGCCACCTTCTATGAAAAACTTGGGCTAGTTTTTCTAGAGCACTCATAAGCATCCCAAGTATAATGGCCGTTGTTGATTGTCTATCGCGGAACTCATAATAATCTAAGGTATGGTATGTATTATTGGGTTTTATTTCTTGGTTGGGATAGTTCCAGATTTGTTCACTTTCTCAATAAAGGAATTGCCTAATCTTCACTATGTGTTGGTTCAATCGAAAGACACCAACATTTAAGTATCAAACCTTCCATAAAAATGCTCAGAATTCTTTTTCTTGTTTTTCAAATGGGTCTTTGCATTTGTGGGGGATTGTTGGAAATAATGCAAAGAAAGAGTATTACCATATTGTGAAAATGTCCCACATTGGTAGAAATGAAAAGGAGGCTTTTCAAGTGGAGTATTTAAAGAAAATGACTTTGTCCCACATGGAAAGAAAATAAGCTTTTCCCTTTGTTTAAATATAGGGAAGTAATGTTTATACTTTGAAGTACTTCCCCAAGTGTTGTGGGCTAGAAGGGGGAATCCCCACGCGCGCCGCCGCCGCCCGTCCGGCCGGTTCGGTTCGTGTTCGTGGCACGTGCGCGGTGTGGTGTGGCCTCCTTTTTGGGCCAAGTCGTAGCTGACGGTCCAGTCTTTATGAGGCCGGTCAGTTACGTAGCTCACTCCACAATCGTAACGGTCGTATTTATTACGTCCCTTGATTTTCGCTTCCGTTTTAATTACTCAAATCAATTCTGATTTTTAGTTATCAAAAGTTTTATTACATGATCAATTCTGATCAGCGGTTACAGGTGCTTTAATTACCCAATTAAATGTTAATTTTCGGTTACAAAATCTTAGTGGCTTTATAATCAGTTTGGGGATCAGTTTTGAAACGACACCGAAAATCAAACTCTCTCTACTCCTATTCTGAGCATTATTGTGAGTTCCATGTTTCTCCTTAGTTGAGTGCACATTTTGGAGAGACGCTGTGTAAAATCTTGGGGGGCAACGCCTTTTCCGATTGCACCATAGTCGGGGCGAATTTTGCTTCTAAGACAGTGTTTCGTAACACGTCACAGCTTTATTTACATCAAATATTCGGCCCACATTTTATTAACATTTTCGGATTTTACAGTCTTATTTCCTACAATCATAATTAAAATCATCACCTAATTATGCTAATCAATTGACTCATTAGGTCTAGGTTAAAACCCTAACTTGAAAATCCCAATAAAACTAGTTTATTATCATAAAAATCAATGCTTTATTCAATAAACAAATCTGAAAATTCATCCTTTAATAATTAAAACAAACCTAATGAATCACAACACGCAAATCCTCAAACCACGGTATTCATAACCGGTTCCCAGCATTTTAATTACTCAAAACTATATTAATATTATAATTTAAAATACGGAATTTAAATAGAATAGGCAAGGAAGAAGAGAATTATACCAATCCGGCCTATAGCACGGAACAACCACGAATATAATGTGATTGGGCGAAAAGAATTGAACAACGAACGAACAAGCAACAACGACAACACACAACGCACTACCCGAGTGCGTGTGTGCAGCGACGAAGGGACGAGGGCAGCAGGGACGCGCGCAGCAGTGCTGGGCGAGAGGGCAGGGGCGCGCGCGCGCTGGGGTGCGATGGAGACGAGAGCGAGAGGGACAAGGGGCTGGCGTGCCGCAAGGCACACAGCAACAATAGCAGCAGCAACACGCGCACATCAACACGCAAGGGGGGGGGGGGGATGTGCGGTGTGCGAGAGGAGGTGCGGGCGATGAGGGGCGAAGGGCGAGCAACAAGGGAACAACAGCACACGAGCGAGCACGAAGGCACGAGGCCGCTCGTGCTGTGCGGGGCTGCGGGCCGGACAAGAGGGAGAGGAGAGGAGAAGTGTGGAGCAAGAAAAACAAAAGAGGGTTTATGAATTTTAGGGGCTCATTTAATGATGGGGGAGTCCTATTTATAGGCTCCCTAATCCCTTGATGGGCTAGGCTTAGGAGATTTGAGTTGGGCTTAGGAAATAAATGATTGGGCTAGCTTAGGACTTAAATTAAACTCTTTTGATTGGGCTCGTTAATAAAACGAATTGGACTTTTTATTTAAAACCCGAAGCCTTTAAAAAATCATTTGCAACTCATTTAATTTCCCGACTCCAGAATTAAATTCGTTTCGTAATTAATTAAAATAATAAATTTTCTAATTAATTAAAATACATTTAAATAGAATACATTTAAATATTATTTAAATGCTAATAAATCGTAAAATGCTTTATAAATATAATAAAATATACTTATAATTATTATAAAAATACGAGGTATTACAGTCTACCCTCCTTAAAAGAAGTTTCGTCCCGAAACTTGGGTTCGGAAATCAAAATTCAACTCAAAACTTGAGACTTTCTGAGACTTTCAATGCGTTCATTTACAAAAATTTTAAGTTGCTGTACTCTTTACATGATTAAACAGGACAATAATAAGTGCAAATTCAATAGAAAGCACTAAATTGAGCATAAAATAGGGGAAAACAAGGTAAAAAGCGCGAAATTCTACCACACTCTACCCACCTTAAAAGATACGAGTTACGACCCCGTAACTCAACTAACCTCGGGAAAAAGCTCGGGATATTTCTTACTCATTTCGTCCTCCGCTTCCCAAGTAGCTTCCTCAGATTCTTGATTAGACCACAACACTTTGACAATTTTCACATCTTTAGTACGCGTACTACGCACTTTGCTATCAAGGATTTTGACAGGTCTTTCCTCAAAGGTTAGACTTTGGTCTAATTCTATGGTCTCCGGTTGCAACACATGCGATTTATCCGGGATATATTTCCTTAACTGAGATATGTGGAACACATTATGCACTCTATGCAAGTCCATAGGCAAGGCTAGTCTATAGGCTACCTTTCCGATTCTTTCTAAGATCTCATATGGGCCTATGTACTTAGGGCTTAACTTCCCTTTCTTTCCAAATCTCATGACACCTTTCATTGGTGACACTTTGAGTAACACTTTATCACCTATATTGAACTCTTCATCCCTACGTTTCAAGTCTGCATAACTCTTTTGGCGATCTTGCGCCGCTTGAATCTTTGATTGGATGGTTCGGATTTGGTTCATGGTGTCCTCTATCATTTGAGGTCCCAACACTACGGTTTCACTAATATCGTTCCAACAAAGTGGACTTCTACACTTTCGTCCATACAGAGCCTCAAATGGTGCCATTCCAATGCTAGCATGATAGCTATTGTTATAGGAAAACTCAATCAGATCTAGGCTATCTTCCCAACTTCCTTGGAAATCAATAACGCATGCCCGAAGCATGTCCTCCAGGGTTTGGATAGTCCTTTCAGTTTGTCCATCCGTGGCTGGGTGGAAGGCTGTACTCATTTTCAATGTCGTACCAAAGCTCTTCTGCACACTTTTCCAGAAATTCGAAAGAAACCTTGAATCCCTATCTGACACGATATCCTTAGGAACTCCATGTAACCTTAAAACATTCTTAATGTAAGCTTTAGCAAGTTGTTCCATTTTCCAGGTTTCCTTCATTGGTATAAACACTGTTGACTTAGTCAACCTATCTACCACAACCCAAATTGTATCATTCCCAGTCTTTGACTTAGGTATACAAGTGACGAAATCAATAGAAATACAGTCCCATTTCCAGCTTGGAATCTCTAAAGGTTGGACCTTCCCTTGAGGTCTCCTGTGCTCTATTTTAACCTTTTGACAAGTCAGACATCTAGCCACAAATTCAGCCACTTCGCTCTTCATCCTTGGCCACCAATAGACCTTTTTCAAGTCCTTATACAACTTGTCACCACCTGGGTGCACAGAATATGGCGTATTATGCCCTTCTTTCATCAATTTCTCTTTCAATTCTCCACACTGTTGAGGCACGCACCACCTGCCTTTGTACCTCAAACTTCCATCATCATGGATTCGGAATTCTAACTCCTTACCTTGCGAAATATTTTCCTTGATTCGCTCCAACTTTACATCACCAGCCTGATTCTCCCTAATCTCATCAAATATTGACAGCTGGATGGTTAAAGCATTCATCATTCCCTCAAGGCTTTCACCACTCACTATTTCAAGGTTCAAACGCTGCATGTCCTTACACAACTCGTTAGCAACTACTAACGCATTAACACTATGACTTGATTTCCTACTCAAGGCATCCGCAACTACATTGGCTTTTCTTCATGGTACTGGATATCCAAATCATAGTCTTTAATTAACTCCAACCACCTTCGTTGGTGTAGACACCTACTTTTGACCCCATTCCCGAAAGGGAAGGTTCGATGATGAGAACATAAAATCTCCACGTGGTAACGCATCTCCTATAAAATAACGAATCTCAATCACCCTTTTCATTTCACCCAAAACCTGCTATTTATAGAAACCTGCTATTTATGGAAACCTGCTAAAAATAGTAACTGCTGTAATGGGTAGTTATTAAAAGTGGCAAGTCATAAAAGATAGAAACCTGTCAGAATTAGGTGTTGCACTCCAACATAAATCCTAAATGAGATAGAAATTGCAAGAGGAATCCTTTTCCTAATACGATTCGAAAATAAGAGTTACGTATTAATTAAAATCCTAACGAGCCTAGAGTTCGTAACGGGCCCAGACGCATTCCGTCATCAAGTTAATACGCGCTAAAAGACTCGGATAAGTTTCAAAGACTCCGTATTCCACGAGTCCAAATCTGACAAGGAAATACGGCCCAGACCCTATTTTCAACGCCTGGCTCTGGGCGCCGAAATCTTCGGCGCCCAGCCCTGGGCGCTGAAATTACCTGGGTACGTGTTCTTTCCTAATTCTCCTTGGATTAGAGCTCTAAAATTCTATCTTTCCACGAACTCTTTTCTATAAATATAGCCCCAAATTCGACGTGAAGGAAACACACACAATTCATATTCTGAGTATTGACTCCAACCCCTAAGCCAAAGCCTCACGCTGCGAAATTGATCCCGCGTTCTGTCGCAATCGATCCAAAAATCGAACAGAACGTATCCTGTCCCTTGTAGCTGAAGAATTATGTAATACCTCGTATTTTTATAATATTTATAAATATATTTTATTATATTTATAAAGCATTTTACGATTCATTATCGTTTAAATAATATTTAAATGCATTTTATTTAATGTATTTTAATTTAATTAGAATATTTATTATTTTAATTAATTACGAAACGAATTTAATTCTTGAGTCGGGAAATTAAATGAGTTGCAAATGATTTTAAAGCTTCGGGTTTTAAAGGAAAATTCCAATTCGTTTTATTAAACAAGCCCAATCAAAAGTATTTAATTCAAGTCCTAAGCTAGCCCAATCATTTAATTCCCTAAGCCTAGCCCATTAACAATAAGGAGCCTATAAATAGGACTCCCCATCATTAAATGAACCCCTAAAAATCTCATAAACCCTCCCTTTGATTTCTTGCCCAACACACCTCTTTCCTCTCCTCTTGTCGGGCTCGGTCCGCACGCAGCAAGCACGAGCCTTGCTCGCTGCTGCCCTCTCGCTGCCGTGCGTGTGTTGTTGCCGTGTGGTGTGTCGCTGCTGCCCACACACTCGCACACTCCCTCTATTCCTCTCTCGTCCCGTGCCCAGGAGTGCTGCACGCTGCTGCGTGCCTCGCATCCCCTCGCCCGCTCCCTCGCGCCAAGCGCGCGCTGTGCCCTCGCCTTCCCTCGCGCACAGCGCCAAGCACCCCTCTCGCCTCACTCGCTCTCTCCCTCGCGCTGCGCCCAGCCCGCGCGCGCGCGACCCTGCTGCGTCCCCCTTCATCGCTGCGCACGCACGCACACGAGTTGTGCGTTGTGTGTGTGTGTTCGTATTCGATTTCTTTTTCGTCCAATCACATTAATTCGTGGTTGTTCCGTGCTATAGGCCGGATTGGTATAATTCTCATCTTCCTTACCTATTCTATTTAAATTCCGTATTTTAAATTATTATATTAATATTGTTTTGAGTAATTAAAATGCTGGGAACCGGTTATGAATACCGTGGTTTGAGGATTTGTGTGTTGTGATTCATTAGGTTTGTTTTAATTATTAGAGAATGAATTTTCAGATTTGTTTATTTAATAAAGCATGGATTTTTATGATATTAAACTAGTGTTATTGGGATTTTCAAGTTAGGGTTTTAACCTAGACCTAATGAGTCAATTGATTAGCATAATTAGGTGATGATTTTAATTATGATAATCAATTATATTTTCAGATTTGAATAAAGGTTTAAAGTGTTGATTTTTATTGATTTTAAAGGCGGAAAAAGTATGTTTTTGTACTAGGGATTGATTTTGCAAATTGAGACGACTTTATTATTGAAAAACGATTGAATTCGAAAGTCTAAAGGAAGTTTTAATTTTTATACAGTTGCTGGAAATTTAATGAACATGGAAATAATTTAAGTTTCATTATTTTGATGATAGGAGGTGATTTCTAGTTGAGTGCTCGTTATTGCAAAGTGGCCCCTACGCTTAGGTATTCAAGGTACGTACAAGTCTAGGGCGACCACACCTTTTTGTCAATGACATTACATGATTGTTGATGATGTGAATTACATTATGTGAAATCATGTTTATTTTGGTGAACGAGCATGTGTTTTGTGATGTTGGATTTATTGGACTAATTGTTGAACAAGCATGTTGAAATTATTATGAGTATGGATTTCATTGTCAATCATGTTGTTCAATATTTATGCATGTGTGGTTCAATTCACATGCAAGGGATGGATTATTTATTTGTATGCTATTGTACGGGATGTCTAGCATACTTTGAGCCATTTATTTGTACCTCGGTGTACTATTTATTTTACCACATGTGAAGGGTTAGCTCACGTAAGCCACCGCACATGTAGGGTTCAGTTGGGAATATTATGTATGAAATGAATTAGGATTTGTCGTGCAAGGGCACAACCCTCATGTTAATATGCATGATGTGGAGTCTCACTTTGGTGAGGAGGAACATGGTAGTAACATCACAAGTGTCTTGCTTGGTTGATCACAAGTCTTAAAGCATTAAAATAAGATTGTTTTGGTTGTTGTTTATTAATTGTATGTATGCATGTTGTCGAGTCTTGAGTTCGCCTTTATTAAAATATTAATAAACGTAAAGTGCAACCGGAACAAGCTTCAAAACTCTTGGAACGTATATACCTTGAGTATGAATAATGGGGGGAGTCTTGCCGGAAAGCTCGTACTCCTACTAATGATACAAGACGTTGTTTCATTTATATTATGCGCAGGAATTCCGTCGGTATGGCCCGATTTTATTATTATTATATTTGGTGTTTGGTTGGCTCCCATCACCTTTTTCCCTTTGTGGATTATTCTTTTGGCCCGTTCGAAGCTTATTCTAATTAAATTGTGAGTCAAGAGTCGAGTCAAGAGTCGAGTCTTGTATCACATGATTGTTTGAATTGTTATTATATGGCTTTTGCATGTTGATTAGTACTTAGTGAGTGATGCATGTTTTAGTTTCATTTACTCTATTCTTGTAAGTACTCAGCTTTTGCCGACTACGTGCTTTGTGTGTTTCTGGTCATGGCCTTTGCGTTAATGACCCTATGATGATCCATAATTTGCACTTGCATTGTTGGGGAGTAGATTAATATAGCAGGTTGGTAGATCAAGTACGATCGAAATCATGTGGCTTGGGATGATTGAGAGAGTTGCATGTTTTCGTTCTTTGAAACTATTTTATTTAATATTTTAATTATGTTTGAAATGTTTGAATTATTTATACTTTGGGTTTTGGGCCATTATGGTTCCAAATTGTAGGAGGCCTCGGTATTTTATTAATTATGGTTTTTAAAAGTTAGTTGACATTTAATTCCGCTGCGTAATTCTGGTAATAGCCTTAACCGTTATCACGGTGGCGGTAATACTTTAGTAATTCCTTTGTTTTAAGTTGGAAAATGGTTTTACAAAAGCAAGGAATTATTAGGGTGTTACAAAGTGGTATTTGCAGAGCTCTAGTTTGAGAGCTGCTTTGCATTAACTAATAGTGCAAAGTGGTAAATCCTTAAACTACGATTGCGGAACTTTAGGATTTTCGAAAATTATTTTCCTAAAGTCAAAACGTATTATTTTGATTACTCAATATTTTAAAGGTCAAATAGCAATTATTTTGAGTCGTTTGAAATGAGTTGAAAAGTTTGGATTATTATTTAATTTAATTAATTTTTTTTTTTTCCGATTTTTTTTTATTTATTCGAAATTTTCGAATTAAATTCGAATTTATTTTCTTAATTTCGGAAATTATTTTATTTAATTATCCGAATTATTTTAATTATTTATTATTCTATTTATTTTATTCGAATATTATTTTTTTTTTTCGAATTTATATTTTTAATTTTTTTTCTGATTTCTTTTTTTTATTCTTAATTATCCGAACATTATTCATTTATTTATATAATTAATCGATAATTTTTATTAATTTTCGATTTTTAAATAATTTCAACTAAGTTAGGAGTTATTTCTTAATTAATTTCGAAAATTAATATTATTTTCAAGTGAGAAATGGGTAGATTAAGAAAGGGCATATTAGTTTAAGTATGCATTTTATGTGATTATGTGGATTATTAATTGCCATGTATATGTTCTAATCATGTTTTATCTTGCTTTATGTGATTAATTGCATCATATTTCATGTTGAGCATATATTTGTGCATTGAAATTGTATGGCTGCACGAACTATTTATTGTATCCTTTTTGGGGTTGGAATTTCTATGGAAACGCGTTAGTAAGACTTTTGAGTTGTGGATTTTCAGGAATTAAGGATGCTACCTTCTAAGTTCACCAGTTTAGGATACTTAGAGAAGATGGATAATGAGACTCCTCGCACGTATGTTCAGAAGATCGTGTTTGCTTGTGACTATTTGGCTTCGACCAAGAACGTGCCCCACCTTAGTCACAAAGATATGATAGCTAGTATGATTATACATTGTTTACCCCATAAGAACCCTTACATAGACCTCAAGAATAGGTTTAGTGACATGCATTATAGTGATGGTACCCCTAATAGGTACAAATATGGGACTAATGATGATAGGTGGAAGTATGATTCTGAGGTTCTTGCTACTATCCTAGAGGTTGCGGAAATTAGCTATGAGGATGGAAAGTATTCTGCGGGTCTAGGTATGGGCCATGGAGGAATAGAAAGTGATGGTGAGGATGATATGATCCACGATGAGCAAGCTAGTGATGTTGAGGAGGATAGTGATGATGATGTGGTAGAGATTGAGAATCCTAACCCTATAGTTCCTGAACCAACCATTGAGATATCCAGTGGATCTGAAGATGAGTAGAATAATGTGGTTGATAGTGAGCCACAGCAAAATGATGAGGCTATGGATGAAGACTCGGATCCGGAAGAAGACTTGGATGATCCTAATGATCAAGACTTTACTCCAGAGCAATACAAGGAAAGAAATGATCGTCGTGATGACGTTAGTCTCTAGAGAAATGTAATCCTTAGTTTTATTTCTTTTTGTTCTTTCTTTTCGTTATAGTGGCAAAGCTACTATTTATGGTTTTAGTCTATTATAGTTGGAGAATAAATGTCATGGCATTAGTGGATGTAAGACTTATTCATTGGAGTTTTAATAAAAGAATAGAATTTCCTTTTCGTTATAGTTTAAGTTTAATTCTCAATTCTAAGTCTTGTGGGTATCGCAAAGGGATTATTTGTTATTTCTTCAATGAAATTTTTATGTTGCAAGGTGGTTTAGTAGCAACCATCTAAATTTACTTGCATCGAATAGTGGGGTGAGAAGGCCCGAAAGTGGCGCCAACTCTTCCCCTAGGTGGCGCCTAAGTGTGTGTTCTTGTTGTGAGTAGGTTCGTTGTAGAACCAGTACCCTAGTAACATTGTGTCCAACCAATATTAAAGCTAGCCTTTTTATTTATTCAGAAGAAGGGATATGGCTAGCCAAGAGATTTCTGAAGTGGTTAGACAACTAGCTGAGGTAGTTCGAGACCTAGCTCAAACCAGAGCAAACCCAATGCATGACCCGGCTGGGGAAATGTTTAAGAAAATAGCTCAAAGCAAGCCTCCACTCCATAGAGGAGAGATTGAACCAAGTGTGTTGGAGAACTGATTGAGAGAGTTTGATAAACTCATTGTAGCTGTGAATTGCCCCGAAAACCTTAGGGTGAATAGTTCTGTGTACTACCTGAGAGGTGAAGCTGATTTGTGGTGGCAACGATGTGAAAATACCCTTAGAGCCACACCTAACTTTGGATGGGAAGCATTCAAAACTGCACTAAGGAACAAGTTTTACCCACCCTACCTGAAGAAGCAAAAGGCGCAGGAGTTCATTGAACTCAAAATGGGAAGTCGGTCTGTGACGGAATACTATTCTAAGTTTATAGAGCTGTCTAGGTTTGCACCTGAAGTGGTGGCAACGGAAGAGCTCATGGCTCAAAGATTCGAGAATGGTTTGACCATGGACTTACAACTGTTGTTGTCTGGAGAGACCTTTACCTCATTAGACACCCTGTACGGAAAAGCTGCTCACCTGTATGGGTTACATCAAAGGAAGAATGGTAGTGCTGAAAAGAGAAAGGATGGTGGAAACTCGAATCAAGGAAATAACCATCAGAATCAGGGGAATTTTAAGAAGCACAAAGGAAATGGGAATTTCCAGTTTAGGGCTAACAATGGTGGTAATCGCAACAACCAAGGTGGTGGAAATCAGTCTGGAAGGAATGGAGTACGGACCTACGAATGTAGGCGCTGTAACATGAATCACCCTGGAAAGGATTGTGATGGGAACTTGGTGACTTGTAGATTCTGTCAGAAGTTAGGCCATAGGGAGTATGAATGCTATTCTAAGAATGGAAAGCCTAACCAAGGTAACCACCAAGGCAATAACCGGAATAATCAGAACCGGAATGGGGGAAATGGAGGTGGAAATCAAAGAAACTACCAAAGTGGTAACAATGGCATTAGCAATGGCAATCACCAGAACCATGGAAAGCCTGGAGAGAACCAACAGCAGAATGGGAATCGGAACAACAATGGGAACACCAATGGAGGTGGCTATAACAAGGGAGTTGCCCAAGGAAAGTTGAATGTGATATCTAGGCAAGAAGCAGAGACTTCCTCTGACGTCATAGCGGGTACTTTTTCTATTAATTCCGTTTCAGTTAAAGTTCTATTTGATTCTGGTGCGACTTATTCTTTTATATCAGTAGATGCTTTGGGGAAATTAGGGTTGAAAGAGCCTGAATCGATTGAAGTACCTATAGTCATACCTACTGGTAGTATAGTGAAGTGTACCAAAATCCATAGAGATTTGCCTATGACCATAGCCAATACCGTATTCTTATCTAACCTAATCGAATTCGAGTTAGGAGAGCTAGATGTAATTCTAGGAATGGATTGGTTGGCCAAGTTCAAAGCCAAAATAGATTGTGAGAAGCAGAAGGTTCACTTGAGGTCTAGCCTAGGCAAAGTAGTGTCATATCGTCGTTTTGGTAAGCCTAAGAACATAGGAATCATCACGGCAATGGAACTCGTGAAGCTAGTCAGTAAAGGGAACCCAGCCTTCTTATGTAATGTGAGGAACCTAGAGAATGTGATCAAGGATCAGCCTGAGGATATTGCAGTAGTCAATGAATTCCTTGATGTATTTCCAGAAGAGATCCCGGGGATGCCTCCCAATCGACCTATTGACTTTACCATAGATTTAGTGCCTGGAACCGCCCCTATTTCAAAAGCACCCTATAGAATGGCTCCAGCAGAAATGAATGAGTTAAAAGGCCAACTAGAGGATCTATTGGAGAAAGGTTATATTAGGCCAAGTGCATCGCCTTGGGGAGCACCAGTGTTGTTTGTGAAGAAAAAGGATGGAAGTATGAGGCTCTGTATAGACTACAGGGAGCTCAATAAGGTCACAATCAAGAACAAATATCCATTACCTAGCATAGAAGACCTATTTGACCAACTAAAAGGAGCAGGAATGTTTTCGAAGATCGATTTGCGTTCAGGTTATCATCAATTGAGAATCGCTGACCATGACATACCAACGACCACATTCAGAACTAGATACGGACATTATGAGTTCACTGTTATGCCTTTTGGGTTAACCAATGCCCCTGCAATATTTATGGACTTAATGAACCGTGTATTCCATGCCTATTTGGATAAGTTTGTAGTGGTTTTCATAGATGACATCCTAGTGTATTCGAAGAGTGAAGAAGATCATGCGGAATACTTGAGATCGGTGTTGAGTACCTTGAGAGATAACCAGTTGTATGCCAAATTCTCAAAGTGTGAGTTTTGGTTGGAAAGAGTTGCATTTTTGGGACATTTTGTGTCAAAAGAAGGAGTGGCAGTCGACCCTGCTAAGATCAAAGCTGTCAGTGAATGGCCTACGCCCAAGAGTGTGACTGACATTCGTAGTTTTCTGGGATTAGCTGGCTACTATAGACGATTTGTTCAAGACTTCTCTAGGATAGCCAAGCCCATGACTACCTTGATGAAGAAGGAAACCAAGTTTGAATGGAGTGACCCGTGTGAGGAAGCATTCCAAGCCTTAAAGACGCGATTGACAACCGCGCCAGTGTTAACCTTACCAGATGAGAGTGGTGCATACGATGTGTATAGTGATGCCTCTAAGAATGGTTTAGGGTGTATATTGATGCAAAACGGGAAAGTTATTGCGTATGCGTCAAGGCAATTGAAGCCATATGAATCCAATTACCCTACCCATGATTTAGAGCTAGCAGCTATAGTATTTGTATTGAAGATATGGAGACATTATCTGTATGGTGTGAAGTGTAGGATATTTACGGACCACAAGAGTTTGAAGTACAT
Source organism: Spinacia oleracea (assembly GCF_020520425.1). Lineage (NCBI taxonomy): Eukaryota > Viridiplantae > Streptophyta > Magnoliopsida > Caryophyllales > Amaranthaceae > Spinacia > Spinacia oleracea. The sequence goes on from NC_079487.1 coordinate 52,177,079, forward strand.
CTTCACACAGAAGGATTTGAATATGCGCCAACGAAGGTGGTTGGAGTTAATTAAGGACTATGATTTGGATATCCAGTACCATGAGGGAAAAGCCAATGTAGTTGCGGATGCCTTGAGTAGGAAATCAAGTCACAGTGTTAATGCGTTAGTAGTGGCTAACGAGCTGTGTAAGGACATGCAGCGTTTGAACCTTGAAATAGTAAGTGGTGAGAGCCTTGTGGGAATAATGAATGCCTTAACCGTCAAACCGTCAATATTTGATGAGATTAGAGAGAATCAAACTGGTGATGTGAAGTTGGAGCGAATCAAGGAAAAGATTTCGCAAGGTAAGGAGGTAGATTTCCGAATCCATGATGATGGAAGCTTGAGGTACAAAGGCAGGTGGTGCGTGCCTCAAAAGTGTGGAGAACTGAAAGAGAGATTGATGAAAGAAGGGCATAATACGCCATATTCTGTGCACCCTGGGGGTGACAAGTTGTATAAGGACTTGAAAAAGGTCTATTGGTGGCCAAGGATGAAGAACAAAGTGGCTGAATTTGTGGCTAGATGTCTGACTTGTCAGAAGGTTAAAATTGAGCATAGGAGACCTCAAGGGAAGGTCCAACCTTTAGTGATTCCAAGCTGGAAATGGGACTGTATTTCTATGGACTTTGTCACTTGTTTACCTAAGTCAAAGACTGGGAATGATACAATTTGGGTTGTGGTAGATAGGTTGACCAAGTCAGCAGTGTTTATACCAATGAAGGAAACCGGGAAAATGGAACAACTTGCTAAAGCCTACATCAAGAATGTTGTGAGGTTACATGGAGTTCCTAAGGATATCGTATCAGATAGGGATTCAAGGTTTCTTTCGAATTTCTGGAAAAGTGTGCAGAAGAGCTTTGGTACAACATTGAAAATGAGTACAGCCTTCCACCCAGCCACGGATGGCCAAACTGAAAGGACTATCCAAACCCTGGAGGACATGCTTCGGGCATGCGTTATTGATTTCCAAGGAAGTTGGGGAGATAGCCTAGATTTGATCGAGTTTTCCTATAACAATAGTTATCATGCTAGCATTGGAATGGCACCATTTGAGGCTTTGTATGGACGAAAGTGTAGAAGTCCACTTTGTTGGAACGATATTAGTGAAACCGTAGTGTTGGGACCTCAAATGATAGAGGACACCATGAACCAAATCCGAACCATCCAATCAAAGATTCAAGCGGCGCAGGATCGCCAAAAGAGTTATGCAGACTTAAAACGTAGGGATGAAGAGTTCAACATAGGTGATAAAGTGTTGCTCAAAGTGTCACCAATGAAAGGTGTCATGAGATTTGGGAAGAAAGGGAAGTTAAGCCCTAAGTACATAGGCCCATATGAGATCTTAGAAAGAATCGGAAAGGTAGCTTATAGACTAGCCTTGCCTATGGACTTGCATAGAGTGCATAATGTGTTCCACATATCTCAGTTAAGGAAATATATCCCGGATAAATCGCATGTGTTGCAACCGGAGACCATAGAATTAGACCAAAGTCTAACCTTTGAGGAAAGACCTGTCAAAATCCTTGATAGCAAAGTGCGTAGTACTCGTACTAAAGATGTGAAAATTGTCAAAGTGTTGTGGTCTAATTAAGAATCTGAGGAAGCCACTTGGGAAGCGGAGGACGAAATGAGAAAGAAATATCCCGAGCTTTTTTCCGAGGTTAGTTGAGTTACGGGGTCGTAACTCGTGTCTTTTAAGGGGGGTAGAGTGCGGTAGAATTTCGCGCTTTTTACCTTGTTTTCCCCTATTTTATGCTTAATTTAGTGCTTTATATTGAATTTGCACTTATTATTGTCCCGTTTAATCATGTAAAGAGTACAGCAACTTAAAACTTTTGTAAATGAACGTATTGAAAAGTCTCAGAAAGTCTCAAGTTGAGTTGAATTTTGGATTTCCGAACCCAAGTTTCGGGACGAAACTTCTTTTAAGGAGGGTAGACTGTAATACCTCGTATTTTTATAATATTTATAAATATATTTTATTATATTTATAAAGCATTTTACGATTCATTATCGTTTAAATAATATTTAAATGCATTTTATTTAATGTATTTTAATTTAATTAGAATATTTATTATTTTAATTAATTACGAAACGAATTTAATTCTTGAGTCGGGAAATTACATGAGTTGCAAATGATTTTAAAGCTTCGGGTTTTAAAGGAAAAGTCCAATTCGTTTTATTAAACGAGCCCAATCAAAAGTATTTAATTCAAGTCCTAAGCTAGCCCAATCATTTAATTCCCTAAGCCCAATTCTAATTCCCTAAGCCTAGCCCATTAACAATAAGGAGCCTATAAATAGGACTCCCCATCATTAAATGAACCCCTAAAAATCTCATAAACCCTCCCTTTGATTTCTTGCCCAACACTCCTCTTTCCTCTCCTCTTGTCCGGCTCGGTCCGCAAGCAGCAAGCACGAGCCTTGCTCGCTGCTGCTCTCTCGCTGCCGTGCGTGTGTTGTTGCCGTGTGGTGTGTCGCTGCTGCCCACACACTCGCACACTCCCTCTCTTCCTCTCTCGTCCCGTGCCCAGGAGTGCTGCACGCTGTTGCGTGCCTCGCATCCCCTCGCCCGCTCCCTCGCGCCAAGCGCGCGCTGTGCCCTCGCCTTCCCTCGCGCACAGCGCCGAGCACCCCTCTCGCCTCACTCGCTCTCTCCCTCGCGCTGCGCCCAGCCCGCGCGCGCGCGACCCTGTGCGTTGTGTGTGTGTGTGTGTTCGTATTCGATTTCTTTTTCGCCCAATCACATTAATTCGTGGTTGTTCCGTGCTATAGGCCGGATTGGTATAATTCTCTTCTTCCTTACCTATTCTATTTAAATTCCGTATTTTAAATTATTATATTAATATTGTTTTGAGTAATTAAAATGCTGGGAACCGGTTATGAATACCGTGGTTTGAGGATTTGTGTGTTGTGATTCATTAGGTTTGTTTTAATTATTAGAGAATGAATTTTCAGATTTGTTTATTTAATAAAGCATGGATTTTTATGATATTTAAACTAGTGTTATTGGGATTTTCAAGTTAGGGTTTTAACCTAGACCTAATGAGTCAATTGATTAGCATAATTAGGTGATGATTTTAATTATGATAATCAATTATATTTTCAGATTTGAATAAAGGTTTAAAGTGTTGATTTTTATTGATTTTAAAGGCGGAAAAAGTATGTTTTTGTACTAGGGATTGATTTTGCAAATTGAGACGACTTTATTATTGAAAAGCGATTGAATTCAAAAGTCTAAAGGAAGTTTTAATTTTTATAAAGTTGCTGGAAATTTAATGAACATGGAAATAATTTATGTTTCATTATTTTGATGATAGGAGGTGATTTCTAGTTGAGTGCTCGTTATTGCAAAGTGGCCCCTACGCTTAGGTATTCAAGGTACGTACAAGTCTAGGGCGACCACACCTTTTTGTCAATGATATTACATGATTGTTGATGATGTGAATTACATTATGTGAAATCATGTTTATTTTGGTGAACGAGCATGTGTTTTGTGATGTTGGATTTATTGAACTAATTGTTGAATAAGCATGTTGAAATTATTATGAGTATGGATTTCATTGTCAATCATGTTGTTCAATATTTATGCATGTATGGTTCAATTCACATGCAAGGGATGGATTATTTATTTGTATGCTATTGTACGGGATGTCTAGCATACTTTGAGCCATTTATTTGTACCTCGTTGTACTATTTATTTTACCACATGTGAAGGGTTAGCTTACGTAAGCCACCGCACATGTAGGGTTCAGTTGGGAATGTTATGTATGAAATGAATTAGGATTTGTCGTGCAAGGGCACAACCCTCATGTTAATATGCATGATGTGGAGTCTCACTTTGGTGAGGAGGAACATGGTAGTAACATCACAAGTGTCTTGCTTGGTTGATCACAAGTCTTAAAGCATTAAAATAAGATTGTTTTGGTTGTTGTTTATTAAGTGTATGTATGCATGTTGTCGAGTCTTGAGTTCGCCTTTATTAAAATATTAATAAACGTAAAGTGCAACCGGAACAAGCTTCAAAACTCTTGGAACGTATATACCTTGAGTAAGAATAATGGGGGGAGTCTTGCCGGAAAGCTCGTACTCCTACTAATGATACAAGACGTTGTTTCATTTATATTATGCGCAGGAATTCCGTCGGTATGGCCCGATTTTATTATTATTATATTTGGTGTTTGGTTGGCTCCCATCACCTTTTTCCCTTTGTGGATTATTCTTTTGGCCCGTTTGAAGCTTATTCTAATTAAATTGTGAGTCAAGAGTCGAGTCTTGTATCTCATGATTGTTTGAATTGTTATTATATGGCTTTTGCATGTTGATTAGTACTTAGTGAGTGATGCATGTTTTAGTTTCATTTACTCTATTCTTGTAAGTACTCAGCTTTTGCTGACTACGTGCTTTGTGTGTTTCTGGTCATGGCCTTTGCCTTAATGACCCTATGATGATCCATCATTTGCACTTGCATTGTTGGGGAGTAGATTAATATAGCAGGTTGGTAGATCAAGTACGATCGAAATCATGTGGCTTGGGATGATTGAGAGAGTTGCATGTTTTCGTTCTTTGAAACTATTTTATTTAATATTTTAATTATGTTTGAAATGTTTGAATTATTTATACTTTGGGTTTTGGGCCATTATGGTTCCAAATTGTAGGAGGCCTCGGTATTTTATTAATTATGGTTTTTAAAAGTTAGTTGACATTTAATTCCGCTGCGTAATTCTGGTAATAGCCTTAACCGTTATCACGGTGGCGGTAATACTTTAGTAATTCCTTTGTTTTAAGTTGGAAAATGGTTTTACAAAAGTAAGGAATTATTAGGGTGTTACAAATTAAGCCTGGAAACTTGAGATTCGTTAAATAAAAGGAGAAATAGCAAAGCCAAAGTGGTTAGTTTTCTGAGAACCGTGACGCACCTCTCAAGGGTGCGTCGTAATGTGTCCCTTCGCATGATTTAATTGCTTTCCTCGCCCTTTTATAAAACTGTTAAACTATTTAATCTGATTGTTCTATCACGCCTAATAAAGATAATATTTTGGGAAATTGAACTATCATGCTAGGTCCCTTAAAATAATCTAAATTAGATAATCGCGATCAATCTAGTATTATGTGTTGCATATTGCTGAAATCGATTCAGATTAGTTTAATAGTTAACGCATGTCCCTTCAATTATTTATGCTGAGCTAGTAAGGATATCCTGCCTCTTGAGTTATCGAAGAGCGAGTATTCCTCTCGGTAGTTACAGTCCCCCGAACCCTCAATCTCTACCCTACGGGTGTACGTTGAGAGATCCCCACACCAGGGATCACAAGGGAACCTATGGCCGTCGTGGTCAAACATAATTGCACTCCCTTTATGTCACGATAACCGGGTTTTGTCAGTTTTTCTCATTGTCGTTAAAAACTGAATGGCGACTCCTATATTACTAGTCAATTGGGTGTAAACTCACAGGAAATCCAATTACACTTGATTTGACAAAAAGAAACGTCACACCCACGAGGGACGAGGTCACGCATTAGCCTCGTGCTTTTTCGACCCCCTCACAGTGGCGACTCCACTGGGGACAGTGAATGAAATACTCGTGCTCGTAGGAAATTAAAATAGCCGAAGGGTGAAACGATCCTACCCCGCGTTTATTTCCCCATCAAGTTGGGACGACCTGAAAATCAGCATATTAATGTGAACGGGCAGAACCACATAACGAATCTTGGCTCCCTTAGGGAGTTGGGACTAAGGATACCCATCGCCAACCGGGGGGTGCATACGCTTCGAATGTTGTCCACTCGGCACTTTCCCTAGTAGTACACCCGTCCCAAACCTAATCGCTCGCCCACTAGGTCCCTCTCATTGGTGCATGCCCCTTGGCTTACATCGTGATTGGCCTCTTGGGCGAAATTCGTCTGTTGAAGGCACTACCTCGACCGGGGCATGTGTTGGATCTGCGATAGAAGCGGTACCAAGCCGGCGCAAATACTACCCATAGAAGCCTATCATAAACTACATGACATATAATTATCTTGCCTCATGATGTAATGTTAGTTATGTGTAGCGAAATACGTGATCGTGTGTGACAAATAATGCTAGAAAACCAACGACCTTAAAAATTGCCCAAACATTGACAAACCAATTGGCCAAAGAGTTATACCAAGATACGTGTTCCGCAAACCCGAACGATCGCCACAAAAATAAGCGACGCTCGGGAAGGCCCGTAACGAATCCCACAAACGCTGCACAACGCGTAAAGGACGTTATTAGGCAAGCACGCAAAATCAAAGACGCATAAACAAAAAGTATACGCAAACAAGAAACGAGAATCAGCCAGGGACGTATTTTCAACGCCCCTGGCAGGGCGCCAATATTTCTCACGCCCTTCGCTTGGCGCTGAAGTTGCTGCCTGGCCTTTTGGTCAGGCGCAGCAGCCTCGTTGCCCGCGTAAAAAAAAAATATACGTAGCAAAAAAAAAAAAAACTTTTCGTAAAAGTTGCTGCAAGGGCGTATGAAAAGGCACTCGATTCTAAAAGCGACTAAAAAATAAAAATAAATAACTCTTTGTGTCGTTGTTAGGCCTCCTACGACGACAATGCTCGGCACCAAAACCGAACATGCTAATAACTATGAATGTCACACGGGCAAGTTTTTCGAAAATCCAAAGAATGACCAAAAGAAAAACCAAAAAGTGTACCAACAAAAGAAAGAGCGAAAAAACCAATAGAGAGAGTCAAAAGTCTAGACTAAGTAATGCTTGAAACTTTGGGGCCTAAACTTTAGCTTATCTTATGTATAGGGCTGGTCCTGCCACTTGGTGCCGATCTGAAAATCAAAGGTTAGTGGGTCTCGAAGATACATCACCAACACCAGGTTTAGTGACTCCAAGCTCCGTCCGTCATCCCTCATTTCAAGGATCTCCGCTTCCCCAACCTCGATTCGCACCCTCAAACATGTCCATCGAAGAATTGCGAGACCAGATGGTCCAAATGACCCAACATATGAGTCAACTGAAAATGGAAAACGAAGCCTTAGCAGCTGCGCAAGCCAAAAACGACCTCGATAACGAGAAGAGGATCGAAAAAATGGTTCTACAGCAAACCATGGGGAGCAAGTACTTCTCCCTCGATCCTGAACCTTTTCCTGGCAAACTACCAGAAAAGTTTAGTTCATCTGACTTACCGAAATTCAAAGCCACGGACAATCCCCGTGATCATCTATTGAGCTTCGTGAATGCCATGAACTTGAAAGGCGTGGACAAGTCCATGTATTTGCCTGCCTTTCCTTTGTCCTTGGAACCTGTGCCGCTCAAATGGTACTACCACCAGGACCCTAAGCTCTTCCCCACTTGGGAGGACTTTGTCAATGTCTTCATCAAGAAATACTCGTCGAACATGGATTTTCAAGTTACCATGCGCGAGCTGGAAGTCCTCTTCCAAAAGAAAAAGAAGGTTTCACAACCTATTTTGCTAGATGGAGGGAGCAGGCGGCCCAACTAATCAATAGGCCTCCCGAAATAGAATTGGTCCAAAAATTCATTGACAACCTGGACCCGGCTTACAAACAACACCTTAGGTACCTGGGACTTGACACTTTCAAAAGAGTTTATGATGTGGGAATAAAAATCGAGGATGATCTCGCAAAAACAATACAAAGCAAGCCCGCATACAAAAGCAACACCTACAACAGGGGCAACACATCCCAAGCCCAAGAAGTCCATGCCGTAGAGGAGACTCCCGCCCGAAGAAGCCCTGGAAGATGGGTCCGAGACCGAAAGTTTGCCCCACTCGGGTCAACTTTGGTACAAGCCTTCGAAAGACTAACCAATCAAGGAAAGTTGAGGCCTATAGGCCCCACCCGTGACCCTCCTGTCAAGAGTAAATATTGGGTCGAAGGTACTTACTGCAAATTCCATCAATGAAATGGGCATGACACTGAAAACTGCTGGAATCTAAAAAACACGATCCAAGACATGATAGAGGATGAAGTAATACCTCTCCCTAACATTGGCAAACCCAACAACAACAAGAGCCCACTCGGCTCTTGTCACATCTCTCTCGACCAACCAGAAAATGAGAACTTAAAGATTTTATTCTAACACTAAATAAGCAAATAACTGTCCTAGAAATACCAACGACCTTAAAAATTGCCCAAACATTCATAAACCAATTTGCCAAAGAGTTATACCGAAATACGTCTTCCGCAAACCCGAACGATCGCCACAAAAATAAGCGACGCTCGGGATGGCCTGTAACGAATCCCACAAACGCTGCACAACGCGTAAGGACGTTATTAGGCAAGCACGCAAAATCGAAATCGCATAAACAAAAGTAGACGCAAACAGAAAACGAGAACCAGCGAGGGACGCATTTTCAACGCCCCTGGCTGGGCGCCAAAATTTCTCACGCCCGACGCTGGGCGCTGAAGTTGCTGTTTGGCCTTCTGATCAGGCGCATCAGCCTCGGTGCCCACGCAAAAGGAAAATACGTAGCACAAAAAACCGTTCGTAAAAAGAATTGCTACGAGGGCGTAAGAAAAGCACTCGATTCTAAAAGCGACTCATAAAAAAAAATAACTCTTTGCGCCGTTGTTAGGCCTCCTACGACGACAATGCTCTGCACCGAAACCGAACATGCCAATAATTATGAATGTCACACGGGCAAGTGTTTCGAAAATCCAAAGAATGACCAAAAGAAAGAACTAAAAAGTGTACCAACAAAAGAAAGAGTGAAAAACCAATAGAGAGAGTCAAAGTCTAGACTAAGTAATACTTGAAACTTTGGGACCTAAACTTTAGCTTATCTTATGCATAGGACTGGTCCTGCCACTTGGTGCCGATCAGGAAATCAACGGTTAGTGCGCCTCGAAGATACATCGCCTGAAGGAAATAATGCCCTTGGTCCAAGTATGCATTCAATGTTAAGTCTAATAAATGCGGTTCAGTATTAATTAACAAGTTAATAATTCAGTGAGATCAAGTGAGCTGAATGCCTAGCTAGAGGCCGCTTCAGTTCAAGTGGAATTTAATCCACAGCTTACTCTTGACTGAACCCGTAGGGTCACACAAATAGTACGTAAACGGATCAAGTATTTAATGGCATTAAATACTCCATGTATGGATATTCGGAATCGACGGATCTTGGTTTCAGTGGGAGCTGAGATCGTCACAGGCAAGAAATGAATACTCTGGAAACGATGATATTGCCGGAAACGGAAATATGGATCGTATCGGAAATATAAATATTATCCAAGTCGTAGATGTTGCCGGAAACGGAAACATGGTACGTATCGGAAAATATTATCGGAAATGGAAATATTGCCGGAATCGGAAATATTGCCGGAAACGGAAATATTGTCAGAATCGGAAATATTATCGGAATCGGAAAATAATTCCGGAAACGGAAATATTAAATATTTGTTCGAAACGGAAATTGATTCCGGAATCGGAAATATTGAATATTGTTCGTATCGGAAATGAATTCCGGAATCGGGAAATTAATCGGAAGCGTATCGTACGAATTAGCATCGGACGAGGCCTGCCAGACGAAGGCCCAGCACGAAGCCGGGCCATCGCCCAGCAAGCCAGCGCGCCACAAACGCACCAGCCAAGGCTGCGCCAGGCCCACCGCAAGGCAGGCCCAGCGCGCGCCAAGGCTGCGGGAGCGTATGGGCTTGCGGCAGTGGGCTGCGCGCGCGCGCGCATGGCGCCCCTCGTGGGCTGCTGTGCGTGCGTGTGTGTTTGTGTGCTACTCGAATCCTAAAGCTGCCGGGATTTGTCATATGATTAATCTAATCCTAAAAGATTTAGTTTATTTAATTAGAGTCCTAGTAGGATTATAATTAAATAAATTAGTATCCTAATAGGATTCCAAATCCTTTTCCATAACTCTATAAATAGGTGCCTAGGGTCACATATTTACATCGAGAATTCAAGTATTCAAAGTGAGTTTTTGAGAGCAAAATTCAGTCACACAATTGCCTATAAAGAAGCGAAAATAATAGTACCTTAAGGGAGATTCTAGTTGGTCAATCTTAAGGCGGATCCGGACGTGCTGTGGACTATCTACGGAGGGACGACACTTGGAGTCCTAAAGACTTGTTCTTGTTCGGTTCGGGCGCAGCTAGGGAAGGCACGCAACAAAGAGTATGCATCTAAACTATGCTAAATGATTATGTGTAAATAATATGTTTTCCTGGCTTTATGGTTTTTCCGCATGATTTATGAATTGTCATATGTATCATAACCTAACAGTGGTATCACGAGCCTCTTATTATTTTCATAATCTAAATTGCATGAACATGGTTAAATATTACAAATTTGCAAGAATTAAAAGGGGTGATTAATTTTCGTAATTGTTAATTAATTGCAAATTGCGTTTATTTAATTATACGTACGCAGTTTTTCGGCAGTTTCTTCGTTACTCAACCAAATCGAGTGATTTTTGTGTCAATTCCGCATGTAAAAGGCATTCTAAAATTTTGACAAAAATAGTGTTTTTCGGCCGAACCCAGAATTCTCAAATTCGAAGCCTAACTATGACTTTTCGGAGGTTTTAGTTTTTCGAATGCAAAATTTCGTAAATTTAAGATGTTAAATTAAATGTTTGCGATTCTTGTTGATAAATCTTGAATTTTTGATTGACCTACTGTATATGTTTAACAAGATTGAATGCCTAGCCTTGTTAATTATGCAATCTAATTTGTAATTATGATTAATTTCTTGAAAATTAGAATAATTTAGAATTAATTTGATTTTCATAATTAATTATAATTTAATTAGATACCTATGATTAAAAACCACCATAAAAATTGTAAATTTATGATAAATTTTAAATTTTATGACCTAGACTTGAATCCATGTTAATCGGAAATCAATTGAATAATAAATTTTCGATTTTTCGCCCAAAAATTATGAAATTAATATTATTTATTAATTTGTCATTAATTTTAAATATAAATTTTTTAAATTTTATGCGATTCGTTCATATAACTTGCACGCACAAAGCAATGGACGCTACGTGTTACCCTTAAGGGGTGTTGTATAGTGCGGGCATGTGACGACGAGCAAGGGAGCTCGTCGCCCATGCGGCACGAATGCAATGAGCAAGGCCATGGTGCACGAGCACAAGGCAGCAGCCCTGCCTTGTGTCGTGGGCTGTGTGCAATGAACGAATGGGCGAGGGCGAAAGCAAGGCACAGCAGTCGCGTGTGGGCAGCAAGCGAGCTGCGCCACAGCGCGCACTGCCTCGCGCAAAGCGTGCGGAGCCTCGCGCGCAGCGAGCGCAAGCTCGCGTGCCACGAGTGCTACGTCCAGCGACGATGCCTCGCGCAGCGAGCGCTGGCGAGCGCGCGCAGCGAGCGCTGGCTCGCTTGGAGCGAGCGATGGCTCGCGTGCGTCGAGCGCTGGCGCGCGCAGCGAGCACCATGCGTGAAGCCTTGCGATGGTGAACAGCAGCGATGCAAGGCAGCGCATGGGCTGCGCGCACATGGCCAGCGATGGCTGTGTGCGTGTGGCCCATGGGCGTCCAATGCGTGAAGTTGTTGCGTTGCGATTAGATCGTTTTGAAATTTTAATTTCAAATTTTCAGTTTACGTAATTTTAATTAATTTTAAAATTAATAATTTAAATTATTTTCTTGGATTTTAATTTTGAATATTGTAATTATAATAAATTTTATTTATTCTAATTATTTTACTAAAATTAAAATCATGAATTAATTTAAATACGACTGAAATTAAATTAAACTTTTTGGATTCAATTATAAATTTATATGAGCTTTAAATTTTAATTAAATTTGTATGTTTCCGGTTAGACTAGAAATACATTTTTATGTTTAAAATTAGTAAAGCATATGAATTTATTGGTTTAAGTGGGAGCCCTTTTTAGTCATAAACTCTTGATTAGGTCTACAAATCCTTAAGGTTAAAACAACTTGATTAGAATTAATAAGGACTGAATAATTGGTAGATTATTGGTGCCCTTGATTAATTGATGCAAATGTTTACGTGATGCATAAATGTTTTACTAACCAGCTATGTGGGTCATTCATGATAATGAATGGGTGAATGGTATATATCGTATATGTACTGTTTTGCAGGTTATGAAGTGACTAGTATGGCCCAAATAGGATAGAAAATATGGTCTGCGTACCATTAATTTGAATGTAATTGGTCTAAAGTACCAAAGTTGTTTTTCAATTCAAATATGGTCTGCGTACCATCAAATAGTTGTAATTAGTTTTAATTATAGCTTATCCTATTTGAAGAAAATGGTGCCTCCCACGGAGATTTTCAAGACGGACTTTGAAGTTAAAGCTTCAAGATGAAGTCGGGCCATACTAGATCACATTTATCTTATGCATGCTTTAAGTTATTTATTGCTTTAAATATGTCTTAAAATGCATGAGATCAAAGCTTGATTATGTTGCATGATTAAGGATTTTAGTTCACTTAAAATCTAACCAACATAGTAAGAGCCTTAAGTTCCAAACTTAAAAATTGAGTTAAAAGGTGCCATGCCAAAATATACACTTGCTTGGATATCCTTTACATCAATCTAGTAATAGTTTTTGCTCAGCGAGGTGTTACTTATTGGTCCTAAAGGGGCAAGGTACACAAATAATTGTGAGTACATGTTAGTTTTGGTGAAACTCAACGATATAAGTAAGGAGTCCTTTTATGTCGTGGCAAAATCGATAGGTTTACCTAATAAGTTCTTAGACGTACCTATCACCCAAGAATAGTTTCTAGACTATTAGCAAAAGGCTTTTGCTTACCTAAGATGTTTTAGGATTAAGTCGACAAACTGTGCTTAGTTCTTCAATGATTTTAGGATCTTGGAATCATTTTATTCACACCTGCCGGAACACATAACTTGAATAAAACGCTTAATAAACATTGAATTATGCATGTATGCTAGAATTTAAGTTTATTAAGAGAAACTGTGAATGGTTATTTATTTGTTTATTCTTTTCAATTGTAGTTTTAAATATGGCAAACAACAATCAAAACATCATCATAGGTTCTGAGCTTATGGTCAAGCTGAACCTGGCAAATTTTCTTGAATGGGAAGCTAAGCTAGTTGAAATAGTGAAACTCAATGGACTTGAGTATGTACTGTCACATCCCATGCCAAGCTACTATGCCAGAGACATGACCCCTGAGAGATTTTACGCCTGGGATGCGGATCTCAAAAAGGTTATGAGTCTCATGCTGAACAATATCCCTGATGATTGGGCTAGAAGGTTTGTAGCCTATGAACCTTTTACGCCCATCAAGAATCTGAGGGATATCTGTCGTGGAAGCACGGAGGACAGGGACCTGAACGTCCATGAGTTGATTGAATCAATGTCTGGTCTAAAGGTTAGTTCTCCCAACAGGTGTTATAGGATGGAGGTCCAAGAAACACATGTTCATCTCCTTCGCACTAAACAGAGGGTAGGCGTCCCACTAAGGTTCCATGTGGATCTTATGCGTTCATACTTTGATCGCCTAAGTCTACTAGGAACACCAATAAGCGAAAGAATGGCAGTCTCTATCTTGCTCAATTCACTACACAGTGGGTTTGGTCGCTTCAAGCAACTATACCTAAGTGAACCAAGAGAAGAAACAGTTGCAGAATTTGTTCACCTTGTCAGAAAGGCTGAAATAATACTGGACTGTGAAGCCAAAGATTTACTCAAGGCTAGAAGGAGACCGTTCAAGAAAGGTGGAAATTCCAAGCGCAATGCTAAATCAAAGCAGGACAAGTCCACATCAAGCTGTCTTTATTGTGATGGAATAGGCCATTACAAATGAGAATGTCCAAAGCTAAAGGAAGATCAGAAGAACGGAACAGTCGTTCCATCTTCAGGTATTTTCGTTATAGACTGTATACTTGCTAATTCAACTTCTTGGGTATTAGATACAGGTTGTGGCTCACACTTATGTTCCAATCCACAGGGACTAAGAAGAAGTAGAAAGTTAAGCAAGGGTGAAGTCGACCTACGAGTGGGAAATGGAGCACGGATTGCTGCATTAGCTGTAGGAACTTACTATTTGTCGTTGCCCTCCGGGCTAGTTTTGGAACTGGAAGAGTGTTTCCATGTTCCAAGTCTTACTAAAAACATCATTTCAGTTTCTTGCTTAGATGCTAAGGGATTTTTCTTTTTAATAAAAGACAATAGTTGTTCGTTTTATTTTAAAGAGATGTTTTATGGATCTGCTAGATTAGTCAATGGACTTTATTTATTAGATCACGACAAACAAGTATATAACATAAATACCAAAAAGGCCAAAAAGGATGATTCAGATCTCACCTATCTGTGGCATTGTCGATTAGGCCATATAAACTTGAAACGCTTAGAAAGACTTCAAAAGGAAGGAATTCTAGAACCATTTGACTTAGAGGATTATGGTAAATGCGAATCATGTTTACTTGGCAAAATGACAAAGCAACCTTTCTCTAAAGTTGGGGAAAGAGCAAATGAACTATTGGGTTTAATCCATACAGATGTATGTGGACCAATGAGTACAAATGCTAGAGGTGGTTTCAGCTACTTTATCACTTTCACTGATGACTTCAGAAGATATGGTTATGTCTACCTAATGAAGCATAAGTCTGAATCCTTTGACAAATTCAAGGAATTTCAGAGTGAAGTAGAGAATCAATTAGGCAAGAAGATTAAGGCACTGCGGTCTGATAGAGGCGGTGAATATCTGAGCTATGAATTTGATGACCATCTGAAAGAATGTGGAATTCTATCAGAATTGACTCCTCCTGGAACACCACAATGGAACGGTGTGTCAGAACGGAGGAACAGAACCTTGGTAGACATGGTCAGGTCAATGATGGGTCAGGCCAAACTTCCATTAGAATTTTGGGGACATGCACTAAATACAGCTGCACTCACTATAAATAGAGCTCCGTCTAAAGCTGTCGAAAAGACTCCATACGAATTATGGTTTGGAAAGCCTCCAAATGTGTCTTTTCTTAAGATTTGGGGATGTGAAGTATACGTCAAACGATTAATTTCAGACAAACTTCATCCAAAATCTGACAAATGTATCCTTGTGGGCTATCCAAAGGAAACAAAGGGGTATTACTTCTACAATACATCTGAGAACAAGGTGTTTGTTGCTCGAGATGGTGTCTTTTTGGAGAAAGATCACATTTCCAAAATGACAAGTGGGAGAAAAGTAGACCTCGAAGAAATTCGAGTCGAACAACAAACTCTAGAGAATGCTCAAGATGACATTCAGGATGAAACTCAGAGATCTTTAGAAGAATCTGGTGAGAATCATGGTCAAACTAGAAATGTTACCCCGCGTAGATCGCAAAGATATAGATCTCAACCGGAAAGGTACTTAGGTATTTTGACAAACGAGAGCTATGACGTTCTATTACTTGAAAGTGATGAACCTGCGACTTACAAACAAGCTATGACGAGCCCTAGCTCCAAGCAATGGCAAGAAGCCATGCAATCTGAATTAGACTCCATGTCTGAAAACCAAGTATGGGATTTGGTCGATTTGCCAGATGGCTACCAAGCCATTGGAAGCAAATGGGTTTTCAAACTGAAAAAGGACAAGGATGGGAAACTTGAAGTTTTCAAAGCTAGATTGGTTGCAAAAGGTTACAGGCAAGTCCACGGTGTGGATTACGATGAAACCTTTTCACCAGTTGCAATGCTAAAGTCTATTCGAATAATGTTAGCAATCGTTGCATATTACGATTACGAAATATGGCAGATGGATGTCAAAACTGCTTTCTTAAACGGTGTTTTAACAGAAACTGTGTTTATGACACAGCCTGAAGGTTTTGAGGATCCAAAGAATGCTAAAAAGGTATGCAAGCTAAAGAAGTCAATCTACGGATTGAAGCAGGCATCCAGGAGCTGGAATATACGTTTTGATGAAGCAGTAAGTGACTTTGGTTTCATCAAGAACGCAGACGAATCTTGTGTATACAAGAAGGTCAGTGGGAGCAAGATTGCTTTCCTAGTATTATATGTCGACGACATATTACTTATCGGAAATGACATTCCTATGTTGAACTCTGTCAAGATTTGGCTTGGGAAATGTTTTTCGATGAAAGATCTAGGAGAAGCACAGTACATATTGGGCATCAAGATTTACAGAGATAGATCTAAAAAGATGATTGGACTTAGTCAAAGCACTTATATCAATAAGGTGCTTGATAGGTTCAAGATGGGGGACTCCAAGCGAGGCTACCTACCCATGTCTCATGGAATGACTCTAAGCAAGAATCAGTGCCCAAAAACACTTGATGAGCGTAGACGAATGAATGGGATTCCATATGCATCATTGATTGGTTCAATAATGTATGCTATGATATGTACACGCCCGGATGTTGCGTACGCACTCAGTGCTACGAGCAGATACCAGTCAGACCCAGGAGAGGCGCATTGGACTGCTGCCAAGAATATTCCGAAGTACCTGAAAAGGCACAAAGATGACTTCCTGGTCTATGGTGGAGATGATGAATTAATTGTTAAAGGCTATACGGACGCAAGTTTCCAAACCGACAAAGATGATTTCAGATCACAGTCTGGGTTTGTCTTCTGCCTCAACGGAGGAGCAGTAAGCTGGAAAAGTGCTAAGCAAAGCACCATTGCGGATTCTACAACTGAAGCGGAGTACATTGCTGCACATGAAGCAGCAAAGGAAGCTATATGGCTAAGGAAGTTCATAGGTGAACTTGGTGTAGTCCCCTCCATTAAAGGACCAATAGCCCTGTATTGTGATAATAACGGAGCTATTGCACAGGCAAAGGAGCCTAGACACCACCAGAGAGTCAAGCATGTACTTCGTAGATTTCACCTTCTACGAGAGTTCGTTGAAAGAAAAGAAGTCGAGATAAACAAGATTGGAACTGATGACAACATATCAGATCCATTGACTAAACCTCTGCCGCAGGCGAAGCACAACTCGCACACTGCAGCTATGGGAATCAAGCATATTGGAGAATGGCTTTGATGACCCTGTTTAATGTTTTAAAGTTTTAGGGTTTAAATCTTTGTAAAACATTATTGGTTAATCATTCACAATAAATGAAAAGAATTCATTTTTTCCATTTAATTTGTGGTTTATTAAATGATGAGTCCCTTCAATTTGACGAAATATTCAAGGTAGACTGTCAGGACCAGTCCTGTGACTAAGAAATGTCTATCAAGTGAACTTGAATGTCAAAGGTTGAAAATGGTCCCTAGTCGGAGTTTTCTAAAATTGGACGCATAGAAAACGTTAGACGAATAGAATGCAAGATGACTAGTAGTTCTGTTTCTTGAACTATGTGGACATGGCAATGTCATAATCATTTGCATAGATACTTACTTTGGGAAGACTAGTATCGGACAGACCTATGAAACTTTACTGTAAGAGATGAAAATCTGTCATAAGTAAATTTCATTAAAATTATTAGACACTAAATCCTCAATACCTGAGTGATTTGAGATTACTTGTTTGAGAACTGGTTGCTTTGACGTTGACCAACCGTCGCACCGTAAAAGGAGGCTATAAAGGCAACGCTCAGGTAATCACCTATCAAACGAAGTCTAATCTCAAGATCGCAAGATTAGGATTGTCCTCCCATAAATCGGGATGAGATGCTTAAAAGTTGTACAAGGCCACTCGGAGAGCTAGAAACTGTGAAATGCATGGCCGTGCTCGGATGAATCATAGGCTATGATTATCTGTTTATTTGATCAGTTGAACTCTGAAACCGAGAAACACCTCTGGACATAATAAGGATGACAACTCTTACCTTATGTTCAAGAGCAAGCATCGAGCGACAAAGGAATTAGGAAATGCACACTTGTCCCTAAGGACAAGTGGGAGACTGAAGGAAATAATGCCCTTGGTCCAAGTATGCATTCAATGTTAAGTCTAATAAATGCGGTTCAGTATTAATTAACAAGTTAATAATTTAGTGAGATCAAGTGAGCTGAATGCCGAGCTAGAGGCCGCTTCAGTTCAAGTGGAATTTAATCCACAGCTTACTCTTGACTGAACCCGTAGGGTCACACAAATAGTACGTAAACGGATCAAGTATTTAATGTCATTAAATACTCCATCTATGGATATTCGGAATCGACGGGTCTTGGTTTCAGTGGGAGCTGAGATCGTCACAGGCAAGAAATGAATACTCTGGAAACGATGATATTGCCGGAAACGGAAATATGGATCGTATCGGAAATATAAATATTATCCAAGTCGTAGATGTTGCCGGAAACGGAAACATGGTACGTATCGGAAAATATTATCGGAAATGGAAATATTGCCGGAATTGGAAATATTGCCGGAAACGGAAATATTGTCAGAATCGGAAATATTATCGGAATCGGAAAATAATTCCGGAAACGGAAATATTAAATATTTGTTCGAAACGGAAATTGATTCCGGAATCGGAAAGATTGAATATTGTTCGTATCGGAAATGAATTCCGGAATCGGGAAATTAATCGGAAGCGTATCGTACGAATTAGCATCGGACGAGGCTTGCCAGACGAAGGCCCAGCACGAAGCCGGGCCATCGCCCAGCAAGCCAGCGCGCCACAAACGCACCAGCCAAGGCTGCGCCAGGCCCACCGCTAGGCAGGCCCAGCGCGCGCCAAGGCTGCGGCAGTGGGCTGCGAGCTCGCGGGCTGCGCGCGCGCGCGCATGGCGCCCCTCGTGGGCTGCTGTGCGTGCGTGTGTGTTTGTGTGCTACTCGAATCCTAAAGCTGCCGGGATTTGTCATATGATTAATCTAATCCTAAAAGATTTAGTTTATTTAATTAGAGTCCTAGTAGGATTATAATTAAATAAATTAGTATCCTAATAGGATTCCAAATCCTTTTCCATAACTCTATAAATAGGTGCCTAGGGTCACATATTTACATCGAGAATTCAAGTATTCAAAGGGAGTTTTTGAGAGCAAAATTCAGTCACACAATTGCCTATAAAGTGGAGAAAATAATAGTACCTTAAGGGCGATTCTAGTTGGTCAATCTTAAGGCGGATCCGGACGTGCTGTGGACTATCTACGGAGGGACGACACTTGGAGTCCTAAAGACTTGTTCTTGTTCGGTTCGGGCGCAGCTAGGGAAGGCACGCAACAAAGAGTATGCATCTAAACTATGCTAAATGATTATGTGTAAATAATATGTTTTCCTGGCTTTATGGTTTTTCCGCATGATTTATGAATTGTCATATGTATCATAACCTAACATCGCCAACACCAGGTTTAGTGACTCCAAGCTCCGTCCGTCATCCCTCATTTCAAGGATCTCCGCTTCCCCAACCTCGATTCGCACCCTCAAACATGTCCATCGAAGAATTGCAAGAGCAGATGGCTCAAATGACCCGACTCATGGGCCAACTGAAAATGGAAAACGAAGCCTTAGCGGCTGCACAAGCCAAAAACGACCTCGATAACGAGAAGAGGATTGAAAAAATTGTCCTACAGCAAACCATGGGGAGAAAGTACTTCTCCCTTGATCCTGAACCTTTTCCTGGCAAACTACCGAAAAAGTTTAGTTCATCTGACTTACCAAAGTTTAAAGCCACGGACAATCCCCGTGATCATCTATTGAGCTTTGTGAATGCCATGAACTTGAAAGGCGTGGACAAGTCCATGTATTTACCTGCCTTTCCTTTGTCCTTGGAACCTGTGCCGCTCAAATGCTACTATCACCAGGACCCTAAGCTCTTCCCCACCTAGGAAGACTTTGTCAATGTCTTCATCAAGCAATACTCGTCGAACATGGATTTTCAAGTCACCATGCGCGAGCTGGAAGTTTTCTTCTAAAAGAAAAATGAGGGTTTCACAACCTACTTTTCTAGATGGAGGGATCAGGCGGCCTAGCTAATCAATAGGCCTCCCGAAACAGAATTGGTCCAAAAATGCATTGACAACCTGGACCCGGCCTACAGACAGCACCTTAGGTACCTGGGACTTGACACTTTCAAAAGAGTTTATGATGTGGGAATAAAGATCGAGGACGACCTCGCCAAAACCATACAAAGCAAACCCACATATAAAAACAATACCTATAACAGGGGTAACACATCCCAAGCCCAAGAAGTCCATGCTGTAGAAGAGACTCCCGCCCGAAGAAGCCCTGGAAGATGGGTCCGAGACCGAAAGTTTGCCCCACTCGGGTCGACTTTGGTACAAGCCTTTGAAAGATTAACTAATCAAGGAAAGTTGAGACCTATAGGCCCCACCCGTGACCCTCCTGTCAAGGGCAAATATTGGGTCGAAGGTACTTACTGCAAATTCCATCAAGGAAATGGGCATGACACTGAAAGCTGCTGGAATCTGAAACATACGATCCAGGACATGATAGAGGATGAAGTGATACCTCTCCCTAACGTTGGCAAACCCAACAACAACAAAAGCCCACTCGGCTCTTGTCACATCTCCCTCGACCAACCAGAGAACTTCGACCCCACGGTGTACATTACGCCTCAAGGTGCACCACTCGCTGTGGTCCCTATGGATCGAATCGAGAGAGAAGTGTGCGGTGTGTGGGATGATGATGCTGAAGACATTTACCTATCTCAAGTGTCGGGCCAGGACCTCTTTACTGAAACTTGGCCCGGGTATGCTCTCATTGACACCACCCCTCAGGAGCCCGAGGTCGACAACCTCACCCGATCCGGAAGGATATACCAACCGGATATTCACCCACCTCCTATGGACGATATCCCAGTTAGGCAAACTCCTGAGAATGGACGGCACGCCACCGTCGCGGAAGTCATTGAAAATCCTCTCTTGAAACAACTAAAAAGAACTAAAGCCGAAATTACCATCTGGGATCTCATGTGTACTTCAAAGGAACATCGCGAAAAGCTTATTCGCTCACTCGACCTCATCTCAGTACCTACAGATATCACACCTGACTCATTGGTTAGCCATGTCACGAGAGATGCCGGAAAAAAGGCCATAGTTTTCACTGACAAAGACTTGCCCAAAGAGGGGGGTGCTCACAACAAAGCCCTTTATCTAGTGGTTGGATGCAAAGGACAAAACATCCCCCTAGCGCTTGTAGATAACGGTTCGGCGGTCAATGTTTGCCCATTGCGAACCGCCCATTGCTTGGGGCTAGGAAATGATGACTTCCAAACCTCCACGCAAGGGGTACGAGCTTATGATAACTCCCGAAGGCCTGTGTTGGGAAAAATCAACCTCACCATACAAACCGGGCCTGTGGCACGCACCACGGAGTTTCAAATAATTGACATCAAGCCCACTTTCAACCTCCTCTTGGGGCGACCTTGGCTCCATGACTTAGGAGGTGTGGCTTCTACCTTGCACCAAATGGTTAAACTTAACCATAACGGGGTAATACTAGAAATCCGCGCCCCTCCTCTCGACGTCAGTTGTACTATGGTTGGAACGGCCGAAACTGCAGACGACCGTTACGGGTTTCAAATGGAAGAAACAATCCAGTTCATCGAAGATTATGATCCAGCATTCCTAGACCCGCATGCATCCCGAGTCATCGCTAGAATGCTGTTAGCTCAAGGTTATTTCCCTGGAACCCCATTGGGCATAAGGAAGAAGGAATGCACATTACATCCTTTACCCAACAAATCTACTCCCTTTGGCTTAGGCTATGAACCAACGGAGGAAGATATTGCTGACCGCCTGTCTACGCCTTAACAAAGCCAAACAAACCACCCTCCTTCCCCCATATCAAAGAACCCTTAACGGGATGTTCGTTCGGGAAGGAGAAGGGCACCCATGCTGTGATTTCCCTGAACCCTTCGTTCAAGATGGCTTGCTAAAACCAGGATATGAAATCTTCCATGACTTTCACACCTTGGATGAGGCACCCCACCTCACCAAGACTAAAACAACTGAAATATTGGTTGACCAGGCTCTATGGACATTGTTTAACGAATCGAGGACTATGGAGGACGAGACTGTGACGACTACCCTAGCTTTACAAGATGAAGGTTTCGATCCAACCCGGTTAATCGCTCCTGCATCAACACTAGAAGAGATCGAGAACGGATGGGTGAAGACATATCAGTTGGTCAATGCAAAAGGAATAGTATTCAAGATGAGTACCGCTGAAGGACCAAAGTTTTACGAGACTAAACCCAAGGCTTGAGCCACATAGAGTACCTCAATAAAAAGCGCCTAGTAGTTCTTTAGATTGGTAGAAAAATAATAAAGACTTTAGATGGTCCTAAGACCCCTTAGAATATAGGTCAAGTTTATTTCAGTGTGTTTTCCTTACTTTCCAAATTAATAAAGGCGTAATATTTCTCCTAAAAATTCTAACACTAAGTAAACACCAAATGTACTTGCGAAATACAAAAATAAAGAGGCGGCCCACTCTAGGTCCAACAAACGAGGCCCGCTCGTTCTTGAAATAGTGCCATGGGAACCAAATTCCCGAAACCCACAAAATAAACCGTACTCTCCCCTTCACATCCCTAAAACATAAAAGTCAACCAGTATCATCATAAAAGTCAATCCATGCAACCCAAAGAAATCAAAGGAAATCAAAATCCAAAACAATGCAAATGTTACAAAAAAAAACAGATTCATAAAACATAATTCCATCATACCCTTCACTAACGACACGCACCTCAACCCACCCAAAAGCCTACACAAAGATCTTCATATCTTCCACACCCTAACTCCATTTTTAAAGCCGTTTCGAGTCACGGATAGAAAAAATAATCCGGACAAAAATGCATCTCACACTAACAGTCAAAAAAGCCTCCGAAATAGCCTCAAAATCAATTTTTATACAAAAAAGGGCATAGCACTAAAACAAAAAAATGAAATAAATGCAAGAACACGTGAAGCAAAACGTCAAAAATGACCGCCAGAAATCATTTTCAGCGCCCAGGGCTGGGCGCCGAAATCTTTGACGCCCCAGCCTGGGCGTTGAAACTCTCTGCCTGCCTAAATTTTTTTAAAGTGCACGTCATTTTATCCGCACATAACGGAAAAATAACGAACACTTGGGGGGTACAACACGTATCCAAATAGGCTCACCAAAAAATATAGCCATACAAAAAGTAGTCGAATTTCATTTTTTACGCGACTTACGGCAAACAAAAAACGGCAGACGAAAATAATGATAATACTTCACTCATTTGACCGGTTAAGTAATATGCTACCACCTCAGGGCATATCTATTAAAATCTGGCATCCTAGAACTTATTCTAGCTAGAACTACGCGCGACCTGATTCTGACAAGATACGTAGGCAATCCTTACCAAAGATTCGGTCCAATCAAAAAAACAAACATACATAAATTGTGCAAAAAGTGTTAGACATATAAAAATATGAAAAAGGGAGGAGAAAGAAAAAATGAAAATGAAAAAATAAAATACGCCTTTATTGAAAAATAATAAGAAGGAAAACAAAGTGCTAAGAAATGAAAAAACAAACACAAGTGAAATAAATAAAGGGCACCTACACCCTAGCAAGAACTACACTACTCTAGTTCTTCCGGATCATCAAATAAAGTCTTGTAGATGGAAATGTTCGCAGGGTCCACCCCCACAGTCTTCTGCGCTGCCCCTATATCAATCTCCATAAGAACCGGCTCCGGGACACTAACTTCCAAAGATGCCAAGGCTTCAGAAACATTCTCAGTTATAGCCCGCTCAGCCTCAAGGGCACAGACAATGGTGGGAGAAGGATTATTATCATCAACTAGACTAGCCACTGTTTCTACAGGCGGCTGAGCCTTCCTAACCCATACATTGTTCCGGCGACGATCTTCGCGAGAGCTTGCATTTCTTTTAACAACAGCAGGCCTCTTCATGTTAGGCATCTTTTTAGGCCTGAAACTGGAACGGGGAGGAACTTCCTTTCGCTTTCGATCAAGACGAGCTTTCACAGTCTTAATACCATGAGTACGAGGTTTGACAGAATCAGGACACTCATACTTAACACGAATACGAGGTATCAAAAGCTCAGCCGGCTCCCCACTTCGAGCCTCGGTCCTCACAGCTTTATCATCGGAGCTCATCCACAACTTGTAGTTTTCAGAAAGACCCACAAAACTATTTGTAGTTACGGCCCAACGCGGGAGACCATCATAATACTTATCCCACGCTTGAACCCGTGCTTGTGAAAAGGCCGCTACTTTAGGTGGTACCGTATCAGAAAAAGGGATAGTCTGCCTTAAACCGTATTGACGCATGACTCGGTAAGGGAAAATATAAATGGGCCGAGATTGCCCCAACAAAGAAACATAAACCGATGCATCAGAACCCCCCGTCATAGTAGTTAAACCCCACCATGGTACCACCCATTTAATAGAACAGATGCCATAAGTAAAAAAGGAGGCCCATTCGGCCTCGTCCTGGCCTTGGTGCAAATATTTTCGGTTACCCAAGGCTATAGGGCGATAATGTTTAGGATCGGCAGGAGCTTCCAAAAGCCTAAGCCGTTCCACGAGCCAAATCTGCAAAAAACGGGTACGATCAAAAAATAATAATAAAAAGCAAACGGTTCCTGGGGCGCAGTTTCAACGCCCAGGACCAGGCGCCGATAATTCCAGCGCCCAGCCCTGGGCGCTGAAACTCAGCCCCAAGGCAGGACGAATAAAAAATATGTATGCAAAAAAATTGTGTATGTGCGCAAGAAAAAATCGATTACCTGCAGTAATAGGGGGCTTCCCTTAAAATATTCAGATTTGGCATCCTTCTTCAGCTCATCCGCACTCAGCAAAGTCTCGGCAACAACCAACGGCATAATAGAATAGCAACTTTCCATCTGGCTAATCAAGAGAATCAACCTTATATCACCGAACTCACCATTGTTATTCGACAGCAAATAATGATTCAACAAGAAAAATACAAGGGCTCGAATATTCAATTTCTGTTCGACATGACGAAAGCAAGGAGTAATTAAAACATAGCAAAGAAAGAAGGAAATTGAGAGTGATGGAAAATAGGGACGTATCTAGCCTCTATATATAGCTGAACGCATCAAGTGACATCCTGATCCCATTCGGAAACGCGTTAAGAAATCCGAAAGTCAAAATTCGCCAGGAAAGGACTTTCAGCGCCCGAAGCTGGGCGCCGAAATAATTAACGCCCAGCCTTGGGCGCCGAAAATGCAGCCCAAGGCCCAGATTCACAAAACGCGGAATAGGAAAAGGCTTAAAACCGTGTTGCTAGACACGAGGCCCTATGTACAATTAAGATCAAGCCCAAAAGCACCTGTAAGCTCCCAAATAGCAAAAATGAATGGTAAAACTTGGTCGAAACTTAGACTTGTCTCAAGGAAATATATATGTACACTTTTCAAAACAA
This sequence comes from Spinacia oleracea, assembly GCF_020520425.1. Taxonomy (NCBI): domain Eukaryota; kingdom Viridiplantae; phylum Streptophyta; class Magnoliopsida; order Caryophyllales; family Amaranthaceae; genus Spinacia; species Spinacia oleracea. Next base: position 52,202,367 of record NC_079487.1, read on the forward strand.
AAAATATCAAGATCATTCTTCGAAACACCAAAAATGTTGTTAAGTCGTTGGTTTCTCAAATAAAAAATGTTTGTCTGTCAAAGGATTAAATCGGGCCAAGCTAAACCGGATGATATTAAACCTTGTCGCCCAAAGACTGAAGTTGCACCCCATGACTTCGCCAAAATAGCACACTACTATGAAGGGTCGCTCGCACATACCAGCACGACCCCAAACATGATTAAAAGACGTTATGAAGTATACGAAAAATGACTAACAAAGCCCAAGTGCTTGGGGGCTCGCGAAAAGTATACTCCAACAGAGAGCGCGCAATCAAAATCACATCCCCGGGCTGCGCTATACGCTTTCCCATGTTTGGATGATCTTAAAAGAACAGGTTCGACCTCAGAAAAGGGTCGTCATGGACATTTGTACATGGTCCTCTGATCAAAGACCAAGTAGTGGCAAAAATGGAGCCATAAAGACTAGCTCAAAACCACGAAAGCAGACGGTCGCAAGACAAAGGTCCGTCTGAACACGTTGTCAGCCCACGTTCAAGTTGCAACTAAATTCGAGCATTCCTCGAAAGAATTCGCTCTTGCAAGAATGAACAAAAGAAATTCTCAAAAAAATAAATCACAATGAACAAAAAATAGAGACTTGCCCACCTCAATCAGGCAAGATCGCGCCGCAAACCACGCAAGTTCCAAATCAAGGAAAAAACGAATTCAGGGATGTCCACCCTTAGCGGACAGGGCTCGCCCACCTTCAGCGGGCGGGGTCTGCGTCACTAGCCGCGCTGGTCCTCAGTTTTCCAAAAATGAAATTTTCAAAATTCAAGATGAAACAAGCTCGCCATCTCTAGCCGGTGGGGTCTACGTCACAAGCCGTGTAGGTCCTTATTTTCAAATTTCAAGAATAGATTCGTCGACTTCTATCGGACGGGGTGTCCACCCTTAGCGGAAAGGTTCGCCATCTTTAGCCGGCGGGGTCTACGTCACAAGCCGCGTAGGTCCTTATTTTCAAATTTCAAAAACAAGATTCGTCCACTTTTTCGGACGGGGCGTCCACCCTTAGCGGACAGGCTCGCCATCTTTAGCCGGCGGGGTCTACGACACAAGCCGCGTAGGTCCTTACTCGCTGCAGCGATAACTTTTTCTAGTTTTCCCTTTTCCAAAAATTAAAAGGATTGGTTTTCCGTTTTTTCCAAAAAAGAGCAATGTGCTGCATTTTCCTTCGTTTTACGTCCCATAAAAACAAGGGGGTTTTCTCGTTTAGCTAGCCCTGATAATGAGAATCTTTAAAAACAATTTTTTTACTTAGTGGTTGGGCTTGGCCAGGCCCAATTACACTCTATAGCTTTGATTTCGAAAACATATGTAACTACTCCCAATGACAAAGTGAGGGAGTTTCTACGCACCTTTAGATCCTTCCAATGAAAAAGTGAGGAAGTTTCTATACTATCCGTTGACAAATCCCAATGACACGTGAGGGATATGTCGACACTTCAAGTGATGACCCTTAAGTCAAATGTTATCACTCGAGGGCTCGTGAGACCCTCGCAAAAGCAGGTCACCATGACTTGTGTGGCGCACTCCGTCTAATACTTTGACCATCATCTTACTCCAAGACTCAGTCAAAGTGGGGGCTAACTGTAGACACCTACTTTTGTCCCCATTCCCGAAAGGAAAGGTTCGATGATGAAAACGTAAATCTCCACTTGACAACGCATCTCCTATAAAATAACGAATCTCGATTCCTCTTTTCATTTCAGAATTAGGAAACCTGCTATTTATAGAAACCTTCTATTTATGGAAACCTGCTAAAAATAATAACTGCCGTAATGGGTAGTTGTTAAAAGTGGCAAGTCATAAAAGATAGAAACCTGTCAGAATTAGGTGTTGCACTCCAACATAAATCCTAAATGAGATAGAAATTGCGAGAGAATCCTATTCCTAATACGATTCGAAAATAAGGGTTACGTATTAATTAAAATCATAACGAGCCTAGAGTTCGTAACGGGCCCAGACGCATCCCGTCACAAGGTTAATACGCACTAAAAGACTCAATTATATCTCAAATACTCCGGATTCTAGGAATCCGAATCTGACTAAGAAAAACAGCCCAGATCCTATTTTCAACGCCTGGCTCTGGGCGCCGAAACATTCGGCGCCTAGGCCTGGGCACTGAAAATACCTGGTACGTGTTTTTTCTAATTCCTCGTGGATTAGAGTTCTGCAATTCTATCTTTCCACGAACTCTTTTCTATAAATAGGGCCTTAAGTTCGACGTGAAAAGAACACAACACACAATTATTATTCTGAGTATTGACTCTAAACCCCTAAGCCTAAGCCTCACGCTGCAAAACTGATCACGCGTTCTGTCGCAATCGATCCATAAATCGAACAGAACGTATCCCGTCCCATAGTTTGAGATTCGTTAAATAAAAGGAGAAATAGCAAAGTCAAAGTGGTTAGTTGTCTGAGAACCGTGACGCACCTCTCAAGGGTGCGTCGTAATGTGTCCCTTTTCCATGGTTTAATTGCTTTCCTCGCCCTTTTATGAACTGTTAAACTAACTAAAATTTGATTGTTCGATCACGCTTAATAAATATGATATTTTTAGGAAAATGGATTATCATGCTAGGTCCCTTAAAACAATCTAAATCAGATAATCGCGCTCGATCTAGTACTATATGTTGCACATTATTAAAATCAACTCAGATTAGTTTAATAGTTAACGCATGTCCCTTCAATTATTTATTCTGAGCTAGTAAGGATATCCTGCCTCTGGAGTTATCGAAGAGCGAGTACTCCTCTCGGTAGTTACAGTCCCCCGAACCCTGAATCTCTACCCTGCGGGTGTACGTTGAGCGATCCCCACCACCAGGGATCACAAGGGAACCTACGACCGTCGTGGTCAAACATAATTGCACTCCCTTTATGTCACGATAACCGGGTTTTGTCAGTTTTTCTCATTGTCGTTAAAAACTGAATGGCGACTCCTATATTACTAGTCAATTGGGTGTAAACTCATAGGAAATCCAATTACACTTGATTTGACAAAAAGAAGTGTCACACCCACGAGGGACGAGGTCACGCATTAGCCTCGTGCTTTTTCGACCCCCTCACAGAGTTACTTAAACTGACACATCAGAACCCCCTGTCATAGTAGTCAAACCCCACCACGGTACCACCCACTTAATTGAACAGATACCATGAGTAAAAAAGGAAGCCCACTCGGCCTCGTCCTGGCCTCGGTGCAAAAACTTTCGGTTACCCAAGCCTATAGGACGATAATGTTTAGGATCGGCAGGAGTTTCTAAAAGCCTGAGTCGTTCCATGAGCCAAATCTGCAAAAAACGGGTACGATCAGATCAAAAAATATAATAAATAAGCAAACGAAACCTGGGGCGCAGTTTCAACGCCCAGGACCAGGCGCCGAAAATTCTAACGCCTAGCCCTGGGCGCTGAAACTCAGCTCCAGGCAGGACGAGTAAAAATATGTAAAAAAAATATATATGTGCGCAAAGGAAAGGTCGATTACCTGCAGCAATAGGGGGCTCCCCTTAAAATATTCAGATTTGGCATTCTTCTTCAACTCATCCGCACTCAGCAAAGTCTTGGCGACAACCAACGACATAATAGAATAACAATTTCCATCTGGCTAATCAAGGGGATCAACCTTATGTCACCGAACTCACCATTGTTATTCGACAGCAAATAATGATTCAACAAGCAAAATACAAGGGCTCGAATGTTCAATTTCTGTTCCGTCATATTTTTACTAGGCCTAAAGTGATGTTTTACAAGCTTTGCCAAATTAACCTCATCACCTACAACAAACTCAGCAAGCATGTTAGCATCTAGTCCTAGGAAAGCACCTATGGTTGTTTTACCCTCTTCAATGGTGCTAGGGGTGGCAGGAGTAGCATTAGTAGGATAACCAAAGATCGCAGCAAATTCATCTGGCAAAGGACATATTTCATTGCCCCGAAAAACAAAAACACGGTGATCAGAATCCCAAAAGCTCAGGGCTGCATACAGAAAGTTATAATCAATATTAATTTGTTGTAAGCCTAAAAGTGCCTCTAAATGGTATTCTTTCAACAAATCCTTTTCTGTAGGAGTAAGGGCTCTTAGCCAACGCCTAACAGCTCGTTGGAGGGAGAAGGGAGGAATTGACATGACAAAAGCAAGGAAGAATTAAAGCTAAGCAATTACAAGATAGAAGAAGGTTGAGAGTGATGGAAAAGAGGGACGTATCTAACCCCTATATATAGCTGAAGACATCAAGTGACATCCTGATCCCATTCGGAAACGCGTTAAGAAATCTGAAAACCAAAAATCGCCAGGAAAAGACTTTCAGCGCCCACGGCTGGGCGCCGAAATGAATAACGCCTAGCCTTGGGCGCTGAAAATGCAGCCCAAGGCTCGGATCTCACAAAACGCGGAACAGGAAAGGAATTAAAACCGTGTTGGTAGACACGAGGCCCTATTGAAATCAAGATCAAAGCCCAAAAGCACCTTTAGCACCCAAATAGTGAAAATGAATGTTAAAATTTGTCGAAACATAGACTCGTCTCAAGGAATATATGTGTACACTTTTCAAAACGAATATAAGCAAAATAAATATCAAGGTCATTCTTCGAAACACCAAAAAATAAAATTATTAAGTCGTTGGTTTCCCAAATAAAAAATGTCTGTTTGTCAAACGATTAATCTGGGCCAAGCTAAACCGGATATTATTGGAAAATAAACTTTGTCGCCTGGAAAATGAAGTCGCACTCCACGACTTCGTCAAAATAGCATACCACTATAAAGGTCGCTCGCACATACGAGCACGACCCCAAACATGATTAAAGGACGTTATAAAATACGTACCTCTCTTGGCAAGAAATGACCGTCAAGCCCGAGTGCTTGGGGGCTCGAAAGAAAATATATACTCCAACAAAGAGTGTGCAAAGTTAAAATCATATTCCCGGACTACGCTATACACAGTCCCATGTTTGGATAATCTCAAAAGAAGAAAAAAAAACGGATTTTGACCTCAGAGTAAAGGTCGCCGTTGATACTTGTACATGGTCCTCGGATGAAAGACCAAGTGGTGGCAAAAAATCGAGCCGTAAAGACTAGCTCAAAACCACAAAAGAAAACGATCATAAGACAAAGGTCCGTCTAAGCCCGTTGTCAACCCACATTCAGGTTACAGCTAAGTCCGAGCATCCCTCGAAAGAATTCGCTCTTGTAAGAATGAATAAAAGAAATTCTCGAAAGAAATCACGATAGGAATTTGCCCATCTTCAGTTGGCGAGATCGCGTCACGAACCACGCGAGTTCCAAATCGAAAAAACGAATTCAGGGACGTCCACTCTCAGTGGACAGGGCTCGCCCACCCTCAGCGGGCGGGGTCTGCGTCACTAGCCGCGCAGGTCCTCAGTTTTCGAAAAATAGAATCTTCAAAAACAAAATAAAACAAGCTCGCCATCTTCAGCCGGCGGGGTCTACGTCACAAACCGCGTAGGTCCTTATTTTCAAAAAGCACAAACAAACTTCAAAATAGATTCGTCCACTTCTATCGGACGGGGTGTCCACCCTTAGCGGACAGATTCGCCATCTTCAGCCGGCGGGGTCTACGTCACAAACCACGTAGGTCCTTATTTTCAAATTTCAAAACAGATTCGTCCACTTCTATCGGACGGGGTGTCCACCCTCAGCGGACGGGCTCGCCATCTTTAGCCGGCGGGGTCTGCGCCACTAACCGCGCAGGTCCTTAGTCGCTGTAGCAATAACTTTTTTCGGTTTTCCCTTTTTCCAAAAATTAAAGGATTGGTTTTCCGTTTTTCCAAAAAAGAGCGATGTGTTGGATTTTCCTTCGTTTTACGTCCCATAAAAACAAGGGGGTTTTCTCGTTTAGCTAACCCTGAAAATGAGAATCTTTAAAAACATTTTACCTCGTGATTGGGCTTGGCCAGGACCAATTACACTTTATAGCTTTGATTCCGAAAACATCTGTAGCTACTCCCAATGACAAAGTGAGGGAGTTTCTACGCATCTTTAGATACTTCCAATGACGAGTGAGGGAGTTTCTATACTATCCGTTGACAAATCCCAATGACACGTGAGGGATATGTCAACACTTCAAGTGATGACCCTTAAGTCAAATGTTATCACTGGGGGGCTCGTGAGACCCTCGCAAAATAAGTCACATACACCATGGCTTGCGTGACGCACTCCGTCTAGTACTTTGACCATCGTCTCATCCCGAGACTCAGTCAAAGTGGGGGCTAACTGTAGACACCTACTTTTGTCCCCATTCCCGAAAGGGAAGGTTCGATGATGAGAACATAAAATCTCCACTTGGCAACGCATCTCCTATAAAATAACAAATTTCAATCACCCTTTTCATTTCACCAGAAACCTGCTATTTATAGAAACCTGCTATTTATGAAAACCTGCTAAAAATAGTAACTGCCGTAATGGGTAGTTGTTAAAAGTGGCAAGTCATAAAATATAGAAACCTGTCAGAATTAGGTGTTGCACTCCAACATAAATCCTAAATGAGATAGAAATTGCAAGAGGAATCCTATTCCTAATATGATTCGAAAATAAGAGTTACGTATTAATTAAAATCCTAACGAGCCTAGAGTTCGTAACGGGCCCAGACGCATTCCGTCATAAAGTTAATACGCGCTAAAAGACTCGGATAATTCTTAAAGACTCCGTATTCTACGAGTCCAAATCTGACAAGGAAATACGGCCCAGACCCTATTTTCAACGCCTGGCTCTGGGCGCCAAAATCTTCGGCGCCCAGCCCTGGGCGCTGAAATTACCTGGGTACGTGTTCTTTCCTAATTCTCCTTGGATTAGAGCTCTAAAATTCTATCTTTCCACGAATTCTTTTCTATAAATATAGCCCCAAATTCGACGTGAAGGAAACACAAACAATTCATATTCTGAGTATTGACTCCAACCCCTAAGCCTAAGCCTCATGCTGCGAAATTGATCCCGCGTTCTGTCGCAATCGATCCAAAAATCGAACAGAACGTATCCTGTCCCTTGTAGCTGAAGAATTAAGCCTGGAAACTTGAGATTCGTTAAATAAAAGGAGAAATAGCAAAGCCAAAGTGGTTAGTTTTCTGAGAACCATGATGCACCTCTCAAGGGTGCGTCGTAATGTGTCCCTTCGCATGATTTAATTGCTTTCCTCGCCCTTTTATAAAACTGTTAAACTATTTAATCTGATTGTTCTATCACGCCTAATAAAGATAATATTTTGGGAAATTGTGAAGGAAATAATGCCCTTGTTCCAAGTATGCATATAATATTAAGTCTAATAAATGAGGTTCAGTATTAATTAACAAGTTAATAATTCAGTGAGATCAAGTGAGCTGAATGCCTAGCTAGAGGCCGCTTCAGTTCAAGTGGAATTAATGATATTAATCCACAGCTTACTCTTGACTGAAACCGTAGGGTCACACAAATAGTACGTAAACGGATCAAGTATTTAATGGCATTAAATACTCCATATATGGATATTCGGAATCGACGGATCTTGGTTTCAGTGGGAGCTGAGATCGTCACAAGCAAGTGAATACTCCGGAAACGATGATATTGCCGGAAACGGAAATATGGATCGTATCGAAAATATAAATATTATCCAAGTCGTAGATGTTGCCGGAAACGGAAACATGGTACGTATCGGAAAATATTATCGGAAATGGAAATATTGATGGAATCAGAAATATTGCCGAAAACGGAAATATTGTCAGAATCGGAAATATTATCGGAATCGGAAAATAATTCCGGAAACGGAAATATTAAATATTTGTTCGAAACGGAAATTAATTCCGGAATCGGAAATATTAAATATTGTTCGTATCGGAAATGAATTCCGGAACCGGGAATTTAATCGGAAGCGTATCGTACGAATTAGCATCGGACGAGGCCTGCCGGACGAAGGCCCAGCACGAAGCCGGGCCATCGCCCAGCAAGCCAAACGCGCGCCACACGCCCAGCCAAGGCAGCGCCCAGGCCCACCGCAAGGCAGGCCCAGCGCGCGCCAAGGCCACTGCTGTGTGGGCCTCGTGGCGTGGGCTGCTGCTCGCACGCACGCGCATGGGCGGCCCTCGTGGCTGCCGTGCGTGTGTGTGTTTGTGTTCATGCACGATTCCTAAAGTTATTAGGATTTGGTATATGATTAAATTCCTATTCCTAAAAGGATAAATTAATTAATTAGAGTTCTTATAGGATTCTAAGTTTAATTAATTCGTATCCTACTAGGATTCCAATTCCCTTTCCATTCCTCTATAAATAAGAGCCTTGGGTCATAATTTATAGACACAATTGAAGTATTCAAAGGGTAAGTTTTTTAAAGAAAAATCAGCCATACACTTGCAAACACAATAGCCGAAATTCCTAGTAACCTTAAGGGCGATTCTAGTTAGTCTAACTTGAGGCGGATCCGGGCGTACTGTGGACTATCTACGGAGGGACGACATTTGGAGTCCTAAAGACTTGTTCTTGTTCGGTTCGGGCGCAACTAGGGACTGTGAGGGGGTCGAAAAAGCACGAGGCTAATGCGTGACCTCGTCCCTGGTGGGTGTGACGATTCTTTTTATTCAATCAAGTGTAATTGGATTTCCTGTGAGTTTACACCCAATTGACTAGTAATATAGGAGTCGCCATTCAGTTTTTAACGACAATGAGAAAAACTGACAAAACCCGGTTATCGTGACATATAGGGAGTGCAATTATGTTTGACCACGACGGCCGTAGGTTCCCTTGTGATCCCTGGTGTGGGGATCTCTCAACATACACCCGCAAGGTAGAGATTGAGGGTTCGGGGGACTGTAACTACCGAGAGGAGTACTCGCTCGTCGATAACTCCAGAGGCAGGATATCCTTAGTAGCTCAGCATAAATAATTGAAGGGACATGCGTTAACTATTAAACTAATCTGAGTTGATTTTAGCAATATGCAACATATAGTACTAGATCGATCGCGGTTATCTGATTTAAATAGCATTAAGGGACCTAGCATGATAATCCAATTTCCCAAAAACATTATATTTGTTAGGCGTGGTAGAACAATCAGATTTAGTTAGTTTAACAGTTCATAAAAAGGGCGAGGAAAGCAATTAAATCATCGAAAAGGGACACATTACGACGCACCCTTGAGAGGTGCGTCACGGTTCTCAGAAAACTAACCACTTTGACTTTGATATTTCTCCTTTTTATTTAACGAATCTCAAATTATGGGACAGGATACGTTCTGTTCGATTTATGGATCGATTGCGACAGAACGCGTGAACAATTTCGCAGCGTGAGGCTTAGGCTTAGGGGTTTAGAGTCAATACTCAGAATATAATTGTGTGTTCTTTTTCACGTCGAATTCGGGGCTGTATTTATAGGGAAGAATTCGTGGAAAGATAGAATTGCAGAGTTCTAATCCATAAAGAATTAGGAAAAAACACGTAAGTGGGTGGTACCATGGTGGGGTTTGACTACTATGACAGGGGGTTCTGATGTATCGGTTTATGTTTCCTTGTTGGGGCTATCTCGTCCCATTTATATTTTCCCTTACCGAGTCATGCGTCAATATGGTTTAAGGCAGACTATCCCCTTTTCTGATACGGTACCACCTAAGGTAGCGGCCTTTTCACAAACACGGGTTCTAGCGTGGGCTAGGTATTACGATGGTCTCCCGCGTTGGGCCGTAGCTACAAATGGCTTTGTGGGTCTTTCTGAAAACTACAAGTTGTGGATGAGTTCCGATGATAAAGATGTGAGGGCCGAGGCTCGTAATGGGGAGCCGGATGAGCTTTTGCTACCTCGTATTCGTGTTAAGTATGAGGGTCCTGATTCTGCCAAACCTCGTACCTATAGTATTAAGATTGTGAAAGCTCGTCCTGATCGAATGCGAAAGGAAGTTCCTCCCCGTTCCAGTTTCAGGCCTAAAAAGATGCCTAACATGAAGGGGCCTGCTGTTGTTAAAAGAAATGCAAGCTCTCGCACAGATCGTCGCCGGAACAATGTATGGGTTAGGAAGGCTCAGCCGCCTGTAGAAACAGTGGCTAGTCTAGTTGATGATAATAATCCTTCTCCCACCACTATCTGTGCCCTTGAGGCTGAGCGGGCTATAACTGAGAATGTTTCTGAAACCTTGGCATCTTTGGAAGTTAGTGTCCAGGAGCCGGTTCTTATGGAGATTGATATTGGGGCAGCGCAGAAGACTGTGGGGGTGGATTCTGCGAACATTGCCCTCTACAAGACTTTATTAAGTGGGTGGTACCATGGTGGGGTTTGACTACTATGACAGGGGGTTCTGATGTATCGGTTTATGTTTCCTTGTTGGGGCTATCTCGTCCCATTTATATTTTCCCTTACCGAGTCATGCGTCAATATGGTTTAAGGCAGACTATCCCCTTTTCTGATACGGTACCACCTAAGGTAGCGGCCTTTTCACAAACACGGGTTCTAGCGTGGGCTAGGTATTACGATGGTCTCCCGCGTTGGGCCGTAGCTACAAATGGCTTTGTGGGTCTTTCTGAAAACTACAAGTTGTGGATGAGTTCCGATGATAAAGATGTGAGGGCCGAGGCTCGTAATGGGGAGCCGGATGAGCTTTTGCTACCTCGTATTCGTGTTAAGTATGAGGGTCCTGATTCTGCCAAACCTCGTACCTATAGTATTAAGATTGTGAAAGCTCGTCCTGATCGAATGCGAAAGGAAGTTCCTCCCCGTTCCAGTTTCAGGCCTAAAAAGATGCCTAACATGAAGGGGCCTGCTGTTGTTAAAAGAAATGCAAGCTCTCGCACAGATCGTCGCCGGAACAATGTATGGGTTAGGAAGGCTCAGCCGCCTGTAGAAACAGTGGCTAGTCTAGTTGATGATAATAATCCTTCTCCCACCACTATCTGTGCCCTTGAGGCTGAGCGGGCTATAACTGAGAATGTTTCTGAAACCTTGGCATCTTTGGAAGTTAGTGTCCAGGAGCCGGTTCTTATGGAGATTGATATTGGGGCAGCGCAGAAGACTGTGGGGGTGGATTCTGCGAACATTGCCCTCTACAAGACTTTATTTGATGATCCGGAAGAACTAGAGTTGTGTAGTTCTTGTTAGGGTGTAGGTGCCCTCTATTTATTTCGGTTGTGTTTGTTTTTATTCTTAGCACTTTGTTTTCCTTCTAATTATTTTTCAATAAAGGCGTATTTTTATTTTTCATTTTCATTTATTTTTGTTTCTCCTCTTTTTTATGTTTTTATATGTCTAACACTTTTGCACAAAGAATATGTTTTTTTTAATTGGACCGAATCCTTGGTAAGGATTGCCTACGTATCTTGTCAGAATCAGGTCGCGCGTAGTTCTAGCTTTAGAATAAGTTCTAGTATGCCGGATTTCGGTAGATATGCCCTGAGGTAGATATGCCGTTTTTTTTTTTTTTTTTTTTTTTTTCCATAAGTCGCGTAAAATATGAAATTCGACTAATTTGTATGGCTATATTTGTGGTAAGCCTATTTGGATACGTACTGTACCCCCCCAAGTGTTCGTTATTTTTCCGTTGTGTGCGGATAAAATGAAGAGCACTTCTGAAAAGAAATTTTTTTGGCAGGTAGAGAGTTTCAACGCCCAGGCTGGGGCGTCAGAAATTTCGGCGCCCAGCCCTGGGCGCTGAAAATGATTTCTGGCGGTCGTTTTTGACGCTTTGCTTCACATGTTCTTGCATTTATTTCTTTTTTTTGTGCCTTGATTTCTTGCTCGTATTTAAAGTCAATTTTGAGGCTATTTTGGAGGCTTTTTTGACTGTTAGCGTGAAATGCATTTTTGTCCGGATTAATTTTTTCTATTCGTGGCTCAAAACAGTTTCGAAAATGGAGTAAGGGTGCGGAAGTTATGAAGATCTTTGTGTAGGCTTTTGAGGTGGGTTGAGGTGCGTGTCGTTTTTGAAGAATTGGTGGGGGTTATATTTTATTAATTCCCTTTTAAGCAACATTTGCTTTCGTTTTGGATTTTGATTTCCTTTGACTTCTTTGGGTTGTATGGGTTGATTTTTATGGTTACACTAGTTGACTTTTATGTTTTGGGGATATGAATGGGATGGTGCGGTTTATTTTGCGGGTTTCGGGAATTGGTTCCCATGGCACTATTTCAAAACCGAGTGGGCTTTGTTTGTTGGGCCTAGAGTGGGCCGCCTCTTTATTTTAGTATTTTGCAAGTATATTTGGTGTTTACTTAGTGTTAGAATAAAATCTTTAGGAGAAATATTACGCCTTTATTAATTTGGAAAGTAAGGAAAACACACTGAAACAAACTTGACCTATATTTTTAGGGGTCTTAGGACCATCTAAAGTCTTTATTATTTTTCTACCAATCTAAAGAACTACTAGGCGCTTTTTACTACGGGTGCTCTATGTGGCTCAAGCCTGGGGTTTAGTCTCATAAAACTTCGGTCCTTCACCGGTACTCATCTTGAATTCTATTCCTTTTGTATTGACCCACTGATATGTCTTCACCCATCCGTTCTCGATCTCTTCTAGTGTTGATGCAGGAGAGATTAACCGGGTTGGATTGAAACCTTCATCTTGTAAAGCAAGGGTAGTCATCACAGTCTCGTTCTCCATAGGCCTCGATTCGTTAATCAATGTCCATAGAGCCTGGTTGTCCAATATTTCAGCTATTTTAGTCTTGGTGAGGTGGGGTGCCTCATCCAAGGTGTGGCAGTCATGGAAAATTTCAAATCCGGGTTTTAGCAAGCCATCCTGAACGAAGGGTTCAGGGAAATCGCAGCATGGGTGTTCTTCTCCTTCCCGAACGAACGTCCCGTTAAGGGTTCTTTGATACGGGGGAAGGAGGGTGGTTTGTTTGGCTTTGTTAAGGCGTAGCCCAGACAGGCGGTCAGCAATATCTTCCTCCGTTGGTTCATAGCCTAAGCCAAAGGGAGTAGATTTGTTGGGTAAAGGATGGAATGTGCATTCCTTCTTCCTTATGCCCAATGGGGTTCCTGGGAAATAACCTTGAGCTAGCAGCATTCTAGGGATGACCCGGGATGCATGCGGGTCTAGGAATGCTGGATCATAGTCTTCAATGAACTGGATTGTTTCTTCCATTTGAAACCCATAAAGGTCGTCTGCAGTTTCGGCCGTTCCAACCATAATACAACTGACGTCGAGAGGAGGAGCGCGGATTTCTAGTATTACCCCGTTATGGTTAAGTTTAACCATTTGGTGCAAGGTAGAAGCCACACCTCCTAAGTCATGGAGCCAAGGTCGACCCAAGAGGAGGTTGAAAGTGGGCTTGATGTCGATTATTTGAAACTCCGTGGTGCGTGCCACAGGCCCGGTTTGTATGGTAAGGTTGATTTTTCCCAATACAGGCCTTCGGGAGTTATCATAAGCTCGTACCCCTTGCGTGGAGGTTTGGAAGTCATCGTTTCCTAGCCCCAAGCAATGGGCGGTTCGCAATGGGCAGACATTAACCGCCGAACCATTATCTACGAGCGCTAGGGGGATGTTTTGTCCTTTGCATCCAACCACTAAGTAAAGGGCTTTATTGTGAGCACCCCCCTCTTTAGGCAAGTCTTTGTCAGTGAAAACTATGGCTTTTTCTCCAGCATCTCTCGTGACATGGCTAACCAATGAGTCAGGTGTGATATCTGTAGGTACTGAGATGAGGTCGAGTGAGCGAATAAGCTTTTCGCGATGTTCCTTAGAAGTACACATGAGATCCCAGATGGTAATCTCGGCCTTGGTTCTTTTTAGTTGTTTCAAGAGAGGATTTCAATGACTTCTGCGACGGTGACGTGCCGTCCATTCTCAGGAGTTTGCCTAACTGGGATGTCGTCCATAGGAGGTGGGTGAATATCTGGTTGGTATATTCTTCCGGATCGGGTGAGGTTGTCAACCTCGGGCTCCTAAGGGGTGGTGTCAATGAGAGCATACCCGGGCCAAGTTTCAGTGAAGAGGTCCTGGCCCGACACTTGGGATAGTTAAATATCTTCAGCATCATCATCCCACACACCGCACACTTCTCTCTCGATTCGATCCATAGGGACCACAGCGAGTGGTGCACCTTGAGGTGTAATATACACCGTGGGGTCGAAGTTCTCTGGTTGGTCCAGAGAGATATGACAAGAGCCGAGTGGGCTCTTGTTGTTGTTGGGTTTGCCAACGTTAGGGAGAGGTATCACTTCATCCTCTATCATGTCCTGGATCGTATGTTTTAGATTCCAGCAGTTTTCAGTGTCATGCCCATTTCCTTGATGGAATTTGCAGTAAGTACCTTCGACCCAATATTTGCCCTTGACGGGAGGGTCACGGGTGGGGCCTATAGGTCTCAACTTTCCTTGATTGGTTAATCTTTCAAAGGCTTGTACCAAAGTCGACCCGAGTGGGGCAAACTTTCGGTCTCGGACCCATCTTCCAGGGCTTCTTCGGGCGGGAGTCTCTTCTACAGCATGGACTTCTTGGGCTTGGGATGTGTTACCCCGATTATAGGTGTTGTTTTTATATGTGGGTTTTCAATGACTTTTTGGACCAATTCTGTTTCAGGAGGCCTATTGATTAACTGGGCCGCCTGGTCCCTCCATCTACCAAAGTAGGTTGTGAAACCCTCATTTTTCTTTTGGAAGAGAACTTCCAGCTCGCGCATGGTGACTTGGAAATCCATGTTCGCCGAGTATTGCTTGATGAAGACATTGACAAAGTCTTCCCAAGTGGGGAAGAGCTTAGGGTCCTGGTGATAGTACCATTTGAGCGGCACAGGTTCCAAGGACAAAGGAAAGGCAGGTAAATACATGGACTTGTCCACGCCTTTCAAGTTCATGGCATTCACAAAGCTTAGTAGATGATCACGGGGGTTGTCCGTGGCCTTGAACTTTGGTAAGTCAGATGAACTGAACTTTTCTGGTAGTTTTCCAGGAAAAGGTTCAGGATCGAGGGAGAAGTATTTGCTCCCCATGGTTTGTTGTTGGACCATTTTTTCAATCCTCTTCTCGTTATCGAGGTCATTTTTTGCTTGCGCAGCAGCTAAAGCTTCATTTTCCATTTTCAGTTGGCCCATGAGTTGGGTCATTTGAGCCATCTGCTCTTGCAAATCTTCGATGGACATGTTTGAAGGTGCGAATCGAGGTTGGGGAAGCGGAGATCCTTGAAATGAGGGATGACGGACGGAGCTTGGAGTCACTAAACCTGATGTTGGCGATGTATCTTCGAGACGCACTAACCGTTGATTCCCTGATCGGCACCAAGTGGCAGGACCAGTCTTAGGCATAAGATAAGCTAAAGTTTAGGTTCCCAAAGTTTCAAGCATTACTTAGTCTAGACTTCGACTCTCTCTATTGGTTTTTCACTCTTTCTCTTGTTGGTACACTTTTTAGTTTTTTTTTTCTTTTGGTCATTCTTTGGATTTTCGAAACACTTGCCCGTGTGACATTCATAATTGTTAGCATGTTCGGTTTTTAGTGCCGAGCATTGTCTTCGTAGGAGGCCTAACAACGACGCAAAGAGTTATTAATTTTTTACGAGTCGCTTTTGAAATCGAGTGCTTTTCTTGCACCCTCGTAGCAATTCTTTTTACGAACATTTTTTGTGCTACGTATTTTCCTTTTGCGCGGGCACCGAGGCTGCTGCGCCTGACCAGAAGGCCAAGCAGCAACTTCAGCGCCCAGCGAGGGGCGTGAGAAATTCTGGCGCCCAGCCAGGGGCGTTGAAAATGCGTCCCTGGCTGATTCTCGTTTTCTGTTTACGTCTACTTTTGTTTATGCAACTTCGATTTTGCGTGCTTGCCTAATAACGTCCTTTACGCGTTGTGCAGTGTTTGTGGATTCGTTACAGGCCATCCCGAGCGTCGCTTATTTTTGTGGCGATCGTTCGGGTTTGCGGAACACGTATTTCGGTATAACTCTTTGGCAAATTAGTCTATGAATGTTTGGCCAATTTTTAAGGTCGTTGGTTTTCTAAGATAGTTTGTCACACACAATCACATATTTCGCTACACATAACTAACATTCATCATGAGGCGATAATAACATGTCATGTAGTTTATGATAGGCTTCTATGGGTAGTTATTTGCGCCTGGCTTGGTACCGCTTCTATCGTAGATCCAACACATGCCCCGGTCGACGTAGTGTCTTCAACAGACGAATTTCGCTCAAGAGGCCAACCCGCAAGTGCAAGCCAAGGGGGCATGCAGGCGAGAGGGACCTAATGAGCGAGCGATTGGGTTCAGGATAGGTGTACTACCTGCACAAGTACCGAGTGGGCAACATGCGCGGCGTATGCACCCCCCTATTGGCGAAAAAAGGTATCCTTAGTCCCAACTCCCGAGGGAGCCGAGATTCGTTATGCTGTTCTGCCCTTTCACATTAATATGCTGATTTTCAGGTCGTCCCAACTTGATGGGGAAATAAACGCGGGGTAGGATCGTTTCACCCTTCGGCTATTTTGATTACCTACAAGCACGAGTATTTCCTTCGCTATCCCCAGTGGAGTCGCCACTATGAGGGGGTCGAAAAAGCACGAGGCTAATGCGTGACCTCGTCCCTCGTGGGTGCGACGATTCTTTTTATTCAATCAAGTGTAATTGGATTTCCTGTGAGTTTACACCCAATTGACTAGTAATATAGGAGTCGCCATTCAGTTTTTAACGACAATGAGAAAAACTGACAAAACCCGGTTATCGTGACATAAAGGGAGTGCAATTATGTTTGACCACGACGGCCGTAGGTTCCCTTGTGATCCCTGGTGTGGGGATCTCTCAACATACACCCGCAAGGTAGAGATTGAGGGTTCGGGGGACTGTAACTACCGAGAGGAGTACTCGCTCGTCGATAACTCCAGAGGCAGGATATCCTTACTAGCTCAGCATAAATAATTGAAGGGACATGCGTTAACTATTAAACTAATCTGGGTTGATTTTAACAATATGCAACATATAATACTAGATCGATCGCGGTTATCTGATTTAAATAGCATTAAGGGACTTAGCATGATAATCCAATTTCCCAAAAATATTATATTTGTTAGGCGTGGTAGAACAATCAGATTTAGTTAGTTTAACAGTTCATAAAAAGGGCGAGGAAAGCAATTAAATCATCGAAAAGGGACACATTACGACGCACCCTTGAGAGGTGCGTCACGGTTCTCAGAAAACTAACCACTTTGACTTTGCTATTTCTCCTTTTTATTTAACGAATCTCAAATTATGGGACAGGATACGTTCTGTTCGATTTATGGATCGATTGCGACAGAACGCGTGAACAATTTCGCAGCGTGAGGCTTAGGCTTAGGGGTTTAGAGTCAATACTCAGAATATAATTGTGTGTTTTTTTTCACGTCGAATTTGGGGCTGTATTTATGGGGAAGAATTCGTGGAAAGATAGAATTGCAGAGTTCTAATCCACAAAGAATTAGGAAAAAACACGTACCAATTTCGGCTCCCAGAGCCAGGCGTTGAAAATAGGGTCTGGGCTGTTTTCTTAGTCAGATTCGGATTCCTGAAATCCGTAGTGTTTGAGACTTAATCGAGTCTTTTAGTGCGTATCAATTTCATGACGGAATGGGTCTGGGCCCGTTACGAACTCTAGGCTCGTTAGGATTTTAATTAATACGTAACTCTTATTTCCGAATCATATTAGGAATAGGATTCTCGCAGTTTTCTATCTCATTTAGGATTTATGTTGGAATGCAACACCTAATTCTGACAGGTTTCTATCTTTTATGACTTGCCACTTTTAGAAGCTACCCTTTACGGCAGTTACTATTTTTAGCAGGTTTCTATAAATAGCAGGTTTCGGGTGAAATGAAGAGGGGTATTGAGATTCGTTATTTTATAGGAGATGCGTTGTCAAGTGGAGATTTACGCTTTCATCATCGAACCTTTCCCTTTCGGGAATGGGGACAAAAGTAGGTGTCTACAGGGAGGGAACGCTACAAAGTGTATGCTCCTAAATTATGCTAAATGATTATGTGTAAATAATATGTTTCCTGGTATTAAGGTTTTTCCGCATGATTTATGTTTTGTCATATGTATCATAACCTAAAAGTGGTATCACGAGCCTCTTATTATTTTCATAATCTAAATTGCATAAACATGGTTAAATTTCACAAATTTGCAAGGAATTAAAAGGGGTGATTAATTTTCGTAATTGTTAATTAATTGCAAATTGCGTTTATTTAATTATATGTACGCAGTTTTTCGGCAGTTTCTTCGTTACTCATCCAAATCGAGTTATTTTTGTCTCAATTCCGCATGTAAAAGGCGTTCTAAAATTTTGACAAAATAGAATTTTTCGGCCGAACCCAGAAATCCCAAATTCGAAGCGTAACTATGACTTTTCGGAGGTTTTAGTTTTTCGAACGCAAAAGTTTATAAATTTAAGATGTTAAATTAAGTATTTGCGATTCTTGTTGATAAATCTTGAATTTTTGATTGACCTACAGTATATTTTTAACAAGTTTTAATGCCTATCCTTGTTAATTATTCAACCTAATTCGTAATTATGATTAATTTGTTGAAATTCGAATAATTTAGAATTAATTTGATTTTCATAATTAATTAATAGTTTAATTAGGTATCTATGATTAAAATCCACCATAAAAATTGTTAATTTATGTTAAATTTTTAATTTTTATGACCTAGATTTGAATCCATGTTAATCGGTAATTAATTGATTAATAAATTTTCGATTTTTCGCCCTAAAATTATGAAATTAATATGTTTTATTAATTTGTCATTAATTTTTGAATTAAAAATTTTAAATTTTTATGAAAACGCTCATTAATGTTGCACGCACAAAGCAATGGAAGCTACGTGTTACCCTCAAGGGGTGTTGTATAGTGCGGGCACGCGACGACGAGCAAGGGAGCTCGTCGCCCGTGCGGTACGAATGCAGCGAGCAACATAGCGCATGGCGCGCGCACGAGGCAACGCAGCCTATGCGTGTGTGCGTGTGTGCTATGCGATGGGCGAGGGCGACGATGCAAGGCACGAGCGACGAGCAAGACGCATGTGGGTAGCGATGCTGCCGCGCCACAGCGCGCCTGGCTCGCCGAGCCAGCAAGCAGAACGCGCGAGCAGGGAGCGATCCCTCGCTCGGCGCGCGCTGGCCTGCGCAGCAACACGCGACACAGCACAAGGCTGGGTGCTGCGTGGTCAGCTGTGGCGTGTCGCTGTGTGTGCTTTGTGCTACGATCAATCGAACGGGGCGCGACCCTCGTAGCTTGATGGGGCTTGGGCGCAAGCCCAAGTGCCTCGTCTCGCGACGATTGGTACGTTTTGATTTTAATTTTAATTTTCAGTTCGGAAACGATTTTAATTAATTTTAAAATTCGAAATTTAAATTGTTTTCTTGGATTTTAATTTTGAATATTATAATTATTATAAATTTTATTTATACTAATTATTTTACTAAAATTAAATCTTGAATTAATTTAAATTCGTGTAATTCAACTGAAATAAATTAAATTAATGGATTCGATTATAAATTTATATGAGCTTTAAATTTTAATTAAATTTGTATGTTTCCGGTTAGACTAGAAATACATTTTTATGTTTAAAATTAGTAAAGCATATGAATTTATTGGTTTAAGTGGGAGCATTTTTAGTCATAAACTCTTGATTAGGTCTACAAATCCCTTAAAACAACTTGATTAGAATTAATAAGGACTGAATAATTGGTAGATTATTGGTGCCCTTGATTAATTGCTGCAAATATTTATGTGATGCATAACGTGTTTTACTAACCAGCTATGTTGGCCATTCATGATAATGAATGGGTGAATGGTATATATTGTATATGTACTGTTTTGCAGGTTATGAAGTGACTAGTATGACCCAAATAGGATAGAAAATATGGTCTGCGTACCATTAATTTGAATGTAATTGGTCTAAAGTACCAAAATTGTTTTTCAATTCAAATATGGTCTGCGTACCATCAAATAGTTGTAATTAGTTTAATTATAGCTTATCCTATTTGAAGAAAATGGCGCCTCCCACGGAGATTTTCAAGACGGACTTTGAAGTTGAAGCTTCAAGATGAAGTCGGGCCATACTAGATCACATTTATCTTATGCATGTTTTAAGTTATTTATTGCTTTTAAATATGTCTTAAATATGCATGAGGTCAAAGCTTGATTATGTTGCATGATTAAGGATTTTAGTTCACTTAAAATCTAACCAACATAATAAGAGCTTTAAGTTCCAAACTTAAAAATTGAATTAAAAGGTGCCATGCAGAAATAACACTTACTTGGATATCCTTTCTTCATCGATCTTAGTAATAATTTTCCGCCATAGCGAGGTGTTACTTATCGATACTAAAGGGGTAAGGTACACAAATAATTGTGAGTACATGTTAGTTTTGGTGAAACTCAACGATATAAGTAAGGAGTCCTTTTATGTCGTGGCAAAATTGATAGGTTTACCTAATAAGTTCTTAGACGTACCTATCAACCAAGAGTAGTTTCTAGACTATTAGAAAAAGGCTTTTGCTTACCTAAAATGTTTTAGAATTGAGTCAAAATACATAATGTGCTTAATTCTTCAATGGTTTTAGGGTCTTGGAATCATTTTATTCACACCTGCCGGAACAATAAAATCGAATAAAATGCTAATAACTTGTTTAAATTGCATGATTGCTTTAATTTTCAAGTTATTACTCTTAATAAATGTTTAGACTTGGCATGCTTCAATGTATGTTTTAATTATTGTTTATAATTAAATATCTTGCACTGCAGTAAACCCTTTTAGAAAGGTAACAGTAAATTTCCTCGATTGGTAGTGAATCCAAGAACGATTCATGGAAATGAGAGAAAATGAGCAATTTAAAATGTACGTTTCTTATAGCGACTTTTATGGTTGTTTTCGAGTATCAAAGTCGAATGGCAAACCGATTGGTGCTTGTGAATTCAAAATACAATTTAGTTTTGAGATCATAAAGCATTGAGTTTAAACGCTCAGCCTTACCAATGGTTAACAACCTAATATCTTTGTCCATTTAATTCTCGAATGAGTCTAGTCCCTAGACATTCGAATAGATCGATACTTAGAGAACTTTAGAAGCTTCTGGTAAGATCATCTAGTTGAAACAGAATATTCAACATAAATTAAATGGTAAGAACTTTGTTGGATTGACATTGGATATGTCTAAACAAAGTATAAAAGTCAACACTAGAGAATTCAATTCTTAAGGCTATTAGAAAGGGTACAAGAAATAGGAAAACAAGGAACAAGTGAAAGGAATTTACAATTCCGTTTCTACCTAAAAGTTAATGTCTAAAGAGAAGTGACCTAGCAATCAAACTTCCTTGGTATTATATACCGCTTGAGGTTCTTACTTCGGTAATAACTCAAACAATGGAAGCTAGGATACATTAATGACCTACAAGTGGGAAATGAAGCATGGCAATGCTACACTAGTTGTAGGGTCATCTAGTTTGTTTTAAGTCCTTTCAAAGGCTGGAACTTAATGGCTATTTTGTTCCATAATCAACATACCTAAATTTCTACTTCAAACACAGAAAGACTCACATTCAGAAGAACGAAAACAATGCTTGTTTGTTTGTTTATTTGAATGAAATGGTCATTTACGGGTTGAGTCAATATGCTTGATGAAAAACAAACAACTCTTTAACAATAAAAACTTTACTAGGTTCAAATCAAACCCTTGATTTGAGTTCCACTAATCTTTGGCATTGTTGCTTAGACCATGTCAACAAGTTAACATTCAAAAGCTCTATTTTGATGGACTTTTGAAAGTTGATTGATTTCTAGATCAATTCAAGACAAGCTAGTCTTACTTGTTGAAAGTAACAAAAGATATGAACTATTGTTAGAACGCCTAGACGACAGAGTTCAAAGCTAAAGAAAGGTTTTATGACTTTATTATTTCACACAGATTTGAGTGAATATAGGTTTATTTACTCAATGTGATATAAGTTTGAATCTGTTTGGCTAGTTCAAAGATTCAGAAGTATAAATCCCACTTGGCAAAAAATCATAAAGATCTAGGTTAGATCATGTTGATGATTACTTAACTAAAAAATGATCATCAATGATTGTGTATAGTAAATTCACAATCTAGATCCATAAGATATGGCATATCAAGTTGGAATGATCGAAGTCAATTAGTACTTGATTCGATCAATGATGATTCATAAAGAACTTTCCTATAATTTCTAAAACAAAATGCTCAACTACCACCAAACTAAACCAAATTCGTCAAAGCTATTGAAAAGTAATTTCAGAATATCTTTTCATAATATATATAAAGAGTTCCTAAACTCAGTGGGAGCTTAGTGTTTGTTATTCAACAAACTAAGACCCAAGTATAGATATATGTTTCATTGTGATTTATTCAAATGAGACACAAGGGTATTGTTTCTAACACGAATTTTTGAGAACATAATGTTTGTTTGCTCGAAATAATGTCCTTTTGGAGATTCGTTTCCAAAATGACAAGTGGGAGAAAATAGACCTCGAAAGTCTTCGAGGCGAACAACAAACTTAAACGGACATTCAGGAGGCTTTTCGAAGTTCTTTAGAAAATCCGAACACGTAATCTTTAAGGACTTTAGAAGTGGCTTTTAAAGAATAGACATCTCTTAGAAGACTTTACAAGTGCTTCAAGGAGAACAGAATATTCAAAGGACTTTCAAGTGGCTATTGATATTCTATTGTTTGATGTTCTATACCCAAGTAGGCATAGAGTTCAAGTCACTGAAACTATGAGATTCTTCTATTAGATAGTGCAGAAACATGGAGTTCAGGTCACTGAAGCTATGTGATTCTTCTATTAGATAGTGAAGAAACCTACAACTTGCAGTCAAACTATTATCATGTAGATTAATGAGTTTGTGACCTGTAAGAAAGCTATGACGAAACCCAGATTCCCTAAAATGGTTAGAGGCCATATATAGACTCAAATGTTTTAAATGGTTAGAGGCCATAAAACATACTCAAGGTTTTGATGACAAAATTGAAATTTTGTTGATTTGCAAGAATAGATTAAACACCTACTGATTGCAAATTGGTTTTAAGGATAAAATCATCAAACATTGAATTGTGTTAACACACAAAGCTAGATTAGTTGCTAAAGGTTACAAGCAAATTCATGACATGGATTGTGTTGAAACCTCATGCATAATCGTAATGCTCAAGTCTATAAATCAAGCAATGATTTCATATTGGTACATATGGCAATTGGATGACAAAACGTATTCCTCAATCAAATGTTGGAAGAAACTATGTACATGGTATGTCATAGGATTTGTGGATCCAAATAAATACTTGAAAAGGAAAGCTAGCTTATGAAATCTAAGTACAGATTTAAGCAAGCAATTGGGAATTAGAAATGTATTTTAGTGAAGCTAATAAGTATTTTAGTTTCATTAAATGTACATGACTCTTATAGATATATAAGAAGTTTAGTGGGAGTACGTAAAACTTAATTGGTCCTATGTGTATCACAGACATATCTCTCTATTGTGAAATAACATTCAAATGCTAATGACTTAGATTTGAAATTATTCATCAATGATGGACCATGGCGAAACTTAGTACATACTGGGTATTAAGATCTATTTACAAAGATCTTATAATATTGTTTTGGATTAAGTAATGGCATTTACTAAATCAAACACGAAAGTCTCCATTGGAGACATTTCACCCATATGAATAAATCTAAGTAAAGAATGTTTGAACTATGTATAAGCATTTACTAAGTTAAACATCAAAGGATCTAGATTAGATTCTTCACCTATATTATATGTCAAAGAATTCAGCTGGATTCAGTATCTACTGAAATTGAATGAGCTAAAGTTACATGAATAGAATTCAATTGAGAATTATTCTGCAAAAGAATTTATCATGTATGATATAATATGAGGATCGCCAAAAATGTATCATATGGCTTTAGGCATAAAGAACATATACCAATCTCTATTGATCTAAGTGAAGATCAACTAGATTGAGATCAAGAAAAACTTATGGTACTTGAAAAGGTACACAGGAATAGTTCTTGATTCAAGGAAATAAAGATATGCTAAATATTGATGCTACACGCATAAACACTGGCAAAGGATCAAGCAAGATTCCCTTGGAGTTAACCATTGGAAAGGATGAGCTATAGAGCATCGTGTTTTGAAAATGGCAACATGGGTTGGAGACCATGAGTTGTTATGTGGGAAATTAAAATATTAATTTCTATATTCCAAATATACAGATGGAAAGTCTTCTACATATCTGTGAACTGCTTGGATAAGTAAATCCAAACAAAGCATCACTAGCAACCTATACAGTTGAAGTAAAAGTACTTATTGCCTAAGAAGCAATTAAACAGGGTTGTTTATGTTAAAGAGTTCTTTATTGAACTTGGGTAGATCACATGTCTGCTGACTTGATGGTTCTTCATTGCAAAATGCGTAGAACCACTCTTGTAGCTAGAAAGAATAGATCACAAACTAAACACACTCAAAAGATCTTATCATCCTATCTCGAAAAGACATTCGATGAAAAGGATGTTAAGATTGGCAAAGCATGATAACTAAACCTATGCAATAAGTGAGAAACAACACTCACATTGTAGCACTGGAAATCAAGCATAGCTTTGAATTCCATGAACTGTTTTAGAAGATGGGTTTGAGGCCCATGGTTGTAAAACATTGGGGTTGAACATTTATCATATATGAAATGCATTTATCATATATGAAATGCATTTTCATATTCCATTTAATCTTGGTTTAGTATTAAATGATGAGTCCCTTCAATTTGACAATATATTCAAGATAGATTGTCAGGACCAGTCCTGTGACTAAGAAATGTCTATCAAGTGAACTTGAATGTCAAAAGTTGAAAATGGTCCCTGGTCGGAGTTTTCTATAAAATTGGACGCATAGAAAACGTTAGACGACTAGAATGCAAGATGACTAGTAGTTATGTTTCTTGAACTATGTGGGCATGACAATGTCATAATCATTTGCATAGATACTTACTTTGGGAAGACTAATATCGGACAGACCTATGAAACTTTACTGTAAGAGTGAAAATCTTTCATAAGTAAATTTCATTAAAATTATTAGACATTAAATCCTCAATACCTGAGTGATTTGAGATTACTTGTTTGAGAACTGGTTGCTTTGACGTTGACCAACCGTCGCACCGTAAAAGGAGGCTATAAAGGCAACGCTCAGGTAATCACCTATCAAGCGAAGTCTAATCTCAAGATCACAAGATTGGGATTGTCCTCCCATAAATCGGGATGAGATGCTTAAAAGTTGTACAAGCCACTCGGAGAGCTAGAAACTGTAAAATGCATGGCCGTGCTCTGATGAATCATAGGCTATGATTATCTGTTTATTTGATCAGTTGAACTCTAAAACCGAGAAACACCTCTGGACATAATAAGGATGACAACTCTTACCTTATGTTCAAGAGCAAGCATCGAGCGACAAAGGAATTAGGTAAATGCACACTTGTCCCTAAGGACAAGTGGGAGACTGAAGGATTATCGGAAACGGAAAATATTATCGAAAATATCATCCAAGTCGTAGATGTTGCCGGAAACGGAAACATGGTACGTATCGGAAAATATTATCGGAAATGGAAATATTGCCGGAATCGGAAATATTGCCGGAAACGGAAATATTGTCAGAATCGGAAATATTATCGGAATCGGAAAATAATTCCGGAAATGGAAATATTAAATATTTGTTCGAAACGGAAATTAATTCCGGAATCGGAAATATTAAATATTGTTCGTATCGGAAATGAATTCCGGAACCGGGAATTTAATCTGAAGCGTATCGTACGAATTAGCACCGGACGAGGCCTGCCGGACGAAGGCCCAGCACGAAGCCTGGCCATCGCCTAGCAAGCCAAACGTGCGCCACACGCCCAGCCAAGGCAGCGCCCAGGCCCACCGCAAGGCAGGCCCAATGCGAGCCAAGGCCACGACTGTGTGGGCCTCGTGGCGTGGGCTGCTGCTCGCACGCACGCGCATGGGCGGCCCTCGTGGCTGCCGTGCGTGTGTGTGTTTGTGTTCATGCACGATTCCTAAAGTTATTAGGATTTGGTATATGATTAAATTCCTATTCCTAAAAGGATAAATTAATTAATTAGAGTTCTTATAGGATTCTAAGTTTAATTAATTCGTATCCTACTAGGATTCCAATTCCCTTTCCATACCTCTATAAATAAGAGCCTAGGGTCATAATTTATAGACACAATTGAAGTATTCAAAGGGTAAGTTTTTGAAAGAAAAATCAGCCATACACTTGCAAACACAATAGCCGAAATTCCTAGTACCCTTAAGGGCGATTCTAGTTGGTCTAACTTGAGGCGGATCCGGACGTACTATGGACTATCTACGGAGGGACGACATTTGGAGTCCTAAAGACTTGTTCTTGTTCGGTTCGGGCGCAGCTAGGGAGGGCACGCTACAAAGTGTATGCTCCTAAATTATGCTAAATTATTATGTGTAAATAATATATTTCCTGGCATTAAGGTTTTTCCGCATGATTTATGTTTTGTCATATGTATCATAACCTAACAAATTGAACTATCATTCTAGGTCCCTTAAAACAATCTAAATCAGATAATCGCGATCAATCTAGTATTATGTGTTGCATATTGCTAAAATCGATTCAGATTAGTTTAATAGTTAATGCATGTCCCTTCAATTATTTATGCTGAGCTAGTAAGGATATCCTGCCTCTGGAGTTATCAAAGAGCGAGTACTCCTCTCGGTAGTTACAGTCCCCCGAACCCTCAATCTCTACCCTGCGGGTGTATGTTGAGAGATCCCCACACCAGGGATCACAAGGGAACCTATGGCCGTCGTGGTCAAAGATAATTGCACTCCCTTTATGTCACGATAACCGGGTTTTGTTAGTTTTTCTCATTGTCGTTAAAAACTGAATGGCGACTCCTATATTACTAGTCAATTGGGTGTAAACTCACAGGAAATCCAATTACACTTGATTTGACAAAAAGAAACGTCACACACACGAGGGACGAGGTCACGCATTAGCCTCGTGCTTTTTCGACCCCCTCACAGTTGGCGCATATTCAGGTCCTTCTGTGTGAAGATGTACTTTAAACTCTTGTGGTCCGTAAATATCCTACACTTCACACCGTACAGATAGTGTCTCCATATCTTCAATGCAAACACTATAACATCCAGCTCTAAATCATGGGTAGGGTAATTGGATTCATATGGCTTCAATTGCCTTGACGCAAACGCAATAACCTTCCCGTTCTGCATCAATACACACCTTAAACCATTCTTAGAGGCATCACTATACACGTCATATGCACCACTCTCGTCTGGTAAGGTTAATACTGGCGCGGTTGTTAATCGCGTCTTTAAGGCTTGGAATGCTTCCTCACACTGGTCACTCCATTCAAACTTTGTTTCCTTCTTCATCAAGGTAGTCATGGGCTTGGCTATTCTAGAGAAGTCTTGCACAAAGCGCCTATAGTAGCCAGCTAATCCCAGAAAACTACGAATGTCAGCCACACTCTTGGGAGTAGGCCATTCACTAACAGCTTTGATCTTAGCAGGGTCAACTGCCACTCCTTCTTTAGATACAAAATGTCCCAAAAATGCAACTCTTTCCAACCAAAACTCACACTTTGAGAACTTGGCATACAACTGGTTATCTCTCAAGGTACTCAACACAGATCTCAAGTATTCCGCGTGATCTTCTTCACTCTTTGAATACACTAGGCTGTCATCTATGAAAACCACTACAAACTTGTCCAAATAGACATGGAATACACGGTTCATTAAGTCCATAAATATTGCAGGGGCATTGGTTAACCCAAAAGGCATAACAGTGAACTCATAATGTCCGTATCTAGTCCTGAATGCGGTCTTTGGTATGTCGTGATCAGCGATTCTCAATTGATGATAACCCAAACGCAAATCGATCTTTCAAAAGATTCCAGCTCCTTTCAGTTGGTCAAATATGTCTTTTATCCTAGGTAATGGATACTTGTTCTTGATCGTGACCTTATTGAGCTCACTGTAGTCTATACAGAGCCTCATACTTCCATCCTTTTTCTTCACAAACAACATTGGTGCTCCCCAAGGCGATGCACTTGGCCTAATGTAACCTTTCTCCAATAGATCCTCTAGTTGGCCTTTTAACTCATTCATTTCTGCTGGAGCCATTCGATAAGGTGCTTTTGAAATTGAAGGAAATAATGCCCTTGGTCCAAGTATGCATTCTATGTTAAGTCTAATAAATGCGGTTCAGTATTAATTAACAAGTTAATAATTCAGTGAGATCAAGTGAGCTGAATGCCTAGCTAGAGGCCGCTTCAGTTCAAGTGGAATTAATGATATTAATCCACAGCTTATTCTTGACTGAACCCGTAGGGTCACACAAATAGTACGTAAACGGATCAAGTATTTAATGGCATTAAATACTCCATCTATGAATATTCGGAACCGACGGATCTTGGTTTCAGTGGGAGCTAAGATCGTCACAGGCAAGAAATGAATACTCCGGAAACGATGATATTGCCGGAAACGGAAATATGGATCGTATCGGAAATATGAATATTATCCAAGTCGTAGATGTTGCCGGAAACGGAAACATGGTACGTATCGGAAAATATTATTGGAAATGGAAATATTACCAGAATCGGAAATATTGCCGGAAACGGAAATATTGTCAGAATTGGAAATATTACCGGAATCGAAAATAATTCCGGAAACGGAAATATTAAATATTTGTTCGAAACGGAAATTAATTCCGGAATCGGAAATATTAAATATTGTTCGTATCGGAAATAAATTCCGGAACTGGAAATTTAATCGGAAGCGTATCGTACGAATTAGCATCGGACGAGGCCTGCCGGACGAAGGCCCAGCACGAAGCCAGGCCATCGCCCAGCAAGCACGCGCGCCACAAGCCCAGCCAAGGCAGCGCCCAGGCCTACCGCAAGGCAGGCCCAGCGCGCGCCAAGGCCACGGATGCGTGGGCCGCGCTGCGTGGGCTGCTGCTCGCACGCGCATGGGCAGCCCTTGTGGCTGCCGTGTGTGTGTGAGTTTGTGCTCATGCGTGATTCCTAAATCTACAAGAGTTAGTGTATGATTAAATTTCTATTCCTAATTGGATAAATTAATTAAATAGAATTCATGTAGGATTCTAATTTCAATTAATTCGTATCCTACTAGGATTACGATTCCTTTTCCATAACTCTATAAATAAAGGCCTAGGGGTCATTATTTATACACAAGTTTTAAGTATTCAAAACTAAGATTTTTAAGCAGAAAAATCAGCCAATATTCTTGCCTACCTAACCGAAAATATTAGAACCTTAAGGGCGATTCTAGTTGGTCAATCTTAAGGCGGATCCGGACGTGCTGTGGACTATCTACGGAGGGACGACACTTGGAGTCCTAAAGACTTGTTCTTGTTCGGTTCAGGCGCAGCTAGGGAAGGCACGCAACAAAGAGTATGCATCTAAACTATGCTAAATGATTATGTGTAAATAATATGTTTCCTGGCTTTATGGTTTTTTCGCATGATTTATGAACTGTCATATGAATCATAACCTAACAGTGGTATCACGAGCCCCTTATTATTTTCATAATCTAAATTGCATGAACATGGTTAAATATTACAAATTTGCAAGAATTAAAAGGGGTGATTAATTTTCGTAATTGTTAATTAATTGCAAATTGCGTTTATTTAATTATACGTACGCAGTTTTTCGGCAGTTTCTACGTTACTCATCCAAATCGAGTGATTTTTGTGTCAATTCCGCATGTAAAAGGCATTCTAAAATTTTGACAAAAATAGTATTTTTCTGCCGAACCCAGAATTCTCAAATTCGAAGCCTAACTATGACTTTTCGAAGGTTTTAGTTTTTCGAATGCAAAATTTCGTAACTTTAAGATGTTAAATTAAATATTTGCGATTCTTGTTGATAAATCTTGAATTTTTGATTGACCTATTGCATATGTTTAACAAGTTTGAATGCCTAGTCTTGTTAATTATGCAATCTAATTTGTAATTATGATTAATTTGTTGAAAATTAGAATAATTTAGAATTAATTTGATTTTCATAATTAATTGTAATTTAATTAGAAACCTATGATTAAAAACCACCATAAAAATTGTAAATTTACGATAAATTTTAAATTTTTATGACCTAGACTTGAATCCATAACAATCGGAAATCAATTGGATAATAAATTTTCGATTTTTCGCCCTAAAATTATGAAATTAATATTATTTATTAATTTGTCATTAATTTTAAATATAAATTTTAAATTTTTATGCGATTCGTTCATAAAACTTGCACGCACGAAGCAATGGACGCTTCGTGTTACCCTTAAGGGGTGTTGTATAATGCGGGCATGCGACGACGAGCAAGGGAGCTCGTCGCCCGTGCGGCACGAATGCAATGAGCAAGGGCGTAGTGCACGAGCACAAGGCAGCAGCCCTGCCTTGTGTCGTGTGCCACGAGCAATGAACGAATGGGCATGGGCGAAGGGCGAGCCAAGGCAGTGGCGTGTGGGCAGCAAGCGAGCTGCGCCACAACGCGCGCTGCCTCGCACAAGAGCGCGCAGCCTCGCCCGCAGCGAGCGCAAGCTCGCGTGCCACGAGCGCTGCGCCCAGCATTACTCGCGCGCACAGCGCGCGATGTCGCCCGCCCAGCGAGCGATGTCGCGCCCCAGCGAGCGATGGCTCGCGCGCACAGCGAGCGATGTCGCGCGCCCAGCGAGCGATGGCTCGCGCGCCCAGCGAGCGATGTCGCGCGCCCAGCGAGCGATGTCGCGCGCGCGCACTGCGAGCGATAGCTCGCGTGCGATGAGCGCTGGCGCGCGCAGCGAGCATCAGTGCGTGCGGAGGCTTGCGATAGGGAAGCAGCAGCTATGCGACGAGCGCATGGGCTGCGCGCACATGGCCAGCAATGGCTGTGTGCGTACGGTCCATGGGCGTGCAACGCGTAGGGTGTTTGCGTTACGATTAGATCGTTTTGAATGTTTAATTTGAAAATTTCAGTTCACGTAATTTTAATTAATTTTAAAATTAATAATTTGAATTATTTTCTTGGATTTTAATTTTGAATATTATAATTATAATAAATGTTATTTATTCTAATTATTTTACTAAAATTAAAATCATGAATTAATTTAAATACGACTGAAATTAAAATTTTTGGATTCAATTATAAATTGATATGAGCTTTAAATTTTATTTAAATTTGTATGTTTCCGGTTAGACTAGAAATACATTTTTATGTTTAAAATTGGTAAAGCATATGAATTTATTGGTTTAAGTGGGAGCGCTTTTTAGTCATAAACTCTTGATTAGGTCTACAAATCCTTAAGGTTAAAACAACTTGATTAGAATTAATAAGGACTGAATAATTGGTAGATTATTGGTGCCCTTGATTAATTGCTGCAAATGTTTACGTGATGCATAATGTGTTTTACTAACCAGTTATGTGGGCCATTCATGATAATGAATGGGTGAATGGTATATATTGTATATGTACTGTTTTGCAGGTTATGAAGTGACTAGTATGGCCCAAATAGGATAGAAAATATGGTCTGCGTACCATTAATTTGAATGTAATTGGTCTAAAGTACCAAACTTATTTTTCAATTCAAATATGGTCTGCGAACCATCAAATAGTTGTAATTAGTTATAGCTTATCCTATTTGAAGAAAATGGTGCCTCCCACGGAGATTTTCAAGACGGACTTTGAAGTCAAAGCTTCAAGATGAAGTCGGGCCATACTAGATCACAAATATCTTATGCATGTTTTAAGTTATTTATTGTTTTAAATATGTCTTAAAATGCATGAGATCAAAAGCTTGATTATGTTGCATGATTAAGGATTTTAGTTCACTTAAAATCTAACCAACATAGTAAGAGCCTTAAGTTCCAAACTTAAAAATTGAGTTAAAAGGTGCCATGCCAAAATATACACTTGCTTGGATATCCTTTACATCAATCTAGTAATAGTTTTCGCTCAGCGAGGTGTTACTTATTGGTCCTAAAGGGGCAAGGTACACAAATAATTGTGAGTACATGTTAGTTTTGGTGAAACTCAACGATATAAGTAAGGAGTCCTTTTATGTCGTGGCAAATTCGATAGGTTTACCTAATAAGTTCTTAGACGTACCTATCAACCAAGAATAGTTTCTAGACTATTAGCAAAAGGCTTTTGCTTACCTAAGATGTTCTAGGATTAAGTCGACAAACTGTGCTTAGTTCTTCAATGATTTTAGGATCTTGGAATCATTTTATTCACACCTGCCGGAACACATAATTTGAATAAAATGCTTAATAAACATTGAATTATGCATGTATGCTAGAATTTAAGTTTATTAAGAGAAACTGTGAATGGTTATTTATTTGTTTATTCTTTTCAATTGTAGTTTTTAATATGGCAAACAACAATCAAAACATCATCATGGGTTCTGAGCTTATGGTCAAGCTGAACCTGACAAATTTTCTTGAATGGGAAGCTAAGCTAGTTGAAATAGTCAAACTCAATGGACTTGAGTATGTACTGTCACATCCCATGCCAAGCTACTATGCCAGAGACATGACCCCTGAGAGATTTTACGCCTGGGATGCGGATCTCAAAAAGGTTATGAGTCTCATGCTGAACAATATCCCTGATGATTGGGCTAGAAGGTTTGTAGCCTATGAACCTTTTACGCTCATCAAGAATCTGAGGGATATCTGTCGTGGAAGTACGGAGGACAGGGACCTGAACGTCCATGAGTTGATTGAATCAATGTCTGGTCTAAAGGTTAGTTCTCCCAACAGGTGTTATAGGATGGAGGTCCAAGAAACACATGTTCAGCTCCTTCGCACTAAACAGAGGGTAGGCGTCCCACTGAGGTTCCATGTGGATCTTATGTGTTCATATTTTGATCGCCTAAGTCTACTAGGAACACCAATAAGCGAAAGGATGGCAGTCTCTGTCTTGCTCAATTCACTACACAGTGGGTTTGGTCGCTTCAAGCAACTATACCTAAGTGAACCAAGAGAAGAAACAGTTGCAGAATTTATTCACCTTGTCAGAAAGGCTGAAATAGTACTGGACTGTGAAGCCAAAGATTTACTCAAGGCTAGAAAGAGACCATTCAAGAAAGGTGGAAAGTCCAAGGGCAATGCTAAATCAAAGCAGGACAAGTCCACATCAAGCTGTCTTTATTGTGATGGAATAGGCCATTACAAAAGAGAATGTCCAAAGCTAAAGGAAGATCAGAAGAACGGAACAGTCGTTCCATCTTCAGGTATTTTCGTTATAGACTGTATACTTGCTAATTCAACTTCTTGGGTATTAGATACAGGTTGTGGCTCACACTTATGTTCCAATCCACAGGGACTAAGAAGAAGTAGAAAGTTAAGCAAGGGTGAAGTCGACCTACGAGTGGGAAATGGAGCACGGATTGCTGCATTAGCTGTAGGAACTTACTATTTGTCGTTTCCCTCCGGGCTAGTTTTGGAACTGGAAGAATGTTTCCATGTTCCAAGTCTTACTAAAAACATCATTTCAGTTTCTTGCTTAGATGCTAAGGGATTTTCCTTTATAATAAAAGACAATAGTTGTTCGTTTTATTTTAAAGAGATGTTTTATGGATCTGCTAGATTAGTCAATGGACTTTATTTATTAGATCACGACAAACAAGTATATAACATAAATACCAAAAAGGCCAAAAAGGATGATTCAGATCTCACCTATCTGTGGCATTGTCGATTAGGCCATATAAACTTGAAACGATTAGAAAGACTTCAAAGGGAAGGAATTCTAGAACCATTTGACTTAGAGGATTATGGTAAATGCGAATCATGTTTACTTGGCAAAATGACAAAGCAACCTTTCTCTAAAGTTGGAGAAAGAGCAAATGAACTATTGGGTTTAATCCATACAGATGTATGTGGACCAATGAGTACAAATGCTAGAGGTGGTTTCAGCTACTTTATCACTTTCACTGATGACTTCAGTAGGTATGGTTATGTCTACCTAATGAAGCATAAGTCTGAATCCTTTGACAAATTCAAGGAATTTCAGAGTGAAGTAGAGAATCAATTAGGCAAGAAGATCAAGGCACTGCGGTCTGATAGAGGCGGTGAATATCTGAGCTATGAATTTGATGACCATCTGAAAGAATGTGGAATTCTATCAGAATTGACTCCTCCTGGAACACCACAATGGAACGGTGTGTCAGAACGGAGGAACAGAACCTTGCTAGACATGGTCAGGTCAATGATGGGTCAGGCCGAACTTCCATTAGAATTTTGGGGACATGCACTAAATACAGCTGCACTCACTATAAATAGAGCTCCGTCTAAAGCTGTCGAAAAGACTCCATACGAATTATGGTTTGGAAAGCCTCCAAATGTGTCTTTTCTTAAGATTTGGGGATGTGAAGTATACGTCAAACGATTAATTTCAGACAAACTTCATCCAAAATCTGACAAATGTATCCTTGTGGGCTATCCAAAGGAAACAAAGGGGTATTACTTCTACAATACATCTGAGAACAAAGTGTTTGTTGCTCGAGATGGTGTCTTTTTGGAGAAGGATCACATTTCCAAAATGACAAGTGGGAGAAAAGTAGACCTCGAAGAAATTCGAGTCGAACAACAAACTCTAGAGAATGCTCAAGATGACATTCAGGATGAAACTCAGAGATCTTTAGAAGAATCTGGTGAGAATCATGGTCAATCTAGAAATGTTACCCCGCGTAGATCGCAAAGATATAGATCTCAACCGGAAAGGTACTTGGGTATTTTGACGAACGAGAGCTATGACGTTCTATTACTTGAAAGTGATGAACCTGCGACTTACAAGCAAGCTATGACGAGCCCTAGCTCCAAGCAATGGCAAGAAGCCATGCAATCTGAATTAGACTCCATGTCTGAAAACCAAGTATGGGATTTGGTCGATTTGCCAGATGGCTACCAAGCCATTGGAAGCAAATGGGTTTTCAAACTGAAAAAGGACAAGGATGGGAAACTTGAAGTTTTCAAAGCTAGATTGGTTGCAAAAGGTTACAGGCAAGTCCACGGTGTGGATTACGATGAAACCTTTTCACCAGTTGCAATGCTAAAGTCTATTCGAATAATGTTAGCAATCGCTGCATATTACGATTACGAAATATGGCAGATGGATGTCAAAACTGCTTTCTTAAACGGTGTTTTAACAGAAACTGTGTTTATGACACAGCCTGAAGGTTTTGAGGATCCAAAGAATGCTAAAAAGGTATGCAAGCTAAAGAAGTCAATCTACGGATTGAAGCAGGCATCCAGGAGCTGGAATATACGTTTTGATGAAGCAGTCAGTGACTTTGGTTTCATCAAGAACGCGGACGAATCTTGTGTATACAAGAAGGTCAGTGGGAGCAAAATTGCTTTCCTAGTATTATATGTCGACGACATATTGCTTATCGGAAATGACATTCCTATGTTGAACTCTGTCAAGATTTGGCTTGGGAAATGTTTTTCGATGAAGGATCTAGGAGAAGCACAGTACATATTGGGCATCAAGATTTACAGAGATAGATCTAAAAAGATGATTGGACTTAGTCAAAGCACTTATATCAATAAGGTGCTTGATAGGTTCAAGATGGCGGACTCCAAGCGAGGCTACCTACCCATGTCTCATGGAATGACTCTAAGCAAGACTCAGTGCCCAAAAACACTTGATGAGCGTAGACGAATGAATGGGATTCCATATGCATCATTGATTGGTTCAATAATGTATGCTATGATATGTACACGCCCGGATGTTGCGTACGCACTCAGTGCTACGAGCAGATACCAGTCAGACCCAGGAGAGGCGCATTGGACTGCTGCCAAGAATATTCTGAAGTACCTGAAAAGGCACAAAGATGACTTCCTGGTCTATGGTGGAGATGATGAATTAATTGTTAAAGGCTATACGGACGCAAGTTTCCAAACCGACAAAGATGATTTCAGATCACAGTCTGGGTTTGTCTTCTGCCTCAACGGAGGAGCAGTAAGCTGGAAAAGTGCTAAGCAAAGCACCATTGCGGATTCTACAACTGAAGCGGAGTACATTGCTGCACATGAAGCAGCAAAGGAAGCTATATGGCTAAGGAAGTTCATAGGAGAACTTGGTGTAGTCCCCTCCATTAAAGGACCAATAGCCCTGTATTGTGATAATAACGGAGCTATTGCACAGGCAAAAGAGCCTAGACACCACCAGAGAGTCAAGCATGTACTTCGTAGATTTCACCTTCTACGAGAGTTCGTTGAAAGAAAAGAAGTCGAGATAAGCAAAATTGGAACTGATGACAACATATCAGATCCATTAACTAAACCTCTGCCGCAAGCGAAGCACAACTCGCACACTGCAGCTATGGGAATCAAGCATATTGGAGAATGGCTTTGATGTCTCTGTTTAATGTTTTAAAGTTTTAGAGTTTAAATCTTTGTAAAACATTATTGGTTAATCATTCACAATAAATGAAAGGAATTCATTTTTCCATTTAATTTGTGGTTTATTAAATGATGAGTCCCTTCAATTTGACGATATATTCAAGATAGACTGTCAGGACCAGTCCTGTGACTAAGAAATGTCTATCAAGTGAACTTGAATGTCAAAAGTTGAAAATGGTCCCTAATCGGAGTTTTCTATAAAATTGGACGCATAGAAAACGTTAGACGATTAGAATGCAAGATGACTAGTAGTTCTGTTTCTTGAACTATGTGGACATGGCAATGTCATAATCATTTGCATAGATACTTACTTTGGGAAGACTAGTATCGGACAAGACCTATGAAACTTTACTGTAAGAGATGAAAGTCTGTCATAAGTAAATTTCATTAAATTATTAGACACTAAATCCTCAATACCTGAGTGATTTGAGATTACTTGTTTGAGAACTGGTTGCTTTGACGTTGACCAACCGTCGCACCGTAAAAGGAGGCTATAAAGGCAACGCTCAGGTAATCACCTATCAAACGAAGTCTAATCTCAAGATCGCAAGATTGGGATTGTCCTCCCATAAATCGGGAAGAGATGCTTAAAAGTTGTACAAGGCCACTCGGAGAGCTAGAAACTGTGAAATGCATGGCCGTGCTCGGATGAATCATAGGCTATGATTATCTGTTTATTTGATCAGTTGAACTCTGAAACCGAGGAACACCTCTGGACATAATAAGGATGACAACTCTTACCTTATGTTCAAGAGCAAGCATCGAGCGACAAAGGAATTAGGAAATGCACACTTGTCCCTAAGGACAAGTGGGAGACTGAAGGAAATAATGCCCTTGGTCCAAGTATGCATTCTATGTTAAGTCTAATAAATGCGGTTCAGTATTAATTAACAAGTTAATAATTCAGTGAGATCAAGTGAGCTGAATGCCTAGCTAGAGGCCGCTTCAGTTCAAGTGGAATTAATGATATTAATCCACAGCTTATTCTTGACTGAACCCGTAGGGTCACACAAATAGTACGTAAACGGATCAAGTATT
Organism: Spinacia oleracea; assembly: GCF_020520425.1. NCBI lineage: Eukaryota > Viridiplantae > Streptophyta > Magnoliopsida > Caryophyllales > Amaranthaceae > Spinacia > Spinacia oleracea. The sequence goes on from NC_079487.1 coordinate 52,239,828, forward strand.
TAATGGCATTAAATACTCCATCTATGAATATTCGGAACCGACGGATCTTGGTTTCAGTGGGAGCTAAGATCGTCACAGGCAAGAAATGAATACTCCGGAAACGATGATATTGCCGGAAACGGAAATATGGATCGTATCGGAAATATGAATATTATCCAAGTCGTAGATGTTGCCGGAAACGGAAACATGGTACGTATCGGAAAATATTATTGGAAATGGAAATATTACCAGAATCGGAAATATTGCCGGAAACGGAAATATTGTCAGAATTGGAAATATTACCGGAATCGAAAATAATTCCGGAAACGGAAATATTAAATATTTGTTCGAAACGGAAATTAATTCCGGAATCGGAAATATTAAATATTGTTCGTATCGGAAATAAATTCCGGAACTGGAAATTTAATCGGAAGCGTATCGTACGAATTAGCATCGGACGAGGCCTGCCGGACGAAGGCCCAGCACGAAGCCAGGCCATCGCCCAGCAAGCACGCGCGCCACAAGCCCAGCCAAGGCAGCGCCCAGGCCTACCGCAAGGCAGGCCCAGCGCGCGCCAAGGCCACGGATGCGTGGGCCGCGCTGCGTGGGCTGCTGCTCGCACGCGCATGGGCAGCCCTTGTGGCTGCCGTGTGTGTGTGAGTTTGTGCTCATGCGTGATTCCTAAATCTACAAGAGTTAGTGTATGATTAAATTTCTATTCCTAATTGGATAAATTAATTAAATAGAATTCATGTAGGATTCTAATTTCAATTAATTCGTATCCTACTAGGATTACGATTCCTTTTCCATAACTCTATAAATAAAGGCCTAGGGGTCATTATTTATACACAAGTTTTAAGTATTCAAAACTAAGATTTTTAAGCAGAAAAATCAGCCAATATTCTTGCCTACCTAACCGAAAATATTAGAACCTTAAGGGCGATTCTAGTTGGTCAATCTTAAGGCGGATCCGGACGTGCTGTGGACTATCTACGGAGGGACGACACTTGGAGTCCTAAAGACTTGTTCTTGTTCGGTTTGGGCGCAGCTAGGGAAGGCACGCAACAAAGAGTATGCATCTAAACTATGCTAAATGATTATGTGTAAATAATATGTTTCCTGGCTTTATGGTTTTTTCCGCATGATTTATGAACTGTCATATGAATCATAACCTAACAGAAATAGGGGCGGTTCCAGGCACTAAATCTATGGTAAAGTCAATAGGTCGATTGGGAGGCATCCCCGGGATCTCTTTTGGAAATACATCAAGGTATTCATTAACTACTGCAATATCCTCAGGCTGATCCTTGATCACATGCTCTAGGTTCCTTACATTACATAAGAAGGTTGGGTTCCCTTTACCGACTAGCTTCACGAGTTCCATTGCCGTGATGATTCCTATGTTTTTAGGCTTACCAAAACGACGATATGACACTACTTTGCCTAGGCTAGACCTCAAGTGAACCTTCTGCTTCTCACAATCTATTTTGGCTTTGAACTTGGCCAACCAATCCATTCCTAGAATTACATCTAGCTCTCCTAACTCAAACTCGATTAGGTTAGATAAGAACACGGTCTTGGCTATGGTCAAAGGCACATCTCTATGGATTTTGGTACACTTCACTATACTACCAATAGGCATGACTATAGGTACCTCAATTGTTTCAGGCTCTTTCAACCCTAGTTTTCCCAAAGCATCTACTGATATAAAAGAATAAGTCGCACCAGAATCAAATAGAACTTTAACTAAAATGGAATTAATAGAAAAAGTACCCGCTATGACGTCAGAGGAAGTCTCCGCTTCTTGCCTAGATATCACATTCAACTCTTCTTGGGCAACTCCTTTGTTATAGCCACCTCCATTGGTGTTCCCATTGTTGTTTCGGTTCCCATTCTACTGTTGGTTTCCTCCAGGCTTTCCATGGTTCTGGTGATTGCCATTGTTATTGCCATTGTTACCACCTTGGTAGTTCCTTTGGTTTCCACCTCCATTTCCCCCATTTCGGTTCTGATTGTTCCGATTATTGCCTTGGTGGTTACCTTGGTTAGGCTTTCCATTCTTAGAATAGCATTCATACTCCCTATGGCCTAACTTCTGACAGAATCTACAAGTCACTAAGTTTCCATCACAATCCTTTCCAAGGTGATTCATGTTACAGCGCCTACATTCGTAGGTCCGTACTCCATTCCTTCCAGACTGATTTCCACCACCTTGGTTGTTGCGATTACCACCATTGTTAGCCCTAAACTGGAACTTCCCATTTCCTTTGTGCTTCTTAAAATTCCCCTGATTCTGATGGTTATTCCCTTGATTCGAGCTTCCACCATCCTTTCTCTTTTCAGCACTACCATTCTTCCTTTGTTGTAACCCATACAGGTGAGCGGATTTCCCGTACAGGGTGTCTAATGAGGTAAAGGTCTCTCCAGACAATAACAGCTGTAAGTCCATGGTCAAACCATTCTCAAATCTTTGAGCCCTGAGCTCTTCCGTTGCCACCACTTCAGGGGCAAACCTAGACAACTCTATAAACTTAGAATAGTATTCCGTCACAGACAGACCTCCCATTTTGAGTTCAATGAACTCCTGCCCCTTTTGCTTCTTCAGATAAGGTGGGTAAAACTTGTTCCTTAGTGCAGTTTTGAATGCTTCCCACCCAAAGTTAGGTGTGGCTCTAAGGGTATTCTTGAAGGAAATAATGCCCTTGGTCCAAGTATGCATATAATATTAAGTCTAATAAATGCGGTTCAGTATTAATTAACAAGTTAATAATTCAGTGAAATCAAGTGAGCTGAATGCCTAGCTAGAGGCCACTTCAGTTCAAGTGGAATTAATGATATTAATCCACAGCTTACTCTTGACTGAACCCGTAGGGTCACACAAATAGTACGTAAACGGATCAAGTATTTAATGGCATTAAATACTCCATCTATGGATATTCGGAATCGAAGGATCTTGGTTTCAGTGGGAGCTGAGATCGTCACAAAGCAAGAAATGAATACTCCGGAAACGATGATATTGCCGAAAACGGAAATACGGATCGTATCGGAAATATAAATATTATCCAAGTCATAGATGTTGCAGGAAACGGAAACATGGTACGTATTGGAAAATATTATTGGAAATGGAAATATTACCGGAATCGGAAATATTGCCGGAAACGTAAATATTGTCAGAATCGGAAATATTATCGGAATCGGAAAATAATTCCGGAAACGAAAATATTAAATATTTGTTCGAAACGGAAATTAATTCCGGAATCGGAAATATTAAATATTGTTCGTATCGGAAATAAATTCCGGAACCGGGAATTTAATCGGAAGCGCATCGTACGAATTAGCATCGGACGAGGCTTGCTAGACGAAGGCCCAGCACGAAGCCAGGCCCGCGCCCAGCAAGCCAAGCGCCCAACACGAAAGGCCACAGCCTCGCCAGGCCCAGCGCAAGGCCAGGCCCAGCAAGGCTGCAGGCGCGCGCGGGCTGTATGCTCGTGGGTTGCGAGGCAGCGTGGGATGCATGCTCGTGGGCTGCGAGGTAGCGCTCACGCGTGTGGGCCGCAAGGCCTGCGCGATGCGTGCTTCCCTCGTGGTCGTGCGACACTCGTGTTCGTAACGAATCCTAATCCTATCGGAATTCGTGCATTGATTAAATCCTAATCCTAAAAGATTAAATTTATTATTTAGAGTTCTGATAGGATTCTAATTAATAAATCCATATCCTAGTAGGATTATAATTCCTTTCCATAAACTCTATAAATATAGGCCTAGGGTCACATATTTAACAGACAATTGAAGTATTCTAAAGGTAAGATTTTGAAGCAAAAATCAGCCAAACACTTGCAACCTATTAGCAGAAAATCCTACTAACCTTAAGGGCGATTCTAGTTGGTCAAGCTTAAGGCGGATCCGGACGTGCTGTGGACTATCTACGGAGGGACGACACTTGGAGTCCTAAAGACTTGTTCTTGTTCGGTTCGGGCGCAGCTAGGGAGGGCACGGTACAAAATGTATGCATCTAAATTATGCTAATGATTATGTGTAAATAATATGTTTCCTAGCTTTATGGTTTTTCCGCATGATTTATGTTTTGTCATATGTATCATAACCTAACAATTCTCACATTGTTGCCACCATAAATCAGCTTCACCTCTCAGGTAGTACACAGCACTGTTCACCCTAAGGTTTTCGGGGCAATTCACAGCTACAATGAGCTTATCAAACTCTCTCAGCCAGTTTTCAAGCACACTTGGTTCAATCTCTCCGCTATAGAGTGGAGGCTTTCTTTGAGCTATTTTCTAAAAAAATTCCCCAGCCGGATCATGCACTGGGTTGGCTCTAGTTTGAGCTAGGTCTCAAACTACCTCAGCTAGTTGTCTAACCACTTCAGAAATCTCTTGGTTAGCCATATCCCTTCTCCTGAATAAATAAAAAGGCTAACTTTAATATTGGTCGGACATGACATTACTAAGGCACTAGTTCGACAAAGAACCTACTCACAACAAGAACACATTTAGGCGCAACCTAGGGGAGGAGTTGGCGCCATTCTTGGGCCTTCTCACCCCACTATTCGATGCAAATAAATTTAGATGGTTGCTACTAGACCACCTTGCACATAGAATTTCATTGAAGAAATAACAAGTAATCCCTTTGCGATACCCACAAGACTTAGAATTGAGAATTGAACTTAAAGGATAACGAAAAGGAAATTCTATTCTTTTATTAAAATTCCAATGAATAAGTCTTACATCCACTAATGCCATAGCATTTATTCTCCAACTATAATAAAACTAAAACCATAAATAGTAGTTTTGCCACTTTATTAATCAACGAAAAATTAAACTAAGGATTGCATTTCTCTAGAGACTAACGTCATCACGACGATCATTTCTTTCTTTGTATTGCTCTGGAGTAAAGTCTTGATCATTAGGATCATCCAAGTCTTCTTCCGGATCCGAGTCCTCATCCATAGCCTCATCATTTTGCTGTGGCACACTATCAACCACATTGTTCTCTTCAAGCTCATCTTCAGATCCACTGGATATCTCAATGGTGGGTTCAGGAACTATAGGGTTAGGATTTTTAATCTCTACCACATCATCATCACTATCCTCCTCAACCTCACTAGCTTGCTCATCATGAATCATGCCATCCTCACCATCACTTTCTATTCCTCCATAGCCCATACCTAGACCCGCAGAATACTTCCCATCCTCATAGCAATTTTCCGCAACCTCTAAGATAGTAGCAAGAACCTCAGAATCATACTTCCACCTACCATCACTAGTCCCATATTTGTACCAATTAGGGGTACCATCACCAAAATGCATGTCACTGAACTTGTTCTTGAGGTCTATGTAAGGGTTCTTATGGGGTAAACAATGTATAACCATACTAGCCATCATATCTTTGTGCCTAAGGTGGGGCATATTCTTGGTCGAAGCCAAATAGTCACAAGCAAACACGATCTTCTGAACATACGTGCGAGGAGTCTCATTATCAATCTTCTCTAAGTATCCTAGACTGGTGAACTTAGAAGGTAGCATCCTTAATTCCTGAAAATTCACAACTCAAAAGTCTTACTAACGCGTTTCCATAGAAATTCCAACCCCAAAAGGATACAATAAATAGTTCGTGGAGCCATACAATTTTTAATGCACAAATATATGCTCAACATGAGATATGATGCACTTAATCACAATAAGCAAGATAAAACATGGTTAGAACATATACATGGAAATTAATAATCCACATAATCACATAAAATGCATACTTAGACTAACATGCCCTTCTTAGTCTACCCATTTCTCACTTGAAAATAATATTAATTTTCGAAATTAATTAAGAAATAACTCCTAACTTAGTTGAAATTATTTAAATTAAAATCGAAAATTAATAAGAATTATTGATTAATTAAATAAATAAATAAATGAATAAATTTCGGATAATTAAAAAAAAAAAAAATCCGAAAAAAATTTAAAATATAAATTCGAAAAAAAAATATTCGAATAATAATAACTAAATAAATAATTAAATAGGATAAATAAATAATTAAAAAAATTCGGAAAATTAAATAAAGGAATTTCCGAAATTAATAAAATAAATTCGAATATTTCGAATAAATAATAAAAAAAAAATCGGGAAAAAAAACTAATTACTATTAAATAATAATCCCACTTTTCAACTCATTTCAAACGACCCAAAATAATTGATATTTGACCTTTAAAATATTGAGTACTCAAAATAATACGTTTTGACTTTAGGAAAATAATATTTAAAAATCCTAAAGTTCCGCATTAGTCTCCGATTACGACTTTGTAGTATTGATTACTACAAAGAAGGAATGAAACTAAGCTCTAGTATACCACTTTGTAACACCCTAATAATTCCTTGCTTTTATAAAATCATTTTCCAACTTAAAATACAGGAATTACTAAAGCATTACCGCCACCGTGATAACGGTTAAGGCTATTACCAGAATTACGCAGCGGAAATTAATGTCAACTAACTTTTGAAAACATAATTAATAAAATATCGAGGCCTCCTACAATTTGGATCCATAATGGCCCAAAACACAAAACATAAATAGTTCAAACATTTCAAACATAATTAAAGTATTATTAAATAGTTTAGAATACGAAAACATGCAACTCTCTCGATCATCCCAAGCCACATGATTTCGATCCACCAACCTGCTATATTATTCTACTCCCCATCAATGCAAGTGCAAATGATAGATAATCATAGGGTCATTAAGGCAAAGACCATGACCAAAACACACAAAGCACGTAGTCAGCAAAAGCTGAGTACTTACTAGAATAGAGTGAACTGAAACTAAAACATGCATCACTCACTAAGTATTAATCAGCATGCAAAAGCCATATAATAATAAGCAATCAATTATGAATACAAGACTCGACTCTTGATTCACAATTTAATTAGAATAAGCTTCGAACGGGCCAAAAGAATATTCCATAAAGGAAAAAGGTGATGGGAGCCAACCATACACCAAATAACAAATAATAAATTCAGGCCATACCGAGTGTCGGGCCATACCGACGGAATTCCTGCGCATATTATAAATGAAACAACGTCTTGTATCATTAGTAGGAGTACGAGCTTTCCGGCAAGACTCCCCCCATAATTCATACTAAAGGTATATACGTTCCAAGAGTTTTGAAGCTTGTTCTGGTTGCACTTTACGTTTATTAATATTTTATTAAAGGCGAACTCAAGACTCACCAACATGCACACATACAATTAATAAACAACAACCAAAACAATCTTATTTTAAATGCGTTAGGACTTGTGATCAACAAGGCAAGACACTTGTGAAATTACTACCATGTTCCTCCTCACCAAAGTGAGACTCCACATCATGCACATTAACATGAGGGTTGTGCCCTTGCACGACAAATCCTAATTCATTTCATACATAATATTCCCAACTGAACCCTACATGTGCGGTGGCTTACGTGAGCTAACCCTTCACATGTGGTAAAAATAGTACAACGAGGTACGAATAATTGGCTCAAAGTATGCTAGACATCCCGTACAATAGCATACAAATAAATAATCCATCCCTTGCATGTGAAACAAACCATACATGCATAAATATTGAACAACATGATTGACAATGAAATCCATACTCATAATAATTTCAACATGCTTGTTCAACAATTAATCCAATAAATCCAACATCACAAATCACATGCTCGTTCACCAAAAAAAACATGATTCCACATAATGTAATTCACATCATCAAAAATCATGTAATGTCATTGACAAAAAGGTTTGGTCTCCCTATACTTGTACGTACCTTGAATACCTAAGCGTAGGGGCCACTTTGCAATAACGAGCACTCAACTAGAAATCACCTCCTATCATCAAAATAATGAAACTTAAATTATTTCCATGTTCATTAAATTTCCAGCAACTTTATAAAATTTAAAACCTCCTTTAAACTTTAGAATTCAATCGTTTTTCAATAATATAATCGTCTCGATTTGCAAAATCAATCCCTAGTACAAAAACATACTTTTTCCGCCTTTAAAATCAATAAAAATCAACACTTTAAGCCTTTATTCAAATCTGAAAATATAATTGATTATCATAATTAAAATCATCACCTAATTATGCTAATCAATTGACTTATTAGGTCTAGGTTAAAACCCTAACTTGAAAATCCCAATAAAACTAGTTTATTATCATAAAAATCAATGCTTTATTCAATAAACAAATCTGAAAATTCATCCTTTAATAATTAAAACAAACCTAATGAATCACAACACGCAAATCCTCAAACCACGGTATTCATAACCAGTTCCCAGCATTTTAATTTCTCAAAACTATATTAATATTATAATTTAAAATACGGAATTTAAATAGAATAGGCAAGGAAGAAGAGAATTTTACCAATCCGGCCTATAGCACGGAACAACCACGAATATAATGTGATTGGGCGAAAAGAATTGAACAACGAACGAACAAGCAACAACGACAACACACAACGCACTACCCGAGTGCGTGTGTGCAGCGACGAAGGGACGAGGGAAGCAGGGGCGCGCGCAGCAGTGCTGGGCGAGAGGGCAGGGGCGCGCGCGCGCTGGGGCGCGAGGGAGACGAGAGCGAGAGGGACAAGGGGCTGGTGTGCCGCAAGGCACACAGCAACAATAGCAGCAGCAACACGCGCACAGCAGCACGCAAGGGGGGGGATGTGCGGTGTGCGAGATGAGGTGCGGGCGATGAGGGGCGATGAGGGTGCGGGCGACGAGGGGCGATGGGCGAGCAACAAGGGCACAACAGCACACGAGCGAGCACGAAGGCATGAGGCTACTCGTGCTGTGCGGGGATACGGGCCGGACAAGAGGGAGAGGAGAGGAGAAGTGTGGAGCAAGAAAAACAAAAGAGGGTTTATGAATTTTAGGGGCTCATTTAATGATGGGGGAGTCCTATTTATAGGCTCCCTAATTCCTTGATGGGCTAGGCTTAGGAGATTTGAGTTGGGCTTAGGAAATAAATGATTGGGCTAGCTTAGGACTTAAATTAAACTCTTTTGATTGGGCTCATTTAATAAAACGAATTGGACTTTTTATTTAAAACCCGAAGCCTTTAAAATATCATTTGCAACTCATTTAATTTCCCGACTCCAGAATTAAATTCATTTCGTAATTAATTAAAATAATAAATATTCTAATTAATTAAAATACATTTAAATAGAATACATTTAAATATTATTTAAATGCTAATAAATCGTAAAATGCTTTATAAATATAATAAAATATACTTATAATTATTATAAAAATACGAGGTATTACAAGGAAGGAGGAGTGTGATTTTTGGTTTAACTTGCCTGGTTGCTCACTGTCAGTTTGGTTTTCGGGTTGCAGTCTTGTTGGTATTGGCTGCTTTTTTTTTTTGTAGCTATTGCGCCGATGCAGGTGTAGACACCTACTTTTGTCCCCATTCCCGAAAGGGAAGGTTCGATGATGAGAACATAAATCTCCACTTGGCAACGCATCTCCTATAAAATAACGAATCTCAATCACCCTTTCATTTCAGCCAAAGCTACTATTCATAGAAACCTTCTAAGAATAGTAACTGCCGTAAAAGGTAGTTGTTAAAAGTGGAAAAGTCATAAAATATAGAAACCTGTCAGAATTAGGTGTTGCACTCCAACATAAATCCTAAAAGAGATAGAATTTGCATTCCTGGTATAATTCGAAAGTAAGAGTTACGTATTAATTAAATTCCTAACGAACCTAGAGTTCGTAATGGGCCCAGACGCATTCCTTCATAAGTTAATACGCACTAAAAGACTCGGATAAATCTGAAAAGCTCCGTGTTCTAAGAGTCCAAATCTGACAAAGAACTCGGCCCAGATCCCATTTTCAACGCCTGGATCTGGGCGCCGAAATCTTCGGCGCCCAGCCCTGGGCGCTTAAAATGCCTGGGGCCGTTTTATCTCCGGATTCTTTTTTGGATTCGTATCTTAAAAATATATCTTTCCACACACCCTTTTCCTATAAATACAGCCTTAAAACCGACGTGAAGAGGACACATAATTGCATAACCTGAGTATTGACTCTAGCCTTAAGCTTAAGCCTCACGCTGCGAAATTGATCCGGCGTTCTGTCGCAATCGACCCAAAAGTCGAACAGAACGCATCCTGCCCCTTGTAGCTTGATGAATTAAGCCTAAATACTGGAACATTGCTTAGAAACCCGAGATTCGTAAAATAAAAGGAGAAATAGCAAAGCCAAGTGGTTAGTTTTCTGAGAACCACAGCGCACCTCTCAAGGGTGCGTTGTAATGTGTCCCTCATATGATTTAAACGCTTTCATCACCCTTTTATAAAATTGTCAAACTATTTATTTGATTGATCTATCACGCCTAATAAGATAATACCTTGGACAATTGAATTATCATGCTAGGTACCTTAAATTAATCTAAATAAGATAATCACGATCGATTTAGTCTTATGTGTTGCATATTGCTAAAATCAATTCAGAATAGTTTAATAGTTTAACGCATGTCCCTTCAATTATTTATGCTGAGCTAGTAAGGATAACCTGCCTCTGGAGTATTATCGATGAGCACTCCTCTCGGTAACTACAGTCCCCCGAACTCTCAATCTCTGCCCTGCGGGTGTACGTTGAGCGATCCCCACACCAGGGATCACAAGGGAACCTTTGGCCGTCGTGGTCGAACATAATTGTACTCCCTTTATGTCACGATAACCGGGTTTTGTCAGTTTTTCTCATTGTCGTTAAAAACTGAATGACGACTCCTATATTACTAGTCGATTGGGTGTAAACTCACAGGAAATCCAATTACACTTGATCTGACAACGTCACGCCCACGAGGGACGAGGTCACGCATTAGCCTCGTGCTTTTTCGACCCCCTCACAATGGGGACTCCGTTGGGGACGTTAACGAAATACTCGTGCTCGTAGGTAATCAAATAGCCGAAGGGTGAAACGATCCTACCCCGCGTTTATTTCCCTATCAAGTTGGGATGACCTGAAAATCAGCATATTAATGTGAACGGACAGAACCGCATAACGAATCTTGGCTCCCTTGGCATGTTTCATCTCGGGAGTTGGGAATAAGGATACCCATCGCCACCCGGGGGGTGCATACGCTTCGAATGTTGTCCACTCGGCACTTTCGCTAGTAGTACACCTATCCCAAACCCAATCGCTCGCCCACTAGGTCCCTCTCATTGGTGCATGCCCCCTTGGCTTATATCGTGATTGGCCTCTTGGGACGAAATTCGCTCGTGAATCCACTACCTCGACCGGGGCATGTGTTGGATCGACGATAGAAGAGGTACCAAGCCGGCGCAAATATTACCCATCATAAACTACGTGACATATTATTTTGCTTCATGTTGTAATGTTAGTTACGTGTAGCGAATTATGTGATTGTGTGTGACAAATAATACTAGAAAACCAACGACCCTAAAAATTTCCCAAACATTCATAAACATTAATTGGCCAAAGAGTTATACCAAAATATGTGTTCCGCAGCCCCGGGCGATCGCCACGAAAATAAGCGACGTCCAGGACAGCGTGTAACGGATCCCACAACGTCGCGCAACGCATAAAGGACGTTATTAGGCAAGCACGCAAAATCAAGTCGTATATACGAAAAAAGGATATGCGAACAGAATACGAGTACCAGTCAGGGACGCATTTTCAACGCCCCTGGCTGGGCGCCAATCATTTTCCACGCCCAGCCTGGGCGCCGAAGTTGCTGCCTGGCCTTTTGGTCAGGCACAACAGCCTCGGTACCCGCGCATAAAGTATACGTAGCAATAAAAAAAATTCGTAACAAATTTGCTAGGAGGACGTATGAAAAAAGGCACTCGATTCTAAACACGACTTATAAACTAAACAACTCCTTGTGTCGTCATTAGGCCTCCTATGACGACAATGTTTGGCACCAAAACCGAGCATGCTAATTAAATGACCTTGAATGTCACATGGGCAAAGTATTCAAAAAATGATGTTCAAATAAAGTTTTCAAGGAAAAATAATGTTCGAATAAAAAATAAATAAATCCGAGTCAAGACTAGGCTATGCCAAAGTACAATCTAAATCCTAAGTCTTAGTTGTCTTATACAAAGAATCGGTCCTAATGCTTGGTGTCGCTCTGCAAGTTAAAAGGTTAAACCATATTGAGTCTCCCTTCTTAACATTTAAAAGAAATCAATAAGCACCCATATGTAATTGTCATCCCTTGCTAAGAATCTACGGCCTCAATACTCTCTCTCACCAAAAAAAAGAATATATTATGTAATTCAAGTATTTGCAAAATGGAAACAGTCACATTCCGAAAATCATTCCTCCATAGTCGCACAACCCCCAAAGTGAGCCTAAGGTGTCAATACCATTGGCAAAAAAAAAAAAAAATTATTAATGGCCTCAAGGCTTATGATCACATTGGGTCACGACTATCATAGTCCTCTCGAGCCACTCGCTCCTTGAAGTTCTCCTAAGTACGGACTAAAAGATTTTCCATGAATGCAACATGACGAACCATGAAAATACCCAAATCGGCATGCCATAAGGCTACCATTGGGGTAAAGCAATACACGCTAAGAGGGAAGCTGCACTAATGATTCTAGTCTTGCAAAAATGAAAATTCGATCTCGCCAACTAACTACCTTGCCAACATTAAGCAAAATGGCGCATGACAAATGAACACCCAAGGGTTAAAATCTAAAGTGTCAACCAACGAAAATTATGGTCCAATTAGCCTGAGTCTGAAAGTCGCTTGGTCAAGTATTATAGGCTTACGCCACGTCATTATTTTGAGTCTGGGCCACCTCCTTGTATTCATACACGGGTTATAATCAGAAAAATTAATGAAAGTTCGAGTCTAAATCACAACTTCCAATTAAATCCCGGAAACTGGAATCTGAAAAGAAGCAAAAAAATTATTTTCGATGTAATTCTTTCGTTAAACTTCAATAAATTAAAAACAAAATTTTGAATCTACGCTATTTGCACATTTTAAGAAACGACTAAATACGCTTGCAAAGTAAGACAATTTAAAGGTCCACCCTAGGCCTACTAAAATTAAAGGTCCACTATAGGCCTACCAAACGAGGCTCACTCAGTCTCGCCTCGTGACTCAAACACCACAACCATCTACCTTTTAGCCCAAATAAAAAGGGGCAGAAATCCCAAGCAAAAAAGAAAAAAGAGAAAGAGAAAAGGGGGAGCGAAAAGAGCGAGCCATGAAATACTTAGCCCGTACCTCCCAAAGTGCGAAATTTACCCAAGTAAACGAAGGAAAAGAATTGAGTCAACCAATCCAAATCATACCACAAAAACTACATAAAGTTCTACGATCTTCTACCCTTTCCAATCCTCATGCTTGACTAATACCTATACAAATTATCCTATCTCATTCAACCCATCTTTCAAGCCGTCTTGAGTCACGAATAAAAAAAAGACAAATGAAAAGTACATTCTACGCTTAACGTAAAAAAAAATAAAAAAAAATAAAAGAAACTTTGCAAAGCGCCTTTAAAGTTCGTCTAAAAAGAAAAAAGAAGCATTTAGCGCACAAAAAAGATTCGCAAATATTTGGCACAAAACGAAAAGGAGCAGCGCAAAAAGGCAGCCTAGAACACGTTTTCAACGCCCAAGCTTGGGCGCCAAAAATAATAACGCCCAGCAATGGTCGTCGTCCTTGCTTATCACTTTTCAACTCCCAATTCCTAAAAGTGTTCTTATATTTTCCTATATACATGCGGAAGAATAACGAACACTTGGGGGGTAGAAGATCATATAAAATACGCAAAATACGCGCGCTCCAAAATTTTCGTACACTTATTTCACCCTATTTCAAACATTACGATTCCACCCGAACGTACTTGTTTAAAATCGGCATTCTAAGAAACCATTTTCTGGCTAAGAACTACGCAAGACCTGATTCCAAATTAAATCTCTCTAAGGCGGATACGTAGGCAATCCATGATTCGGTCCAACCAATTTGCGAAAATGTTAAAGCCTATAGAATAACAAGAATAAAAAATAGAGTCCCTTATTGAAATTTAATTACTTGCAATCCAAATCGAAAGAAAATTTAAGTCAAAGAAAGAATCCAAGTCATCAAGATGCCAAAATGAGCACACATCAAAAATAATAAGGGCACGTACCCTTGCCAGAAGGAGCACTCACACTCCTAGGCACTTAACCAATACTCAAAACACCGCTTTGCCTCAATTGAATGGGGGCTAGCGCGAGCGTCCATGACCTCTAAAGTACTCGACTTGACCCTCCCTAAAGTAAAGTAACTCACTTAAAGACCTTCTTTCACCACTAGACACAGTCATAATCGCCAACAAGTAGTAAAGGCAGTAAGCTTGCAATAAAGAGGATTGTTCTACGGCATCGCCCCATCGTTCCTTCGAACTCAGGGCACCCGTTCATGGTAATTCAAATGCTTGCGAATCCCCTTTGAAAAAATTAGACATTGTCAATAGGACTTGGCACTTAACCAAGGCTCACCCTACTCAGACATATGACACGGGCATCTAAAATCGAAATCTGAAAGCGTCATTAATGAGAAGACATAATAGCAACTGGGGGCTAAAAATTGAAATGAAAGAGTTAGGGAAAGAACTAAGTATACCTTGACCTTTTGTGCAGACATACACCAAGTAAATCTAAGTCAATTTGAAAACGGTTTATATTCCCGCAAATCTGGAAAAGATGGCCCTAAAAGCCTAAAGCATGTGCCACACGGGCACAAGTAATATCTTGACGCCTGCACCCTGGCTTCCAGCATTCCGAAAATCGTAACAGTATTTTGATGCACTCACGTAATCCTGTACGAACCCTTCTATAAGTCAACTTACTTAGGACACCTCGGATTGTACACAGTAGGACTCGGATTTCAAATAATTTTCAAAGACTTCTTCGTACATAATAAAGTGTCGTTGGTTTAAGCTAAGTATGCGTTTATCTCGATGTTGCAAGTGAGTCAAAAAGATTTCTAAATATGATTATGGGTAAAGAAAGGCACCTAGCTTTTGGTCAAGGCACACTTCAACATGTGACTACCTTGACCATGGTAATGTCGCACAATACGACATTTACAAGAGAAGTAGCAAATCACTACTCGAACGTACCTCGCACTAAACGAGTCTGGTTCAAACTATTCATGATCCCTGTCACCATGAATGCATAAAAACGTATGCCAAGCATTATAGCACCAAGCCAATCCCGTAGCTACAATTGGGGGCTTGAGAAAAACACTCTAAATGCTCGTAATGACGATTATATCGCAAATTCTCGACGCTAATGCTACACACACGTCATAGGGGCACAATCCTAAGGTTTGATCGTGTAAAACGAACCTTAGAATGGCTACAACCCCTCCCAAATTCTAAGCGCTACTTAGAATATATAAAGTCACCCCACTAACAAGGGTAACTGAAAATCGCAAGTCACCGAAACTCCGATCAAACTACTGCACATAACGCTCGCCCTACAAGCGCCCGTTACACAGTCTACGTCGTTCCAAAGCAAAAGCGAAAGAAAAATCAAGGATAAAAAAAAAACATCTATGAATCCTCGCATCGAACGAAGTAATAAGCCGTGCACACCCACGCAGAAGGTGCTACACTTGTTCGAGCACCTGAACGAGGCGTGATGAAGTACTCCAATGCAAAAAATAATAATGATATCCCAACACCTGGAGGAATGTTCTAAGACACGCTGTTACGCCACACAAGCCTACGTCGCACCATAAGTTCAACCATCCCACGGTACAAGTCTAAAAAAAAAAGAAAAAAAAAAGAAGAGAGTAAGGCATATTGCACTAATGCGGGCACGACCAAGAGTATGAGGCAAAGACTACTTATCGCCCAAATTCAAAATGCAAGCCACACGACTTCTACATTAAGGATTAAAGGTAGCAAAATATTACCTACCACGGAAGGCATAGCTCGCACCTACACGAGCGGGACCCCAAGGCATCTTTCTCGAAAGAACCTACAAAAATCGTACGCCAAAAGGAAGCATCTGTAGACACCTACTTTTGTCCCCATTCCCGAAAGGGAAGGTTCGATGATGAAAACATAAATCTCCACTTGACAACGCATCTCCTATAAAAATAACGAATCTCAATCACCCTTCTCGTTTCACCCGAAACCTGCTATTTATAGAAACCTGCTATTTATGGAAACCTGCTAAAAATAGTAACTGCCGTAAAGGGTAGCTTCTAAAAGTGGAAAGTCATAAAAGATAGAAACCTGTCAGAATTAGGTGTTGCACTCCAACATAAATCCTAAATGAGATAGAAAACTGCGAGAATCCTATTCCTAATATGATTCGGAAATAAGAGTTACGTATTAATTAAAATCCTAACGAGCCTAGAGTTCGTAACGGGCCCAGACGCATTCCGTCATGAAATTGATACGCACTGAAAGACTCGATCAAGTCTCAAACACTACGGATTTCAGGAATCCGAATATGACTAAGAAAACAGCCCAGACCCTATTTTCAACGCCTGGCTCTGGGCGCCGAAATCTTCGGCGCCCAGGCCTTGGCGCTGGAATTACCTGGGTACGTGTTTTTTCCTAATTCTTTGTGGATTAGGGCTCTGCAATTCTATCTTTCCACAAACTCTTTTCTATAAATATAGCCCAAGTTCGATAACA
Source organism: Spinacia oleracea (assembly GCF_020520425.1). Classification (NCBI taxonomy): domain Eukaryota; kingdom Viridiplantae; phylum Streptophyta; class Magnoliopsida; order Caryophyllales; family Amaranthaceae; genus Spinacia; species Spinacia oleracea. Next base: position 52,256,482 of record NC_079487.1, read on the forward strand.
CACAATTCATATTCTGAGTATTGACTCCAACCCCTAGCCTAAGCCTCACGCTGCGAAATTGTTCACGCGTTCTGTCGCAATCGATCCATAAATCGAACAGAACGTATCCTGTCCCATAATTTGAGATTCGTTAAATAAAAAGGAGAAATAGCAAAGTCTAAGTGGTTAGTTTTCTGAGAACCGTGACGCACCTCTCAAGGGTGCGTCGTAATGTGTCCCTTTTCTATGATTTAATTGCTTTCCTCGCCCTTTTTATGAACTGTTAAACTAACTAAATCTGATTGTTCTACCACGCCTAACAAATATAATATTTTTGGGAAATTGGATTATCATGCTAGGTCCCTTAACGCTATTTAAATCAGATAATCGCGATCGATCTAGTATTATATGTTACATATTCCTAAAATCAACTCAGATTAGTTTTATAGTTAACGCATGTCCCTTCAATTATTTATGCTGAGCTAGTAAGGATATCCTGCCTCTGGAGTTACCGACGAGCGAGTACTCCTCTCGGTAGTTACAGTCCCCCGAATCCCCAATCTCTACCCTGCGGGTGTACGTTGAGCGATCCCCACCACCAGGGATCACAAGGGAACCTACGGCCGTCGTGGTCAAACATAATTGCACTCCCTTTATGTCACGATAACCGGGTTTTGTCAGTTTTTCTCATTGTCGTTAAAAACTGAATGGCAACTCCTATATTACTAGAATCGTCACACCCACGAGGGACTAGGTCACGCATTATCCTCGTGCTTTTTCGACCCCCTCACAGTGGCGACTCCACTGGGGATAGTGAAGGAAATACTCGTGCTTTTAGGTAATCAAAATAGCCGAAGGGTGAAACGATCCTACCCCGCGTTTATTTCCCCATCAAGTTGGGACGACCTGAAAATCAGCATATTAATATGAACGGGCAGAACCGCATAACGAATCTCGGCTCCCTCGGGAGTTGGGACTAAGGATACCTTTTTTCGCCAATAGGGGGGTGCACACGCCGCGCATGTTTCCTACTCGGTACTTGTGCAGGTAGTACACCTATCCCGAACCCAATCGCTCGCCCATTGGGTCCCTCTCGCTTGCATGCCCCCTTGGCTTGCACTTGCGGGTTGGCCTCTTGGGCAAAATTCGCCTGCTGAAGACACTACCTCGACCGGGGCATGTGTTGGATCTACGATAGAAGCGGTACCAAACCAGGCGCAAATAACTACCCATAGAAGCCTATCATAAACTACATGACATATCATTATTGCCTCATGATGGAATGTTAGTTATGTATAGCGAAATATATGATTGTGTGTGACAAACTGTCCCAGAAAAACCAACGACCTTAAAAATTTCCCAAACATTCATAGACTAATTTGCCAAAGAGTTATACCGAAATACGTGTTCCGCAAACCCGAACGATCGCCACAAAATAAGCGACGCTCGGGATGGCCTGTAATGAATCCCACAAACACTGCACAACGCGTAAAGGACGTTATTAGGCAAGCACGCAAATCAAAGTCGCATAAACAAAGTAGACGCAAACAGAAAACGAGAACCAGCCAGGGACGCATTTTCAACGCCCCTGGCTGGGCGCCAGAATTTCTCACGCCCGACGCTGGGCGCTGAAGTTGCTGCTTGGCCTTCTGGTCAGGCGCAGCAGCCTCGGTGCCCGCGCAAAAGAAAAAAAACACGTAGCACCAAAAAAACGTTCGTAAAAAAAAGAATTGCTACGAAGGCGTAAGAAAGAGCACTCGATTCTAGAGGCGACTAAAAAAAAAACAAATAATAAATAACTCTTTGTGTCGTTGATAGGCCTCCTACGACGACAATGTTCGGCACCAAAACCGAACACGCTAATAACTATGAATGTCACACGGGCAAGTGTTTCGAAAATTCAAAGAATGGCAAAAAAAAACCAAAAAGTGTACCAATAAAAGAAAGAGCAAAAAAAAACCAATAGAGAGAGTCGAAGTCTAGACTAAGTAATCCTTGAAACTTTGGGAACCTAAACTTTAGCTTATCTTATGCCTAGGACTAGTCCTGCCACTTGGTGCCGATCAGGGAATCAACGGTTAGTGCGTCTCGAAGATACATCGCCAACATCAGGTTTAGTGACTCCAAGCTCCGTCCGTCATCCCTTATTCCAAGGATCTCCACTTCCCCAACCTCGATTCGCACCTTCAAACATGTCCATCGAAGATTTGCGAGACCAGATGGTCCAAATGATCCAACTTATGGGCGAATTGAAAATGGAAAATGAAGCTTTAGCGGCTGCACAAGCCAAAAATGACCTCGATAACGAGAAGAGGATTGAAAAAGTGGTCCTACAGCAAACCATGGGGAGCAAGTACTTCTCCCTCGATCCTGAACCTTTTCTTGGCAAACTACCAGAAAAGTTTAGTTCATCTGACTAACCAAAGTTCAAAGCCACGGGCAATCCCCGTGATCATTTACTGAGCTTTGTGAATGCCATGAACTTGAAAGGCGTGGACAAGTCCATGTATCTACCTGCCTTTCCTTTGTCCTTGGAACCTGTGCCGCTCAAATGGTACTATCACCAGGACCCTAAACTCTTCCCCACTTGGGAAGACTTTGTCAATGTCTTCATCAAGCAATACTCGTCGAACATGGATTTCCAAGTCACCATGCGCGAGCTGGAAGTTCTCTTCCAAAAGAAAAATGAGGGTTTGCTAGATGGAGGGACCAGGCGGCCCAGCTAATCAATAGGCCTCCCGAAACAGAATTGGTCCAAAAATTCATTGACAACCTGGACCCGGCTTACAGACAACACTATAGGTACCTGGGACTTGATACTTTCAAAAGAGTTTATGATGTGGGAATAAAGATCGAGGACGACCTCGCCAAAACCATACAAAGCAAACCCACATATAAAAACAATACCTATAACAGGGGTAACACATCCCAAGCCCAAGAAGTCCATGCTGTAGAAGAGACTCCCGCCCGAAGAAGCCCTGGAAGATGGGTCCGAGACCGAATGTTTGCCCCACTCGGGTCGACTTTGGTACAAGCCTTTGAAAGATTAACCAATCAAGGAAAGTTGAGACCTTTAGGCCCCACCCGTGACCCTCCTGTCAAAAGCAAATATTGGGTCGAAGGTACTTACTGCAAATTCAATCAAGGAAATGGGCATGACACTGAAAACTGCTGGAACCTAAAGAATACCATCCAGGACATGATAGAGGATGAAGTGATACCTCTCCCTAACGTTGGCAAACCCAACAACAACAAGAGCCCACTCGGCTCTTGTCACTTCTCTCTCGACCAACCAGAAAATGAGAACTTCGACCCTACGGTGTACATTACACCTCAAGGTGCACCACTCGCTGTGGTCCCTATGGATCGAATCGAGAGAGAAGTGTGCGGTGTATGGGATGATGATGCTGAAGATATCTACCTATCTCAAGTGTCGGGCCAGGACCTTTTTACTGAAACTTGGCCCGGGTATGCTCTCATCGACACCACCACTCAAGAACCCGAAGTCGACGACCTCACCAGATCAGGAAGAATATACCAGCCTGACATTCGCCCACCTCCTATGGACGATATCCCAGTCAGACAAGCTCCTGAGACTGGACGGCACACCACCGTCGCAGAGGTCATTGAAAATCCTCTTTTGAATCAATTGAAATGAACCAAGGCCGAAATTACCATCTGGGATCTCATGTGTACCTCAAAAGAACATCGCGAAATGTTTATTCGCTCACTTGACCTCATCTCAGTGCCTACAGATATCACACCTGACTCATTGGTTAACCACGTCACGAGAGATGCTGGAGAAAAGGCCATAGTTTTCACTGACAAAGATTTACCCAGAGAGGGGGGTGCCCATAACAAAGCCCTATATCTAGTAGTTGGATGCAAAGGGCAAAACATCCCCCTAGCGCTCGTAGATAACGGTTCGGCGGTTAACGTTTGCCCGTTGCGAACCGCCCATTGCTTGGGACTAGGAAGCCATGACTTTCAAACCTCCACACAAGGGGTACGAGCCTATGATAACTCTCGAAGGCCTGTGTTGGGAAAAATCAACCTTACCATACAAACCGAGCCTGTGGCACGCACCACGGAGTTTCAAATAATCGACATCAAACCCACTTTCAACCTCCTATTGGGGCGACCTTGGGTTCATGACTTAGGAGGTGTGGCTTCTACCCTGCACCAAATGGTTAAACTTAACCATAACGGGGTAATACTAGAAATCCGCGCCCCTCCTCTCGACATCAGTTGTACTATGGTTGGAACGGCCGAAACTGCAGACGACCTTTATGGGTTTCAAATGGAAGAAGCAATCCAGTTCATTGAAGACTATGATCCAGCATTCCTAGACCCGCATGCATCCCGGGTCATCCCTAGAATGCTGCTAGCTCAAGGTTATTTCCCAGGAACCCCATTGTGCATAAGGAAGAAGGAATACACATTCCATCCTTTACCCAACAAATCTACTCCCTTTGGCTTAGGCTATGAACCAACGGAGGAAGATATTGCTGACCGCCTGTCTGGGCTACGCCTTAACAAAGCCAAACAAACCACCCTCCTTCCCCCGTATCAAAGGACCCTTAACGGGATGTTCGTTCGTGAAGGAGAAGAATACCCATGCTGCGATTTCCCTGAACCCTTCGTTCAGGATGGCTTGCTAAAACCCGGATTTGAAATTTTCCATGACTGCCACACCTTGGATGAGGCACCCCACCTCACCAAGACTAAAACAGCTTAAATATTGGACAACCAGGCTCTATGGACATTGTTTAACGAATCGAGGCCTATGGAGAACGAGACTGTGATGACTACCCTAGATTTACAAGATGAAGGTTTCGATCCAACCCGGTTAATATCTCCTGCATCAACACTAGAAGAGATCGAGAACGGATGGGTGAAGACATATCAGTGGGTCAATGCAAAAGGAATAGAATTCAAGATGAGTACCGGTGAAGGACCGAAGTTTTATGAGACTAAACCCCAGGCTTGAGCAACATAGAGCACCATATTAGTAAAAGGCGCCTAGTAGTTCTTTAGATTGGTAGAAAAATTAATAGAGACTTTAGATGGTCCGAAGGCCCCTTAGAATATAGGTCGGTTTTATTTCAGTGTGTTTTCCTTATTTCCCAAATCAATAAAGGCGTATTATTTCTCCTAAAATTGTATTCTAACACTAAATAAGCACCGAACGTACTTGCAAAATACAAAAATACAGAGGTGGCCCACTCTAGGCCCAACAAACAAAGCCCACTCGGTTTTGAAATAGTGCCACGGGAGTCAATTCCCGAAACCCACAAAATAAACCACACCATCCCATTCATATCCCCAAAACATAAAAGTCAATCTGTGTAACCATAAAAATCAACCCATACAACCCAAAGAAGTCAAAGGAAATCAAAATCCAAAACGAAAGCAAATGTTGCTTAAAAGGGGAATTAATAAAATATAACCCCCACCAATCCTTCAAAAACGACACGCACCTCAACCCACCTCAAAAGCCTACACAAAGATCTTCATAACTTCCGCACCCTAACTCCATTTTGAAAACTGTTCCGAGTCACGAATAGAAAAAAATTAATCCGGACAAAAATGCATTTCACGCTAACAGTCAAAAAAGCCTCCAAAATAGCCTCAAAATTGACTTTAAATACGAGCAAAAATCATGGCACAAAAAAGAAATAAATGCAAGAACGTGTGAAGCAAAGCGTCAAAAACGACCGCCAGAAATCATTTTCAGCGCCCAGGGCTGGGCGCCGAAATTTCTGACGCCCCAGCCTGGGCGTTGAAACTCTCTGCCTGCCAAAGATTTTCTTTTCAGAAGTGCTCGTCATTTTATCCGCACACAACGGAAAAATAACGAACACTTGGGGGGTACAGTACGTATCCAAATAGGCTTACCAAAAATATAGCCATACAAATTAGTCGAATTTCATTTTTACGCGACTTATGGAAAAAAAAGGCAGATGAAAATAATGATAATACTTCACTCATTTGACCGATTAAGTAATATGCTTCCACCTCAGGGCATATCTACCGAAATCCGCCATACTAGAAATTATTCTAAAGCTAGAACTACGCGCGACCTGATTCTGACAAGATACGTAGGCAATCCTTACCAAGGATTCGGTCTAATAAAAAAAAACATATTCTTTGTGCAAAGTGTTAGACACATAAAAACATAAAAAAGGAGGAGAAAAAAAAATGAAAATGAAAAAAAAAATGCGCCTTTATTGAAAAATAATAGGAAGGAAAACAAAGTGCTAAGAATAAAAACAAACACCACTGAAATAAACAAAGGGCGCCTACACCCTGGCAAGAACTACACTACTCTAGTTCTTCCGGATCATCAAATAAAGTCTTGTAGAGGGCAATGTTCGCAGGATCCACCCCCACAGTCTTCTGCGCTGCCCCAATATCAATCTCCATAAGAACCGGCTCCTGGACACTAACTTCCAAAGATGCCAAGGCTTCAGAAACATTCTCAGTTATAGCCCGCTCAGCCTCAAGGGCACAGACAATGGTGGGAGAAAGATTATTATCATCAACTAGACTAGCCACTGTTTCTACAGGCGGCTGAGCCTTCCTAACCCATACATTGTTCCGGCGACGATCTCCGCGAGAGCTTGCATTTCTTTTAACAATAGCACGCCCCTTCATGTTAGGCATCTTTTTAGGCCTGAAACTGGGACGGGGAGGAACTTCCTTTCTCTTTCGATCAGGACGAGCTTTCACAGTCTTAATACTATAGGTACGAGGTTTGGTAGAATCAGGACCCTCATACTTAACACGAATACGAGGTATCAAAAGCTCAGCCGGCTCCCCATTTCGAGCCTCGGTCCTCACATCTTTATCATCGGAGCTCATCCACAACTTGTAGTTTTCAGAAAGACCCACAAAGCCATTTGTAGCTACGGCCCAACGCGGGAGACCATCGTAATACTTAGCCCACGCTAGAACCCGTGTTTGTGAAAAGGCCGCTACCTTAGGTGGTACCGTATCAGAAAAAGGGATAGTCTGCCTTAAACCATATTGACGCATGACTCGGTAAGGGAAAATATAAATGGGACGAGATAGCCCCAACAAAGAAACATAAACCGATACATCAGAACCCCCTGTCATAGTAGTCAAACCCCACCATGGTATCACCCACTTAATAGGAGGTCCATTCGGCCTCGTCCTAGCCTTGGTGCAAGTATTTTCGGTTACCCAAGGCTATAGGGCGATAATGTTTAGGATCGGCAGGAGTTTCCAAAAGTCTAAGCCGTTCCACGAGCCAAATCTGCAAAAAACGGGCACGATCAAAAAAATAATAAAAGAAAACGGTTCCTGGTGCGCAGTTTCAACGCCCAGGACCAGGCGCCGAAAATTCCAGTGCCCAGCCCTGGGCGCTGAAACTCGTTGTGTACACAAAAAAAAAACGTGTATACGTGCGCAAGGAAAAATCGATTACCTGCAGTAATAGGGGGCTTCCCTTGAAATGTTCAGATTTGGCATCCTTCTTCAGCTCATCCGCACTCAGCAAAGTCTCGGCAACAACCAACGGCATAATAGAATAGCAACTTTCCATCTGGCTAATCAAGGGGATCAACCTTATGTCACCGAACGCGTCATTGTTATTCGACAGCAAATAGTGATTCAACAAGCAAAATACAAGGGCTCGAATATTCAATTTCTGTTCGGTCATATTCTTACTAGGCTTAAAGTGATGTTTTACAAGTTTTGCCAAGTTAACCTCGTCACCTACAACAATTTCAGCAAACATGTTATCATCTAGTCCTAGGAAAGCCCCTATGGTTGTTTTACCCTCTTCAATAGTGCCAGGGGTAGCAGGAGTAGCATTAGTAGGATAACCAAGGATCGCAGCAAATTCATCTGCCAAAGGACATATTTCGTTGCCCCGAAAGGCAAAAAAATGATGATCGGAGTTCCAAAAGCTTAGGGCAGCATGCAGAAAGTTATAATCAATGTTAATTTGTTGTAAGCCTAAAAGTGCCTCTAAGTGGTATTCCTTTAACAAAGCTTTTTCTGTGGGAGTAAGGGCCCGTAGCCAACGCCTAACAGTCCGTTGGAGTGAGAAAGTAGGGATCGACATGGCAAAAGCAATGAGTAATTAAAACACAGCAAAAAAGAGAGAAAGAAATTGAGAGTGGTGGAAAATAGGGACGTATCTAGCCCCTATATATAGCTGAACGCACCCAGTGACATCCTGATCCCATTCGGAAACGTGTTAGGAAATCCGAAAGTCAAATATCACCAGGAAAAGACTTCCAGCGCCCATGGCTGGGCGCCGAAATGTTTAACGCCTAGCCTTGGGCGCCGGAAATGCAGCCCAAGGCCCAGATTTCACAAAATGCGGAACAGGAAAGGACTTAAAACCGTGTTGCCAAACACGAGGCCCTATTGCAAGTAGGATCAAGCCCAAAAGCACCTTTAGCTCCCAAATAAGCAAAAATAAACATTAAAACTTGGTCGAAACTTAGACTCGTCTCAGAAAATGCTTATGTACACTTTTTCAAATCAAAGTAAATATCATGGTCATTCTTCGAAACACCAAAAAATGTGTGTCGTTAAGTCGTTGGTCTCCCAAATGTTTGTCTGTCAAAGGATTAATCCGGGTCAAGCTAAAACCGGATGTCGCCTGAAAACTGAAGTCGCACCCCACGACTTCGCTAAAGTAGCACACTACTATAAAAGATCGCTCGCACTTACGAGCATGACCCCAAACATGATTACAAGATGCGAAAAACGACCGACGAGCCCCAGTGCTTGGGGGCTCGCGAAAAAATATACTCCAACAAGGAGCGCACAATCAAAATCACATTCCCGGACTACGCTATACACCATCTCATGTTTGGATATCTCAAAAAGGGCAGGTTCGACCTCAGAGAAAGGTCGTCATTGACACTTGTGCATGGTCCTCTGATCAAAGACCAAGTAGTGGCAAAAATCGAGCCGTAAAGACTGGCTCAAAACCACGAAAGAAGACGGTCGCAAGACAATGGTCCGTCTAAACCCGTTGTCAACCCACGTTCAGGTTACAACTAAATCCGAGCATCCCTCGAAAGAATTCGCTCTTACAAAAATGAATAAAAGAAATTCTAAAAAAGAAATCCCTATGAAAAAAAAGTAGGAAACTTGCCCATCTTAGTGGGCAGGATCGCGTGACGAACCACGCGAGTCCCAAATTGAAAAACAAATTCAGGGGCGTCCAACCTCAGCGGACAGGGCTCGCCCACCCTCAGCGGGCGGGGTCTACGTCACTAGCCGCGCAGGTCCTCAGTTTTCGAAAAATAGAATCTTCAAAAACAAAATGAAATAGGGTCGCCATCTTCAGCCGGCGGGGTCTACGGCGCAAACCACGTAGGTCCTTATTTTCAAAAAGTAAACTCAAACAAATTTCAAAACAGATTCGTCCACTTCTATCGGACGGGGTGTCCACCCTTAGCGGACAGGCTTGCCATCTTTAGCCGGCGGGGTCTGCGTCGCTAACCGCGCAGGTCCTTAGTCGCTGCAGCGATAACTTTCTTTGGTTTTCCGTTTTTCCCAAAAACGATGTGAGTAGCCTTTGGTTTTCCGTTTTTCCCAAAATGATGTGAGTAGCCTTTGGTTTTCCGTTTTCCCAAAAACGATGTGAGTAGCTTTTGGTTTTCCGTTTTTCCAAAAAAAGAACGATCTGAGTAGCTTTCCTTTTTCCACAAAAAAAAAATTCAAAGATTGGTTTTCCGTTTTTTCCAAAAAAGAACAATGTGCTGGATTTTCCTTCGTTTTATGTCCCATAAAAACAAGGGGGTTTTCTCGTTTAGCTAACCCTAAAAATGAGAATCTTTAAAAACATTTTTACCTCGTGATTGGGCTTGGCCAGGCCCAATTACACTTTACAGCTTTGATTTCGAAAACATCTGTAGCTACTCCCAATGACAAAGTGAGGGAGTTTCTACGCACCTATAGATCCTTCCAATGACAAAGGGAGGAAGTTTCTATACTATCAGTTGACAAATCCCAATGACACGTGAGGGATATGTCGACACTTCAAAAGTGATGACCCTTAAGTCAAATGTTATCACTCGGGGGCTCGTGAGACCCTCGCAAAAAACAGGTCACCATGGCTTGTGTGACGCACTCCGTCTAATACTTTGACCATCGTCTTACTCCAAGACTCAGTCAAAGTGGGGGCTAACTGTAGACACCTACTTTTGTCCCCATTCCCGAAAGGGAAGGTTCGATGATGAAAACATAAATCTCCACTTGACAACGCATCTCCTATAAAAATAACGAATCTCAATCACCCTTCTCGTTTCACCCGAAACCTGCTATTTATAGAAACCTGCTATTTATGGAAACCTGCTAAAAATAGTAACTGCCGTAAAGGGTAGCTTCTAAAAGTGGCAAGTCATAAAAGATAGAAACCTGTCAGAATTAGGTGTTGCAATCCAACATAAATCCTAAATGAGATAGAAAACTGCGAGAATCCTATTCCTAATATGATTCGGAAATAAGAGTTACGTATTAATTAAAATCCTAACGAGCCTAGAGTTCGTAACGGGCCCAGACGCATTCCGTCATGAAATTGATACGCACTGAAAGACTCGATCAAGTCTCAAACACCCGGATTTTAGGAATCCGAATCTGCCTAAGAAAACAGCCCAGACCCTATTTTCAACGCCTGGCCCTGGGCGCTGGAATTACCTGGGTACGTGTTTTTTCCTAATTCTTTGTGGATTAGGGCTCTGCAATTCTATCTTTCCACAAACTCTTTTCTATAAATATAGCCCAAGTTCGATAACACACAATTCATATTCTGAGTATTGACTCCAACCCCTATCCTAAGCCTCACGCTGCGAAATTGTTCACGCGTTCTGTCGCAATCGATCCATAAATCGAACAGAACGTATCCTGTCCCATAATTTGAGATTCGTTAAATAAAAAGGAGAAATAGAAAAGTCTAAGTGGTTAGTTTTCTGAGAACCGTGACGCACCACTCAAGGGTGCGTCGTAATGTGTCCCATTTCTATGATTTAATTGCTTTCCTCGCCCTTTTTATGAACTGTTAAACTAACTAAATCTGATTGTTCTACCACGCCTAACAAATATAATATTTTTGGGAAATTGGATTATCATGCTAGGTCCCTTAACGCTATTTAAATCAGATAATCGCGATCGATTTAGTATTATATGTTGCATATTGTTAAAATCAACTCAGATTAGTTTAATAGTTAACGCATGTCCCTTCAATTATTTATGTTGAGCTAGTAAGGATATCCTGCCTCTGGAGTTACTGACGAGCGAGTACTCCTCTCGGTAGTTACAGTCCCCCGAACCCTCAATCTCTACCCTGCGGGTGTACGTTGAGCGATCCCCACCACCAGGGATCACAAGGGAACCTACGGCCGTCGTGGTCAAACATAATTGCACTCCCTTTATGTCACGATAACCGGGTTTTGTCAGTTTTTCTCATTGTCGTTAAAAACTGAATGGCGACTCCTATATTACTAGTCAATTGGGTGTAAACCCACAGGAAATCCAATTACACTTGATTGAATAAAAAGAATCATCACACCCACGAGGGACGAGGTTGTAGACACCTACTTTTGTCCCCATTCCCGCAAGGGAAAGGTTCGATGATGAAAGCGTAAAAACTCCACTTGACAACGCATCTCCTATAAAATAAACGAATCTCGATTCCCCATTTCATTTCACCCGAAACCTGCTATTTATGGAAAACTGCTAAAAATAGTAACTGCCGTAAAAGGTAGCTTCTTAAAGTGGCAAATCATAAAGGATAGAAACCTGTCAGAATTAGGTGTTGCATTCCAACATAAATCCTAAATGAGATAGAAAACCGCGAGAATCCTATTCCTAATAGGATTCGAAAATAAGAGTTACGTATTAATTAAAATCCTAACGAGCCTAGAGTTCGTAAGGGGCCCGGATGCATTCCATCACAAAATTGATACGCGCTAAAAGACTTGAATTAATCTCAAACTCTACGGATTTCAGGAATCCGAATCTGACTAAAGAAAACAGCCCAGACCCTATTTTCAACGCCTGGCTCTGGGCGCTGAAAATACCTGGGTACGTGTTTTTTCCTAATTCTTTGTGGATTAGAACTCTGCAATTCTATCTTTCCACGAACTCTTCCCTATAAATAGGCCACTGAATTCGACGTGAAAGGAAAACACACAACAGATAATTATATTCCGAGTATTGACTCCAACCCTTAGCCTAAGCCTCTCGCTGCGAAATTGTTCACACGTTCTGTCGCAATCGATCCATAAATCGAACAGAACGTATCCTGTCCCATAATTGAGATTCTTTAAATAAAAAGGAGAAATAGCAAAGTCAAAGTGGTTAGTTTTCTGAGAACCGTGACGCACCTCTCAAGGGTGCGTCGTAATGTGTCCCTTTTCGATGATTTAACTGCTTTCCTCGCCCTTTTTATGAACTGTTAAACTAACCTAATCTGATTTTTCTATCACGCCTAATAATTATAATATTTATGGGAAATCGGATTATCATGCTAGGTCCCTTAATGCTATTTAAATCAGATAATCACGATCGAATTAGTATTATATGTTGCATATTGCTAAAATCAATTCAGATTAGTTTAATAGTTAACGCATGTCCCTTCAATTATTTATGCTGAGCTAGTAAGGATATCCTGCCTCTGGAGTTATCGACGAGCGAAGTACTCCTCTCGGTAGTTACAGTCCCCCGAACCCTCAATCTCTACCTTGCGGGTGTATATTGAGAGATCCCCACACTAGGGATCACAAGGGAACCTACGGCCGTCGTGGTCAAACATAATTGCACTCCCTTTATGTCACGATAACCGGGTTTTGTCGGTTTTTCTCATTGTCGTTAAAAATTGAATGGCGACTCCTATATTACTAGTCAATTGGGTGTATACTCACAGGAAATCCAATTACACTTGATTGAATAAAAAAGAATCGTCACACCCACGAGGGACGAGGTCATGCATTAGCCTCGCGCTTTTTCGACCCCCTCACAGTGGCGACTCCACTGGGGATAGTGAAGGAAATACTCGTGCTTGTAGGTAAAAAATAGCCGAAGGGTGAAACGATCCTACCCCGCGTTTATTTCCCCATCAAGTTGGGACGACCTGAAAATCAGCACATTAATGTGAACGGGCAGAACATCATAACGAATCTCGGCTCCCTCGGGAGTTGAGACTAAGGATACCTTTTTTCGCCAATAGGGGGGTGCATACGCCGCGCATGTTTCCCACTCGGTACTTGTGCAGGTAGTACACCTATCCCGAACCCAATCGCTCGCTCATTAGGTCCCTCTCGCCTGCATGCCCCCTTGGCTTGCACTTGCGGGTTTGCCTCTTGAGCGAAATTCGTCTGTTGAAGACACTACCTCGACCGGGGCATGTGTTGGATCTACGATAGAAGCGGTACCAAGCCAGGCGCAAATAAACTACCCATAGAAGCCTATCATAAACTACGTGGCATATTTAATTTTCAAATCCATGTTTGTAATGTAGTTATGTGTAGCGAAATATGTGATTGTGTGTGACAAACTATCCTAGAAAACCAACGACCTTAAAAATTTCCCTAACATTCATAGACTAATTTGCCAAAGAGTTATACCAAAACACGTGTTCTGCAAACCCGAATGATCGCCACAAAATAAGCGACACTAGGGATGGCCTGTAATGAATCCCACAAACGCTGTTACGCGTAAAGGACGTTATTAGGCAAGCACGCAGGTCGAAGTCGCATAAACAGAAGTCAGAAAACGAGAACCAGCCAGGGACGCATATTCAACGCCCCTGGCTGGGCGCCAGAATTTCTCACGCCCCTCGCTGGGCGCTGAAGTTGCTGCTTGGCCTTCTGGTCAGGCGCAGCAGCCTCGGTGCCCGAGCGAAAGGAAATTACGTAGCGCAAAAAATGTTCATCAAAAGAATTGCTACGAGGGCGTAAGAAAAGCACTCGATTTCAAAAAGCGACTCGTGAAAAATTAATAACTCTTTGTGTCGTTGTTAGGCCTCCTACGACGACAATACCCGGCACCAAAACCGAACGTGCTAATAACTATGAATGGCACACGGGCAAGTGTTTCGAAATTCCAAAGAATGACCAAAATCAAAAAAAAAAAACCAAAAAAGTGTACCGACAAAAGAAAAAGTGAAAAACCAATTTAGAGAGTCGAAGTCTAGACTAAGTAATGCTTGAAACTTTGGGAACCTAAACTTTAGCTTATCTTATGCCTAGGACTGGTCCTGCCACTTGGTGCCGATCAGGGAATCAACGGTTAGTGCGTCTCGAAGATACATCACCAACACCAGGTTTAGTAACTCCAAGCTCCGTCCGTCGTCCCTCATTTCAAGGATCTCCGCTTCCCCAACCTCGATTCGCACCTTCAAACATGTCCATCGAAGCTTTGCGAGACCAGATGGTCCAAATGACCCAACTTATGGGCCAACTGAAAATGGAAAATGAAGCTTTAGCGGCTGCGCAAGCCAAAAATGACCTCGATAACGAGAAAAGGATTGAAAAAATGGTCCTACAGCAAACCATGGGGAGAAAATACTTCTCCCTCGATCCTGAACCTTTTCCTGGCAAATTACCAGAAAAGTCCAGTTCATCTGACTTACCAAAGTTCAAGGCCACGGACAACCCCCGCGATCATTTACTGAGCTTTGTGAATACCATGAACTTGAAAGGCGTGGACAAGTCCATGTACTTACCTGCCTTTCCTTTGTCCTTGGAACCTGTGCCGCTCAAATGGTACTATCACCAGGACCCTAAGCTCTTCCCCACTTGGGAAGACTTTGTCAATGTCTTCATCAAGCAATACTCGTCGAACATGGATTTCCAAGTCACCATGCGCGAGCTGGAAGTTCTCTTCCAAAAGAAAAATGAGGGTTTCACAACCTTCTTTGTTAGATGGATGGACCAGGCGGCCCAGCTAATCAATAGGCCTCCCGAAACAGAATTGGTCCAAAAATTCATTGACAACCTGGACCCGGCTTACAGACAACACCTTAGGTACCTGGGACTCGACACATTCAAAAGAGTTTATGATGTGGGAATAAAGATCGAGGACGACCTCGCCGAAACCATACAGAGCAAACCCACATATAAGACCAACACCTATAATCGAGGTAACACATCCCAAGCCCAAGAAGTCCATGCTGTAGAAGAGGCTCCCGCCCGAAGAAACCCTGTAAGATGGGTCCGAGACCGAAAGTTTGCCCCACTTGGGTCAACTTTGGTACAAGCCTTTGAAAGACTAACCAATCAAGGAAAGTTTAGACCTATAGGCCCCACCCGTGACCCTCCTATCAAAAGCAAATATTGGGTCGAAGGTACTTACTGCAAATTCCATCAAGGAAATGGGCATGACACTGAAAACAGCTGGAGTCTAAAACATACGATCCAGGACATGATAGAGGATGAATTGATACCTCTCCCTAACGTTGGCAAACCCAACAACAACAAGAGCCCACTCGGCTCTTGTCACATCTCTCTCTACCAACCAGAGAATTTCGACCCAACGGTGTATATTACACCTCAAGGTGCACCACTCGCTGTGGTCCCTATGGATCGAATCGAGAGGGAAGTGTGCGGTGTGTGGAACGATGATGCTGAAGATATTTACCTATCTCAAGTCTCGGGCCAGAACCTCTTCACTGAAACTTGGCCCGGGTATGCTCTCATTGACACCACCCCTCAGGAGCTCGAGATCGACAACCTCACCCGATCCGGAAGGATATACCAACCGGATATTCACCCGCTTCCTATGGACGACATCCCGGTTAGGCAAACTCCTGAGAATGGACGGCACGCCACCGTCACGAAAGTCATTGAAAATCCTCTACTGAAACAACTAAAAAGAACCAAGGCTGAGATTACCATCTGGGATCTTATGTGTACTTCAAAGGAACATCGCGAAAAGCTTATTCGCTCACTTGACCTCATCTCAGTACCTACGGATATCACACTTGACTCATTGGTTAGACATGTCACGAGAGATGCCGGAGAAAAGGCCATAGTTTTCACTGATAAAGACTTACCCAAAGAGGGGGGTGCTCACAATAAAGCCCTTTACCTAGTGGTTGGATGCAAAGGACAAAACATCCCCCTAGCGCTCGTAGATAATGGTTCGGCGGTAAATGTCTGCCCATTGCGAACCGCCCATTGCTTGGGGCTAGGAAGCGATGACTTCCAAACCTCCACGCAAGGGGTACGAGCTTATGATAACTCCCGAAGGCCTGTGTTGGGGAAAATCAACCTTACCATACATACCGGGCTTGTGGCACGCACCACGGAGTTTCAAATAATCGACATCAAGCCCACTTTCAACCTCCTCTTGGGGCGACCTTGGCTCCATGACTTAGGAGGTGTGGCTTCTACCTTGCACCAAATGGTTAAACTTAACCGTAACGGGGTAATACTAGAAATCTGCGCCCCTCCTCTCGACGTCAGTTGTACTATGGTTGGAACGGCTGAAGCTGCAGACGACCTTTATGGGTTTCAAATGGAAGAAACAATCCAGTTCATCGAAGATTATGATCCAGCATTCCTAGACCCGCATGCATCCCGAGTCATCCCTAGAATGCTGTTAGCTCAAGGCTATTTTCCAGGAACCCCATTGGGCATAAGGAAGAAGGAATGCACATTCCATCCTTTTCCCGACAAATCTACTCCCTTTGGCTTAGGTTATGAACCAACGAAGGAAGATATTGCTGACCGCCTATCTAGGCTACGCCTCAACAAAACCAAACAAACCACCCTCCTTCCCCATATCAATGGACCCTTAACGGGATGTTCATTCGGGAAGGAGAAGAACACCCATGCTGTGATTTCCCTGAACCCTTTGTTCAGGATGGCTTGCTAAAACCTGGATTTGAAATTTTCCATGACTGCCACACCTTGGATGAGGCACCCCACCTTGCCAAGGCTAAAACAGCTGAAATATTGGACAACCAGGCTCTATGGACATTGTTTAACGAATCGAGGCCTATGGAGGACGAGACTGTGATGACTACCTTAGCTTTACAAGATGAAGGTTTCGATCCAACCCGGTTAATCTCTCTTGCATCAACACTAGAAGAGGTCGAGAACGGATGGGTGAAGACGTATCATTGGGTCAACGCAAAAGGAATTGAATTCAAGATGAGTACCGGTGAAGGACCGAAGTTTTATGAGACTAAACCCCGGGCTTTAGCCGCATAGAGCACCATTAGTAAAAAGCGCCTAGTAGTTCTTTAGATTGATAGAAAAAAATAATAGAGACTTTAGATGGTCCTAAGGCCCTTTAGAATATGGGTCACTTTTTTTTCAGTGTGTTTTCCTTACTTTCCGAATCAATAAAGGCGTAATATTTCTCCTAAAAATTTTATTTTAACACTAAATAAACACTAAATGTACTTGCAAAATACAAAAATAAAGAGGCGGCCCACTGTAGGCCCAACAAACAAAGCCCACTCGGTTTTGAAATAGTGCCATGGGAACCAATTCCCGAAACCCACAAAATAAACCACACTATCCCATTCATGTCCTCAAAACCTAAAAAGCCAACCAGTGTCATCATAAGAGCCAATCCATGCAACCCAAAATCAAAGGAAATCAAAAATTTAAAACAATGCAAATGTTACCAAAAAACAGATTCATAAAACATAGATTCCATCATACCCTTCACTAACAACCCACCTCCAAAGCCTACACAAAGATCTTCATAAATTCCGCACCCTAACTCCATTTTCAAAACTGTTTTGAGTCACCAATAGAAAAAATTAATCTGGACAAAAATGCGTTTCACGCTAACAATCAAAAAAGCCTCCAAAATAGTCTCAAAATTAACTTTAAATACGAAGCAAAATATCAAGGCACAAAAAAAAAAGAAATAGAAATAAACGCAAGAACATGTGTAGCAAAGCGTCAAAAATTGACCGCCCAAGTCATTTTCTGGGCGTTGAAACTTTCTGCCTGCCAAAAGTTTTCTTTTTCGAAAGTGCTCGTCATTTTATCCGCCCACAACGGAAAAATAACGAACACTTGGGGGGTACAGTACGTATCCAAATAGGTTTACCAAGAATATAGCTATACAAATTAGTCGAATTTTACGCAACCTATGGCAAAAAAACGGCAGATGAAAATGATGATAAATACTTCACTCATTTGACCAATTAAGTAATATGTTTCCACTTCAGGACATATCTACCGAAATCCGGCATACTAGAACTTATTCTAAAGCTAGAACTACGCGCGACCTGATTCTGACAAGATACATAGGCAATCCTTACCAAGGATTCGGTCCAAATAATAAAAAAAAAATATACATTCTTTGTGTAAAAAGTGTTAGACATATAAAAGAGGAGAAACAAAATTGAATGAAAACTAAAAAATACGCCTTTATTAAAATATAATAAGAAGGAAAACAGAGTGCTAAAAATAAAAACAAACACGACTGAAATAAATAGAGGGCACCTACACCCTAGCAAGAACTACACTACTCTAGTTCTTCCGGATTATCAAATAAAGTCTTGTAGAGAGCAATGTTCGCAGGATCCACCCCCACAGCTTCTGCGCTGTCCCAATATCAATCTCCATAAGAACCGGCTCCTGGACACTAGCTTCCAAAGATGTCTAGGCTTCAGAAACATTCTCAATTATAGCCCGCTCAGCCTCGAAGGCACAGGCAATGGTGGGAGAAGGATTATTATCACCAACTAGACTAGCCACTGTTTCTACAGGCGGCTGAGCCTTCCTAACCCATACAGCTTGCATTTCTTTTAACAACAGTAGGCCCCTTCATGTTAGGCGTCTTTTTAGGCCTGAAACTGGAACGGGGAGGAACTTCCTTTCGCTTTCGATCAGGACGAGCTTAGTCTTAATACTATAGGTACGACGTCTGGCAGAACCAGGACCCTCGTACTTAACACGAATACGAGGTATCAAAATCTCAGCCGGCTCCCCATTACGAGCCTCGGTCCTCACATCTTTGTCATCGGAGCTCATCCACAACTTGTAGTTTTCAGAAAGACCCACAAAGCCATTTGTAGCTACGGCCCAACGCGGGAGACCATCGTAATACTTAGCCCACGCTAAGACCCGTGTTTGTGCAAAGGCCGCTACCTTAGGTGGTACCGTATCAGAAAAGAGGATAGTCTGCCTTAAACCATATTGACGCATGACTCGGTAAGGGAAAATATAAATGGGACGAGATAGCCCCAACAAAGAAACATAAACCGATACATCAGACCCCCCTGTCATAGTAGTCAAACCCCACCCTGGTACCACCCACTTAATAGAACAAATGCCATAAGTAAAAAAGGAGGTCCATTCGGCCTCGTCCTGGCCTTGGTGCAAGTATTTTCGGTTACCCAAAGCTATAGGGCGATAATGTTTAGGATCGGCAGGAGCTTCCAAAAGTCTAAGCCGTTCCGCAAGCCAAATCTGCAAAAACAGGTACGATCGAATCAAAAGAATGAAAAGAAAGAAAAAACGGTTCCTGCGGCGCAGTTTCAACGCCCAGGACCAGGCGCCGAAAATTCCACCGCCTAGCCCTGGGCGCTGAAACTCAGCCCCAGGCAAAAAGAAATATATGCAAAAAAAAAGATACATGTGCGCAAGGAAAAGATCGATTACGTGCAGCAATAGGGGGCTCCCCTTCAAATATTCAGATTTGGCGCCCTTCTTCAGTTCATCCGCACTCAGCAAAGTCTCAGCAACAACCAACGGCATAATAGAATAGCAACTTTCCATCTGGCTAATCAAGGGGATCAACCTTATGTCACCGAACTCACGATTATTATTCGACAGCAAATAATGATTCAACAAGCAAAATACAAGGGCTCGAATGTTCAATTTTTGTTCGGTCATATTCTTACTAGGACTAAAGTGATGTTTTACAAGTTTCGCCAAGTTAACCTCATCATCTACAACAATTTCAGCAAACATGTTATCATCTAGCCCTAGGAAAGCCCTTATGGTTGTTTTACCCTTTTCAATAGTGCCAGGGGTAACAGGAGTAGCATTAGTAGGATAACCAAGGATCGCAGCAAATTCATCAGGCAAAGGACATATTTCATTGCCCCGAAAGGCAAAAACATGATGATCGGAGTCCCAAAAGCTTAGGGCAGCATGCAGAAAGTTATAATCAATATTAATTTGTTGTAAACCTAAAAGTTCCTCTAAGTGGTATTCTTTTAACAAAGCTTTTTCTGTGGGAGTAAGGGCCCGTTGCCAACGCCTAACAGTTCGTTGGAGTGAGAAAGTAGGGGTCGACATGGCAAAAGCAGTGAATAATTAAAGCACAGCAAAAGGAGAGAAAGAATTTGAGAGTGGTGGAAAATAAGGACGTACCTAGCCCCTATATATAGCTGAACGCACCCAATGACATCCTGATCCCATTCGGAAACGTGTTAGGAAATCCGAAAATCAAATATTACCAGGAAAGGACTTTCAGCGCCCACGTCTGGGAGCCGAAATGTTTAACGCCTGAACTTGGGCGCTGAAAATGCAGCCCAAGGCCCAGATTTCACAAAACACGGAACAGGAAAGGACTTAAGACCGTGTTGCTAAAACACGAGGCCCTATTGCAAGTAGGATCAAGCCCAAAGCACCTTTAGCTCCCAAATAAGCAAGAAAAAAATAATAACATTAAAACTTGGTCGAAACTTAGACTCGTCTCAAAAAATGCTTATGTACACTTTCAAAAAAAGCAAGTTAAAATGGTCATTCTTCGAAACACCAAAAATATGTGTCGTCAAGTCATTGGGTCAATCCGGGCCAAGCTAAAATCGGATGTCGCCTGAAAACTAAAGTCGCACTCCACGGCTTCGCTAAAATAGCACACTACTATAGGAGGTGGCTCGCACATACGAGCATGACCCCAAACATGATTACAAGATGCGAAAACAACCGACGAGCCCCAATGCTTGGGGGCTCGCGAAAAAATAGACTCCAACGAGGAGCGCGCGATGAAAATCACATTCCCAGACTGCGCCATACACCATATCATGTTTGGATATCTCAAAAAAAGAACAACAAACAGGTTCGACCTCATCGAAAGGACGTCACTGACACTTATGCACGGTCCTCTGATCAAAGACCAAGTCGAGCCATAAAGACTAGCTCAAAATCACGAAAGCGGACGGTCGCAAGAAAAAAGATCCGTCTAAACACGTTGTCAGCCCACGTTCAGGTTACAACTAAATTCGAGCACCCCTCGAAAGAATTCGCTCTTGCAAGAATAAATCAAAGAAATTCTCAAAAGAAATCACAAAGAACCAAAGAAACGGGAACTTGCCCATCTTCAGTCGGCAAGATCACGTCACAAACCGCGCGAGTTCCCAAATCGAAAAGAAAACGAATTCAGGGATGTCCACCCTCAGCGGGCGGGGTCTGCGTCACTAGCCGCGCAGGTCCTCAGTTTTCGACAAAAATAAAGTCTTCAAATTTAAAATAGGCTCGCCATCTTCAGCCGGCGGGGTGTACGGCGCAAACCACGTAGGTCCTTATTTTCATAAAAGCAAAATAAATTTCAAAATACATTCGTCCACTTCTATCGGACGGGGCGTCCACCCTCAGCGGACAGGCTCGCCATCTTCAGCTGGCGTGGTCTACGTCACAAACCGCGTAGGTCCTTATTTTCAAAACATCAAAACAGATTCGTCCACTTCTATCGAACGGGGCGTCCACCCTCAGCGGACAGGCTCGCCCACCTTCAGCAGGCGGGGTCTGCGTCACTAACCGCGCAGGTCCTTAGTCGCTGCAGCTATAACTTTTTTCGGTTTTCCCTTTTTCCAAAAATTAAAGGATTGGTTTTCCGTTTTTCCAGAAAAGAACGATGTGCTGGATTTTCCTTCGTTTTACGTCCTATAAAAACAAGGGGGTTTTCTCGTTTAGCTAGCCCTGATAATGAGAATCTTTTCAAAAAAACGTTTTACCTCGTGATTGGGCTTGGCCAGGCCCAATTACACTTTATAGCTTTGATTTCGAAAAACTCTGTAGCTACTCCCAACGACAAAGTGAGGGAGTTTCTACGCACCTTTAGATTCTTCCAATGACAAAGTGAGGAAGTTTCTATACTATCAGTTGACAAATCCCGATGACACGTGAGGGATATGCCGACACTTCAAGTGATGACCCTTAAGTCAAATGTTATCACTCGGGAGCTCGTGAGACCCTCGCAAAATAGGTCACATACACCATTGCTTGTGTGACGCACTCCGTCTAAAACTTTGACCATCGTCTTACTCCAAGACTCAGTCAAAGTGGGGGCTAACTGTAGACACCTACTTTTGTCCCCATTCCCGCAAGGGAAAGGTTCGATGATGAAAGCGTAAAAACTCCACTTGACAACGCATCTCCTATAAAATAAACGATAGAAACCTGCTATTTATGGAAACCTGCTAAAAATAGTAACTGCCGTAAAAGGTAGCTTCTGAAAGTGGCAAATCATAAAGGATAGAAACCTGTCAGAATTAGGTGTTGCATTCCTACATAAATCCTAAATGAGATAGAAAACCGCGAGAATCCTATTCCTAATAGGATTCGGAAATAAGAGTTACGTATTAATTAAAATCCTAACGAGCCTAGAGTTCGTAAGGGGCCCGGATGCATTCCATCACAAAATTGATACGCGCTAAAAGACTCGAATTAATCTCAAACTCTACGGATTTCAGGAATCCGAATCTGACTAAAGAAAACAGCCCAGACCCTATTTTCAACGCCTGGCTCTGGGCGCCGAAATCTTCGGCGCCCAGGCCTGGGCGCTGAAAATACCTGGGTACGTGTTTTTTCTAATTCTTTGTGGATTAGAACTCTGCAATTCTATCTTTCCACGAACTCTTCCCTATAAATAGGCCCCTGAATTCGACGTGAAAGGACAACACACAACACATAATTATATTCTGAGTATTGACTCCAACCCTTAGCCTAAGCCTCTCGCTTCGAAATTGTTCACGCGTTCTGTCGCAATCGATCCATAAATCGAACAGAACGTATCCTGTCCCATAATTGAGATTCGTAAAATAAAAAGGAGAAATAGCAAAGTCAAAGTGGTTAGTTTTCTGAGAACCGTGACGCACCTCTCAAGGGTGCGTCGTAATGTGTCCCATTTCGATGATTTAACTGCTTTCCTCGCCGTTTTTATGAACTGTTAAACTAACCTAATCTGATTGTTCTATCACGCCTAACAAATATAATATTTTTGGGAAATCGGATTATCATGCTAGCTCCCTTAATGCTATTTAAATCAGATAATCACGGTCGAATTAGTATTATATGTTGCATATTGCTAAAATCAATTCAGATTAGTTTAATAGTTAACGCATGTCCCTTCAATTTTTTATGCTGAGCTAGTAAGGATATCCTGCCTCTGTAGTTATCGACGAGCGAAGTACTCCTCTCGGTAGTTACAGTCCCCCGAACCCTCAATCTCTACCTTGCGGGTGTATATTGAGAGATCCCCACACCAGGGATCACAAGGGAACCTACGGCCGTCGTGGTCAAACATAATTACACTCCCTTTATGTCACGATAACCGGGTTTTGTCAGTTTTTCTCATTGTCGTTAAAAACTGAATGGCGACTCCTATGTTACTAGTCAATTGGGTGTATACTCACAGGAAATCCAATTACACTTGATTGAATAAAAAAGAATCGTCACACCCACGAGGGACGAGGTCATGCATTAGCCTCGCGCTTTTTCGACCCCCTCACAGAGGTCACGCATTAGCCTCGTGCTTTTCGACCCCCTCACATCATCCCAACATGCATACTTGGGGGCTCCAAGCTACGAAACGACCGTAGCAAAATAAAAAAATATATACGCGATCAAAGTCTTACGCCTCAAGGTATGTTCCTCGAGCCATATAGACTTGCCCAACTATTGAAATAACGACACGCCTTAAGAGCGACAGTTCCTTTAACTAATCGCCCCAAAGCGACAAACACCGTAGTCCACCAATCGTCTACGGCTTCTCGAGAAATCGTCACGATCACTCAACTCATTGTGATCTCTAGTAAAATTCTACGTTCCAAAAATAAAGAAAAACAAAAGAGAAGAGAATACGTAGAATTTCCAAGTGAAATAAACGAACGAACAAGAGGCTAACTGTGTCATCAAAAGACCAGCCCAAACAATATTTTCAAAGCCCCACTTGGGCGTGAATTATTTCTAACCAGGCCTGGGCGCCGAAAATGAGCCCAGGCCCAAAAGAAGCTCTGACTTCTATAGGGTCCTGCCGTATCCATTCGACTCGAAAATTGCCGATTTCTTTACTGAAAGTCGCACCTCACGGCTTTGTTAAGAGTAGAACACCACTGCAAAAGATCGCTCGCATTTACGAGCACGATCCCAAACACAATCAAGGACATTACAAAATGCGTATCCCGAAGGAACCTCTTCGACAAGAAATGACCGTCAAGCACGAGTGGTTGGGGGCTCGAAAGAAAATATATATTTCAAAAGAGAGTATGCAAAGTTAAAACAATATTCCCAGACTACGCTGTACGAAGTCCCATGTTTGGATAATCTCAAAAGATAAAAACGGATTACGACCTCAAGACAAAGGTCGCCGTTGATACTTATACATAGTCCCCTAATCAAGGACCCAGGTAGTGGCTAAATTGAGCTGTAGAGACTAGCTCAAAACCATGAAAGATGATGACCACGAGAAAATGGTCCGTCTAAGCACGTTGTCAACCCACATTCAGGTTGCAACTGAATCCGAGCATCCCTCGAAAGAATTCGCTCTTACAAGAATGAATAAAAAGAAATTCTCAAAAGAAATCACAAGAACAAATAGGGACTTTCCCACCTCAATCGGGCAAGATCGCGGCACGTACCACGCGAGTCCCAAATCGAAAAGACGAATTCAGGTTTGCTCACCTCCAGCGGGCGGGGCGTCCACCCTTAGCGGACAGGGCTCGCCCACCTTCAGCAGGTGGGGTCTGCGTCACTACCCGCGCAGGTCCTCAGTTTTCGAAAATGAAAAGAAAATAAAATCTTCAAAACAAAAACAGGCTCGCCATCTTCAGCCGGCGGGGTCTACGTCACAAATTGCGTAGGTCCTTATTTTCAAAACATCAAAACAGATTCGTCCACTTATATCGGACGGGGCGTCCACCCTCAGCGGACAGGCTCGCCCACCTTCAGCGGGCGGGGTCTGCGCCACTAACCGCGCAGGTCCTTAGTCGCTGCAGCGATAACTTGGCCTGGTTTCCCTTTTCCAAAATCAAAGGATGGTTTCCCTTTTCCAAAAATCAAAGGATAGTTTCCCTTTTCCAAAAATCAAAGGATGGTTTCCCTTTTCAAAAATTAAAGGATTGGTTTTCCGTTTTTCCAAAAAAGAGCGATGTGCTGGATTTTCCTTCGTTTTACGTCCTATAAAAACAAGGGGGTTTTCTCGTTTAGCTAACCCTAAAAATGAGAATCTTTAAAACGTTTTACCTAGTGATTGGGCTTGGCCAGGCCAGGTTACACTTTATAGCTTTGATTCCGATAACATCTTTAGATACTTCCAATGACAAAGTGAGGGAGTTTCTATACTATCAGTTAACAAATTCCACTGACGCGTGAGGAATGTGTTAACACTTCAAGTGATGACCCTTAAGTCAAATGTTATCACTCGGGGGCTCGTGAGACCCTCGCAAAACAGATCACATACACCATGGCTTGTATGACGCACTCCGTCTAGTACTTTGACCATCGTCTCATCTCGAGACTCAGTCAAAGTAGGGGCTAACTGTAGACACCTACTTTTGTCCCCATTCCCGAAAGGGAAGGTTCGATGATGAGAACATAAATCTCCACTTGGCAACGCATCTCCTATAAAATAACGAATCTCAATCACCCTTTCATTTCAGCCAAATCTACTATTCATAGAAACCTTCTAAGAATAGTAACTGCCGTAAAAGGTAGTTGTTAAAAGTGGCAAAGTCATAAAAGATAGAAACCTGTCAGAATTAGGTGTTGCACTCCAACATAAATCCTAAAAGAGATAGAATTTGCATTCTTGATATAATTCGAAAATAAGAGTTACGTATTAATTAAATTCCTAACGAACCTAGAGTTTGTAATGGGCCCAGACGCATTCCGTCATAAGTTAATACGCACTAAAAGACTCGGATAAATCTCAAAAGCTCCGTGTTCTAAGAGTCCAAATCTGACAAAGAACTCGGCCCAGATCCCATTTTCAACGCCTGGATCTGGGCGCCGAAATCTTCGGTAGACACCTACTTTTGTCCCTATTCCCGAAAGGGAAGGTTCGATGATGAAAACGTAAATCTCCACTTGACAACGCATCTCCTATAAAATAACGATTCTCTATTCCCCTTTTCATTTCACCCAAAACCTGCTATTTATGGAAACCTGCTAAAACTAGTAACTGCCGTAATGGGTAGTTGTTAAAAGTGGGAAGTCATAAAAGATAGAAACCTGTCAGAATTAGGTGTTGCACTCCAACATAAATCCTAAATGAGATAGAAATTGCGAGAGAATCCTATTCCTAATATGATTCGAAAGTAAGAGTTACATATTAATTAAAATCCTAACGAGCCTAGAGTTCGTAACGGGCCCAGATGCATCCCGTCACAAGGTTAATACGCACTAAAAGACTCAATTAAATCTCAAATACTCCGGATTCTAGGAATCCGAATCTGACTAAGAAAAACAGCCCAGATCCTATTTTCAACGCCTGGCTCTGGGCCCCGAAATCTTCGGCGCCCAGACCTGGGCGCTGAAAGTACCTGGTACGTGTTTTTTCCTAATTCCTCGTGGATTAGAGTTCCACAATTCTATCTTTCCACGAACTCTTTTTTCTATAAATAGGGCCTTAAGTTCGACGTGAAAAAGACAACAACACACAATTATTTTCTGAGTATTGAATCTGAACCCCTAAGCCTAAGTCTCACGGTGCAAAACCGATCACGCGTTCTGTCGCAATCAATCCATAAATCGAACAGAACGTATCCCGTCCTATAATTTGAGATTTGTTAAATAAAAGGAGAAATAGCAAAGTCAAAGTGGTTCGTTTTCTGAGAACTGTGACGCACCTCTCAAGGGTGCGTCGTAATGTGTCCCTTTTCTATGATTTAATTGCTTTCCTCGCCCTTTTATGAACTGTTAAACTAACTAAATCTGATTGTTCGATCACGCTTAATAAATATGATATTTTTGGGAAATTGGATTATCATGCTAGGTCCCTTAAAACAATCTAAATTAGATAATCGCGCTCGATCTAGTATTATATGTTACATATTGTTAAAATCAACTCAGATTAGTATAATAGTTAACGCATGTCCCTTCAATTATTTATGCTGAGCTAGTAAGGATATCCTGCCTCTGGAGTTATCGAAGAGCGAGTACTCCTCTCGGTAGTTACAGTCCCCCGAACCCTCAATCTCTACCATGCGGGTGTACGTTGAGCGATCCCCACCACCAGGGATCACAAGGGAACCTACGGCCGTCGTGGTCAAACATAATTGCACTCCCTTTATGTCACGATAACAAGGTTTTGTCAGTTTTTCTCATTGTCGTTAAAAACTGAATGGCGACTCCTATATTACTAGTCAATTGGGTGTAAACTCACACGAAATCCAATTACACTTGATTTGACAAAAAGAAGCGTCACACCCACGAGGGACGAGGTCACGCATTAGCCTCGTGCTTTTTCGACCCCCTCACAGTGGCGACTCCACTGGGGAAAGTGAAAGAAATACTCGTGCTTGTAGGTAATCAAAATAGCCGAAGGGTGAAACGATCCTACCCCGCGTTTGTCTCCCCATCAAGTTGGGACGACCTGAAAATCAGCATATTAATGTGAACGGACAGAACCGCATAACGAATCTTGGCTCCCTTGGTGTTTCACCTCGGAAGTTGGGACTAAGGATACCCATCGCCAACCGGGGGGTGCATACGCTTCGAATGTTTTCCACTCGGCACTTTCGCTAGTAGTACACCTGTCCCAAACCCAATCGCTCGCCCACTAGGTCCCTCTCGCCTGCATTCCCCCTTGGCTTGCACTTGCGGGTTGGCCTTCTTGGACGAAATTCGTCTGTTGAAAGCACTACCCCGACCCGGGCATGTGGTGGATCTGCGATAGAAGCGGTACCAAGCCAGGCGCAAATAACTACCCATAGAAGCCTATCATAAACTACATTACATATTATTATAGCCTCATGATGGAATGTTAGTTATGTGTAACGAAATGTATGATTGTGTGTGATAAACTATCCTAGAAAAACCAACGACCTTAAAAATTGCCCATACATTCATAAACCAATTTGCCAAAGAGTTATAGCGAAATACGTGTTCCGCAAACCCGAACGATCGCCACAAAAATAAGCGACGCTCGGGATGGCCTGTAACGAATCCCACAAACGCTGCACAACGCGTAAAGGACGTTATTAGGCAAGCACGCAAAATCGAAGTCGCATAATCAAAAGTAGACGCAAACAGAAAACGAGAACCAGCCAGGGACGCATTTTCAACGCCCCTGGCTGGGCGCCAGAATTTCTCACGCCCTACGCTGGGCGCTGAAGTTGCTGCTTGGTCTTCTGGTCAGGCGCAGCAGCCTCGGTGCCCGCGCAAAAGGAAAATACGTAGCACAAAAAAAAACCGTTCGTAAAAAGAATTGCTACGAGGGCGTAAGAAAAGCACTCGATTCTAAAAGCGACTCATAAAAAAGAATAACTCTTTGTGTCGTTGTTAGGCCTCCTACGACGACAATGCTCGGCACCGAAACCGAACATGCCAATAATTATAAATGTCACACGGGCAAAAATTTTCGAAAATATAAAGAGTTCAAATTGCACACATAGTAGTCCAAATATACTAGTCCGGCTTAAGGGTAGTCATAAAATGTCTAAAAACCGACTCACGAAACAAACTAATGTGTCTCCTACTCCACAACAATAATGCAGGGCCCCTGAATACCTACCCGTGATAGCCATCAAGGAGCGCGATGGAAGAAGCATATCCCGAACATCTATACCTAGAGGTCGCACAAAACCAAGAGATGCATGCTCTGGGACACGACCCTCTACGTTTTCAAAGGCCACTCGCCTCAAAGAACCATGCTATGCCAAAAATGCTCCCCAACTCACATGCTTTCGGGCTGTTGTTTGGGTTAGAAAAGAAAAGAGCGAGGAATGAAACAGAAATTATGGCATTAGCCCTTCAAGATGAATTGTTCGGTCCTACTAAGTTGATCGCTCCATCA
This sequence comes from Spinacia oleracea, assembly GCF_020520425.1. Lineage (NCBI taxonomy): Eukaryota > Viridiplantae > Streptophyta > Magnoliopsida > Caryophyllales > Amaranthaceae > Spinacia > Spinacia oleracea. The sequence goes on from NC_079487.1 coordinate 52,285,663, forward strand.
CCCTCAAAAGATGACCAAATCCAACGAGGGTGGCGCAAGACTTTCAAATGGACTAATGCTCGTGGGATAAAGTTCAAGATATCTGCGGGAGAGGGTCCGATGTACGAAGAATTAGAGTCTGAATCCGAGTCTGACTTCGAGTCCGAACCTAGCAAAATTGTAACCCCTCCCAAAAATAGTTTAGACCCGGAAATATCTACTCCGGGAGATCTTTTTGATGTAATGCTTCATGACTTTAATAAGATAAACAAAACTTTTGAGTATACGCCGCTTAAAAATCCGAGTAATAATGCAGAATGTCTCGCCAATAATGAGCACGAAAAAGAGCCAGAAGAGGAATATACCGAATTAATAAAAGCTGTAAATGAACAAGAACTCAAAAATCCTATAATTGAGGACACAGAATCGGTAAATATTGGAACAGAAGAAAATCCTAAAATCATTAAAATTGGCCTCACCTTAACTCCCACTGAAAAGGCCGATCTAATCTCCACTTTGCGGGAATTTGAGGGTGTCTTTGCTTGGTCCTACAAAGACATGCCAGGAATAGATCGAGAAATCGCTGAGCATAAAATTCCGCTAGATCCGAAATGACGCCAGTAAAACAAAATCTACGGCGGCTCAAACCAGAGATAGCCTTGAAAATAAAAGAATAAGTCACTAAACAACTGGACGCCGGCTTCATAAAAGTCTCCAACTACCCAGAATGGGTGGCCAATATTGTCCCCGTAGCTAAAAAAGATGGACGAGTGCGAATGTGCGTAGACATTCGAGACCTCAACAAAGCCAGTCCCAAAGATGACTTCCCTCTACCTCACATTGACATACTAGTAGACAACACCGCAGAACACGCGCTTCTCTCCTTTATGGACGGGTACGCCGGATATAACCAAATACTTATGGCAGAAGAAGACATGGAAAAAACAACCTTCATTACCCCTTGGGGTACATATTGTTACACTGTAATGCCTTTTGGTTTGAAAAACACGGGGGCCACCTATCAAAGAACAGCCACCACGCTACTCCATGACATGATACACAAAGAAATCGAGGTCTATGTAGACGACATGATCGTCAAATCTAAAGACCGGCACGGTCACCTCCCGGCACTTAGAAAGTTCTTCACCCGAATCTTGAAATATAACATGAGACTAAATCCACAAAAACGTATGTTCGGGGTAACCTCTGGAAAATTGTTAGGATATGTTGTTAGTACGCGAGGAATCGAGATTGACCCATCCAAGATCAAAGCCATTACCGAAATGCCCCCACCGAAAACTGAAAAACAGATAAGGGGCTTCCTAGGAAAGCTGCAATACATTAGTAGGTTCATTTCCAAGCTTACTATGACTTGCGAGCCAATATTCAAAAAATTAAGAAAAGAAGAAAAAGTCGAATGGGATGAACAATGCCAAATTGCCATCGATAAAATCAAAGAATATCTAAGCAAACCACCCGTCCTTTCCCCGCCTTTGCCCGGAATCCCTTTACGCCTATACCTAACCGTCACGGATACTGCAGCAGGAGCTATGCTCTCACAGTGTGTACATGGATCCGAGCGAGCCATTTACTACTTGAGCAAGAAGTTCGTACAGTACGAGACGAGATACACAAAACTTGACAAAACCTTCCTCGCCCTCGTCTGGGCATCCAAAAAACTCAGACATTACCTATTGGCCCACACTGTTCATATAGTGTCACAACTAGACCCCTTAAAATATATGTTCGAAAAGCCCGCCCTAAATGGTCGCCTATCCTGGTGGCTGGTTATGCTCTCAGAATTCGACCTAAAATTCATGCCAGAAAAAACAATCAAAGGAAAAGCGGTAGCCGAGTTCCTGGGCGAGCATGCCACGAATGAGGAAACCACGGAAGCTTATTTCCTCCCTGACGAGGAACTTCTGATGATACGAGACGACTATTGGACACTATACTTCGATGGCGCGTCCAATCAGAAGGGATGCGGCGTCGGAGTTCTCCTAGTCAGTCCCGAAGGGGCCCATATACCAATTTCCGTCAAACTTGATTTCGAGGCCACAAACAACGCCGCCGAATATGAAGCCTGCATAGTTGGGCTAGAGGCCGCAGTTAGCCTCGGAGTCAAGCATCTACAAGTCTTCGGGGATTCTTCCCTAATAATCAACCATATATCCAAAAGATGGAAGGTCCGAAGCACTAGTCTCTCAAAATATCAAGCTCACTTAGACCAAATAGTCGAGCAATTTGAAAAGATCGAGTATATGTACTTACCAAGAGACGACAACCAATTCGCGGATGCACTAGCAAAGCTAGCATCAATGCTCAACATCCCGAATGAATGGGACGGAATGGCCCTTCGGGTCGAACGAAGGAAAGAGTCGGCTTATTGCTGTGCCATAGACTCCGAACCTGAAAACACCGAAGAAGAACTATGGTATACGGACATCTTTCGTTACAAAACAAGTGGGGAATTCCCCCCAAACACCTCCTCGCGAGCACAAAAGGCCCTACGCCTCCTCGCTTCACAATATAGAATAATTCTGGGGGAACTGTACAAATACACGCCGAATAAAATCAAGTTACTTTGTGTCCACCAAAACCAAGCCCAAAGACTAATGGAAGAATACCATAGCGGCGTGTGCGGACCCCATATGAACGGAAAAATGCTATCCCGAAAAATATCCCGCTCAGGGTACTATTGGACCACTATGGAAACCGATTGCCATCACTTTGTAAAAACTTGCCCAAAATGCCAAATCTTCAGTAACCTTAACCACTTGCCTCCCTCAGAACTATAGACCTTCACTTCTCCATGGCCCCTTTTCCACCTGGGGTGTAGATATAATCGGCAAGGTAACACCAACAGGCGTAGGGGGACACGAGTACGTTTTAGTCGCAATTGATTACTTCACTAAATGGGTAGAGGCAGTCTCCTATGCAAAATTAACGGCCAAACATGTCGCTCGATTCCTAGAAAAGAACATATTCTGTCGATACGGGGTTCCACATGAAATCATAAGTGACCAAGGTTCCCACTCTAGGGCCGAAGTCCAAGAGCTGCTCGAAAAATATCATGTCAAACATCATAAATCCTCTCCCTATAGGCCGCAAATGAACGGCGCGGTAGAGGCGGCCAACAAAAATATTAAAGTCATAATCGAAAAAATGGCCGAAAATTATAAGGATTGGCCCAACAAATTACACTTCGCATTATGGGGCTATCGAACCTCAATCCGCACCTCCATTGGAGTAACACCCTACTCCTTGGTATACGGAATGGAAGCAGTTCAACCGATCGAGTTGGAAATTCCCTCCCTCCGGATCGTCCTAGAAAGCAAGCTGCCCGAGGCCGATTGGGTTCAAGCTAGGTACGACGAGCTCGTCCTTTTAGACGAACGGAGGTTGAGAGCTTTACATCACGTGCAAGTGTATCAAAAGCGCATCGCAAGGAAATTCAACAAAAGAGTCAAACCTCGAAATATCAAAAAAGGCGATTTTGTGTTAAAAGAAGTCCGCGCACCTACTACGGACCCTCGAGGAAAATTCCGGCCTAATTGGACCGGACCATATTTTGTAAAGACCATCCTACCTGGCGGAGCAGTCCAACTAGCCGACATAGATGGAGCGAAATTCGCTAACCTCACGAATTTAGACCAATTGAAAAAGTACTATATTTAATAAAATTCAGTCCGGAGTTAAGGCATCTAATAAAACACATTAAGACTCATAAGCAAGCATTCTGCGCATTACTCTAGACAAACGGCTTAAAACTCGCTAAAGTAGAAAGGACGAAGGACAAAGTTTCAGGGCCCAGGACTGGGCGCCTTTATTTTTAACGCCCAGGCCCGGGCGCCGATATTTCCTACGCCCGAATTTGGTCGTCATTCTCTCTCGCCACCTATCCTCCCGCTTCTGCAAGTGTTCGTACTCCTTTTTTCGGATCATCAAAAGAACCACGAACACTTGGGGGGGTAGCAGATGTGTAATGAACGCCCCTTTCAAAAAAAAATTCAAAAAATCATGGCTAGAACTACGCGCAACCTGATTCTGACAAGATACGTAGGCAATCCTTATCAAGGATTCGGTCCAATAAAAATTAAAAAATACTAAAGTCATGGAGCACATCAAGACAAAAGGATATTACAAAGGGCACTATACCCCAACCCATGCACGGGCAAGGCCAAATAGAATGAAAACAAAGACACAAGAATTTTCAGGAACAAGCCCAACAAAGGAGTATGGCACGAGTCGGCAAAAAACGAAAAATAGTGAACATGCATATGTAATACCCCAAGTAGTCGGCTAGTCTAAAAATATGTGTGCACTCTTGTATGAACTCATTAGTTTTATGGAATTCTTTCTATTTTCAAAATTCGTCGTTGGTTTAGAAAGCTAATATTGCTATAATATGTTGAGGCAAAGCCCATGGAAGGCTCAAAACATTCTTGCACCCAAAATTCGTAAAAAATAAAATATATATACATGCGGAATACAAGAATGAATATATACAAAACAGGAGGTAAGCCTAAGACTCGGCATCGGCTCCATGTCTCCAAGCCTCGCCGGTCCATCCACTCCACTCCCCGTGGTATGAGGACCCCCAGCCAGAATCACCCCAAAAATGAGGCTGTGGCTGCAACTCGGGGCTAGGCTCTCGAGCCACCGACACGGAACGTCGCCTACGCTCCGGCTCGGACCTCTCCCCGGAAGAACTCGTCCCCACATCGGAACGGCGATGCCGTAGGGGCGAGTGCCGTGCCCTCTCTCTCTCCTCACGACCGCGTCCCCCACCCGAGGGACCTGCGTCGTCGGCCCCGGCTCGTCCGGCCCCCGTCTACAAAAACAAAAAGGAGGGTAAGTAACGGAAAGCCAAACAAAAGGTACAGATCAAAAGGAAAAAAGAGGGCACATTACCCGAGTGGAGTGGGGGCTCCTGCAAGAAAGTGCATATCGGGCCCGAACCAACGCGGACTTCAACCGGTTGATCACCCCCACCATCGCGTTGGCTGTACGGGCCGGAACCTGAAACAGGAACGTTAGTAACAAAATAAAAAACAAAAGATATAAGAAGCATGCATAAATAAAAGGTGCATACCGCCTGTACTCCCTCAGGGAGCGGAGCATGGAAAACCCGGTCTTCCGGGACAGTCTCCACAATCTCTGATCCACTCTCTCCGGTATACGAGATCCGAGCATCGGGAGGCACCCATCCCCCTAACAAAGGGTCAGGATACTCCTGCACAAAACACAGTAAACATAAATACATAAGCACGAGCATGAAAACCCTAACAAAAAGAAATTAGTACAAAAAGAGAGAGCAACTCACAACGCCAGGCTCCGGGAAACGTAGGGAATCCTGGATAAACTGATAATAGCTAGCTCCCGCTATCACCAACTCCGTCGTCGGCACACCAGTCCTCGAGTAGACCCTCCACGACTCGCCTATCGAACGAGTAGACAGCATGGTCGCAGGTGGGGGCTTAGGCACCGAAAAAAACCTGACCGTCTGCATACGTACCCGCTCTCCCAGGTACCAGACAGGGTCGCGGCGGCCAACGAACAAGACCCGCATCTGGCTCAGGGCATAACTATCCCTGACCGAAGCATAAGTACCCCTAAAGGAGAGCCATGGGGTCCAAACCACCTGTTTCGTACGGACACGGTCAGATCTCGCACATAGAAAATAAAAGAAAAATGACGAAATACGAGATAGAGGATAAGATTATGTACATGCTCAGGGTTCCCGTCCCGAATGAGATCCCACACAGTATCGGGCGGTGGACGCGCAGTCAGCTTCTTCTTCCAACCCCAACGACGACCGGCAGCGTACTCCAAAGGCCTCTGCCCCTTTCGGGGAGCCAGCCAAGGCAGGTGCTAAAAGGCCCACAGCTATAAAAGGAAAAGACAATAATACGTCAAAAAAGGGGCCCGGTAAAAGCGAGAAAATAAAAGAAAGGCTAGGCACATACCTCGATCAAACGCGGCACTCCCGCCAATGTAATGACAAAGTGACGTCTACACGGGTCCGAGTCGCGCACCGCCAAACTCATCTGGCCGACGAGCGTCGCGTAGCCCAAATCGCCCCAGCAATAGTCACCCAGTGTAGACACGTCCTCCACCATGCCTATCCACCTCGGGTCAAAGGTGTCAGTCAGACCCGATAGAAAAGTGGAAGTAATGAAATGGAGGTAGAACAGCCGGGCCTATCTCGAAGACGACTCCTCCACTCCATGCTCCAGGGTATCCCACGGGGCTGGTACGAAGGTAATCTCATGCCCATCCACGAGCCCAGGAGCCTGGTACCCTCAGCAACCGTCGGCGGTGGGCCATCCGACCCCAGGCGAACGGGGTTCCCTGTAAAGGTCAAGCTCGTCAAAGCCGTGTAGTCCTCAGGAGTGATCGTCATCTCACCCCAAGGAAAATGGAAAGTGTTTGTGGTATCCCACCACCACCTCATGAACGACCGCAGAAAGGACAGGGAGATGTTAAGCCGCAGTATCTCCCAGAAGGTCTCGACCACTGGAAACAGTGAGCTCGCCCTCACCAAAGCCTGGGCGTCCGAGCTCAGGAAACCAAAAATAGTCTCGCTCGTCGCTGCACCGTAGCCGCGAACCGTAGTGTCCCTCCTCGCGTGAAGGCGGGTAGTCACGTGGTGCTCTAGGTCGTAGTGCAGGTCTTGACCGTCGTAGAACTTAGGACCCACCCATAGGGGTCCCGCGCCAGTAGACTGACGCGTCATGCCACGCTCCTCGTGGCCACCAGAAGGAGGTGACAACTCGTCAGACATGCTGATCAACAATACAACAAGGCATTATACCTTTAACAAAATTGGCACTCACACCAATCACTAAAAAAGTGCATTCCGCTTATAAAATGGAGTCATACAATTTTTGTTCCCTAAAAGCATGATACTAAGTTCATATTGAGCAAAAATTCCCTAAATAGAAAAATTATTATTAACTCCAACAAAATCAAAATTCTTCCATAATTTGTCATTCATGAATTATGAGGAACGCAAGCAATATACCAAAAACACCTAAATTGTAAGAAAACACTAGAGTCGTAGGAATACTTGGGGGCTAGCATAAACATGCCCAAATTCAACAAAAATCAGCATACTTGCGAAAATTAACATGCACAAACTAATTAGCATGTTATGTAGGACATTTCCAAGTATCTGATTGAAGGAAAGGGGCACAAAATAAAAAAACCCCCAAATCAATTTCATGCACAAAAAAACTTGACCAAAAATACTGAAATTGACAAAAAAAGCTCAAAATTACTGAAAATTACTTACATTAGGAAGATTAGGGAGTGACTTGGAGTAGAATTCGCAAAGAAAAGTGAAGAAACGAGCAAAAAATCAGTTGAAAGAGGTGAGGAGTTTGATAGAAAATGGCGGAAATGGGAAAGGAAGGAGACGGTCCGCGTATTTAATGACCAGTCTCCCTTTCGCATTTTCAACGCCCAGCTCTGGGCGTTAGAAATTCTCACGCCCAGAGCTGGGCGCTCTGAAAGTGTTTCCCAGATAGCGAATATTCGCTGTCGGGCACGCGCAATCCCTATTTGTGTAAAACGACCGTTATCTGGACATTTCTTTCCCAAAAACGGTATTTTTGCAAAATCGTTAACAAAAAATATATACACAGTGTGGACCCATTTGTAGGACACACCTAATCGGGAAATATTGCGACCCACCAATAGGTTGTGATCGCAAAAATCCCTTCTACATAGGCAAAATGAAAAAGCAAGAAATTCAAAATGGGCTCGCCCACCCTCAGCGGGCGGGGTCTGCGTCACTAGCCGCGTAGGTTCTCAGTTTTCGAAAGATAGAATCTTCAAAAAAACAAAATGAAACAGGTTCGCCATCTTTAGCCGGCGGGGTCTACGTCACAAAACCGCGTAGGTCCTTATTTTCAAAATTCAAAAATAGATTCGTCCACTTCTATCGGACGGGGTGTCCACCCTTAGCGGACAGGCTCGCCATCTTTAGCCGGCGGGGTCTGCTTCACTAACTGAGCAGGTCCTTAGTCGCTGCAGCGATAACTTTTTCTGGTTTTCCGTTTTTCCAAAAAAGAACGATGTGAGTAGCTTTCCCTTTTTCCAAAGATTGGTTTTCCGTTTTTCCAAAAAAGAACGATGTGCTGGATTTTCCTTCGTTTTACGTCCCATAAAAACAAGGGGGTTTTCTCGTTTAGCTAACCCTGAAAATGAGAATCTTTTAAAACGTTTTTACCTCGTGATTGGGCTTGGCCAGGCCCAATTACACTTTATAACTTTGATTTTGAAAACATCTGTAGCTACTCCCAATGACAAAGTGAGGGAGTTCCTACGCCTCTTTAGATACTTCCAATGACAAAGTGAGGGAGTATTCTATACTATCCGTTGACAAATCCCAATGACACGTGAGGGATATGTCGACACTCCAAGTGATGACCCTTAAGTCAAATGTTATCACTCGGGGGCTCGTGAGACCCTCGCAAAAGCAGGTCACCATGACTTGTGTGGCGCACTCCGTTTAATACTTTGACCATCGTCTTACTCCAAGACTCACTCAAAGTGGGGGCTAACTGTAGACACCTACTTTTGTCCCCATTCCCGAAAGGGAAGGTTCGATGATGAAAACGTAAATCTCCACTTGACAACGCATCTCCTATAAAATAACGAATCTCAATTCCCCTTTTCATTTCACCCAAAACCTGCTATTTATGGAAACCTGCTAAAAATAGTAATTGCCGTAATGGGTAGTTGTTAAAAGTGGCAAGTCATAAAAGATAGAAACCTGTCAGAATTAGGTGTTGCACTCCAACATAAATCCTAAATGAGATAGAAATTGCGAGAGAATCCTATTCCAAATATGATTCGAAAGTAAGAGTTACGTATTAATTAAAATCCTAACGAGCCTAGAGTTCGTAACGGGCCCAGATGCATCCCGTCACAAGGTTAATACGCACTAAAAGACTCAATTAAATCTCAAATACTCCGGATTCTAGGAATCCGAATCTGACTAAGAAAAACAGCCTAGATTCTATTTTCAACGCCTGGCTCTGGGCGCTGAAATCTTCGGCGCCCAGGCCTGGGCGCTGAAAGTACCTGGTACGTGTTTTTTCCTAATTCCTCGTGGATTAGAGTCCCACAATTCTATCTTTCCACGAACTCTTTTCTATAAATAGGGCCTTAAGTTCGACGTGAAAAAGACAACAACACACAATTATTTTCTGAGTATTGACTCTGAACCCCTAAGCCTAAGCCTCACGCTGCAAAACCGATCACGCGTTCTGTCGCATCAATCCATAAATAGAACAGAACATATCCCGTCCCATAATTTGAGATTCGTTAAATAAAAGGAGAAATAGAAAAGTCAAAGTGGTTAGTTTTCTGAGAACTGTGACGCACCTCTCAAGGGTGCGTCGTAATGTGTCCCTTTTCTATGATTTAATTGCTTTCCTCGCCCTTTTATGAACTGTTAAACTAACTAAATCTGATTGTTCGATCACGCTTAATAAATATGATATTTTTGGGAAATTGGATTATCATGCTAGGTCCCTTAAAACAATCTAAATCAGATAATCGCGCTCGATCTAGTACTATATGTTGCATATTGTTAAAATCAACTCAGATTAGTTTAATAGTTAACGCATGTCCCTTCAATTATTTATGCTGAGCTAGTAAGGATATCCTGCCTCTGGAGTTATCGAAGAGCGAGTACTCCTCTCGGTAGTTACAGTCCCCCGAACCCTCAATCTCTACCCTGTGGGTGTACGTTGAGCGATCCCCACCACCAGGGATCACAAGGGAACCTACGACCGTCGTGGTCAAACATAATTGCACTCCCTTTATGTCACGATAACCGGGTTTTGTCAGTTTTTCTCATTGTCGTTAAAAACTGAATGGCGACTCCTATATTACTAGTCAATTGGGTGTAAACTCACAGGAAATCCAATTACACTTGATTTGACAAAAAGAAGTGTCACACCCACGAGGGACGAGGTCACGCATTAGCCTCGTGCTTTTTCGACCCCCTCACCGCGCCCAACCCTGGGCGCTGAAAATGCCTGGGGCCGTTTTATCCCCGGATTCTTTTTTGGATTCGTATCTTAAAAATCTATCTTTCCACACACCCTTTTCCTATAAATACAGCCTCAAAACCGACGTGAAGAGGACACACAATTGCATAACATGAGTATTGATTCTAGCCTTAAGCCTAAGCCTCACGCTGCGAAATTGATCCGGCGTTCTGTCGCAATCGACCCAAAAGTCGAACAGAACGCATCCTGCCCCTTGTAGCTTGATGAATTAAGCCTAAATACCGGAACATTGCTTAGAAACCCGAAAATCGTTAAATAAAAGGAGAAATAGCAAAGCCAAGTGGTTAGTTTTCTGAGAACCACAACGCACCTCTCAAGGGTGCTTTGTAATGTGTCCCTCATATGATTTAATCGCTTTCATCACCCTTTTATAAAATTGTCAAACTATTAATTTGATTGATCTATCACGCCTAATAAGATAATACCTTGGACAATTGAATTATCATGCTAGGTACCTTAAATCAATCTAAATAAGATAATCACGATCGATTTAGTCTTATGTGTTGCATATTGCTAAAATCAATTCATAATAGTTTAATAGTTTAACGCATGTCCCTTCAATTATTTATGTTGAGCTAGTAAGGATAACCTGCCTCTGGAGTATTATCGATGAGCACTCCTCTCGGTAGCTACAGTCCCCTGAACTCTCAATCTCTGCCCTGCGGGTGTACGTTGAGCGATCCCCACACCAGGGATCACAAGGGAACCTATGGCTGTCGTGGTCGAACATAATTGTACTCCCTTTATGTCACGATAACCGGGTTTTGTCAGTTTTTCTCATTGTCGTTAAAAACTGAATGGCGACTCCTATATTACTAGTCGATTGGGTGTAAACTCACAGGAAATCCAATTACACTTGATCTGACAACGTGACGCCCACGAGGGACGAGGTCACGCATTAGCCTCGTGCTTTTTCGACCCCCTCACAGCAGGGCATTTTCTTCTTTTTTAGAAGATGGTGAAGTCAAGCTGGGTCAGATTGTAAAGACCGTAGTTTTCAATTTGGGTTTTGGTTTTATAGTCCATACTTGACATCATTTGACTTTGTGTGTTTTTGGTTGATTTTTTGTGTGTGTGTGTGGTGGCTAAATTTTTTTAGTATTGTCTGTAGCTTTTGTGCATTCAGTGCGTTAGTATGGCCGGACCAGATTATAGTTTCTTGTTGTTTTTTAATATTATTGTTGCTATTATTCAGACCCTTCCTTATTAAGATACTAAATGCTTAAGGTAGGATTTATACTCTTAAGTCTACTAATGCAGTCACTACTCTTCTTAGCACATCAAAACTGAAAATAGGTCCTTGTTTTATAAATATGAGGGTACTCACTGGATTGAAAATAGGTCTTTTCAAGATTTCTATGAATTGTTACAATATAGATTACAGTGTTTAATTTTTTTCCAATGCATTCTTAGGTAGTGTCTCAAGAACTCTGACAGGAACAAGTTGGTTAGGAAAAATTAACACTTCTGCAAAGAACTGATCTGCACAAATCAGAACTGTTCTGTACAGTTCAGAACTGATCTGTGCAGATCAGAACTGATCTGTGCAGAATAGAACTGAACTACACAGAACCCTTATGATAGTCTATTCATGGAATTCATCGGATTTCAATTTCTAGGGTTCTGTCACTACGGAGTCCTACCTGCTGTTTTTTTTTCAGTATAAATTCATCTTTCTCTCTTCTATTTTGACACTGCTGTGGGCTCTGTCAAGGTGACCTGGTGACTATCACCTATGCCATGAATACCTTTTACCAATCCATAGGTTTTTAGCCTTTCCAAATCGAAGTATACATGTTTATCTCTTTATAGTTCATAACCTAAATTCTATTTCACCATTAAGGCTAACTAAAAATATCAACGGATACCCTTTCCTTTGTATTGCAACATGATATAGCTTGATTAACCTGTCTCCACCTCATGTTAAGTGCATCAAGTGTTCTAAACTTAATGTTGTGATACAGAACTTACTCCGGCCTTTATTCTGCTAGTTGAATTCATTTGAGGCTTGATGTTATAGTGGCAGTGTTTAACTGTTTGCATTTGTGCAGTTTCGAGGTGTGTGGTATCCAGGTGCTCGGGCAGCAGGGCGAGTTGCGGCAGCTTCCATGAGGTAAATTTCTCCTACTGTCAGAATTTGAAAATTATTATATGAGCAAATAGCTCCTGTAAAATCTGCAATATTCTTTTAGTAAGTTGTTTTCCTTACTGTTGAATTTAAGCTGTGATTACATGGGAGTATACCTAAGTGATTACTGTTGAGTTGAATTTAAGAATATGAGTGTGCTTAATTTGTCGAATAATCGTTTTAATGGGAGTATACCTAATTTGTCGATTTCTGAAAATTGCTACAGGTGAATATAAATGAAAAAAGAAAGTAAGTTACCAGAAAACTAGTTATTAAGAAAAAAATTTACCAGTAGTAAGAGACAAAACAAAAGATCGGAAAATGTTAGAAGTTCTTTATAGTAAGTAGTAATGTAGCATGATATAAGTTTAGGGAAACACATTTAGTTTTTACCAGTATCTCTCTGGTTCGCATACTCTTATTTAAGCCTTCTAAAGAAAATAAAAAAATGACAGACTTACAAAAATACTACTCTGAATACTAATCGGCTGAAAAAATGAAGTAGAATTAAAGTACCATGCTTGTCTGCTTTTGAGTTGCTGCTTTTACAATGTCTTTCCGCTGATGGTTTCCTCCGGTGTTGTTTTCCTGATTTCTTGTGTGCCTGTTCTTTTTCTAATTGTAGTCTTTTTGCCTTTTCAGGTTCTTTCTGCCTTTTCTTGTTCTGATTGTAGTCTTTCTGCCTGTTCTTGTTGTGATTGTAGTTTTTCTGCCCATTCTTGTTCTGGCTGTAGTTTGTTTTTCTGCCTGTACTAGTTCTGATTGTAATGTTTCTGCCTGTAATAGTACGTAAAGAGAGATACCTGTGTGCATCATTAGATTAAACCTTGAGTGCACTAACGTATTTCAGAGAAAGAATACCAATTTAACAATGACATTCCATTAATCATCGTGGCAGTTTCCTATCTAGATAATACAACTTAATATACTACCTAAAAGAATCTAGCAATCGAAAACTTCACCAGATTTTTGAATTCCACTTGACATTTTATCTATTTTCTTTACTTGTTTCGTTTCTATTATTATTATACAAGTCTCAATTATTTGTGGGTGTATGTTTCTATAGTTATTGTCATTCCTTTTAGACATGTTAAAATTATATTCCAATGTTTTTAATCTCTCAATTCGTGTATGTTTAACTTTTCATAAAGGAGACAAAATGAGTAGTTGGACCAACTTCTTACAATCTAGTAATGAGTATGAGAAAGGTGTGGAGGATTATTTAGATAAAGCGTTTTCTACTCAAGCAATTGGTGATCAGATTACTTGCCCGTGTAAGGTGTGTTATCACCGCTTTTGGCATCATAGAGAGACAATATTCAATCATTTGATTGCAAACGGGATCGAGCCTGGCACTGAAGGGTGGCATTGTTATGAAAAGGGTATGTCATCGACATCAAATACAAAGAGGAATGTTGAAGATAATACACCAGACATGCACGATGATATTGAACGTTTGATATATGATGTTCATAGAGACGTGGCAGAAAGGTATGAAGGGGTTGGAGATGAGCCCAATGATGAGGCTAAGAAGTTCTATAAGTTGGTTGAAGATGGAAAACAAGAGCTATATCCCGGCTGCAAAAAAATTTCAAAGCTATCATTTCTCATTCGTTTTACCTTTTGAAGTGTACTCATGGGTTAACTAATGTAGCAACTTCAGATATTTTGGATTTTATCCGAGAAGCCTTACTAGATGCATCCAACGTGCCTAACTCTTTTAATGAGGCAAAAAAATTGATAAAAGATCTCGGTCTTCATTATGACAAGATTGATGCATGTCGTAATGATTGTATGTTGTATTGGAAGGAGCATGAAGCTGCGATGTCTTGCCATGTTTGTCATGCTTCAAGGTGGAAAGAAACAAAGACTGAAAACCAAGATGATATTAGCAATCAGCCATCTAAGAAAGTGCATAATGTCCCTACAAAAGTTCTTTGGAATTTTCCTCTTAAACCAAGGCTTCAAAGATTGTACATGTGTTCAGAAACAGCAGAGCTATTGAAGTGTCATGATGAAGAAAGAGATAAAGATGAGTTATTGAGGCATCCGGCTGATGGTGAGGCGTGGAAAGAGTTTGATCTAAAGTACCCAAATTTTGCTAAAGAAGCACGTAATGTTCGTTTGGGGCTTGCAAGTGACGGATTTAATCCATTTCGAACTATGAGCACACAACATAGTACATGGCCTGTTGTTCTAATTAATTACAACTTACCACCATGGTTGTGTATGAAGCCAGAATTCTTGATGTTGTCTCTCCTTATTCCCGGGCCCACCTCTCCTGGGAATGACATTGATGTCTACCTTCAACCATTGGTTCAAGAACTTAAAGATCTGTGGGAGTATGGGTTGGACACCTATGACGCGGAGAAGAGACAAACATTCAAGATGCATGCAGCTTTACAGTCAACGACCAGTGACTTTCCAGGTTATGCTATGTTATCTAGTTCGAGCACCAAAGGGAAGTTTATATGCCCCTATTGTCACTACGAGACTGATCATCATCACTTGAGTAATAGTAACAAATCTTGCTACTGCGCTCATCGTCGATGGTTAGATGAAAATCATCCTTGGCGGCATGATATGGAGTCTTTTAACGGAGAAAAGGAAGAGAGGACATCTCCAGATCCTTTAACAGGGACTCAAATTTCAAGCTTGTTGGAAAATTGGGAAAACAAGTTTGGAAAGTTACAACCAAAGAAGAAATATCCAGATTGTCCATGGAGAAAGTCCTCTATCTTCCACACATTGCCATATTGGAAAGATTGCGGGTGTCGCCATCATTTGGATGTCATGCACATAGAAAAAAACATATGTGATAGTATGCTGGGAACTTTGTTAGACATACCTGGAAAGTCAAAAGATCATCATAAGGCTCGATTAGATCTGCAAGAAATGGGTATAAGGGAAGAACTACATCCTGTAGATATAGATGACGAGCGTTATGTTTTGCTGCCCAAAGCATCATTCTCAATGACGGAGGAAGAAAAAAGAATTTTTTGTAGTGTTCTGAAGAAGGCAAAGTTGCCACAAGGTTGTGCATCAAATATTGCAAGGTGTGTGCAAGTGAAGGAGGGAAAAATATTAGGGTACAAGAGTCATGATGCTCATATAATAATGCAACATTTGCTTCCAGCAGCGATTAGGAAAACTTTACCAAAGCATGTTGCGTTACCTCTTATTAGATTGAGTGGCTTTTTTAGGGAAATATGCAAGAGAGTCATCAATCCAAAAGATTTGGATCGCCTTCAAGCTGAAATTGTTGAGACTCTTTGTGAACTTGAAAGAATATTTCCACCATCTTTTTTTGACATCATGGTCCACTTGCCGATTCATTTTGTTGATGAAATAAAGCGTGGTGGACCAGTGTGTGATTGGTGGATGTACCCTATAGAAAGGTACCTTGGAAAGCTGAAATCGTATGTTAAAAACCGATGTCGCCCTGAGGCTTCCATAGCAGAAGGTTATTTGGCTGAAGAATGCTTGATATTCTGTTCTAGGTATTTGAATGCTGGTGCAAAGAAGCGATCTAAGTGGTTTAACAAAAGTCAGGAGAAAACTGATGAAATTGACGAAGAGTCACCTTTATTCCCTAAGGCAGGTTATCCTCTTGGGAGGAAGAAGAAAGGGAAGAAGAAAAGGAATTCATACACTCTTGATTCAAACACAATGGCTCTAGCACATCGTTATGTGTTGTTTAATTGTCAAGATGCCCAAGTTGAGAATTACATCAAGTGAGTAATAATTCGAATATCTTGTCCATTATGTTTAAATTTATATTGTTTTATTTCCATACTTATATGGTTAATACTATGCAGGGAACATGAAGAGTTTGTAAAAAAGAAGTCTAGAGACAGGCGAAAAAGAAGGTGGAAAGAGGCACAAGAGCATAGCAATGAATTCATGGTTTGGTTTAGGGAAAAGGTTGAGCTGGATAATGTCCCTGATCATATCAAGTGGCTATCAATAGGTCCTTCTCGTATTGCAAGGAGGTACACTGGATATTTTTGTAATGGATATAAGTTCTACACAAGAGATCATGATGAAAAGTGTAAAACTCAGAATAGTGGAGTCTCTTTGACAGCTTTGACTCCAAGCTTCGCGAGTAGCAAGGTTCACAATTCCGTTCTTGGTAATGTCACATATTATGGGATTGTAAAATCGATAATTGAGATAGACTATTGGAGTGCATTTAGTGTTGTGTTGTTCGAGTGTGATTGGTTCCATGTGGAAGTAGATGATTATGGACTAACTCGTGTGAACTTCAAGAAATTTTGTTCTAAATATGATCCTTTTGTCTTGGCATCACAAGTGCATCAAGTGTTCTATACTCAAGACGGCCTTGAAGAAGATTGGTATTATGTGAACCGAAATTTGCCAAGAGACTTTTTTTATGCCGAGGGGCAATCTGAAAACACGTATATGAATGAAGTTCTTGAACCCGCGGAGGATGTAATCCCGGCTAAAAATCATGACGAACACCGAAATTGGAACATAGAAGGTGCTTATGACAGAGTTGATGTGCCTGCAAACACTGAAATGAGGGATGGTAGTTACGAAGATAGTTCTGATATAGATGATACAGATTGGGATTGGATGGAACCATCAAAGTGACATGCCTGGAGCGTTTTGAACAATTATCCTTGATTTGAACTTATTTTTTGGATTTGACGAACTATCATTGAAGTGTTTTATTTTCTTATTTAATCTTGTTGTGTTCTGATTTTTTTAAGGTAAATTTCTACTATTGACAGAATTTGAGATATAGTAGGGATGTACTTTTGAATCTTTGATGCATTTGTCTCACAGGGTATTAGTGGCGATCCGCAAAACCCTTATGTTAATCTGTTCATGGAATTCATCTGATTTCAATTTCTAGGTTCCTGTCACTACTAAGTCCTGCCTGTTTTTTTTTTGTCTGTATGAATTCATCTTTCTCTCTTCTATTTTGTCACTGATGTGGGCTCTGCCAAGGTGACTCGGTGAATATTTAATTGGCATGCCTTCCATTTCCAATACTTTGGCTTGCTTGTGAACATAACGATGCCAAATGAGTTGGAGGCTCTTGAGAATATGCTTTCAAGCTCGTCCTGAAATTTGTTTTATGCTTCACCATCTAATATAAAAGTGACTGTGTTGATGAATAGTTGTTAATCTGTCATCGGGTTTTAGTGATTTACTTGTTGAAAATTTTGCCTAGTCCTTCCTCCCTGTGGTGTTGTATGAAACCAGTTTTATTAATGTCTTGCCTGCATACTTGCGTTTTCAAGCATTGAATTTTACCCGAGAGGCTATGATTTAACATTGTATCTAAGTTATATCACACATAACAGTAGTAATTTGTTGGTGTTAAGTTTGTAGCTGTTTTAGGACATTAGGACTGTTCGACAGCTTCCACTACTATTGCCTGGCACGGCCTACGGTGTGAAATGTTGCTTCTTTTATTGAGTTGTACACTTGATTTAAATTTGATGAAATAATTTGCTTTGATTATTAGTGGAGCCTTTGATTTGAGGTCACATATGGGGTATCTGTATTTGTCTATGGACACAATCTACTTATGAATTATATGTAATACTAGGCTTGTTTCCTAAGTGCTGATGCTTTTAAAGTTAGGTTGAAATGGAACTTGGTATTGAAAACTGTAGTTGTCTAATGTGCTGTACTTTTCAGCCTTTACAGAGGGATTTGCGTCGTCGGTAGGAAAATAAAGCCCCGTGAAGAGATTAGTTGATCATTTTTGCTGGTAAGCTTCCAATTGATCAAATGTATGAAATTTTGATGCATTTCTACTTAATAGCTAAGTCTAATAAGTCTGAAGTTTAACATGCCTTTGCCTGTGATCATCTTAGCAGGATATCATGATATTAAATTATAGCGGTAGTCTAATTTTAAGCTTAAACTTGTGAGAAGCTGCTTCTGTCATACAAGTCGTTAGATAATTAGGAATCTAGAATCTGGAGTAATGTCTTCTTGTTTTTTTTTACATCGCCTGGTGTAATTTGTTGGACAGTCTTGGAACACAGAAGGACACCAGCTAAGTCAATAATGGGCTCTCGGACTTAGGCTATAGTGAGTCTGCAAAACAGAAAACCTGTTACAGTAAGCAAAAATGTGGTAGATTCTTGTAAGTTGTAATTGCCCTTACTTAGTTCTTGCCTCAACCAGCGAGAAGCCAGCTTCCTTCGCATAACGCAGACCAAACTGCAGAGCTGCAGCTTCTGCCTGCAGGGATGCCCTTTGTGATCTTTCAGGACAGTTCTGATCTGTGCAGAACAGAACAGTTCTGAATTTAACAGAACAGTTCTGATCTGTGCAGATCAGTTCTGATCAGTGCAGATCCGTTCTGATCTGTGCACAGAAAAAACCCTGGTGTCTGCACTCTGCACCCTTTAGCTTAATAGCTTGATTTTACGTGTATGCTAGGGGTAAGATATCGAAACTCTTACCTCCAGACATGCAATCTATGCCCGTGCCTGTTCTAGATTCGTAAGTACTCGAATACAGTGACATTTCATTTCCAAAAAAAAATATTTGATTTTCTGCAGGTTTTTTTTACTATTTCAACTACTGAAATATATAGCTTAACTACAGTTCTTGACTAGAACATTTGGCAGATGAGGGGAATCTAAGATGATTATTTTGGCGTACCACATTATCAGTCAAATTCCACCTTGATAGTCTAATAGGAACACGCACAAGAGGGGGGGGGGGGTGAATTGTATTCGGAACTAGAGTGAGTTCCTTTTAATTTTAAGGCAATATAAGGAACTGAAAAAGACAGAAACGAATGTTGCTCAATTTGAGGAAACCTCTTGACACTAATCAAGAAGAGAAAACCTCAAAACCCTTTTATATTAAAATAATTCCTCGATTACAATAATATAACAACTTGAGTTCCACTCAAACTCAAGTATCTCACAGTAATCTACTCTGATTGCTCTCTATTCTTTTTCTCTCTTTCTCGACTTTAACTCAAAAGCCTTTACAAGATTACTCAATCTCTACTCACTCAGATTACAATTTGTTTTGAAAACTCTAGTTAATAATAAAGCTCTTCTGATATTTGTGGAACTTGGGAACTTGAATATTGCTAGGACACAAATCAATTTAATAAACTCTTTTGAAAGCGTTTTGATAGATAAGAAAGTAGGTAGAATATTTGTGTATTTTTACCAGAAGGAAAACGACTCTTTATATAGAGATAATCCTTAGGGTTAGTTCCCTTCAAATCTCAACTACCCACACTCCTACATACTTGGTCTCCACGATCCATGACTTGTGGATCAAGGGAAGACCACTTCTCTTAAAACGGTTTTTAGAGAAAATCGTGGTTTAGACTTTGTCAACTACTAAAAGATTTGTGAAATTATTTATTGAAATTAAATCAGATATTTAGGAGAAGTTTTAGGGAAAGTAAAACTGTTTTAACATGAGGGATAAAAACAGATTTTATTAAAGAAAATAAAACGACACTTTATTTATGTAATTTTTCCTTAAAACTTGTTGTTAAATAATTTGATAAAATCTAAATAAATATTTAATTAAGCATCCTAGTTCCACAATGTATCTTAATAGCTGTTATTATTTTACACAGAAATTCTAAGAGTATTTAACTACCTAGGTTCGTGTTTTGCTCTTTTACTGGAGCTACAACTCAGCAGCTGCAATGGTTCCTCCTCTGGAACAGGTGAGTTCCTCTAAAGGAACAGAGGAACTCATCACATAAAAACTTCATGCTCCTTTGCTTTGTTGTTCCTCTGTTGTGTGTTAGCTTGGAGTTCCTAGCTTTGCGCATTCCACCTCAGGAACATCAGCAGCCATCTCAAGTTCCTCTCTGGAACAGAAACACTTTACTTGTAGACACACCAGAAACTTTAATCAGGAAGTTTGCTATTTGTCATCAACCAAAATCAGGGTCAACAATATTCCCCCTTTTTGGTGATGACAACATCCGCAAACTTTTTACCATAAGAGATTAAATCACATAGAGTTGATGAAGTGTGGATAGTAACAAAAATAAACAAAATAATAAAATTGAAAAATAAAATTAAATTTTACCCTTACAGTAGATAGTACATGAAGAATCCGAGTGTCAAACCAAGTTTTATCTCCTTAAGATGTTTGCTCAGTGATCTTCCCCCTGTTGACATTAACAAAAAGAGCAATGCAGATACATATATTCCAAACACAGTGCCCTACGATCAACGTTTTGCAAGTCAAGCTAGCCTCAAAGTATTGTACCTGCTTACACAACATAATAATCCGAGAAGCAACAACCATATAAACAGCAATATGTAGATTTTCAACCAAGCAAGTTTGAAAATTTTAAGCAAAAAGGGAGGATTCCCATTGTTTAGTTATACAAAACCAAAAAAAATTGTTCCATAACAGCATTTAATATAAAAGATATGAAGGGTTGTTTAGGCTTGGTTAGGAGAATCTGAGGCAGCTGTTTCTTCCACCACAACTTCCTCAAAGGATTCAAGGTTGTTGATTTTCTGCAGAATCACAGTGCGAGTAGTGTTGGCTTGATCAGCATATTGTTGGAGGTTGGTTTGGAGTGTTTGAACTGAATTGACCAAGGCATTCAATTGTGTCTGCATCTGTTGAACTCGAAGATTAGATCCCTCTTGTAGTGCATTTAAGCGCATCACTGAATCCTGGAGCTCCTGAAACTTTGCAGCAGAGATAGGTGGTGTTCCAAACCCAGAGGAACCAGCAAAACCAGCAAATCCACCTGGAACCTTAGCAGAAACAGCCTGAGGAGCAGGAATGGTTCCAGTTCCTTTGGGGAAAGAAACAGACGCAGGCTTCTTAGGAACTGGTGATTTTGTCCTAAAAACCTTTGGTAGTTCCTTTTTCTCCTGTGGAAATGGTGTAGTTCCTGTGTCCTCTTCCTCTTCTTCCTCCTCACAGGTGATATCCATATAGACAGGAGGAGCAGGAACTTTGCGAGGTCTAGTGGCAATTCTCATGCTTTTCCTCTGACCTCTCTTAGGAACACTCCTAGTTTTTAAACACACAGTTTCTTCCAAAATAGGAACTTCAGACTCATTCTCCTTTTTACCCTGGAAACACAGCACCTTATCCACCACAACCAACTTCAGATTTTTAAGGAATTTCTCTTGGATAATTTGAGCAGGGGTTAAGGGAAGAGAAGCATAGGAACCTAAATCAACTGCGAAATTATTGAATATGGCAGTGAGTAAGGAACCATACCCTATTTTGAATTTTCCAGAAATACAATGGGCTAGGTGTTTGATCATGATGGCCGGAAAATTAATTGGGATATCAAATTCGAGACAATAGATTAAGCATGCATCATAGAAAGTGACATCATCTCGTTTTTGAGTCCTAGGAACTACCCCTCTCCACACAAGATTGAAAAGTAATTTATGTAGAGGTGAAAGAAGATTGTGGTTTGTGATGGACGATTCTTTGAGATTTCCCCCTATGTTAGCCACAATTTGATTGCTATCAACTTCATTGATTGTTATGGTGGTTTTCTTTTTCACATACTCCTCAAAACCCTCATTGGGCACACCAAACAGATTTGACAGATAATTTGCATCAAAAGAGATTGGAGTTCTATTGACTATACTCGAAACAACCCCATCTTTGCACTCAAAATTTTTACATAATTCAATAACAGCTAAGGGATAGATTGGTAGTCTTGCATGTATATCAAAGAGGCTTACCCATTGTTGGTGATCAAGAATTCCAACTAGCTGTTCTAATTTTTCCGATTTGCACCACACATAATTGATCGCAAATCCACCAATGAGACCCTTTGCCAGTTCCTCTGGCTTCTCTGTTTCCCCCTGAGTTTCAGCCTCCTGTTCCTCAGACTTGTCGATTTTTTTCCTCTTGGTTCTTGAGGAGGATCGACAGCCAGGTAGTGGAGTGGGACTCTGGGTTTCCATTGGTTGGTCGGTCCACTCGCCGTAGGTGAGAGCGAGTACAGGGGGTGGTTGAATTTGGAGTGGTGATGGTGATTTGGTTGGTGATTGAGCGGGTGAGGTTTCCATCGGAATCGGAGAGTTAGGGTTTCTTTTTCTTTTGAGTTGGAGAAGTTTGATGGTGTGATTTGAGGTGCTCATGGTTTTAGGCGTTTTATAGGTGTAGGGAATTTAAGAGGTTAAGTGGGAAAAACCGTGTGGAAGATGAAGGAATTGAGAAAGGGGAATGGATGGAAGGTGAAGAGTTTCTTTTATATTGCTGATTTGTTTTGGAACGAAAAAATAGGATTTTGTTTTTTTAAAAAAATTTAAAATCGTAACAACTTTTAATTTAAAAAAATTGCTTGGTTAATTTTCTAATATTTACTGATTTATTAG
Source organism: Spinacia oleracea (assembly GCF_020520425.1). Lineage (NCBI taxonomy): Eukaryota > Viridiplantae > Streptophyta > Magnoliopsida > Caryophyllales > Amaranthaceae > Spinacia > Spinacia oleracea. The sequence goes on from NC_079487.1 coordinate 52,308,198, forward strand.
GAAGTTTCTTACCTGGCTTAAGTGTTGAGTGAGTCGATCTTTTACGATGGTAAGCTTCAACTGTGTTTGCACACAAAAATTGTGTTTGAAATAATCAGTATCATACACCATTGTTGTTGTCTTCGTCTTCAGAGGAACTTCACTTTTGCATTTATCTTATTTTGATCATTCCGAGTTCCATCCTCATTTTCTCATGTTTCTCCCTGTTTAAGGGCTTAGTTAAAATATCAGCAATTTGATAATCAGTTTGACAAAAATCTAATTTAATTAAACCTTTCTCAACATTGTCTTTAAGGAAGTGGTGTCTAATGTGAATGTGTTTGACCCGGGAATGATGAACCGGGATCTTTTGAAATACAGATAACACTAGTGTTATCACAAAATATAGGAACACAATCATAGACAATACCAAAATCTCTTAACTGTTGTTTTATCCATAGAATTTGTGAGCAACAAGCTGCAGCAGCTACATACTCAGCTTCAGCTGTGGATAGAGCAACAGTATTCTGTTTCTTGGAACCCCAAGAAACCATGCATGGACCTAGGAACTGTACCATACCTGATGTGCTTTTTCTATTTACTAGGTCACCTACATAATCAGCATCAGCATATCCTTTTAGCTCGAATGATCCACTTCTTGGATAGAATAAGCACAGGTCATCAGTTCCTTTGAGATATCTAAGTATTCTTTTTACAGCAGTTAAGTGAGACTCCTTTGGATTGGATTGGAATCTTGAACATAGTCCTACACTAAAAGAAATGCCAGGTCTACTAGCAGTTAAGTATAAGAGTGATCCAATCATACCTCTATACTTCGTTTGATTTACACTTTTCCCATTAGGATCTGTGTCTAATCTGGTGGCAGTTCCCATGGGAGTGTGATTCACTTTTGCAGAATCTAGCTCATATTTCTTTAGGAGTTCCTTCACATATTTTTGCTGGTGGATCATGATTCCTTCTTCTGTTTGTTTGATTTGTAGACCAAGGAAAAAGTTGAGTTCCCCCATCATGCTCATTTCAAATTCACTGCTCATTAGATTTGCAAATTCCTTGCACAGATTTTCATTAGTTGCCCCAAATAATATATCATCTACATAAATTTGAACAACTAATAAGTCAGTTCCTTTTTATTTTAGAAACAAAGTTTTATCTATTCTACCTCTTTTAAAATTATTTTCTAAAAGGAACTTTGAAAGTCTTTCATACCAAGACCTAGGAGCTTATTTTAGTCCATAGAGTGCTTTGTCTAACTTGTATATGTGGTTTGGAAATTCAGGATTTTCAAAGCCAGGGGGTTGTTCCACATATACATCTTCTTCTAGGAACCCATTTAAAAAGGCACACTTAACATCCATTTTGATAAAGTTTAAAACCCATAAATGCAGCAAAGGCAATTAAAATTCTAATGGCTTCTAGTCTAGCAACAGGAGCAAAGGTTTCTTCGAAGTCAATACCTTCTTGTTAATTATAACCTTTAACAACTAACCTTGCCTTGTTCCTTATGATTGTTGCATGTTCATCCTTTTTGTTCCGGAACACCCATTTCAGTCCTATCACTTTTTGATGTTTTGGCTTGGGTTCCATGTGCCATACCTTGTTTCTTTTGAATTCATTCAGCTCTTCTTGCATAGCAATTATCCACTCAGCATCTTCCAAGGCTTCATTGTGGTTCCTTGGTTCAATCATGGAGAGGAATGCATGAGTTGCACAGAAGTTCCTTAGTTGGGATCTCGTCTAAGTTCCTTTTCTAATATCACTCATAATGAGTTCTATTGGATGGGAACTCTGGTGCTTCCAAGGTTTGGGTTGAAATTGTGCAACTGGTGTTGTAGTAGCTCCTTCTGTTCCTTCTGTGATCTCAGTTCCTTGTTGTGTGCCATAGAGTTCCTCGGGTTCAGATGCTGTTTCTGGTTCTTCTGGAACTGGACCTTCTGGTTGTTCCTCTTGAATTGGAACTTGTTGATTCTGTTAAACTGTTTCTTTAGCTGTTTGTTTGATTGGGTGAACCTATTCATCATTATCTGAGATACGGGACAAACCAATTTCGAAACTTTCTTGTTCCTGTGCTGCATCAAATTTGTTAGACTCGTCAAAAATTATGTGAACACTTTCTTCTACACACATTTTCCTTTTATTATATACTCTGTAGGCTTTGCTATTTAAGGCATAACCTAGGAACACTGTTTCATCACTTCTTTCATCAAACTTTCCCAAGTTTCTTTTGCCATTGTTGTGAACAAAGCATTTACAACCAAAAAGCTCTAAAATAAGAGATGTTGGGTTTTGTACCTTTTAGTAGCTCATAGGGAGTTTTGGTTAGGATAGCTCGAATCATAACTCTATTTATAATATAACAAGCTGTGTTAACTGCTTCAGCCCAGAAGTTCCTAGGCAAGGAACTGGCTATTAACATGGTTCTTGCCATGTCTTCTAAGGTTCTATTTTTCCTCTCAACAACTCCATTTTGTTGTGGAGTTCTGGGAGCTGAGAAATTATGGTCCATACCTTGTTCCTTGCAGTATTCATCGAATTTCTAGTTTTCAAATTCTGTTCCATGATCAGATCTAATGTGGATCAGTTGATGACCTGTAGTTTTCTGGATTTTCTTTGAAAATGCAACAAACTCATCAAACGTTTCGTCTTTGCTTGTTAGAAATATGACCCAAGTAAAACGGGAGTAATCATCAACAATAACCAAAACATATTTCTTCCTACTTCTGCTTTGAATTCTCATTGGGCCACACAAGTCCATATGGATGAGTTCCAATGGTTTTGTGGTGCTTACCAATTTCTTAGGCTTAAAGGAACTTCGGATATGCTTGCCTTTTGCACATGCATCACAAACTTTATCATTTAGAAACTTGATTGAGGGGAGTCCTCGAACTAGTTCCTTTGATCTTAGTTTGTCAAGCAGTGAAAAACTAGCATGTCCAAACCTCCGGTGCCATAGTAGGGAATCTTCTTCAAAGGCACTGAGGCAGGTTAAATTGTTCCTGGGAACTGTATTGAGATCCACAGAATATGTGTTCCCTTTACGAGTTCCTTCCAAGATAACCTTCCCAGTGTTATTATTAATGATTTGACAATTTTCAGAAGTAAAACTTACAGAGTTTCCTTTGTCACAAAATTGAGAAATGCTTAGTAGACTGTGCATTAAACCCTCGACTAAAAATACATTTTCAATTGCATAGGAACTTGACCTTCCGACTTTTCCAATTCCGATAATTTCTCCTTTCATGTTGTCTCCAAAGGTCACAGTTCCTCCATTGTAGGCTTCTAGTGAGAGGAATTTTGATTTGTCTCCTGTCATGTGTTTGGAACACCCGCTGTCGAGATACCACGAGCTGTTCCTCTTCACTAGAACCTGTAAAGAAATCAAAGGTTAGTTACAGGAACTCGGGTTTCCTCGAGTTCCTTTTCAACTACAATATCTGACTTCTTAACCCACTTTTTCTTTACATAATCTATGTTTCTTTGATCTAGTTCCTTCATTTTAGAGCATTCAGTGTTTACATGATTTCCACTGCCACACGAGAAACAGACTTTTACACTAGGGAGTTCCACATACTTTTTCTTATGATTGGTTTTGTGATTGTAACCTAGACCTTCTGTTCTCTTGGATTGATCATTCTCAATCCACTTGGGGGGGACTTTAGGTGGATGTTTCTGTGCCCTAGCCATGGCCAATTCCCTCTCTAGTTTCTCTTTCTGTTCCTTTGTGGTTATCAGATCTTTGTTCAATCTTTCTAAGTCGATGTTGAACACTCCCATGTTAATCTCCAAGGACTTTGTGGGATCTAAACTTAGGTTAAACATCTTATATTGACTGAGTTGCACTTGTAGAAGTATGTTCTCATTTCTAATTTTCTCAAAAGACTCATTAATGGAGGTATTTCTATCTAGCAAATCAAAGAACCTGCCTTGAACATCAGATCTAATGTTGTTCAAATAATTTATGTGATCTTTACTGTGTTCCAAGGCTCTATCACTTTGTGCTTTTAAAATACTTAGCTTTTTATAATCATCTAGAGTTTCTAGCAATAGTTCAATTAGTTTTCACTTTGAGAGACACTGAAGAGTGGAGGAACTTACTTCTTCTGATGGAACTTGTTCAGTTCCTTCTGTTCTTGCCATAAGGCAAAGATTTGCAGTTTCTTCATTTGGTTGTTCCTCATCATCTTCTGAATCATTTTCTTCGCCCCATGCAGCTATCATAGCCTTTTTGAAGTTAGGCTTGTTGAAGGTGGATTTATTGTAGCGTTCCTTGACCTGTTCCTTTCCTTTTCTTTTGTCGTTTTCCCACTGAGGGCACTCACGAATTTGGTGATCAGTTTCTCCACATTTGAAGCAGCCTTGCTCAGTTTTGGAACTGACAGTTTTCCTTCCAAAGTTCCTTCCTTTCTGGTTGCAAGGTTTGAAGTTCCTGTAGAGTTTTCTCATTCTTCTGACCAGCATAGCAGCCTCCTCTTCATCTGGTTCAGAATCATCGAGTTCCTCAGCTTTTAGAGCAAGCCCTCGGTTTCTGGAGCTCTCAGGAACAGCAGCTCCAAGGTGCAGTTCATGAGTCATCAAGGAACCAGCAAGTTGTTCAATGTTGAATTTTGTGAAATCCTTGGTCTCAAACAGTGCTGTGACCTTTGTTCTCCAACGATCATCTTGAGGCATGCTCCTTAGGATTTTTCTCACTTGTTCATCTGTGGGAATGATTCTACCAAGGGAAACTAATTCATTTGTTATGTTAGTAAAACGAGTAAACATCTCTTGAATAGTTTCTTTTGGAAGCATTTCAAATCTCTCATATTTAGACATTAACAGATCAATTTTGGAACGTTTAACTTCGTTAGTTCCTTCGTGGGTTACTTGTAGTAATTCCCAAATTTGTTTAGCGTTCTTGCACCCCATGACCCTATTGTGTTCATGGGGTCCAAGTCCACAATGCAAGATTTTAACTGCCATAGCATTCATCTCATATTTATCAAAATCTTCTTTAGAGAATTCAGACATTGGTTTAGGAACTACCTCGTTTTCTGCATTGGTTTTTGTTACCTCGAAGTCTCCAACTTCAATCACACGCCATACTTGGTAATTTTCTGCTTTGATGAATATCTCCATTATGTTCTTCCAGTATGAGTAGAATTTGCCGTTGAACATAGTTGGCCTTTGCGTGGAGTAGCCTTCTTCCAGTTTCTCTTGTGTATTCATACTATCAGGACCTAGACTCAAACAGGGTTACCTGTGTTTTTATTGAGTACTGGCTCTGATACCAATTGATAGTCTAATAGGAACACGCACAAGAGGGGGGGGGGTGAATTATATTCGGAACTAGAGTGAGTTCCTTTTAATTTTAAGGCAATATAAGGAACTGAAAAAGACAGAAACGAATGTTGCTCAATTTGAGGAAACTTCTTGACACTAATCAAGAAGAGAAAACCTCAAAACCCTTTTATATTAAAATAATTCCTCGATTACAATAATATAACAACTTGAGTTCCACTCAAACTCAAGTATCTCACAGTAATCTACTCTGATTGCTCTCTATTCTTTTTCTCTCTTTCTCGACTTTAACTCAAAAGCCTTTACAAGATTACTCAATCTCCACTCACTCAGATTACAATTTGTTTTGAAAACTCTAGTTAATAATAAAGCTCTTCTGATATTTGTGGAACTTTGGAACTTGAATATTGCTAGGACACAAATCAATTTAATAAACTCTTTTGAAAGCGTTTTGATAGATAAGAAAGTAGGTAGAATATTTGTGTATTTTTACCAGAAGGAAAACGACTCTTTATATAGAGATAATCCTTAGGGTTAGTTCCCTTCAAATCTCAACTGCCCACACTCCTACATACTTGGTCTCCACGATCCATGACTAGTGGATCAAGGGAAGACCACTTCTCTTAAAACGGTTTTTAGAGAAAATCGTGGTTTAGACTTTGTCAACCACTAAAAGATTTGTGAAATTATTTATTGAAATTAAATCAGATATTTAGGAGAAGTTTTAGGGAAAGTAAAACTGTTTTAACAAGAGGGATAAAAAAAGATTTTATTAAAGAAAATAAAACGACACTTTATTTATGTAATTTTTCCTTAAAACTTGTTGTTAAATAATTTGATAAAATCTAAATAAATATTTAATTAAGCATCCTAGTTCCACAATGTATCTTAATAGCTGTTATTATTTTACACAGAAATTCTAAGAGTATTTAACTACCTATGTTCGTGTTTTGCTCTTTTACTGGAGCTACAACTCAGCAGCTGCAATGGTTCCTTCTCTGGAACAGGTGAGTTCCTCTAAAGGAATAGAGGAACTCATCACATGAAAACTTCATCCTCCTTTGCTTTGTTGTTCCTCTGTTGTGTGTTAGCTTGGAGTTCCTAGCTTTGCGCATTCCACCTCAGGAACATCAGCAGCCATCTCAAGTTCCTCTCTGGAACAGAAACACTTTACTTGTAGACACACCAGAAACTTTAATCAGGAAGTTTGCTATTTGTCATCAACCAAAATCAGGGTCAACACACCTATAATCTCAACTTCCTTTTAAATCATTCATATCAACTTCCTAATCCAGGTCATTGAAAGGTGGACGACCAATGACTAATGAAGATTAGATTGCAAGTAGATTACTTAGTTCTGTTTCTTGAACTAGAGTGACTAGATGTCAGAATCTTTTGCATAGATACTTATTGGATCTTGTATCGGATTGACCATGAGAACACTTTAAGAGATTAAAGTCATGTCATAGGTAGTTCTCATTAATGGTGATTAGAAACCGTTCCTCAGAACATGAGCGATTATGTCTGCTCGTTTGAGAATTAGTTCGCTTTGATACTAGCTAAACGTCGCACCGTAAAAGGAGGCTATAAAAACAGTTATTGGGCGCACTATGAATCAAAGTGAGTGTTCATAGATTGCAAGAATGGATTGTCCTCCTATCTTTGATAGGATATGGTGTTGTTGTGTAACAAGGCCTCTCGGAGAGTTAGATACTGTAAAATGCATGGTCATGCTCAGAATGGTTAGGCTTAACCTTCTGCAAAAGTTTGACAGTTGAACTCTGTAATCCGAGAAACACTTCTGGACCTAATAAGGATGGCTTGGATCTTACCTTATGTTCAGTAAGTAACACTAAGTGACAAAGGAATCTGGATGCACACTTGTCTGAATGACAAGTGGGAGATTGAAGGAAATATGTCCTTCACCCAAGGTGCATTAAGTCTAATACCAAAGGTTCAGATTAATTGCGAACAATTAATTCAGTGAGATCAAGTGATCGGAACAGCTAGCTGTAGCAATGCTTCCGATCAGTGAGTTCTAATGGATATTGAACTCACAACTTACTCTTGACTGAACCTACAAGGTCACACCAATGACACGTAACAGATCAACGGATTAAATGAATCGGAAATTCATTTAATAGCTTTTCGGGAATTAGTTGGAAACGTATTATACGATACGACCTTCATCGGAATTGTATATCGTATCGCGAATATTCGTAAGCTGGGCGACACGAATAAATCGTATCGTACGACGGTGATTCGTCGAATACGAAACGATAAATAATATATCGGAAATATATTAAATCGCGAATACGAAGGCCCAACGAGCCAGCAAGCTCGCGAGCAAAGGCGAGCAAGGCCGGCCCATTGGGCGAGCACGCAACAGCACGCACAGCAAGCAACGCAGCGACGAGCGAGCAAGGCCCACGGCCCAGCTGCTCGGCGCGCGCGCGCTGTGGGCTTCGGCCTGCAGTGTGTTTCGCTGGGCGGGGCGTGCGGTCCGAGTGCTTGCGTGATGTGGCCGATCAAGGCCTTTGATTCTTGGTCGGTTACATCATTTAATACAATAGGCAAATTGTATTTTCCAACACACAATTCATATTACTCAAAACCCTAGACACAGAGAACCCTAATTCTCTCTGTGCCTCCAAAGTGAGTTCTTCCCAAAAGCAAAGTATCTTGATCGATTGTCTAAGCTACGATAATCAAGACGGATCTGAACGTGCCGGTGAACCAAGTAGAGGAACGACAAGTGGAGTTCTTTGTTCGTGTTCGTTGACATATTATTGTGGAAAACACGCTTCGAATGTAAGTTTGCTTAATCTGTGCTTTATACATGTTTCCTGGCTTTGGAGATTGTTTCGCACATGTTATCATGTTTAACTGTATTCCCCTTCAGTGGTATCATGAGCCTTATGTATTCAAAGCATGAATTAGCATGATTATTATTGCTTTTGCATCTGTCGAAAAATTTGGAATTTTTGTTGATTTTTCGGAATTTTTACGAATTATTGGATAAATTGCGTAATAATCAGGTCCAAAATCAAAAATGTTTGTTTTTTCGAGTTTTAAAACCCTAATTTGATTGAAAACGATTTTCTAAGATCAACTCATGAGAACGGAATTGAAAAAACAGGCCTCGAAGTGTCGTTTTTTGGGCGTTTTTGTTAATTTTTCATTAAAAATTAAAAGTGTCGAACAATAATTCAATTAAAAGTTCAACCTAAACTACTCCGAATTGCTTGAAATTTTGACACAATCTTTCTAGGTATATTCTTGATCTATGGTAAAAATTTTAGATTTTTCCGATAAGTATAAACCCTAATTTTGCCTTTCCCCAATTCGTAAAATTTGAAACCCTAATTGAATTTTAATTAATTGGTTTAATAATTCGGTTAATTGGGAAAGGGGATATAATTTCATGGGTCATTGGCTAATTTAAAAAATTATTGGATTAAAATTTTGAATGGTTTCGTTAATTTTAATTGCACTTAAACCAAATTATTAAAAATCTGAAATTTAATTGTTTATGAACGATTTAAAGCTTCGGATTTTGTTAATTAAAAGTTCAAAATTTAATGTTGATTCGTTCGTTCATAAAAGTTTGAATATTGTTAGCCCTTGATTTAATAATTTTACGAAATTGGATTGTCGTTGGAATTTATTAGATCGTTAAAAATCGTTGTTTTTCGAAAATAAAAATCGTAACTTTTTGAAAAATTAAAAATTAATGCAAGTTCGTGAAATTAAATTAAATTATAATTAAGTTGGTCCGTATCACGAACCAATCACGAACACAAGTATGGTGGACGTATGGCTCGTCGAGCCATACGGGCTGTTGTGCTTAGGCCGAGCCGCATGCGACACGGGCAGCAGCAAGTACGCTGCGTGCCTCGTGCGCGCTGGGCGAGGAAAGGGCAGGCGGGACGCTTGCGGGGCAGCGACGAAGCAAGGCGCGAGCCATGCGATGTCCAGCACACACGAACGCACAACACGCAGCGCAGGGGCAGCAGGGCTGCGGGCACGCGCGCGCGCGAGGGGCCTGGGGTGTGCGAGCCTTGCTCGTGCGCCTCTTGGGCCTCACGCAAGGCATGGGGCTGGGCGCAAGCCTAGCCCGACTACGTAATCGGACTTTTTTCGTTGAAAATTGTTTATTTCGTTGGGCTTCGTATATTTGCATTAATTTGGGCTAACAGGATATTTAATTTAATATTTTATAATTAATTATCCGGATTAATTATTGGTTTGAGTGGGAGCCACTAAATGAAATTAAAATGAAATAATTATTTTTAATTATTTTCGTAGGTCGCATTATTTTTAATTAAATTCAATTTTAATTAGAATAAAGTCTAAGGGTTAATAATTTGGAAATTGATTAATCTTTTAGGACGCGTTTATGTGAACGTGAATTTTAATTAATCACGTAAATACTTGCATATTTACATGGGCCATTCGTTTTAGCACATGAATTGGTGAATGCATAAAATATATATTTTATGTAATGCCCAAGTGACTAGTATGGCCAAATTTAGGATAGTTAAATACGGTCTGCGTACCGTTCTATCTTTGAATGTAAAGTTTTAAATATGGTCTGCGTACCATGGAAATTTTGATGTAATTTATTATTTTCAAGTATTTCTAAGTTTAGAACTTTAAGTTAGCATTTGAACGAAGATTCAAGACGATGCCAAGCTAACAAGGAAGTGATGAAGATTGGATGCTTCAAGACAAGAAGTTTTGGGCCATACTAGATCACCATTTATTTATGCACTTCTATATATATATATATATATATATATATATATATATATATATATATATATATATATATATATATATATATATATATTATGCGTGAATGTATGAATGTATGTATGTTTTGCATGAACAGGTTGTTTCCTATGAATCTATTAGTTTTAAGTTCACTAAATAATCGAACCAACATAGAAACAACTAGGTCCAAGTAATATTGAGTTTAAAAATTGCCTTCCAACTCAAGCACTTACAAAAATCTAGGGATCTAAGATAGCAATTCCACTTGCATGGACCCGGTCCACCATAAGATTACCATGGACCAGGGTAATTAGGTAATTTTAACATTGAGTAAATTATAGAAACTGTAGGTTCTGTAAAGTAACTATATCTCCAGAATAATAACTATGAACATAATAATGATAAGAATAACTATTCTATCCAAAGAGTAACTATATTATATAGAAAAGTAATTTTAACTGTAAAACAATTACTAACTATATATTCATTCTTGCAGACAAAAAGAATAAATTATAGAAACTATAGGTTCTGTAAAGTAACTATATTTTCAGAATAGTAACTATGAAATAAATAATAATAATAATAATATAGTAATTTCGATGAGAACAATTATTCTATCCAAAGATTAACTATATTATATAGAAAAATAACTTTAGCTGTAAAACAATTACTATATTATAAAAATAAACAATATGATATAGATGGTTTAGAGGTCATATAATAATTTTTTCTATTATATATCACATAATTACTGAAATATAAAAGAGTAACTATATCAAAAGTAACAGTAATTATAACTCTTGAACAATAATAAAGAAAACATTAACTACTTGGTTAGTTGTTTTAGCTACGACATTCTAATTCTTTGCATCTATTAAATAAACCATGTTAAACTCAAATGTTTTTTGAACTAAAAAATACTACTCGACACGTCCACGTGGACCACGTCTCTTTTTTCCACCAACACATCATGTCCTTCCTCTACCACATTCTTGGTTTCCATTGTTGTCAGGATTTTCTTCTTCTCCTCCTGCTTTTGTTTTCCTTGCAGAATTTATTCTTTGCACGATTTCAATTCTGGGTGCATCATCTTTGTATTTCTGAATCAATAATATTTAAACTAAGTTAATAATTTAACATTTAAATATGAAAAAATAACATAGTAACTATGTAAAACGTGTAGTTTCTATTATGCATCATATAGTAACTCTTACAATTAACGATGGTAAAATACTTGCAGAATTGCATATATAGTTATTGTTATTGTTATAGTCATATAGTTACTGTCAAAATAATATAGTCACTTTTATTAATAATAACATGAAGTACAAAGAAAGATCATAAAAAGAACATAATGATAAGTTAATAACTATTAAAAATATATAGTTACTATTATACATGATATAGTAACTCTTAATATTAATGATAGTCATATACGAGTAAGGTTGTAGATATAGTTATTGTTATGATCATATAGTTGTTGTGATTATAACATAGTAACTCTTATTACTAATAACATAGAAGACAACAAAGAACATGAAAAGAACATTATAATATACATAAAAAACTATACCAAACATATAGTTACTATAATACAAGATATAATACCTATTAATATTATTGATGGTCATTTAATCACAGAGTTGCAAACATAGTTGATGTGATAATAATATAGTAACTCTATCCATAATACAGTAACTATATCATTAAAAATATAGAATAACATAAAAACATGCACATAACATATATAATAAACTAACATAGTACCTATTTCAAAAATATAGTAACTATATAAAACGTACAATAACTATTAAAGCAAATAAACATATGGTAACAAGTCATGATAAAATAAACATAATATCTATTTCAAACATATAGTAACTATATAAATAATATAGTAACTATATAAATAATATAGTAACTATTGAAGAAAATAAACATATGGTAACACATCATGATAAAATAAACATAGTACCTATTTCAAACATATATTAACTAATATAATAATATAGTAACTATTGTACACATATAGTAACCATTATAATCACACAACAACTAGCCTAACACATAGTGACTATTATTATAATATAGTAACTATTGTACAAATATAGTAACCATTATAATCATATAGTCACTATCTTATACTCGAAATAACATATTACATAATGTAATCGTATAGTAACTATTATTTATCAAAAAGTCACTATAAACTGTTCTTAACATAGTAACTATCTTAAACACATAGTTATTGTTTTAATTTTATAATAACTTTCTAAAAAATATAGTAACTATTTTAAACACATAGTTACTGTTTTAAAGTTGTAGTAACTTTTTAAAAAATAGTTACTCTAAAAACTACTACTAACATAAACACAATGAATATTCCAATGACTATTAAAAACATTATTTCGCAACATAAATTAAAGTTAAGTATATCATTTATATACTAACTATATGAAACACTAACCTTAATTTCACCCAAACAACAAACACTATTTCTACCTCTTGTGCTTTGCTGCATCAATTCTTAAAGTTCATAGCCTTTGTCTCTTTTTTCTAAATTTAAGGCATTATTTCTTCTTATACAAATGATATTGTAAAGTATTTTTTGAGATTCGTCACTAGATAATGCAACTTTAGGATTCAGACTTATTCGAATGATATTCTAGATTTGTAATTCTATTTAGTTCTATTTTTAAACTAAAAAAGATTTAATAAATTGAAATAAAATAGTAAGATTTAATGGAATAACACGTGATTGATACTTCGTATTATTTTCTTATACAAATAGCAAATATATAGTAACTATATAAACCATATAGTAACTATATAAAACATATAGTGACTATTATTAAAATATAGTAACTATTGAACACATATAGTAACCATTATAATCATATAGTCACTATCTAAGAAGCGGACAAATACATACTCTAAATAACATAGTACATAATGTAATCGTATAGTAACTATTATTTATCAAAAAGTCACTATAAACTGTTCATAACATAATAACTATCTTAAACACATAGTTACTGTTTTAAACTTATAATAACTTTCTAAAAAATATAGTGACTACTTTAAACACATAGTTACTGTTTTAAAGTTATAGTAACTTTAAAAAAAAGTATAGTTACTCTAAAAACTACTACTAACATAAACATAACGAACATTCCAGTGACTATTAAAAACACTAATTCGCAACATAAATTAAAGGTGACTATATCATTTATAAACTAACTATGTGAAACACTAACTCTAATTTCAACAAAACAACAAACATTTTGAATCACTCAACAAAATAATAACTATTGTACACATATAGTAACTGGTGTACACATATAGTAACCATTAAAATAATATAGTAACTATTGTACACATATAGTAACCATTAAAATTACATAGTACCACTTTAAACCGTATAGTTACTGTATTACTCATATAGTTACTATTTAAAATCGTGAAGTCACTGATCGAATTCGCGAAGTGAAAACGATACTTCGGTAAAACACAAACATTAATTTCTTCAAAGCAACAAATATTTTCAATTTTAAATAAAATAGACTTAAATTCTTTAAAAAACAACAAACCGAGATGTGATCTCTAAAAATTCTTGCGAAGATTTGTAGGCGAGCGCAAATTCTTCGATTCGATTTCGGCAACGACGAACCTCCTTCTTGATCTACTACTTCCTCCAATTTTTCCTCATCAAATAGATCCAATCATAAGAATTATAAGATAATTACGAAAAAATCGAACAAAACCTAGAAATTTGGGCTAAATTTTGAAAAGCATAGAGAGAAAATGAAGAGAGAGAAAATGAAAGAGAATGAACAGAATGTAGATCTGAAATTTTGAAAAATAAAAAAGTTTAAAACGTATATAAAGTGGGCTAGACACAAATCGCATTAAAACTCTTCAAAACACATAGTAACTCTTTAAAACACATAGTTACTGTAATACGCATATAGTTACTATTTAAAATTACAAAATAACTGTCACGTGACAGTTACATATGTTACCCATAAAAATTACTCCGTTGCCCTGGTCCACGCTAAGTTAGCATGGACCAGGTTTATATTAGTGTAAATACTAAGATAGTAGGTTTACGCTAAAGCGAGGTGCTATTTTAGTTGACTTAGGTGGTAAGGCGTCTTAAAGGAGCACGTTGATTGTGGTTACAACTCAAACAACAATGGCATTAAGTTGTAGCAATGGGATAAATTATGGCATTAATTTATTAACCAAGAGTAATTTGGAGATTATTAGCAATAGGTTTTGCTTACCTAAAATCTTAAACTACTTAAGACATGCTAAAGCTGCTTAAGGATTTAGGACTTTTGGGGTCTTGGAATCGTTTCATTCATTTTGAACCATGTTTTTCTTTTGCATGAATGAAATATTTTAATAGCTTTAATGATTGTATGTTTTGCTTTTATTTCAAAGTTATTGAATTGTATTAATGGTTATTTATTGCAAATTCTTTTCGATTGTAGTAATCAAAATGGCCGCAAACAATAACACTTTCAATCTGCGTTCAATTCTCGACAAGGAGAAGTTGAATGGCAACAATTTCCTCGACTGGCAAAGGAACTTACAAATAGTTCATATGCATGAGGAAAAAGAATATGTCCTTGAGGAAGAGTTACCGGAAGAGGCTGAGCCGGAGGTAACTCAAGCTGCCCTTAATCGTTGGATTCAGGCCAACAGGGATGTCAAATGTGTGATGCTTGCATCCATGAGTCCTGAACTTCAGAAAACGTTCATTAACTCGGATGCTTACCAAATCATCTCGGATTTGAAGAACATGTTTCAGGACCAAGCCAGAATCGAAAGATTCGAGACTCAGAGGTTGATCCTTGAGACTAAGCTCAAGAAAGGAGAACCAGTGAGCCCACATGTTCTTAAAATGATTGGACTCTTTGAGAACATGAGAGCTCTAGATTCTGACGTCTCAAATGAAATGGCTATTGACATCATTCTCCATTCGCTTCATAATGGCTATGATCAGTTCAAGTTGAATTACAACATGAACAGCATGGAGAAATCTCTTACTGAGCTTCACGGTATGCTGAAAACCGCTGAAAAGACGCTCAAGCAAGAGAACAAGCACGATATGCTTATGGTGCGTAAGGGCAAGAACTTCAAGAAATCAGGCAAGAATAAGGGCAAGAAGGGTAAGGGCAAGGCTTCGCCCTCATCCAAGTCCAACGACACCAGTTCTGGTAAACAGAAGAGGGTGACTCGTTCTCGTGCCGACTCTGAATGCTTCTACTGCAAGAAGAAGGGGCATTGGAAGAGGGATTGCTTGAAGAGAAAGGAAGATGAGAAGAACGGGAACGTTGCTTCTACTTCAGGTATGTATGTTATACATTGTAATCTTGCTAATTCTACTTCTTGGGTATTAGATACTAGTTGTGGCTCGCACTTATGTTCCAATTCGCAGGGACTAAGGAGAAGTAGAAAGCTTGATAAAGGCGAGATGGATCTACGCGTGGGAAATGGAGCACGGATTGCTGCATTAGCCGTAGGATCTTATTTTATTTCTTTGCCTAGTGGGTTTGTTTTGGAACTAGAAAACTGTTACTATGTTCCTAGTATCACCAGAGACATTATTTCCGTTTCAAGTTTGGATTCTAAAGGTTTTAGTTTTCAATTTAAAGACAATAGTTGTTCTTTTGCTTGTGAATGGAATGTTTTATGGTTCAGCACAACAAGAAAACGGTCTTTATGTGCTAGATACAAGCAAACACATTTATAACATAAATACCAAAAAGGCTAAAACTGGTGATTCGGATCTCACATTTTTGTGGCATTGTCGATTAGGCCATATAAACATAAAGCGCATGGAATTACTTCAACGGAAAGGAATTCTAGAATCATTCGACTTAGAGAAGATTGATCAATGCGAATCTTGTTTACTTGGCAAAATGACAAAGCAACCTTTCTCAAAGGTGGGAGAAAGAGCAAGCGAACTACTAGGGCTAATACATACGGACGTATGTGGGCCTATGAGTACGAAAGCTAGAGGTGAGTTTAGCTATTTCATAACGTTTACGGACGACATCAGTAGATATAGCTATACTTACTTAATGAAGCACAAGTCTGAATCGTTTGAGAAATTCAGAGAATTTCAAAATGAAGTAGAGAATCAACATGGCAAGAAAATCAAAGCTCTAAGATCGGATCGAGGAGGTGAATATCTTAGCCACGAGTTTGATGACCATCTAAAAGAATGTGGTATTCTTTCTGAATGGACTGCTCCGGGGACACCTCAATGAAATGGAGTGTCGGAACGGAGAAACATGACCTTACTCGATATGGTCAGGTCAATGATGGGTCAGGCCGAACTTCCTTTACAGTTCTGGGGACATGCGTTGCAAACTGCAGCACTCACACTGAATCGTGCTACGTCAAAAGCTGTTGAAAAGACTCCATACGAATTATGGACTGGGAAACTTCCAAAGTTGTCTTTTCTGAAGATTTGGGGTTGCGAAGCATATGTCAAGCGATTAATTTCGGACAAGCTACAACCTAAATCTGACAAATGCTTCTTCGTTGGGTATCCAAAAGAAACTATGGGGTATTATTTCTACAACAAGTCAGACAACAAGGTATTCGTTGCTCGTGACAGTGTCTTTTTGGAAAGAAATCATATTTCCAAATTGACAAGTGGGAGAATAATAGACCTCGAAGAGATTCGAGACGAACAACGAACTCATAACTCTTTAGAAGCAGTTCAGGTTGATGAACCTCCAAGGTCTTTAGAAGAGCCAGTGGGAGTAGTTCCTCAAAACGTTGTTGCCCCTCGTAGGTCAAATAGATCTATTTTTCAGCCGGACAGATGGACAGGCGTCCTCTTGACTGAAAACTTAGACGTTCTCAGATTGGATAGTGATGAACCTATGACTTACAAGCAAGCTATGACGAGCCCAAGCTCCAATAAATGGTTAGAGGCCATGCAATCTGAAATAGACTCCATGTCTGAAAATCAAGTCTGGGATTGGGTTGATTTGCCGGATGGGTTCACACCTATCGGATGCAAATGGGTCTTCAAGTTGAAGAAAGACAAAGATGGAATTGTATACATATACAAGGCTAGATTGGTAGCAAAAGGTTACAGGCAAGTTCACTATGATGGAAGCCAAGAGAATCCAAGTTCAGATCACAGTCTGGGTTTGTGTTTTGCCTCAACGGCGGAGCAGTAAGCTTGAAAAGTGCTAAGCAAAGCACTATTGCGGATTCTACAACTGAAGTCGAGTACATTGCTGCCTCAGAAGCAGCAAAGGAAGCTATTTCGATTCGGAAGTTCATCGAAGAACTTGGTGTTGTCCCCTCCATTAAAGGACCACTGGCTTTGTATTGCGACAATAGCGGAACCATTGCCCAGGCAAAGGAGCCTAGGAGCCACCAGAAGTCCAAGCACGTACTGCGGCGATTTCACATACTTCGAGAGATAGTTGAAAGAAAGGAAATCCAGATTTGCAAGGTTGGAAGTGACGACAACGTCGCGGATCCATTGACTAAACCGTTGCCACAAGTGAAACACAACGCACATGTAGCAACCATGGGAATCAAGCATGTTGGAGAATGGCTTTGATTTTCTAAGTATTGTTTTAGAACATCTGTTAGATCTATGTTTAAAACAATTGGTTTAACCATTACATATTTATGAAATTTATTTATTTCATATTCATTTAATTGTGGTTTAGAATTAAATGATAAGTCCATGTGATTCAATCATTCAAATGGGATGTCAAGATGGATTCTTCGACAAAGAAACACCCATAAGTGAACTCGAATATTGAAGTCACAAAGGATCCCTAATCCAGGTCATTGAAAGGTGGACGACCAATGACTAATGAAGATTAGATTGCAAGTAGATTACTTAGTTCTGTTTCTTGAACCAGAGTGACTGGATGTCAGAATCTTTTGCATAGATACTTATTGGATCTTGTATCGAATTGACCATGAGAACACTTTAAGAGATTAAAGTCATGTCATAGGTAGTTCTCATTAATGGTGATTAGAAACCGTTCCTCAGAACATGAGCGATTATGTCTGCTCGTTTGAGAATTAGTTCACTTTGATACTAGCTAAACGTCGCACCGTAAAAGGAGGCTATAAAAGCAGTTATTGGGCACACTATGAATCAAAGTGAGTCTTCATTGATTGCAAGAATGGATTGTCCTCCTATCTTTGATAGGATATGGTGTTGTTGTGTAACAAGGCCTCTCGGAGAGTTAGATATTGTAATATGCATGGCCGTGCTCAGAATGGTTAGGCTTAACCTTCTGCAAAAGTTTGACAGTTGAACTCTGTAATCCGAGAAACACTTCTGGACCTAATAAGGATGGCTTGGATCTTACCTTATGTTCAGTAAGTAACACTAAGTGACAAAGGAATCTGGATGCACACTTGTCTGAATGGCAAGTGGGAGATTGAAGGAAATATGTCCTTCACCCAAGGTGCATTAAGTCTAATACCAAAGGTTCAGATTAATTGCAAACAATTAATTCAGTGAGATCAAGTGATCGGAACAGCTAGCTGGAGCAATGCTTCCGATCAGTGAGTTCTAATGGATATTGAACTCACAACTTACTCTTGACTGAACCTACAAGGTCACACCAATGACACGTAACAGATCAACGGATTAAATGAATCGGAAATTCATTTAATAGCTTTTCGGGAATTAGTTGGAAACGTATTATACGATACGACCTTCATCGGAATCGTATATCGTATCGCGAATATTCGTAAGCTGGGAGACACGAATAAATCGTATCGTACGACGGTGATTCGTCGAATACGAAACGATAAATAATATATCGGAAATATATTAAATCGCGAATGCGAAGGGCATCGGAGTTGCCGGCCCGTCGAGCCAAGCACGCAAGCGTGCGAGGCCCAACGAGCCAGCAAGCTCGCGAGAAAAGGCGAGCAAGGCCAGCCCATTGGGCGAGCACGCAACATCACACACATCAAGCAACGCAGCGACGAGCGAGCAAGGCCCACGGCCCAGCTGCTCAGCGCGCGCGCTGTGGGCTTCGGCCTGTAGTGTGTGTCGCTGGGCGGGGCGTGCGGTCCGAGTGCTTGCGCGATGTGGCCGGTCAAAGCCTTTGGTTCTTGGTCGGTTACATCATTTAATACAATAGGCAAATTGTATTTTCCAACACACAATTCATATTACTCAAAACCCTAGACACAGAGAACCCTAATTCTCTCTGTGCCTCCAAAGTGAGTTCTTCCCAAAAGCAAAGTATCTTGATCGATTGTCTACGCTACGATAATCAAGACGGATCTGAACGTGTCGGTGAACCAAGTAGAGGAACGATAAGTGGATTTCTTTGTTCATGTTCATTGACATATTATTGTGGAAAACACGCTTCGAATGTAAGTTTGCTTAATCTGTGCTTTATACATGTTTCCTGGCTTTGGGGATTGTTCCGCACATGTTATTATGTTTAACTGTATTCCCCTACAATTTACCCTCCCAAGCCTCTATGATTGAGATTAATAAGAAGCCTTTGGTGGAGGAAAAACAGATTACACTGATTTCAAAAGGAGATATTAGATGATACTTCAAAATATGATAAATGTTTACCAAAATTCAACGGATAATACTATTGCTGTAATAACAAATCTGCAGTTCTTCTTATGATCACTAGTAAGACAGTAAGGTATAAGAAGTAATCAAATCATCACCTGTTTGAATTCTCCTCCGCGGTTGTAAACGAGATCCAAGGATCTTATTTTTAACTAATGTTAGCTTTGAGACAACGTCACTCATGCCCAACCTCTTTAATTTTTTATGCTACCCAATGTCAAGAGAAATTGAAATGCAAGAGTTGGATTTTTTTCTTGTTTATTACTGTAGGTTCATTTCTCCTTCTGTTTTATGCGCATTAGTTTAAGATGAACTATCTCCCTTTGTTAGTTTCTTTGTTTACATTATAATTTTACTTAATAAAAAGCTTTGTGGTTTGAAGCTTGACCCGGCTAGACATATTATTGTCATCAGTTCACAAGAGTTCTACAGGAACAGTTGTACAAGAGAAGATTTACGATCTGGAGGTATCTGGCTGAACCAAACCTTAACATTTAGCATTACTGACAGTAATACTATCTTGAAATTCAACTGTAGCAATTCTACTATGAGGCTATCATCTATGGATTGCACTTTCAGCAGTCTGTGTTATAAATACACGAGTAAAAGGTGTAGTGGTTTACATTGTTGCTCATACATAACTTGGGGGTTCAAAGATTGCATATCGCGTTGATATTGTAGAGACTAGTTATATTGCATATGACAGCTTTGTCATTGCTTGTAAGAAAGTAGCCAGAACCTGGGATTCGCTTTGTCATTGCAGAGACTAGTCATTGGCACAAAAAATGAAGCCTTCTGAAAACATTTAAGCACCATTGATTTACTCGCTTATTCTGCTCTATCAGCAACAGAAGACTGCCCCATTAATCTGTAATTTATTATGGCATAGTAGAGTTAGAGTAAGAGACACATTCTACAAGTTATCTTGCAGAACTTAAAATACATGTAGGTTAGTGATCTGATTGATTCACGCTTACAGGTTATCAGTTAAATTATGTTTGTATCTGTGCTGCTTGTTCTTTTAGACACTCGCTTTCTTTTAGAAACAGAACTAGTCCATTTCAGAAGAGTTCTTAGTGCCTTGCTTGATTCCTTGTAGTTGGCTTCTATTTCAGAAAAGTAATATTGGCAGTTGGTTTCTATTTCTAAGGTCTTGTGTGTTCTTCTTTGTAGGAATCAAGATCCAGATGGCAGATTATGAGAAACTTAGACAGGCAAGGATAGAAGAAAATAGAATAAGAATGAAGGATTTGGGGGTTACATCGATGGCTTATGAAATGAAACAATCAATGAAGGGATCACAACAAAGGAAAAAAAGTAAGACGCATACTAAGAAGGTGACTAAAGATACTGACGAGTATACACCTGATGAAGAGGGTGAACTAAACCACTCAAGTGAAGAGGATGAAAATGAGATAAGGAAAAACAGTGTAAACTTGAGGACTCGTTCAAAGAAGGTGGTTTCTTTTTCTGACAGCTTTTGTGAATCACAATTGCTACAAAATCATGTAACTTTTATTGATTTCCATGAATACTTTATTTCAGGTTTTGGCATTGAGAGGGAAGATTCCTACAAACAATAAAGACACAATATGTGTCTCTTCAATACCAATGGCAAATATAATTAAGATGCGTCATCCAAACACCGAAAAAGAGCACTCAAAACAAGGGTTTCAAGGGAGAGATTCAACACAAAGAAAAGGCCAATTAGGAATGGATTTGGATCTGATGCAGACGACACAGCAACAACAACAGATTGGACCACAAGTAGCACAACAACCTAAGAGGAAGGTAGGCTCTATTATATCGGAAAATTCTCAAGTGAGATTAGGCAAGTCTACTGCACAAAAAAAATTATCGTTTCATAGTTAGCGAGAGAAAGAGGTTGAGCTTGAGAGTGGTATCCAAACTAAGATAGGGCAGAGTAAGGCGATGGTTGCTCCTGGTTCACTCGGTGCTTACATGCAAATGAAAACACAATTAATAGAAAAGAGAGGAGAGCAAAACAGAGTGATTTGTTACTACGACAACAACAACGGCAACGTGCTGACATGGCTAGTTCACAACCTGTTAACATGGTAACTTCACAAATGCTTTTGGGGAGTTCACAGGCACAAAGTTATTCACAACCACAAAGATTTGGACCTGACTTACAGGAAGAATACGAGAATCATATGAGTTCCAATGAATGCAATTTGGAACAGTATGTAGATGAAGAAGATGAGTTTAGTGATGGATTGAATTTTCTTAATGGCGAGATACCAGGTATGCAAGATGAACCACTAATGAACCTGGAGCATGAAAACGAACAAATAGGTAATCATCTCTGTATTTTCGTCCTAAATCTTTTAAGATACATATGTTAAGAGTCAAATATAATTCCAATGACTTTGTTGAGTTAATGTTCATGTAGCACTTTCAAAAAGGAAGCGAACCAGAGGACCAACTATGTGTAAAGATGTCCATGAATGGACACTAGAAGAGCGTAAGCCTATCATTCTTAATGAAATGGGAAAGCCTATTGGTCCCGATGATAAGACTGTAGATAAATTTACAAGATTCTTAGGGACTTTAGCTCGTAATTCTTCTCTTGCGCCGTTGAACAAGATTAGTTGGCTTAAGGTTCCATACAAAGAACAAATTTGGAGTTACGTGAAGGTATGCACCTTTTATTTACGTATTCAGTAGCTACGTTGTTGGCTTAGATGCTAGTAGAGTCCAAGGTTAACTTATTATGTCATGAGTTTAAGAATTTTGTTTTTTATTTTGCAAAGGAAAATAAAAGTAGAATAACCTTGACATTAAAACTAGCATACAGAATAACAAAAGTAAGTTCATGTATATGAAATTTTAACAGGTAGTAACGCAAAGGACCAAAATGAGTAATAGAGATGAGAGTCTACAAAATTTTCAAAGAAAAAATTATTTAGGAAAACAAAGAGAGAAATAGTAGGAACACTTTGCAATCCTGATATGGCCATATGGGCACTGCTACTTTGTGGAACTCTGGATGCTTGAACATGCTAGAACATCTTTGAGAGTCTATACTAACTTCTAAGCTCAAAAATTTATAAGGTCAACTGATACACAGTTTAACTTTCTTCTTCAATATAGCTTCGAGTAAAGCAGAATTCTGTCCTGCAGGAAAAAGTTTTAACATACGATCTTTGTGACTGTCAGACAATTCTACAACTTATATGTTACATAAAAAACCAAAAAAAAAAAAACGCAGGTGCATTTCTGGTACAATTCTAATTTAATATTTTGCTTACTACAGAAGAAATACATTATCCCTGAACAAGGTAAAGACTATGCCTTGTCATCGGTGGGAAGGCTTTGGCGTAAACATAAATGTAGTGTTAAGGCAAAGCACTTTACTCCGTACGACAATGATGGTGATAGGTTGGCTGATCTCCCTGATACAGTTCCGGAGGCGCATTTCAAAGAGTTGCTAGAGTTCTGGAATTTGGAACAAGTCCAGGTAATGGTTATGTTGTTTCCGTTATATTACAATTGGTTATTACCCTCTCAAAATGAAACCTGTTAAGCTATGAATTGTGTGCTAAGCATGCAGGAAGATAGCAAAAAGAAAAGGGAAATAAGTATAGATCAAAAAGATAGGCACACTATAGGTCCTATGACTTTCGCGAGGAAACAATATAAATTGGTATATTTTAATACCATTATTCGTTCTTTATCGACCTCACTATGCTCATGTAAACATTCTTATTTCTGTTCTAATTTTGATTTTTTTTATTCTAGCAACAACTAGATGTTGAAAAGAAGCCACCATCCTTAGCACTCGTGTACAAAGAAAGTCGTAAAAGGAAAGCAGGAAAAACATACAAAACATCTTATGAGCCCACCCAAAGTAACATTGTAAGTCTCGCTGTCTCCATATTTCTAGAAAATGATTATTCTTCTCAAGTTAGTTAGTTATTTGTGATATTTTCATTATAGGACAAGATGGAGGAGGTCCAAATGCAAAGTGAAATTGATGGAGATGTTGCATACTATGAAGTAATGAATAAACCAAATAACTTAGGCCACAGAAAAAAAACAACTGGGAATATGTTCAATCAAGGGAAACAACAGCAAACCAATAATTCCTGATGAGTTCTTAAAGCCCTATAAAGACCAAATTGTGAAAGAAACTGTAGCAGAATTAATGAAGACGCTCAAGCAAGTTGATCCCGAAGTGTTGGATACTTTGACTCGGTCACTTGGGAATGTGTCATCTAATCCAAAAGGTACTGAACATGTTCATAATGCATCCTCAGGTGAACAAGAGCCAAATCAGGTAATAGTTAATATATTCTCTTTTAGAAAACACTAACTGTTATTATTGCGTTATTGCATTTTTTTGGTCGTCGTTGTCTGATATATGATGTTTTCACACATATATAGGATCAAATGGATCAAGATGAAGGATTGGAGTAGCATTTTGCTGCTGTTTGCTACTGTTCGTTGTTGTTTGCTACTGTTTGCTGTTGTCGCTACTGTTTGCTGCTGTCGCTGCTGTTTGCTGCTGCTGTTGCTGCTAGCTGCTGTTTATTGCTGTCACTGCTAGCTGTTGTTTGTTGATGTCACCGTTAGCTGCTGTTGTACGTGTGTTGCTGTTATTATTGTTGTAGTGCTGTCACTGATCAACTGCTAGCTGGTGTGTGCTATTACTACGGCTGTTTGTTTGCTGTTGCGCTGACTATTATGTTGTTTTTTCTCTTTTGGAATTTGGTAGTCTAGAGATCGAAGTCGACGAAGTTGACCGAAGTTGTCTTTCGTTTTGTTTTGATTATTAGATTGTTTAGCGAAACAAAAAAAAATTGGTGTTTGTGGACGTTTTTTAAAGAAACTATGAAATTATATAAATTCCAATTATTTATAGTATATGTTAATTTCAAATTCGTGGTTGTTATTCTTGTTAATATTATTTTTAACTTAAAAAAATAAAAAAAAGTTGCATATTTTAAATAATCATAGTAATAATAATAATAATAATAATAATAATAATAATAATAATAATAATAAAAAAAAAAATGTTACCTATGTTATAAATATATTGAATTGTGGATGCCCATTATACCCTCGACATCCTTATCCTATATAATGTACGTATGTGTACATATGATGTGAACGTGAAATAAGATTATAACCGCCTGTTTCTCTCTTCCTCTCTCCCCCTTTCTCCCTACTTTCATAACACGTTATCAGCACCATCGCTCATCCACAGGGGATAACAATGGGAATGAAAAGGAAAAACAAAGGAGATTATCATCATTAATGTAAGTTTAGATTTTAATTGTCTGATTATTTAAATTTGATGGTTATCACTCCCGTTGATTATTGTTGGCCGCAATCAAAGAAAACTGAAATTAAGATCAAATCTCAACCATTGGTATGCAAATTTATATTCTGATTCATTATAAATTTTAGTTTTCTCTTGGATTATAACTATTTAACTTATTATTGATACCATCTATGTGGTACTATTTGTTATGTTAGTTTCTTTGCGGTACTATTTGTTTTGATCTTTTAATATGCAGCAAGATTTTATATGTTTCTAATTCTTTTGATCTTTTGATATGCGGCAAGATTTGATCAAAAGAAACTATGCGGTACTAATTCTTTTGATCTTAGTTTCTTTGCGGCAAGATTTACTGATGCATGGTACATGGTACATGTATATAAAATCGGAAAGTAATAAAGCCTACAATTACGGTTGTTAATTAGTTTTTTTTCCATTAATGTTTTATGCGACTATGCGAGGACAAGGTAGTTACCCTTTTGGTGATGACAACCGTATTTATTTTAGATTAATGATTTATACTAATTTTAATTATGAAAATCTGATGATTCACTTATGTTAATTTTTTTTATAATTTAATGAGTTAATGTTTGTTGAGGACTATAAATTTCCTAAATGTTTATATGTAATTAGAACTCATTTTTTGTCATAGTGGATTTCTAAATAATTTAAGAACTACTCTAAGAAGTAGTGGATTTTGGTTCTATGCAATTAGAAGTATTTGATTATTATTATTATTTTAAACCGGTGAGGCTTGAAATGATCAAGCCTTGATTTATAATATTATTATCTTGTTTAAAGAATTATTCGAATCTTGCAAGTTTGAATTTACGGCCTTTGGTGAAGACAAAAAAAAAAAATTATTTATCATGGTTGTTAGATGTTGAAAAATACCTAGATGTAAAATATATTGGTGAAATAAAGAGGGAATTGGAAATTAAAAAACGTGTCAATATAAGGACACAACTATGATATTTTTTGTCCACCAAAGTCACAAAACTGAATATATGAAGGTTAAAGACCTACAAGTTATTTGGAGTAATCTAAAGGAAAGATACGTATGACCACCAGAAAATTGTGATAGAGAATAATATTACCAAAAGCTCGTTATGAGTGGCTTCATTATAATTACATGATTTTAGTTTATGAGTGAATGTACTCAATTACATTTAGAATTATTTCTCAATTGAAATTAGTGTGGAGAGAAAATTACTGATGCAAATATGTTAGAAAAAACATACTCCACTTTTCATGCAAAAAATGTTGTCCTGCAGACACAATATTGATAAAAAGGTTTTAAGAAATATTCTGAATTGATATCTTGTTTTCTTGTGGCTTAGCAAGATAATGAGTTGTTGATAACAATTCATGTAGCACGCAATACTGGCTCAACTCCATTCCCTGAAGCGAATGTGATGTCCCATAATGGGAAGGAATCAAAGAATAAAGACCATGCCAGCAGCAGTGGTCGTGGCAAAGGCGTGGCCATGGGCGTGGTTTTTGGTGGATATGGTAGAGGTCATGGAGTTTATTACAAGAACTCACATTCCCACCAGAAGTGGGATCGCAAAGATGGTAAAAGTGAGAATGATAAAAGTGACAATGTGACTAGTGTATGCTATATTAGAGGAAAAGTTCATTGGTCACGTGTATGTCGCGCACTAAAACATCTTGTTGACCTTTATCAACAATCATTGAAGAAGAAATGAAAGAATGTTGAAACCAATCTTGTATTTGAAGATGGCGAAGGTGATTTTAATTCTGGTAAGGCAACTCACTTAGAAGTTGCAGATTTCTTTACTTCCCCTGAAGGGAATATTTAAGCTTTCAATAAAATGTGTTGTATTTGATATAATATTGTAGTATTCTAACTATGACAATATGTGTTAATATTGCGAATTTTGTGATCGTACTATGACTTTGTGTTTTGTATGCTTTATAGATATTGTATTATTTTGGGAGCTTTTATTAATCCAGGTACTTTATAATAAATAATGAAGAATTATATCTTGCTGACAGTGTAACTACTCATACTATACTTAATAATTAGAAATAATTTTCTCAATTGATGATGAGAAAGACTAGTGTGAGTACTATATCGGGTAGTACAAATATTATAGAAGGCTCCAGAAGAGAAAATATATTGTTGCCTATGGGAACTAAATTTGAGAATATATCATGAAAAGATATGTTTAGTGGGTAGGTACAAATGCTCACACAATAGTTAATAATACAATATATGCAAGGATCAGGGAAGCTAGCTTTTAACTTTACAAAATAGTGATATATGGATTAAAATGATACATGGATGGTAAATGTGGTACAGGTTTTTGTTCATAAATTATGAACACGAGTATGAGTTTATGATATTGATATCATCCTTAAGATGAAAAAAGATGAATATGTTTATTGAAATTGATATATACCACAAGTACAATGCATACTCCATAAGAGTACAAGCTATCTTTCCATAAGTTTGTTGGATTGTCTTGTCATTACAAATGAGACACCAGTTTGTGTCGTTATATCACATCACAATATGTTAAAATTATAGTATTTTATAATTAAAGTGATCACTTTGGGAAGATAACCAGCAGTTATCGAATGAAACATTTTATATGATATTATATACGTACGATGTGATAATTCAGGCCATCCGGGTTTAAGAACACCCGTCATGAGAATTTGAAAATTCTTGTCAAATAAAATTTATGTGCTGACATTCCCTCATATGTTGTATATATATTCAAAGGCAAGACATAATGATGAGGTTGAGTTGTATTTCAATCAAATATTTATAATGAAGATTGAGAAAATAAATACAAGAGATATTAATTACTTTGGAAACTTGTATAATGATATGATAGGTGATTTGAAGTTCACCATGATAGTAAGTGACCAGAAGTTCACCATAATGAGAGTAGGTGACTTGAAGATCACTAAGAAGTTTACAAGTGTTTTGTAATTGATTTAAGTATCATAAATCTCTTGATTGAGACAATCATACGTCAGCACGAAATGAGAAAATATGAAAAATATAACTGCACAGTGTATCTACTCCCCATGATTAATGTTGATCTCAAGAAGAGAACGGACGTATTAAACATTTATTAAAATACACGTTGAAAAGTGTATTATTAGTTGGTGAAAGATTTTATGCCCCATAATATATTGAAAATATTTTCCCAACTTAGGGGGAGACGAGCTAGAATAAGTTGGCAAAATTGAAAGATAATATATTGATCCCCATATGAGTAAGTGTAAATGCCAACTATATGTCCTCAAAGTATGTTTGGACATAAATATCTATGACTTGGTTATGTTAAATTGTTACATGTTTAGATGCATAACTGTGTATAATTGTCATAGTGCTCGATGTTACTATAATGATCTTGCCAATAATTATTTAAACCTCTGCACCTGAAGTGTAGATTATATATACGGTTCCAACATATTGATGAGATATAGATTTATTTATATGAAAAGGCAAGATAATGTAGTTGGTGATAATATTGAAAAATAAAGAAAACACTAATATATAGTGTATGAAATACCCTTGAAGTGGTATCGATATCTGAACTATAATAGATGGCCTGTGAGAAAAGATGAATGGTACCTATTGAATAATTATTCAGATATCATTGATGAATAACATGTAAAGTATATGTTGAAGAATTTTGATGATACCGGTATATGATGGAACCGAAATATAATGCATGCGAGAAATAATGGATTGAATAGGGGATTGTAAATTTATGTCTATTTCGATGTAGACATCATTATAATGATCAAATGAGCTCACGGACCTGAAGTCCAACAAGTTATGGATATAAAATATCCACACTGTACAGTGTTTTGCATCTGAGTCTTGCATTCATATACATGTGTAGTTAATAGGTAAATTCATCATTCATCATACATTTAGTTTATTCTATATTTTATCATGGTATGATGTAGAATTATCCAGTTATAATTTCATATTTCATGTTTCAAAACTATTATGATGTCGTATATGAATATGCATCCCAAGAATGGTATGACAGATTTGCAACTTTACGAATATTATAAGAGGAGTTTCTTACTCCAATGGGCGAATAGTTGCGAAAGAAGTATATATATAATGTTGATTTAATAGCATGTGATGAATCATGCAAATAAGAAGAGTTCTTGAAGAACTTATACATAATGTTCTTAACAACTAGCCCTTTAAGTTTTTCATATCAATATCACAAAATTGATGAGACATTATCAAACTCTTAAAGAGTTTTTCGATCGAATTGTCGTCTCAACCAATAGTTTAAGTACTTGAGAATTATGAAATATACATATTAGTTTGTTCAAGGAAGAATTCTTGTACACATATGAGTTGATTCATAATATAAGATAAGAATATGGAATGTCCTTACATTGAGGGTCCAGAAGAACCATAAATTACATTATTAGTTATATACCCTAAGTTGGACAGTGACATTATTATTTTTCATGTATTTCCATGAAAGTATGACTAGAGAAATTATATTGATGATTACTACTATTTCTAACCTCCAGAAGAAGGTTATATATGTCCAATGTGAAAGGATACATTTTGTAATATTATGTACAAGAAAGTATATTATATTTCAGGTATTATTTTCAAAAGTTTGGTGATATAAATACTCACCTAGTGCATACAAGTGAAGATTTGAAAATTCAAGTCAAATGGTGGAGAATCAAATTTCAAGGAGCTACATGTTGATACATTTGAAAAGTTATCAACAATATTATATTCATTGAACTTGGAGATCTCAAGTGATGTATTAATCAGGGGGAGAAAATACGCGTTGCACTCTTTTTCCCTTAACCATGGTTTTGTCCCATTGGGTTTTCCTGGTAAGGTTTTTAATGAGGCAACATCCCAAGCGTATTATGATGAGTGTTGTACTCTTTTTTCCTTCACTAAGTTTTTATCCCACAGGGTTTACTTAGAAAGGTTTTTAATGAGGCATCATCTCATGTACATTATAGTTCCATTGTAATGTTTTAGATAATGGACATCCAAGGGGGAGTGTTATAAATATATTGTATTGTGGATGCCCATTATACCTTCGACATCCTTATCCTATATAATGTACGTATGTGTACATATGATGTGAACGTAAAATAAGATTATAACCGCTTGTTTCTCTCTTCCTCTCTCCCCCTTTCTCCCTACTTTCATAACAACCTATTAATTAACAAGGTGTTACATTAGTTGGCAAAAAAATTGATACATAATGTAGAATAAAGTGTTACTATATGTCAAAAGATGATTGAAAAATGTTACCTAATAATCAACAAGGTGTTACATTAGTTCGCAAAAGTAATACATAATGTCGGATAAAGTGTTACTATATGATTGCAAAATGTTACTAAAGATAAGTAAGTGTTACCTAAGAAATAAAAAGTAACACTTTAAAAATGATACCATTGATATAAAAAAGTGTTACATAAGAGGGTTTATGGTAACACTTTTAAAAGTGTTACCATAGGTTACCCAAAGTGTTACATAAGATCTTAGGGAACATGAGCGGATGTATCACCCACTAAAGTGTTACCTATTGTCTATAGTAACACTTTTATCACTTTATGTATCACTTTTTGGGTGTTACTTAAGGTTAATTATGTACTAGTGACATTACGCACATAAGGCATATTATTTTGAATCATATTGGTCATAAGTGTCTAGATTGCCCCTCATTTCCTTCATGCACTCAAATCACTTCCTATTTTTGTGGCAAGTAAATTGATACACCATTCACATCGAGTATGCAAACAATAAAAAGAATTAATTCTTGCGTGCTACTTAGAACTTGGAGTATTATGGAATTTTCAAAACGAAAAGAATACTTTAACTTTTATTGGTAACTCTATAGAGTTTATTAGATCCTCGAAAAGAATAAAGAACAACTCAAACTTCTATTGTTTTAACTTTAAACTGTTGTAGCTTTGCTACTTATTCTCCAAAACATTTAAGAACAAACTAACTATTACAACTTCAAATGTTTAAGGCATCTTGTCTATCTGTTCTTTCCTTGGAAATTTGTAAAGTGAAATCTAGATCCTCAGTATTCGTCGATCTTCTCAAAGGATCCTATGTTGGTGTACTTGGAAAGAAGCATTTTATTCATGAAACAAACAACTTAAGATCTTACTAACGATTTCTCAACCAAAGCATAATCAGAATTTAATAAAACAATAAGTTTGGTGGAATCAAACAATTTCTATGCACATTTACATGCAACACTTAAACATTTAACACATGCGCATAGCAATTAACTTCTTATGCTAGCAATTTACTACTAATGCACATATAATTCAATCCTATATGCCCTTTCCTATATTACCCATCTCTCATAAACTAAAGCATTGGAATAATTTAAATATAACAAAGTAAAAGGACGATAATATAAGAAAATTATAATATAAAATAATAACATAAATAAAAATATAAAATAAATAAAGTAAAATAAATTAAGGAAATGCGTAGCGAATAAATTCGAAAAAGATTTATATTTCCTAAATAACGAATTCTAACTCTTGAAACAACTAAAAAAATGGAACTTCTTTAAAAATAAGTGTACTCAATTTTATTTTATTTTGAATAATAAATAATAAATAATAAGAAAAATAAAAATGTCGAAGGTATCACTTTAACTTGAATAAATAATTTGATTTCAAATTTAAATAGAGAAATATAATATACTTTCAAACAAGATAAAAGGAAATCGGCCCCCCAAAAAAAAGTACCAATTTTTGAACATATAATACGTAGGAGCTCGATTTTAAGAAATGTATTTTAAATAACTAGATAGTTAGGAGCCTAAAATTTTTGTTAAAGTAAAACCTTAGCTTCTAGATACCACTTTGTAACACCTCGACAATTCTCTCTTTTCTAAAATAACTTTTTAACATAAAACGTAGAGAATTATCAAGGCATTATCGCCCGTGTGAAAACGTAACGGCTATTCAGAATTTTGCAGCGAAAAACATAAAACTAACCTTTGGGTTTATAAATAATCGATTACATATTAAATCCAAAAACCAAATCAACGGAAATAAGGAAATATAAATAGTACGACAAGTTTCAAGTCCAAATTAACAAACCAAGTCACTTAGCAAACAAAACTAAATACAAGCTCTCTAATCCCGATCCCAATGATGCATCATCTTCAAACCTGTAGATGGCAACGCTTATTGATCCCTAGAGACTGCTCACCAAAAATGGGTCATCACGGGATCAATAAGGCATAGTCATGATCAACACACACAAACAAAGCACGTAATCAGCAAATCTGAGTACTACATACTAAAACAATAACAATCCTAACATGATACTATTAAACGAACAACCCTAACATGACACTAATAAAACATAAGTAAGGGCAGACAACACATGTTAATTTGACGACCACACTTGACTAGACTAGGCTAGACTGGACTGGACTGGACTTTATAACAATAATGTTCTTTTAATTGAAATAGTCAATGGACCAAGTTTTCTAGCTAGAAGCTTCACTAAGGAAGACGAGGTACGGGCGCGACTCCGTAACCTCAGTGACCTGCGATATCGAGGAATGTTTGAATAAAAATAGGACACGGTGATCAATCCGGTCCGAGAAATAGGCCATGGGCTACCATCATGAACTCCAACTCTTGTTTGTCCGTCACTTTAGACGTGCACAGTCTAAAGCTATTGCTACTCAGTTTCACTTTACATGATTTACAAATTGAAACTCTGTTATGACTCAACAATCACATAAGATATAATCCACATTTATTCACAACTGTTTTTATCTTGGAATTAAGTAAGTGATCACAAAGGTATCAATCAAGACTCATTCCAATTAAATTCAACCTTTATTTTAATACTGATCAACCCCTCTATATGGGTATAAGGTTTCAACTTACTGAACAAGGTCCTCGGCCCTCATAAAGTAGTGAAAAGCTAAAAGGGAACAACGATCAATCGACCTGAACCAATACATGAATAAAATAATCTAGTGTTCCCAACCAACATGTTTTCATCAATCATCCATAATAACATGTTATAATACTCACAACGAAATATATATGTTCAACATATCCATCCAACAATATTAAACATGTAATTCCAACATACCCAAGTTCATCAACAATTTCAACATGGTTTTAACAAATAACACACATTCCAAGCACACATGTATGTACGTACCTTGTGTAAACAAACTGCAAGACCACTTTAATAATTCAAAAGTCGCCTAAAGAGAATTCTCCGCCTAAAAACAACCACAAGGATTCCCAATCAACTTCTAATCGTTCACAGCTATAATGACACATTCTAACTACATCCTAAACATATTTAGAACTTTTCTCCAATAACAAAACTTGAATATTTGATTTCCTAGCATAACAATTATTGAATTAGTGATTGAAATCCGTTGAAAACTCTTTGCAAACATCGTACTTTAAATTTCCAGCATTATAACTCGTTTAAAAACTTTGCCAAGACCAAATTAACATGCTTAGAACATTGAAACCATAAATTTAATAATCCCCAATCATCCTACCATGATTTAAATCATTAAAAACCTTAAAAATTCACACTTTAATAATTAAAATCATTATTTCATTTCAATTACATAATCTGAAAATTAATAATTTAATTATGCAAACCTATAATTCTGAAATCCACAATTAAATCATAAAGCTTATAATTTAAATTCAAGAAACGTAATTTAAATTATTAAAACGTTATTAAATTCATTATTTAAACATAATATGTAAATCTGAAAATTCTAGTTAAATCATAAAAACATATAATTTAAATTCAAGAACATAATTTAAATTCAAGAGCATAATTTAAATTATTAAAACTTAATTAAATTCATTAATTAGTTTAGGGTTTAAGAAATAACCAAGGACGAAGAGAGGAAGGGCTGCCGGCGATTGGTGCAGCGGCGCGGCAAAGCCACGACGGTAGGGCGGCGCTGGGTGGTGGGGCAGCAGGGTGACCGAGGCGGCTGGTGGAGCGAGCAGGGGAAACACACGAAGAGGCGAACGAAAAGGAGGATTGTTGGTGCTTCACGAAGGAGAAGGGGGAGAGGAAGGTCGCCGACTGGTGTGAAGGACGCGGCGGCGCAGCAAGGGGCAGCACTGTGGTTGTTGTGGCTGGTTCAAGTAAACAGACCCAAGAAGTGAGGAGGAGAGAAAATCGAACGAGAGAAAGAACGAAATAAGGGACAAGAGAAGGAGGAGAGATACCTCCATACCGGACGGTGGAGAGGAGAACGCCGTGGTCGGGTGGTCGACGGCGGTGTGAACAGTAGCAGCAAGGAGGGGCTTGGGAGTTTTTTTCTTTTTTTCTTCCACGTGAATGTTGAAGTAGAGAAGAGGATTTTTGGTTTTCTTGTTTTTACGTGATGTTGAATTATGGGTTGAGAATATGGGTTTTCTTGTTTTGGGCTTTGCCAATTTTGGCTAGGATTAGAATTGAGTTTGTTTGAATCCAAAACCGGTTAAGATTGTTTTCCAAATTCAATCGAACGTGTTTTCGTAATTCGAATTCTTTTCAACATAAAATTCTAAAATTATTTTTGATTTCATAAAACGTTGAAATATTTAGAACGTATAAAAATAAATATACGTTATATATATATATATATATATATATATATATATATGTCTAAAATTCGTAAATTCTATTTAAAATATAAATAACTATACGTTAAAATATATTAATAAAATTTATAAATTTGCGGGGGATTACAATAAACGTATTCCTTTCCCTCAAAAAATGAAATAAAAAAATAAACGTATTCCTTTAAGCAAATAAACGTTTTGTATGATTTGTTCTTAATAAAAAATTTTTAGCTAGTTTGTTGAATGTATTTTTCATAGTAAGCCTTATTAATATTTGTTCATTTGTTAATGCTTTATAATTTGTATGCATTATGTAGGGTACTTACTTTTTTTTTTCAAGAATGATTTTATGATTTTCCATAATGGATACGAGTAATTGCAAAGGATTTGCCATAATGCTATTTATATATAAAGGGGAGTTTTTTCAAGAGTAATGAGAGCGTCCATGTAGGATTGTCCAGTCACAAAATCATTATTAATATATTTTAAATTAATAAAAAAAATATAATGATCTCATGATAAGATAAAGATACATATTTATCATTTAAAAAAAATTATCATATATTAGAGTAAAAATAAAAAGATAATTTCAACAAGATATACTAAAGTAAAAATAAATAGACATTTTCAACAAGAATTCAACTAGGACGGAACTACGGAGTACTATGCTTTATGTATAAAGTTAAAGTAAATTTAATCTAAACAGAAAAGATAAAACCAAGGTGAATTTAATCTAAATAAAAAAGATTAAGTTACGATCCAATCATTTTTTTTTTGTCATCGTTTGTTCTACTTTACATGATTCTTCTGATTTGTTGTTCTAATTTTGTGTTAATTAAGTTGTTAAATATGATTGCTGTTGCTTAATTTTCAAGTAATGCGATTAATTTTCATTTTGTTTTTGTGATCCGGTAGAACAAATTAGGTTGTTAGAATTTAAGCTTTTGTTTGTTTTTTAATAGTTTTTTTTTTGTGTTTTTCAAATGCTGAACGAGCGTTCTTTTTTCCACATATTTTTCAGGAATTTTTGATTAATTTTTGGTGCTTAAGTACAATTGATATCATCTAACTAATACAAGTTTGTAATATCTGTGAGGGGTCGAAAAAGCACGAGGCTAATGCGTGACCTCGTCCCTCGTGGGCGTGACGTTTCTTTTTGTCAAATCAAGTGTAATTGGATTTCCTGTGAGTTTACACCCAATTGACTAGTAATATAGAAGTCGTCATTCAGTTTTTAACGACAATGAGAAAAACTGACAAAACCCGGTTATCGTGACATAAAGGGAGTGCAATTATTTTTGACCACGACGGCCATAGGTTCCCTTGTGATCCCTGGTGTGGGGATCGCTCAACGTACACCCGCAAGGCAGAGGTTGAGGGTTCGGGGGACTGTAACTACCGAGAGGAGTACTCGCTCTTCGATAACTCCAGAGGCAGGATATCCTTACTAGCTCAGCATAAATAATTGAAGGGACATGCATTAGCTATTAAACTAATCTGTATTGATTTTGACAATATGCAACACATAATACTAGATCGATCGTGATTATCTTGTTTAGATTGATTTAAGGGACCTAGCATGATAGTTCAATTTCCCAAGATATTATCTTTATTAGGCGTGATAGAACAATCAGATTTAATAGTTTAACATTTTTATAAAAGGGCGAGGAAAGCGATTAAATCATGCAAAGGGACACATTACGCCACACCGTTGAGAGGTGCGTCACGGTTCTCAGAAAACTAACCACTTTGGCTTTGCTATTTCTCCTTTTATTTAACGAATCTCAAGTTTCCGGGCTTAATTCTTCAGCTACAAGGGACAGGATACGTTCTGTTTGATTTTTGGATCGATTGCGACAGAACGCGGGATCAATTTCGCAGCGTGAGGCTTAGGCTTAGGGGTTGGAGCCAATACTCAGAATATGAATTTTGTGTTGTGTCCACGTCGAATTTGGGGCTGTATTTATAGAAAAGAGTTCGTGGAAAGATAGAATTTTAGAGCACTAATCCAAGAAGAATTAGGAGAGAACACGTACCAGGTATTTTCAGCGCCCAGGGCTGGGCGTTAAAGATTTCGGCGCCCAGCTCTGGGCGTTGAAAATGGGATCCGGGCAATTTCAGCGCCCAGGGATAGGCGTTGAAAATGATGTTTGGGCCGAGTTCTTTGTCAGATTTGGACTCTTAGAATCCGGAGTGTTTGAAACTTATCCGAGTCTTTTAGTGCGTATTAACTTTATGACGGAATGCATATGGGCCCGTTACGAACTCTAGGCTCGTTAGGATTAATACGTAACTCTTATTTTCGAATTATACTAGGAATAGGATTTCTCTTGCAAATTCTATCTCTATTAGGATTTATGTCGGAGTGCAACACCTAATTCTGACAGGTTTCTATCTTTTATGTTTTGCCACTTTTAGCAACTACCCGTTACGGCAGTTACTATTTTTAGCAGGTTTCTATAAATAGAAGGTTCGGGTGAAATGAAAAGGGTGAGTGAGATTCGTTATTTTATAGGAGATGCGTTGCCAAGTGGAGATTTATGTTCTCATCATCGAACCTTCCCTTTGGGGAATGGGGACAAAAGTAGGTGTCTACAGTTAGCCCCCACTTTGACTGAGTCTCGGGATGAGACGATGGTCAAAGTACTGGACGGAGTGCGTCACACAAGCCATAGTGTATGTGACTTGTTTTGCGAGGGTCTCACGAGCCCCCGAGTGATAACATTTGACTTAAGGGTCATCACTTGAAGTGTCGACATATCCCTCACGTGTCATTGGGATTTGTTAACGGATAGTATAGAAACTCCCTCACTTTGTCATTGGAAGTATCTAAAGATGCGTAGAAACTCCCTCAATTTGTCATTGGAAGTAGCTACAGATGTTTTCGAAATCAAAGCTATAAAGTGTAATTGGGCCTGGCCAAGCCCAATCACGAGTTAAAAATATTTTTAAAGACTCTCATTTTCAAGATTAGCTAAACGAGAAAACCCCCTTGTTTTTATGGGACGTAAAATGAAGGAAAATCCAGCACATCCCTCTTTTTTGGAAAAACGGAAAACCAATCCTTTAATTTTTGAAAAAAGGGAAAACCGGAAAAAGTTATCGCTGCAGCGACTAAGGACCTGCGCGGTTAGTGGCGCAGACCCCGCCGGCTAAAGATGGCGAGCCTGTCCGCTAAGGGTGGACACCCCGTCCGATAGAAGTGGGCGAATCTATTTTGAAATTTGTTTGTGTTTTTTTTTTGAAAATAAGGACCTACGCGGTTTGTGACGTAGACCCCGCCGGCTAAAGATGGCGAGCCTGTCCGCTAAGGGTGGACACCCCGTCCGATAGAAGTGGACGAATCTTGTTTTGATGTTTTGAAAATAAGGGCCTACGCGGTTTGTGACGTAGACCCCGCCAGCTGAAGATGGCGAGCCGGTTTGTGTTTTGAAGATCTCATTTTTTGAAAACTGAGGACCTGCGCCGTTAGTGACGCAGACTCCGCCGGCTGAAGATGGCGAGCCTGTTTTTGTTTTGAAGATTTTATTTTCTTTTCATTTTCGAAAACTGAGGACCTGCGCGGTTAGTGACGCAGACCCCGCCCGCTGAAGGTGGGCGAGCCCTGTCCGCTGAGGGTGGACGTCCCTGAATTCGTTTTTTCGATTTGGAACTCGCGTGGTTCGTGGCGCGATCTTGCCTGATTGAGGTGGGCAAGTCCCTATTTCCTTTGTTCATTGTGATTTCTTTTGAGAATTTTTTTTTTAATTCATTTCTGTAAGAGCGAATTCTTTCGAGGGATGCTCGGATTTAGTTGCAACCTGAATGTGGGTTGACAACGTGCTTAGACGGACCATTGTCTTGTGGTCATCATCTTTCATGGTTTTGAGCTAGTCTTTTCGGCTCAATTTTGCCACTACCTGGGTCCTTGATTAGGGGACTATGTATAAGTATCAACGGCGACTTTTGTCTTGAGGTCGTAACCCGGTTTTATCTTTTGAGGTTATCCAAACACGGCACTTCGTACAGCGTAGTCTGGGAATATTGTTTTAACTTTGCATACTCTCTTTTGAAATATATATTTTCTTTCGAGCCCCCAAGCATTCGTGCTTGATGGTCATTTCTTCTCAAAGAGATTCCTTGGGGATACGCATTTTGTGATATCCTTGATCATGTTTGGGATTGTGCTCGTAAGTGCGAAAGATCTTTGTAGTGGTGTGCTACTCTTAACAAAGCCGTGAGGTGCGACTTTTAGTAAAGAAATCGGTAATTTTCGAGTCGAATGGATACGGCAGGGCCCTATAGAAGTCAGGGGCCTTTTTGGGTCTGGGATCATTTTCAGCGCCCATGCCTGGGCGTTAGAGATTTCGGCGCCTAGCTCTGGGCGCTGAAAATGATTTCTGGCGAGGTTTCTTGATGACTCAGTTGGCCTCTTGTTCGTTCGTTTTCTTTTTTTTCTTTTCTTCTAGAGATTCTATTTTTGGAACGAACCGTTCATTTGAGATCACCGTTGATTGGTGAATAACAATTATTTCTGGAGAAACCGTAGCCGATTGGTGGACTACGGTGTTTGTCGTTTTTGGGCGATTATTTAAAGGGACTGTCACTCTTAAGGCGTGCAGTTATTGCAATAGTTGGGCGAGTCTATATGGCCCGAGGTACATACCTTGAGGCGTAAGATTTTGATCGCTCTTGTATATATTTTTTCTTTTGAACGCGTTCGTGAATGTTCGATACTTAGAACAACATGTATGTGCGAACGAGCGTTCATAGGATGGCCGTTGCGTGCGGTCCATTAATCAGTTCGCTTGAATCATTTTTTTGAGCAATGACTGATTTTGAATAATTTTCTTAGAGGCTTGATAGGGTTCAGGCCCGTTCATGAAGTGGGCTCAAGCATCGTGCCCTTTCGATAGTTCAAACATTTGCTTCGAGATTTTTTTATTTTGCTATGGTCGTTTCGTAGCTTGGAGCCCCCAAGTATGCATGTTGGGATGCTTCCTTTTGGCGTACGATTTTTGTAGGTTCTTTCGAGAAAGATGCCTTGGGGTTCCGCTCGTGTAGGTGCGAGTTATCCCTTTCGTAGTAGGTAATATTTTGCTACCTTTAATCCTTAATGTAAAAGTCGTGTGGCTTGCATTTTGAATTTGGGAGATAAGTAGTCTTTGCCTCTTTTACACATGCTCTTGGTCGTGCCCGCATTAGTGCGATATGCCTTACTCTCTTTTTTTTAGACTTGTACCGTGGGACGGTTGAACTTATGGTGCGACGTAGGCTTGTGTGGCCTAACGGCGTGTCTTAGAACATTCCTCCAGGTGTTGGGATATCATTATTATTTTTTGCATTGGAGTACTTCATCACGCCTCGTTCAGGTCCTCGAACAAGTGTAGCACTTTCTGCGTGGGTGTACACGGCTTATTACTTCGTTCGATGCGAGGATTCATAGATGTTCCCTTTTTTTGTTTATCCTTGAATTTTCTTTCGCTTTTGCTTTGGAACGACGTAGACTGTGTAACGGGCGCTTGTAGGGCGAGCGTTATGTGCAGTAGTTTGATCGGAGTTTTGGTGACTCGCGATTTTCAGTTACCCTTGTTAGTGGGGTGACTTTATATATTCTAAGTAGTGCTTAGAATTTGGGAGGGGTTGTAGCCATTCTAAGGTTCGTTTTACACGATTAAAGCTTAGGATTGTGCCCCTATGACGTGTGTATAGCATTAGCGTCGAGAATTTGCGATAAAATCGTCATTTCGAGTATCTTTAGAGTGTTTTTCTCAAGCCCCCAATTGTAGCTACGGGATTGGCTTGGTGCTATAATGCTTGACATACGTTTTTATGCATTCATGGTGACATGGATTATGAATAGTTTGAACCATACTCGTTTTGTGCGAGGTATGTTCGAGTAGTGATTTGCTACTTCTCTTGTAACTGTCGTATTGTGCGACATTGCCATGGTCAAGAAAGTCACATGTTGAAGTGTGCCTTAACCAAAAGCTAGGTGCCTTTCTTTACCCATAACCATATTTAGAAATCTTTTGACTCACTTGCAACATCGAGATAAACGCATACTTAGCTTAAACCAACGACACTTTATTATGTTCGAAGAAGTCTTTGAAAATTATTTGAAGTCCGAGTCCTACTGTGTACAATCCGAGGTGTCCTAAGTAAGTTGACTTATAGAAGGGTTCGTACAAGATTACATGAGTGAATCAAAATACTGTTACGATTTTTGGATTGCTGTCTAAGGATTTGCTGGAAGCCAGGGTGCAGGCGTCAAGATATCACTTGTGCCCGTGTGGCACATGCTTTGGGCTTTTAGGGCCATCTTTTCCAGAATTGCGGGAATATAAACCGTTTCCAAATTGACTTAGATTTACTTGGTGTATGTCTCTACGAAATGTCAAGGTATACTTAGTTCTTTCCCTAGCTCTTTCATTTCAATTTTTAGCCTCCAGTTGCTATATGTCTTCTCATTAATGATGCTTTCAGATTTCGATTTTAGATGCCCGTGTCATATGTCTGAGTAGGGTGAGCCTTGGTTAAGTGCCAAGTCCTATTGACAATGTCTGATTTTTTTTCAAAGGGGATTCGCAAGCATTTGAATTATCATGAACGGGTGCCCTGAGTTCGAAGGAACGATGGGGTGATGCCGTAGAACAATCCTCTTTATTGCAAGCTTACTGCCTTTATTACTTGTTGGCGATTATGACTATGTCTAGTGGTGAAAGAAGGTCTTTAAGTGAGTTACTTTGCTTTAGGGAGGGTCAAGTCGAGTACTTTAGAGGTCATGGACGCTCGCGCTAGCCCCCATTCTATTGAGGCAAAGCGATCTTTTGAGTATTGGCTAAGTGCCTAGGAGTGTGAGTGCTCCTTCTGGCAAGGGTGCGTGCCCTTACTATTTTTCGATGTGTTCTCATTAATTTTGGCATCTTGATGACTTGGATTCTTCCTTTGACTTAAATTTTTCTTTCGACTTGGATTGCAAGTAATTAAATTTCAATAAAGGACTCTATTTTTTATTCTTGTTATTCTGTAGGCTTTAACATTTTTGCAAATTGGTTGGACCGAATCATGGATTGCCTACGTATCCGCCTTAAATAGATTTAATTTGGAATCAGGTCTTGCGTAGTTCTTAGTCAGAAAATGGTTTCTTAGAATGCCAATTTTAAACAAGTACGTTCGAGTGGAGCCGTAATGTTTGAAAATAGGGTGAAATAAGTGTACGAAAGAAAAAAAACATTTTGTTTTGGGTTTGAGAGGGTTCGAAGCAGGAACCTCCCTCGTCTTCGACGCCATGGCAAGACCTCGCAATCGCAATTCACAGAACTAGAAGGGGAAACAATCTGTGCAAGTTTCCTCAAAGCGACCTAACACTCGTGCAAGTACAAAGGAGCAACTAAGCTCAGCAACAGTGAACAACAATGGCGATTTTGACCAAAGTGAGAAAAGTGACGATGAACACCCAGATATTGATTACTCACAGGAGAACCCGATTCTCACTCCAAGAACTGCACTGAGAGATTTACAACACCAATCTAATGT
Source organism: Spinacia oleracea (assembly GCF_020520425.1). Classification (NCBI taxonomy): domain Eukaryota; kingdom Viridiplantae; phylum Streptophyta; class Magnoliopsida; order Caryophyllales; family Amaranthaceae; genus Spinacia; species Spinacia oleracea. The sequence continues at coordinate 52,350,314 of NC_079487.1, forward strand.
TCGTGATGACTTTAAAGCCTGGATTAATGGTCTCAATTCAGGTACTGATGTTCGTACCCATTTTCAATCGAAAAATGGCGGGAATGATAATATGATGAACCCGAATGTTAATGTGATCAATTTGCACCAAACTAATGATAATTCCACTATTCCTTTTATGATTCATGATGATAATCTGAGTAATAAAACCCCCCTGTCTGTATTGATGATGATGATATTGCAGAAGAAATTAGTTTTTGGCAATCTGTTGTTGTTTGCTATGTTCTAGGTGCGAACCCACCTCAACATGTGATGGAGGGTTTCTTTCATAGAATTTGGGGTAAATTAGGTGTTGATAAGGTGTCACTAGTTGGGAAAGGGATTTTTCTGGTCCGTTTCACCACCATGGAGAATTGTGCTAAAGTGCTTCAGGGTACTTCTCAATTCTTCGATTCTAAACCTTTGATCATCAAGCAATGGTCACCTGATATGGCTTTGACCCAAGAAACAGTGAAAACTATCCCAATCTGGATTAAACTACCTGGTTTGGAGGTAAAATACTGGGGAGAGAAGAGTCTAAACAAGATTGTTGGCCTGGTAGGATCAGTAATCAAAGTTGACCAAGCCACTTTGAAAAGGGACAAGTTGATGTTTGCTAGAGTCCTAGTTGAGGTTGAGATTGCTCAAACCTTTCCCACTAAGATTCAATTCATGAATGAGAAAGGTGTTCTGCTGGAACAAAAGGTAGACTATGACTGGCTTCCCATAACTTGTGCCAAGTGTAAGGGAATGAGTCACTCATCTGATAAATTTGTTGCTAATACAAAGAAACCAGTGGTAAAAAAGGTTTGGGTTCCAAAGCAACAGACTGCTCCACCAACTGTTGCTACAACTGCTTCCACACCTGTGCTTGAGGCACAGGATGAGGGATTCATTCAAGCCACAGGATTCAGTACACAAAAATGCCATGAGCTAAGGCCAGTTCAAACCAGAAACAGTTTCACAGTACTTCATGGATTGGATAACTTAGAAGAGGTGGTTTCAACTGATACTGTGATGAGAGAAAGTGAGGGTGCATTAGGTCAGGGGGTGAAATCCCCTGTGCCTAATGGATAACATTCTTTGTTGGAATGTGAGGGGACTGAACAGGAAGGATAAACAACTAAGGGTGAGGAAGTTCATCCTTTCTCATCAAGCAAAATTGTTCAGTCTCCTTGAAACTAGGGTTAAGACTCCTAAATTAGGGGATCTTTACCTTAATGTATGTCCAGGGTGGTGTTTTACTACCAACCTAAGCCAGCATAAAAATGGAAAATAGTGGTTGGTTGGGACAATATTTCCTTTGATGTTGATGTTATGTTCATTAACTCTCAAATGGTGCATTGCTTTGTTACTTCTAAACCTGCTGGTCACACTTTTTGGTGCAGTTTCATTTATGGTCATTCTGATAAGAAAGATAGGGAAGCTCTCTGGCGGGACCTCTCTCACTTAGCTACCTCAATCTCCATGGCTTGGGTGATCATGGGAGATTTCAATGCCATCATGGCTATTGAAGATAGGGTTGGCTCTCCTGTTAAATGGGGGGAAATACAACCAATGAGATCTTGCATGTCTTCTTGAAACCTTGCTGAAGTTAAAACCATGGGGAGACATTTCACTTGGACAAATAAGCAGGATGGTGCAGCTAGAGTTTTCACTAGGATTGATAGGGTCCTAGCCAACTCACAGTGGGAAGATATTTTCACTACTGCTGAAGCTACTTATTTGCCAGAAGAGGAGTTTGATCATTGTCCAATGATCATGAGCTATTATAGAGTGGCACACCAGAAAAAACCTTTCAGATTCTATAACATGTGGGTCACTTCTGAGCATTTCATTCCCACAATACAGGCAAACTGGGGCAAGCCAGTCCATGGTTGTCACATGTTTAGGGTTGTTCAGAGGCTAAAGTGGATTAAAGCTGACTTGAAATTGCTCAACAAGAATGGTTTCAGTTCAGTTGAGGCTGATAACATCAAAACACTTAATGATCTTGTTCTTGCACAAAATTCTTTGCATGCTGCCCCTATGGACAGTGTTCTAGCCTCAGTGGAGAAAGCTGCAAATGAGGCCTACAGAACTGCTCATCACAACTATCTTTCTTTCCTTCAGCAAACAGCCAAGCTGCAATGGCTTCAGTTGGGGGATGATAACACTGGCCTTTTTCACATGATTATTAAGCACAAGAGAAGACAAAATAAGATTAATTCTATCCATGATCAGGAGGGTAATTGGATCCAGACTAGTGATGGGGTGCAGCAAGCCTTCACTCAGTTCTACAGTTCCCTTTTTGGTGATTTTATGACCAACAGAACACCAGTTAAAGCAGCAGTGATAGACCAAGGTCCAAGACTCACTGCAGAGCATCTAGCCATCCTTTCTTCTTGTGAGGGGGTCGAAAAAGCGCGAGGCTAATGCGTGACCTTGTCCCTCGTGGGTGTTACGATTCTTTTTACTCAATCAAGTGTAATTGGATTTCCTGTGAGTATACACCCAATTGACTAGTAATATAGGAGTCGCCATTCAGTTTTTAACGACAATGAGAAAAACTGACAAAACCCGGTTATCGTGACATAAAGGGAGTGCAATTATGTTTGACCACGACGGCCGTAGGTTCCCTTGTGATCCCTGGTGTGGGAATCTCTCAATATACACCCGTAAGGTAGAGATTGAGGGTTCGGGGGACTGTAACTACCGAGAGGAGTACTTCGCTCGTCGATAACTCCAGAGGCAGGATATCCTTACTAGCTCAGCATAAATAATTGAAGGGACATGCGTTAACTATTAAAATAATCTGAGTTGATTTTAGCAATATGCAACATATAATACTAATTCGATTGTGATTATCTGATTTAAATAGCATTAAGGGACCTAGCATGATAATCCAATTTCCCAAAAATATTATATTTGTTAGGCGTGATAGAACAATCAGATTAGGTTAGTTTAACAGTTCATAAAAAGGGCGAGGAAAGCAGTTAAATCATTGAAAAGGGACACATTACGACGCACCCTTGAGAGGTGCGTCACGGCTCTCAGAAAACTAACCACTTTGACTTTGCTATTTCTCCTTTTTATTTAACGAATCTCAATTATGGGACAGGATACGTTCTGTTCGATTTATGGATCGATTGCGACAGAACGCGTGAACAGTTTCGCAGCGAGAGGCTTAGGCTAAGGGTTGGAGTCAATACTCAGAGTATAATTATGTGTTGTTGTGTTGTTTTCACGTTTTCATTATCGAACCTTTCCCTTTCGGGAATGGGGACAAAAGTAGGTGTCTACAGTTAGCCCCCACTTTGACTGAGTCTTGGAGTAAGACGATGGTCAAAGTATTAGACGGTGTGCGTCACACAAGCCATGGTATATGTGACCTGTTTTGCGAGGGTCTCACGAGCCCCCGAGTGATAACATTTGACTTAAGGGTCATCACTTGAAGTGTCGACATATCCCTCACGTGTCATTGGGTTTTGTCAACTGATAGTATAGAAACTTCCTCACTTTGTCATTGGAAGGATCTAAAGGTGCGTAGAAACTCCCTCACTTTGTCATTGGGAGTAGCTACAGATGTTTTCGAAATCAAAGCTATAAAGTGTAATTGGGCCTGGCCAAGCCCAATCACGAGGTAAAATGTTTTTAAAGATTCTCATTTTCAGGGCTAGCTAAACGAGAAAACCCCCTTGTTTTTATAGGACGTAAAACGAAGGAAAATCCAGTACATCGTTCTTTTTTGGAAAAACGGAAAACCAATCCTTTAATTTTTGGAAAAAGGGAAAACCGAAAAAGGTTATCGCTGCAGCGACTAAGGACCTGCGCGGTTAGTGGCGCAGACCCCGCCCGCTGAAGGTGGGCGAGCCTGTCCGCTGAGGGTGGACGCCCCGTCCGATAGAAGTGGACGAATCTGTTTTGATGTTTTGAAAATAAGGACCTACGCGGTTTGTGACGTAGACCCCGCCGGCTGAAGATGGCCAACCTGTACGCTGAGGGTGGACGCCCCGTCCGATAGAAGTGGACGAATGTGTTTCGAAATTTATTTTGCTTTTTTTTTGAAAATAAGGACCTACGCGGTTTGTGACGTAGACCCCGCCGGCTGAAGATGGCGAGCCTATTTTAAATTTGAAGATTTTATTTCTTTCGAAAACTGAGGACCTGCGCGACTAGTGACGCAGACCCCGCCCGCTGAAGGTGGGCGAGCCATGTCCGCTAAGGGTGGACGCCCCGCTCGCTGGAGGTGAGCGAACCTGAATTCGTCTTTTCGATTTGGGATTTGCGTGTCGCGATCTTGCCCGATTGAGGTGGGCAAGTCCCTATTTCATTTTTTTTCCTTGTGATTTCTTTTGAGAATTTATTTTTATTCATTCTTATAGGAGCGAATTCTTCCGAGGGATGCTCGGATTTAGTTGCAACCTGAATGTGGGTTGACAATGTGTTTAGATGGACCATAGTCTCGTGGTCATCTTCCTTCATGGTTTTGAGCTAGTCTTTATGGCTTAATTTTGCCACTACCTGGGTCCTTGATTAGGGGACTATGTATAAGCATCAACGGCGACCTTCGTCTTTGAGGTCGTAAATCGGTTTTATTTTTTGAGACATCCAAACACGGGACTTCGTACAGTGTAGTCTGGGAATATTGTTTTAACTTTGCACACTTTCTTTTGAAATATATATATTTTTTTTCGAGCCACCAAGCACTTATGCTTGGCGGTCAGTTCTTGTCAAAGAGGTTTTTTGGGGATACGCATTTTGTAATGTCCTTGATTTTGTTTGGGATCGTGCTCGTAAGTGCGAGCGATCTTCGTAGTGGTGTGCTACTCTTGACAAAGTCGTGAGGTGCGACTTTCAGTAAGGAAATCGGCAATTTTCGAGTCGAGTGGATGCGGCAGGGCCCAATAGAAGTTAGGGCCTTTTTTGAGCCTGGGTTCATTTTCGGCGCCCAGGCCTGGGCGTTGAAATAATTCACGCCCAGGTGGGGCGTTGAAAGTGTTGTTTGGGCTGGTCTTTGATGACACAGTTGGCCTCTTGTTCATTCGTTTACTTCACTTGGAAGTTCTATGTATTCTCTTTTCTTTTGTTTTTTCTTTGTTTTTAGAACGTGATGATTTTCTCGAGAAGCCGTAGCCGATTGGTGGACTACGGTGCTTGTCGCTTTGGGGCGATTATTTTAAGGGACCGTTGCTCTTAAGGCGTACAGTTATTGCAATCGTTGGGCGAGTCTATTTGGCCCGAGGAACATACCTTGAGGCGTAAGACTTTGATCGCTCTTGTATATATATATTTTTTTCTTTTGAACGTATGTGCGAACGAATGCTCATAGAATGGCCGTTTGCTTAGAAGCTTGATAGGGTTCAGGCCCATTCACGAGGTGGGCTCAAACATCGTGCCCTTTCGATTGTTCAAACATTTGCTTTGAGATTTTTTCTATTTTGCTATGGTTGTTTCGTAGCTTGGAGCCCCCAAGTATGTATGTTGGGATGCTTCCTTTTGGCGTACGATTTTTGTAGGTTCTTTCGAGAAAGATGCCTTGGGGTTCCGCTCGTGTAGGTGCGAGCTATCCCTTCCGTGGTAGGTAATATTTTTCTACCTTTAATCCTTAATGTAGAAGTCGTGTGGCTTGCATTTTTAATTTGGGAGATAAGTAGTCTTTTCCTCTTTAACACGTGCTCTTGGTCGTGCCTACATTAGTGCAACATGCTTTACTCTTCTTTTAGACTTGTACCGTGGGACGGTTGAACTTATGGTGCGACGTAGGCTTGTGTGGCCTAACGGCGTGTCTTAGAACATTCTTCCAGGTGTTGGGATATCATTTTCATTGGAGTATTTCATCATGTTGAATCGTTCAGGTGCTCGAACAAGTGTAGCACCTTCTGCGTGGGTTTGCACGGCTTATTACTTCGTTTGATGCGATGATTCATAGGTGTTTCTTTCTTATTTTTGTATCTAGCAAAACTTGGCTAGCAGAAAGATTCAGCGCCCAGGCTGGGGCGTTAAAGATATCGGCGCCCAGCTCTGGGCGTTGAAAATGATTTCTGGGCAGAACTTTGACAGTATTTTTTTCTTTTTTTTTGGAACGATGTAGACTGTGTAACGGGCGCTTTATAGGGCGAGCGTTATGTGCAATGGTTTGATCGAAGTTTTGGTGACTCGCGATTTTCAGTTACCCTTGTTAGTGGGGTGACTTTATATATTCTAAGTAGTGCTTAGAATTTGGGAGGGGTTGTAGTCATTCTAAGGTTTGTTTTTCACAATTTAAAGCTTAGGATTGTGCCCCTATGATGTATGTATAGCATTAGCGTCGAGAATTTGCGATAAAATCGTCATTTCGAGCATTTTTAGAGTGTTTTTCTCAAGCCCCCAATTGTAGCTACGGGATTGGCTCGGTGCTATAATGCTTTGCATACGTATTTATGCATTCATGGTGACACGGATCATGAATAGTTTGAACCAGACTCGTTTAGTGCGAGGTATGTTCGAGTAATGATTTTGCTGCTTCTCTTGTAAATGTCGTATTGTGCGACATTGCCATGGTCAAGGTAGTCACATGTTGAAGTGTGCCTTGTCCAAAAGCTAGGTGCCTTTCTTTACCCATAATCATATTTGGAAAGCCTTTGACTTACTTGTAACATTGAGATAAACGCATACTTAGCTTAAACCAACGACACTTTATTATGTTCGAAGAAGTCTTTGAAAATCATTTGAAAATTATTTAAAATCCGAGTCCTATTGTGTACAATCCAAGGTGTCCTAAGCAAGTTGACTTATAGAAGGGTTCGTACAGGATCACATGAGTGAATCAAAATACTGTTACGATTTTTGGAATGCTGTCTAAGGATTTGCTGGAAGCCAGGGTGCAGGCGTCAAGATATACTTGTGCCCGTTTGGCATATGCTTTAGGCTTTTAAGGCCATCTTTTCCAGAATTGCGGGAATATAAACCGTTTTCAAATTGACTTAGATTTACTTGGAGTATGTCTGCACAAAAGGACAATACTTAGTTCTTTCCCTAGCTTTTTCATTTCAATTTTTTTAGCCCTTTTGCTGTTATGTCTTCCCATTAATGATGCTTTTAGATTTCGATTTTAGATGCCCGTGTCATATGTCTGAGTAGGGTGAGCCTTGGTTAAGTGCCAAGTCCTATTGATAATGTCTGATTTTTTTTTTCAAAGGAGATTAGCAAGCATTTGAATTACCATGAACGGGTGCCCTGAGTTCGAAGGAACGATGGGGCGATGCCGTAGAACAATCTTTTTCATTGCAAGCTTACTGCCTTTACTACTTGTTGGGATCATGACTGTGTCTAGTGGTGAAAGAAGGTCTTTAAGCGAACGACTATGTCTAGTTGTGAAAGAAAGTCTTTAAGTGAGTTAGTTCGCTTTAGGGAGGGTCAAGTCGAGTACTTTAGAGGTCATGGACGCTTGCGCTAGCCCCGTTCAATTGAGGCAAAGCGATCTTTTTGAGTCTTGGTTAAGTGCCTAGGAGTGTGAGTGCTCCTTCTGGCAAGGGTACGTGCCCTTATTATTTTTTCGATGTGTGCTCATTAATTTTGGCATTTTGATGACTTGGATTTTTCCTTTGACTTAAATTTTTCTTTCGACTTGGATTGCAAGTAATTAAATTTCAATAAGGGACTTTATTTCTTATTCTTGTTTTTCTATAGGCTTTTAATATTTTTACAAATTGGTTGGACCGAATCATGGATTGCCTACGTATCCGCCTTAAATAGATTTAATTTGGAATCAGGTCTTGCGTAGTTCTTAGCCTAGAAAATGGTTTCTTAGAATGCCGAATTTGATAAGTATGTTCTGAGGTGGAAACATATTATTTGAAACGGTAGAATAAGTGAAGTTTATTATTATTTTAATCTACTGCTTTGCCGTAAGCCAAAAAAATTTTTTATATATTTTTTTGAGTACATGTATTTTTTGGTGGTACGTATGTCTGAATACGTGTTGTACCCCTCCAAGTGTTCGTTATTTTTTCGTGCATGTGCGGATAAAATGACGAGCACTTCTGGACAAAATTTGGCGAGCAGAGAGATTCAGCGCCCAGGCTGGGGCGCTAAAGATTTCGGCGCCCAGCTGTGGGCGCTGAAAATTATTTCTGGGCGGATCTTTTTTGTGCGCTAAATACTTCTTTTCCTTTTTAAACTAACTTTAGAGGCGCTTTGCAAAGTTTGCTTTTGTATTATTTACATTTTTTGTACTTTTCATTTGTCTTTTTTTTTTTTTTTTTTTTTTTTCCGTGACTCAAGACGGTTTGAAAGGCGGGTTGAATGAGATAGGATAATTTGTATAGGTATTGGTCAAGCATGAGGATTATATTAGCTAGGGCTCACAATTTGCAGCCTCGAACTAGTGTCGTGAGTTTACATCAACTAAGGCCAATGAGTAGCATGGGGACGGCTCAAGGGTTTATCAACAGGATGTATCTACACAAGTTATATGGTCATTATGCCAATGGTGGTGTAAGAACAGGTTTGGGCTTTGGAAATAATGGGTATGACGCACGTGTCAATGGCCGTGCGTGGTTTGCGGTTGACAACAAGTTCAAGAACAAGAGTCGAGGTAATGGTTTCTTGGGTTATGGCAATGAGAACATGGATGGGTTAAATGAGCTGAACAAGGGCCCCAGAGCGAAGGTGTCTAAGAACATAAGGATTGGAAAGGGTAGACATCGTAGAACTTTATGATTTGGATTGGTTAACTCAATTCTCTTCCTTCGTTTACTTGGGTAAATTTCGCACTTTGGGAGGTACGGGCTAAGTATTTCATGGCTCGCTCTTTTCGCTCTCTCTTTTCTCTTTCTATTTTTTTTCTTTTCGCTCGGGATTTTTCTCCAACATAAATCCTTCAATCAATTTGGGCTAAAAGGTAGATGGTTGTGGTCTTTGAGTCACGAGGCGAGACTGAGTGAGCCTCGTTTGGTAGGCCTATAGCGGACCTTTAATTTTAGTAGGCCTAGGGTGGACCTTTAATTTTAGTTGGCCTAGGGTGGACCTTTAATTTTGTCTTACTTTGCAAGCGTATTTAGTCGTTTCTTAAATTGTGCAAATAGCGTAGATTTAAAATCTTGTTTTTACCTTATTGAAATTTAACGAAAGAATTGCATCGAAAATAACTTTTGCTTCTTTTCAGATTCCAGTTTCTGGGATTTAATTGGAAGTTGTGATTTAGACTCGAACTTTCATTAATCTTTCTGATTATAACCCGTGTATGAATACAAGGAGGTGGCCTAGACTCAAAATAATGACGTGGCGTAAGCCTATAATACTTGACCAAGCAACTCTCAGACTTAGGCAAATTGGACCATAACTTTCGTTGGTTGACACTTTAGATTTTAACCCTTGGGTGTTCATTTGTCATGCGCCATTTTGTTTAATGTTGGCAAGGTAGTTAATTGGGGAGATCGAATTTTTATTTTTGCAAGACTAGAATCATTAGTGCGGCTTCTCTCTTAGTGTGTATTGCTTTACCCCAATGGTAGCCCTATTGGTATGCCGATTTGGGTATTTTCATGGTTGGTCATATTGCATTCATGGAAAATCTTTTAGTCCGTACTTAATAGTATTTCAAGGAGTGAGTGACTCGAGAGGACTATGATAGTCGTGACCCAATGTGATTATAAGCCTTGAGGCCATTAATTTTTCTTGCCAAATGGTATTGACACCTTAGGTTCACTTTGGGGTTGTGCGACTATGGGGGATGATTTCCAGAATGTGACTGTTTTCATTTTGCAAATACTATAGTATATTCTTTTTATTGGTGAGAGAGTATTGAGGCCGTGGATTCTTAGCAAGGGATGACGATTACATATGGGTGCTTATTGATTTAAATGTTAGGAAGGGAGACTCAATATGGTTTAACCTTTTAACTTGCAGAACGACACCAAGCATTAGGACTGATTCTATGGATAAGACAACTAAGACTTTAGGATTTAGATTGTACTTTGGCATAGCCTAGTCTAGACTCGGATTTACTTATTTTTTATTTGAACATTTATTTTTTCTTGAAGACTTCATTTGAACATTATTTTTTGAATACTTTGCCCGTGTGACATTCATAATTATTAGCATGCTCGGTTTTTTGGTGCCGAACATTGTCCTCGTAGAAGGCCTAACAACGACACAAAGAGTTATTTATGTTTTATAAGTCGCTTTTAGATTCGAGTGCTTTTTCATACTCCCTCGTAGCAATTTTTTTTTACGAAAAGTTTTTTTTTTGCTACGTGTTTTTTTTGCGCGGGCACCGAGGCTGCTGTGCCTAACCAAAAAGGCCAGGCAGCAACTTCAGCGCCCAGCAGTGGGCGTGAGAAATTTCGGCGCCCAGCCAGGGGCGTTGAAAATGCGTCCCTGGCTGGTTCTCGTTTTCTGTTTGCGTCTACTTTTGTTTATGCGACTTCAATTTTGCGTGCTTGCCTAATAAGGTCCTTTACGCGTTGTGCAGCGTTTGTGGGATTCGTTACGGCCATCCCGAGCGTCGCTTATTTTTGTGGCGATCGTTCGGGCTTGCGGAACACGTATTTTGGTATAACTCTTTGGCCAATTGGTTCATGAATGTTTGGGCAATTTTTAAGGTCGTTGGTTTTCTAGCAATATTTGTCTAGCATTATTCGTACACACAATCATAACATAGTCACATAGTTCGCTACACATAACTACATTACAAACATGGATTTGAAAATTAAATATGTCATGTAGTTTATGATAGGCTTCTATGGGTAGTATTTGCGCCTGGCTTGGTACCGCTTCTATCGTAGATCCAACACATGCCCCGGTCGAGGTAGTGTCTTCAACAGACGAATTTCGCTCAAGAGGCCAACCCGCAAGTGCAAGCCAAGGGGGCATGCAGGCGAGAGGGACCTAATGGGCGAGCGATTGGGTTTGGGATAGGTGTACTACCTGCACAAGTACCGAGTGGGAAACATGCGCGGCGTATGCACCCCCCTATTGGCGAAAAAAGGTATCCTTAGTCCCAACTCCCGAGGGAGCCGAGATTCGTTATGATGTTCTGCCCGTTCACATTAATATGCTGATTTTCAGGTCGTCCCAACTTGATGGGGAAATAAACGCGGGGTAGGATCGTTTCACCCTTCGGCTATTTTGATTACCTACAAGCACAAGTACTTCCTTCACTATTCCCCAGTGGAGTCGCCACTGTGAGGGGGTCGAAAAAGCGCGAGGCTAATGCGTGACCTTGTCCCTCGTGGGTGTGACGATTCTTTTTATTCAATCAAGTGTAATTGGATTTCCTGTGAGTATACACCCAATTGACTAGTAATATAGGAGTCGCCATTCAGTTTTTAACGACAATGAGAAAAACTGACAAAACCCGGTTATCGTGACATAAAGGGAGTGCAATTATGTTTGACCACGACGGCCGTAGGTTCCCTTGTGATCCCTGGTGTGGGGATCTCTCAATATACACCCGCAAGGTAGAGATTGAGGGTTTGGGGGACTGTAACTACCGAGAGGAGTACTTCGCTCGTCGATAACTCCAGAGGCAGGATATCCTTACTAGCTCAGCATAAATAATTGAAGGGACATGCGTTAACTATTAAAATAATCTGAGTTGATTTTAGCAATATGCAACATATAATACTAATTCGATCGTGATTATCTGATTTAAATAGTATTAAGGGACCTAGCATGATAATCCGATTTCCCAAAAATATTATATTTGTTAAGCGTGATAGAATAATCAGATTAGGTTAGTTTAACAGTTCATAAAAAGGGCGAGGAAAGCAGTTAAATCATTGAAAAGGGACACATTACGACGCACCCTTGAGAGGTGCGTCACGGCTCTCAGAAAACTAACCACTTTGACTTTGCTATTTCTCCTTTTTATTTAACGAATCTCAATTATGGGACAGGATACGTTCTGTTCGATTTATGGATCGATTGCGACAGAACGCGTGAACAGTTTCGCAGCGAGAGGCTTAGGCTAAGGGTTGGAGTCAATACTCAGAGTATAATTATGAGTTGTTGTGTTGTTTTCACGTTTTCATCATCGAACCTTTCCCTTTCGGGAATGGGGACAAAAGTAGGTGTCTACACTTCTAGTATCCAGGAGAGGGATATTAGGAGAGTTCTTAATGCAATCCCAAATAATAAAGCACCTGGGTTGGATGGTTTCAACAGTAAGTTTTTCAAAGCTTCTTGGCCCATCATAAAAGATGACTTGTGTTTAGCCATTTCAGACTTTTTCACTACAGGAAAAATTCTAAAAGAAGTGAATGTCACTTCTATCTCTCTTGTTCCTAAAGTTACAGTCCCAAACTCTGTTGGTGACTACAGACCAATTGCTTGCTGCTCAGTAATCTACAAATGTATCTCAAAGTTGATGTGTGACAAGCTTAAACAAGTGTTGCCAGATATCATTTCACCCACCCAGGGTGCCTTTGTTGCAGGAAGATCAATCTTGCATAATATGATGATTTTCCAAGATATTATTAAGTCTTATACTAAAGGCAATGCTAAACCTAGTTGCATGATGAAGCTAGACCTCAAGAAGGCTTAGGACACTGTTGAATGGAGTTTTATGAAGGAAGTTATGAAGGAGTTTGGCTTCCCCCGTCACTTTATTCAACTGGTTATGACTTGCCTAACCACTACTCAGTATTCTCTTCTTATAAATGGGGTTCCTTCTCCCCTAATTCAACCTAGAAGAGGTTTAAGAAAGGGGGGATCCCCTCTCCCCCCTCTTATCCACTCTTTGTATGGAGTACTTTTCAAGAATTATGAAGCTGGTTGCATCTCACCCCACTTTCAAACATCACTCAAGATGTAAAACAGTCAATCTCAATCACATGTGCTTTGCAGATGACCTCTTACTCTTCTTCCATGGAGATGTTACTTCTTTTCAGCTTATGTTGGAGGGTCTTGAGCTGTTTTCTGCTTCTACTGGTTTACAGGTTAATCCTAGTAAATCATCTATTTACTGTTGTGGGCTGTCTACTCATGACAAAAACATCATAATTGGTCTTTCTGGTTACAATATTGATAATTTCCCCTTCAGATACCTTGGGGTGCCCATTAGCCCAAAGAAAATCAAGCAGGGTGATTGTAATCTGCTAGTAGAAAAGATGGTGGCTAGAATTAAAGTTTGGAGCTCAAGACACCTGTCTTTTGCAGGGAGAATGCAGTTGGTAAACTCTGTTCTTATGAGCATCAGTGTGTATTGTTGTCAGTTGTTCCTCCTCCCTAACTCCATCATTAAAAAAATCAATTCCATTTGCAGATCATACTTGTGGTTTGGAGCATATGATGATGGTAGACCTGGTAGTGCTAATTGGGATAAACTTTGTGATCCTAAGGAACAAGGTGGTCTTGGGTTTAGAAACTTGGCTCTTTGGAATCAAGCAGCTGTAGGAAAGCTGGCATGGGCAGTTGAGAAAAAGCAAGATAATTTATGGGTGAAATGGATTCATGCTTTGTATATAAAGAACAAAACCTGGCAGCTTTTCTCACCATCATTAGCTGCCAGTTGGCCTGTGAAGCACATTTGCAAGGTCAAAAGGTTGTGTACTGAAAAGCTTAATGACCCTAGTTGGCTCACTGACTCTAAATACTCTATCAAGGGTATGTACATCAAGCTCTACACCCCTTCTGAAAGAACTCAGTGGGCTAGGTATATTTGGAACAGACTGTCTGTTCCTAAGCTTAGATTCTCCCTGTGGCTAGCCTTGTTGGATAGGCACAAAACCAAGTTTAGGCTTCATCAATATGGCATCAGCACTGATAATCTATGTGCCATTTGGTTCTGCCCCTGAGACCAGTGCTCATCTCTTTTTTGAGTGCTCCTACAGTTTGGATTGTTTGGCTGTAGTTACAGATTGGCTAGGTCTGTCTTGTACTAGGAAGAATTTTCTTCAGATTATGAACTGGACTAGAAGGTACTGCAAGAGTTCTTTCAAGAGAAAGATCATTTTTGCTACTGTTGCAGGCTTGGTTTATGCAATTTGGAGAGCTAGAAATACTTCAGTTTGGGAGGGAGCAGTGCCAGCTGTTGCCACTGTCATCCAAACTTTGAAGTATAGTGTTAAACAAAGAGCTATTCAGTTGTGTCAAGATAGAATTAATGAGTTAGATAAGTGTAACACCCTAATAATTCCTTGATTTTATAAAACCATTTTCCAACTTAAAATAAAGGAATTACTAAAGTATTACCGCCACCGTGATAACGGTTAAGGCTATTACCAGAATTACGCAGCGGAATTAAATGTCAACTAACTTTTAAAAACCATAATTAATGAAATATTGAGGCCTCCTACAATTTGGAACCATAATGGCCCAAAACCCAAAGTATAAATAATTCAAGCATTTCAAACATAATTAAAAAATATTAAATAAAATAGTTTCAAAGAACGAAAGCATGCAACTCTCTCAATCATCCCAAGCCACATGATTTCGATCGTACTTGATCTACCAACCTGCTATATTAATCTACTCCGCAACAATGCAAGTGCAAATGATGGATCATCATAGGGTCATTAAGGCAAAGGCCATGACCAGAAACACACAAAGCACGTAGTCAGCAAAAGCTGAGTACTTACAAGCATAGAGTAAATGAAACTAAAACATGCATCACTCACTAAGTACTAATCAACATGCAAAAGCCATATAATACTTAACAAACAATCATGAGACACAAGACTCGACTCTTGACTCACAATTTAATTAGAATAAGCTTCGAACGGGCAAAAGAATAATCCACAAAGGGAAAAAGGTGATGGGAGCCAACCATACACCAAATATAATAATAATAAAATCGGGCCATACCGAGTGTCGGGCCATACCGACGGAATTCCTGCGCATAATATAAATGAAACAACGTCTTGTATCATTAGTAGGAGTATGAGCTTTCCGGCAAGACTCCCCGCATTGTTCATACTCAAGGTATATACGTTCCAAGAGTTTTGAAGCTTGTTCGGGTTGCACTTTACGTTTATTAATATTTTATTAAAGGCGAACTCAAGATTCGACAACATGCATACATACCATTAATAAACAACAACCAAAACAATCTTATTTTAATGCTTTAAGACTTGTGATCAACCAAACAAGACACTTGTGATATTACTACCATGTTCCTCCTCACCAAAGTGAGACTCCACATCATCCATATTAACATGAGGGTTGTGCCCTTGCACGACAAATCCTAATTCATTTCATACATAATATTCCCAACTGAACCCTACATGTGTGGTGGCTTACGTGAGCTAACCCTTCACATGTGGTAAAATAAATAGTACGGCGAGGTACAAATAAATGGCTCAAAGTATGCTAGACATCCCGTACAATAGCATACAAATAAATAATCCATCCCTTGCATGTGAAATAAACCATAATTGCATAAATATTGAACAACATGGTTGACAATGAAATCCATACTCATAATAATTTCAACATGCTCGTTCAACAATTAATCCAATAAATTCAACATCACAAAACACATGCTCGTTCACCAAAATAAACATGATTCCACATAATGTAATTCACATCATCAACAATCATGTAATGTCATTGACAAAAAGGTGTGGTCGCCCTAGACTTATACGTACCTTGAATACCTAAGCGTAGGGGCCACTTTGCAATAACGAGCACTCAACTAGAAATCACCTCCTATCATCAAAATAATGAAACTTAAATTATTTCCATGTTCATTAAATTTCCAGCAACTTTATAAAAATTAAAACCTCCTTTAGACTTTAGAATTCAATCGTTTTTCAATGATAAAATCGTCTCAATTTGCAAAATCAATCCCTAGTATGAAAACATACTTTTTCCGCCTTTAAAATCAATAAAAATCAAGGAGAGCGAGAGGGCGAGCGGGCAGCGCTGTGCGCGAGGGCACGAGCGAGAGAGAGAGGGCGAGCGGTGCAGCGCTGTGTGCGAGGGCACGAGCGAGAGAGAGGGGCTGCAGGGGGTGTGCACGAGCACACGGGCAAGGGACAGCAGCAGCGCACGAGGCTCGCTGCGGCTGCGGGCAAGAGAGGAGAGGCGAGGGCGAGTGTGTGGGCGAGGGCGGGCGAGCACGAAGGCTCGAGGCCAAGGCCATGCGGGTGCCGAGCAAAGAGAGGAGAGGAGTGTTGGGCAAGAAATCAAAAAGGGGCTTTATGAAATTTTAGGGGTTCATTTAATGATGGGGGGGTCTATTTATAGGCTCCCTAATCCCTTGATGGGCTAGGCTTAGGATATTTGAGTTGGGCTTAGGAATTAAATGAATTGGGCTACCTTAGGATTTAAATTAAACTGTTTGGATTGGGCTTGATTAATAAAGCGAACTGGACTTTTTATTTAAAACCCGAAGCTTTAAAAAAATCATTTGCAACTCATTTAATTTCCCGACTCAAGAATTAAATTCGTTTCGTAATTAATTAAAATAATAAATATTCTAATTAATTAAAATACATTAAATAAAATGCATTTAAATATTATTTAAACGATAATAAATCGTAAAATGCTTTATAAATATAATAAAATATATTTATAAATATTATAAATATACGAGGTATTACAATAAGAGCTGGCTGTTTGCTTTATAGTATGCTCAAGGGCTGTTCAGTCTCAGTGTTTGAGACTTGCTGTGTGTGGCTGTGTTTCCTTGGCTCTTTGCCTGGTTTCATGGTCTAGGTTGTAACCAGTTTTCAGGTTATAATATATTCTCCCTCTTGCTTGTCAAAAAAAAATAGTGTACGAAAATTTTGAAGCGCGCGTATTTTGCGTATTTTGTATGATCTTCTACCCCCCAAGTGTTCGTTATTCTTCCGCATGTATATAGGAAAATATACGAACACTTTTAGGAATTGGGAGTTGAAAAGTGAGAACGGCGCCCAGGGCTGGGCGCTATTATTTTCAGCGCCCAGGTCTGGGCGTTGAAAGCGCGTTCTTCGCTGCCTTTTTTTTGCGCTGCTCCTTTTCGTTTTGTGCCAAACATTTGCGAATCTTTTTTGTGCGCTAAATGCTTCTTTTCCTCTTTTGTGCGCTTTGCAAAGTTTTTTTTTATTATTTATTTTATTTTATTTTTAACGTAAAGCGTAGAATGTACTTTTCATTTGTCTTTTTTTTTTGTGTGACTCAAGACGACTTGAAAGATGGGTTGAATGAGATAGGATAATTTGTATAGGTATTGGTCAAGCATGAGGATTACATCTGCTAGGACTCACAATTTGCAGCCTCAAGCTAGTGTCATGAGTTTACATCAACCAAGGCCAATGAGTAACATGGGGACGGCTCAAGGGTATATCAACAAGATGTATCCAAACAAGTTATATGGTCATTATACTAATGGTGGTATAAGAGCAGGTTTGGGCTTTGGAAATAATGGGTATGACGCACGTGTCAATGGTCGTACGTGGTTTGCAGTTGATAACAAGTTCAAGAACAAGAGTCGAGGTAATGGTTTCTTGGCTTATGGCAATGAGAACATGAATGGGTTAAATGAGCTGAACAGGGGCCCCAGAGCGAAGGCGTCTAAGAACATAAGGACTGGAAAGGGTGGTTATCGTAGAACTTTATGTAGTTTTTGTGGCATGATTTGGATTGGTTGACTCAATTCTTTTCCTTCGCCTGCTTGGGTAAATTTCGCACTTTGGGAGGTACGGGCTAAGTATTTCATGGCTTGTTCTTTTCGCTCTCCCTTTTCTCTTTCTATTTTTTCTTTTTGCTTGGGATTTCTCTTCAAAAAAATTTATTTAGGCTAAAAGGTAGATGGTTGTGGTCTTTGAGTCACGAGGCGAGACTGAGTGAGCCTCATTTGGTAGGCCTATAGTGGACCTTTAACTTTAGTAGGCCTAGGGTGGACCTTTAGCTTTAGTAGGCCTAGGGTGGACCTTTAAATTGTCTTACTTTGCAAGCGTATTTAATCGTCTCTTAAAATGTGCAAATAGTGTAGATTCAAAATGTTATTTTTTACTTTATTGAAATTTAACGAAAGAATTACATCGAAAATAAATTTTTTTTGCTTCTTTTCAGATTCCAGTTTCTGGGATTTAATTGGAAATTGTGATTTAGACTCGAACTTTCATTAATCTTTCTAATTATAACCCGTGTATGAATACAAGGAGGTGGCCTAGACTCAAAATAATGACGTGGCGTAAGCCTATAATACTTGACCAAGCAACTCTCAGACTTAGGCTAATTGGACCATAACTTTTGTTGGTTGACACTTTAGATTTTAACCCTTGGGTGTTCATTTGTCATGCGCCATTTTGCTTAATGTTGGCAAGGTAGTTAGTCGGGGAGATCGAATTTTCATTTTTGCAAGACTAGAATCATTAGTGCGGCTTCCCTCTTAGTGTGTATTGCTTTACCCCGATGGTAGCCTTATGGCATGCCGGTTTGGGTATTTTCATGGTTCGTCATGTTGCATTCATGGAAAATCTTTTAGTCCGTACTGAGGAGTATTTGAAGGAGCGAGTGGCTCGAGAGGACTATGATAGTCGTGACCCAATGTGATCATAAGCCTTGAGGCCATTAATTTTTGCTACTGGTATTGACACCTTAGGTTCACTTTGGGGGTTGTGCGACTATGGGGGAATGATTTTCAGAATGTGACTGTTTCCATTTTGCAAATACTATAATATATTTTTTTTTATTGGTGAGAGAGAGTATTCAGGCTGTAGATTCTTAGCAAGGGATGACAATTACATATGGGTGCTTATTGATTTAAATGTTAGGAAGGGAGACTCAATATGGTTTAACCTTTTAACTTGCAGAACGACACCAAGCATTAGGACCGATTCTATGGATAAGACAACTAAGACTTAGGATTTAGATTGTACTTTGGCATAGCCTAGTCTGGACTCGGATTTATTTTTTATTCAAACATTATTTTTCCTTGAAGACTCTATTTGAACATTATTTTTTGAATACTTTTCCCAAGTGACATTCAAGGTCATTTAATTAGCATGCTCGGTTTTGGTGCCGAACATTGTCGTCATAGGATGCCTAATGACGACACAAAGAGTTGTTTATTTTATAAGTCGTTCTTAGAATTGAGTGCTTTTTCGTACGCCCTTGCAGCAATTTTCACGAATTTTCTTTTACTGCTACGTATTTTTTTTATGCGCGGGCACCGAGGCTGCTGTGCCTGACCAAAAGGCCAGGCAGCAACTTCAGCGCCCAGCGGTGGGCGTGAGAAATTTTGGCGCCCAGCCAGGGGCGCTGAAAATGCGTCCCAGACTGGTACTCGTATTCTGTTCGCGTATATTTTTTTGTATATGCGACTTAATTTTGCGTGCTTGCCTAATAACGTCCTTTACGCGTTTTGTGCAGCGTTTGTGGGATTCGTTACCGGCCATCCCGAGCGTCGCTTATTTTTGTGGCGATCGTTCGGGTTTGCGGAACACGCATTTTGGTATAACTCTTTGGCCAATTGGTTTACGAATGAGTTGCAAATGATTTTTAAAGCTTCGGGTTTTAAATAAAAAGTCCAGTTCGTTTTATTAATCAAGCCCAATCCAAACAGTTTAATTTAAACCCTAAGCTAGCCCAATTCATTTAATTCCTAAGCCCAACTCAATTTCCTAAGCCTAACCCATCAAGGGATTAGGGAGCCTATAAATAGACTCCCCCATCATTAAATGAACCCCTAAAATTTCATAAAACCCCTTTTTGCTTTGCTTGCCCCTCACTCCATCTCTCCTTTCTCTTTTGCTCGGCACCCGCACGCCCTCAAGGCTCCTGCCCTCGTGCTACGCCCGCACGCCCGCACGGCCTCGTGCCCCCGTGCCTGCCCTCGCGCTGCGCCCGCACGCCCGTACGGCCTCGTGCCCCCGTGCCTGCCCTCGCCCTCGCCTCTCCTCTCTCGCTCGTGCACTCGTGCACACCTGCTGCCCCTCTCTCGCCCGTGCCCTCGCGCACAGCGCTGCACCTGCTACCTCCCACTCGCTCGTGCCCGCGCGCACAGCGCTGCACCGCTCGCCCTCTCTCCCTCGCTCATGCGCTCGCGCACAGCGCTTCTCGCTCGCCCTCTCGCTCTCCTTTGCGCCCAGCGCGCGCGCGCCCCCTCTCCTCGCTCGCGCTCGTCGCCCTTGCTGCGCACACGCACGTTTGTGTGTGTGTGCGTGTGTGTTCGTATTCGATTTCTTTTTCGCCCAATCACAATTAATTCGTGGTTGTTCCGTGCTATAGGCCGGATTGGTATAATTCTCTTCTTCCTTACCTATTCTATTTAAATTTCGTATTTTAAATTGTTATATTAATATTGTTTTGAGTAATTAAAATGTTGGGAACCGGTTATGAATACCGTGGTTTGAGGATTTGTGTGTTGTGATTCATTAGGGTTGTTTTAATTATTAAAGGATGAATTTTCAGATTTGTTTATTTAATAAAGCATTGATTTTTATGATATTAAACTAGTGTTATTGGGATTTTCACGTTAGGGTTTTAACCTAGACCTAATGAGTCAATTGATTAGCATAATTAGGTGATGATTTTAATTATGATAATCAATTATATTTTCAGATTAGAATAAAGGTTTAAAGTGTCGATTTTTATTGATTTTAAAGGCGGAAAAAGTATGTTTTCGTACTAGGGATTGATTTTGCAAATTGAGACGATTTTATTATTGAAAAACGATTGAATTCTAAAGTCTAAAGGAGGTTTTAATTTTTATAAAGTTGCTGGAAATTTAATGAACATGGAAATAATTTAAGTTTCATTATTTTGATGATAGGAGGTGATTTCTAGTTGAGTGCTCGTTATTGCAAAGTGGCCCCTACGCTTAGGTATTCAAGGTACGTACAAGTCTAGGGCGACCACACCTTTTTGTCAATGACATTACATGATTGTTGATGATGTGAATTACATTATGTGGAATCATGTTTATTTTGGTGAACGAGCATGTGATTTGTGATGTTGGATTTGTTGGATTAATTGTTGAACAAGCATGTTGAAATTATTATGAGTATGGATTTCATTGTCAATCATGTTGTTCATTATTCATGCATGTATGGTTCAATTCACATGCAAGGGATGGATTAATTATTTGTATGCTATTGTACGGGATGTCTAGCATACTTTGAGCCATTTATTTGTACCTCGTTGTACTATTTATTTTACCACATGTGAAGGGTTAGCTCACGTAAGCCACCGCACATGTAGGGTTCAGTTGGGAATGTTATGTATGAAATGAATTAGGATTTGTCGTGCAAGGGCACAACCCTCATGTTAATATGCATGATGTCACTAGTAGAAAAAACCCTTATTGCAGCGGGCTTTTAGACCCCTGTTGCAGCGTACATCGTATGCTGCAACTGGGGGGCCTGCAACAAGTCTGAACTTGTTGCAGCGTACAATGTTCGCTGCTAAAAGGTGTTTTTTGCAGCGTACATATGTATGTACGCTGCAACAAGTGCCAAAAAATTGGCAAAAATTTGGACTTGTTGCAGCGTACATATATATGTACGCTGCAAAAGACTCAACTTTTTGCAGCGTACATTTATTTGTACGCTGCAACAAGTCTGAATTTTTGCGAAATTTTTTTCCCTTGTTGCAGCGTACAACATATATGTACGCTGCAACAAAGCACTTTTGGCGGGAAAATTCTAATTTTGTTTAGGGATACCTAGAGTGCCTTGCACCAAATATAGAAACCTGTCAAAACAATAATAGAATAACGCAACCTGTATAACAAATATAAAAACAACAACTGGAGTTTTGTATATATCCCAAAACCAAAAGTGCACATACCGATACATTTAAATATATTTACGTTCCAATTTCAACGTACGCATACATTTTAACATAAAAGATTGTTCTATAACATCTAAACCAACACGATCAAGCGCCCTCAGGTCAATAATAAATACTTGGTGGTAAAAAACTTCGCCCATTGCTCACGAACCACATCAATTTCCTCACTAGCATAAGGCGCAGTCCTCGGAGTATGGACCTTACAAAAACAAAAATTTGATGGAGCATTAGATCTATTAAATGCAAATGAAATGTCACATTTTAACATTCAAGCAACTAATGACAATGTATTAATAGTCTAGAATACGAATCAATTAGTTACTTACCTCATCTAGCCGGCCTTCATAGTCATGTTGTAACGTGACTATCTCTAACATGAACTTCATAACGTAATAGCCACACTCAGTTCCGCCGATTTGTTGAGCACACTGATTAAGAAACATAATACTTTATCTTGCAAGGCCAATAGTTAATAAAAACAAAGCAAAAAGCTAATTAAGAAACATGTTATACCTCTATATGAATGGGTTTACACGACTTAAAACTCGTTTTATTCGGACAATGCCCACCATTGCACTTGTACACTTGGTATGCCCTAGAAAATTAACGAAACATGGGTACTCATGAATATGATTTTGGCTTAGGTTTCTTAAAGACTAATGTAATTTGTAAGCAAAAGAACTTACAAACTCAAGATTCCCCATGCATAATCTGTTCGACGTGGATCTCTAGCAGAATCGAAAATATATACATAACCTCTACGTAGGTCCATCACGTATAAATTCCAATGATTTCTGTATAATTTATAAATGATATATTAAATATTTAATAACAATAATAATTAATATTTTATATGAAACTTATATAATATAACACACTTACTCTTGATTATATGGGATTAAAAACCAATTAGTTAGGTTAGGATTACCCATCTTCTCCTTTTCAATTTCAGCTTGGAAAATGTTTTTCAAATACATTGTTGGCGCTCCAGGGTCGGCCTTGATTCTAGTGCTTGACATAATCTCGGGACAAATGAACGAAATCCGAGACATTTCAAATGATTTGGCATGATCGTGCAATAAACACCTATAAAATAAACAAGATTACACTATTAAGATCGATAAAGAGAAAAAACTTCAAAGAAATAATAGTTATATTAACAACAATAAAACATTTAATTACAATATGTAGACTTGGATCGCTGAAATGTTTAAGCACGCCCCGCGAAGGAACTCTCCTATATCAGACGCAGTTATGTATGTTTCTTGATCAAAATCCGAGTGCCAAACTGAGGATGCCAATGGGATGGTAGTAATATCATATATATCATCAGGCGCCGAAGTCATGATAAACTTCAAGTATTTGCATGACGGGCCAAGACCTTGAATTGCATCGTGTACAAGTCCCGCTTTCTTGCTTTTGGTGGTTGATTCTTGTGTTTTACGATCACAACTACCCACGACCTCTAAGTTGGACTTAGGCTTAGAATTCGACTTCTTTGGATGCGAAAATTCCTATAACAATAGTCAATTAACATTAGTCATGTAATAAGAATCAAATGAGTCCTTAGGTTCTTTAGTTCAAAGTTGGGAGCGAAAATGTCATTTTAGCTCTATATATGACCTATAACAACCCAACGAACCTTAAATGTGCATAAATAGGTTCGAATGAGATTTAGAAACTTAAAACTATGCATATTAGTCATGTAACAAGAATCAAATGAGTCCTTAGGTTCTTTAGTTCAAAGTTGGGAGCGAAAATGTCATTTTAGCTCTATATATGACCTATAACGACCCAACGAGCCTTAAATGTGCATAAATAGGTTCGAATGAGTTTTAGAAACTTAAAACTATGCATATTAGTCATGTAATAAGAATCAAATGAGTCCTTAGGTTCTTTAGTTCAAAGTTGGGAGCGAAAATGTCATTTTAGCTCTATATATGACCTATAACGACCCAACGAGCCTTAAATGTGCATAAATAGGTTCGAATGAGTTTTAGAAACTTAAAACTATGCATATTAGTCATTTAATAAGAATCAAATGAGTCCTTAGGTTCTTTAGTTCAAAGTTGGGAGCGAAAATGTCATTTTAGCTCTATATATGACCTATAACGACCCAACGAGCCTTAAATGTGCATAAATAGGTTCGAATGAGTTTTAGAAACTTAAAACTATGCATATTAGTCATGTAATAAGATTAAAATGAGTGTTTAGGTTCTTTAGTTCAAAGTTGGGAGCGAAAATGTCATTTTAGCTCTATATATGACCTATAACGACCCAACGAGCCTTAAATGTGCATAAATAGGTTCAATTGAGTTTTAGAAACTTAAAACTATGCATATTAGTCATGTAATAAGAATCAAATGAGTCCTTAGGTTCTTTAGTTCAAAGTTGGGAGCGAAAATGTCATTTTAGCTCAATATATGACCTATAACGACCCAACGAGCCTTAAATGTGCATAAATAGGTTCGAATGAGTTTTAGAAACTTAAAACTATGCATATTAGTCATGTAATAAGAATCAAATTAGTCCTTAGGTTCTTTAGTTCAAAGTTGGGAGCGAAAATGTCATTTTAGCTCAATATATAACCTATAACGACCCAACGAGCCTTAAATGTGCATAAATAGGTTCGAATGAGTTTTAGAAACTTAAAACTATGCATATTAGTCATTTAATAAGAATCAAATGAGTCCTTAGGTTCTTTAGTTCAAAGTTGGGAGCGAAAATGTCATTTTAGCTCTATATATGACCTATAACAACCCAACGAACCTTAAATGTGCATAAATAGGTTCGAATGAGATTTTGAAACTTAAAACTATGCATATTAGTCATGTAACAAGAATCAAATGAGTCCTTAGGTTCTTTAGTTCAAAGTTGGGAGCGAAAATGTCATTTTAACTCTATATATGACCTATAACGACCCAACGAGCCTTAAATGTGCATAAATAGGTTCGAATGAGTTTTAGAAACTTAAAACTATGCATATTAGTCATGTAATAAGAATCAAATGAGTCCTTAGGTTCTTTAGTTCAAAGTTGGGAGCGAAAATGTCATTTTAGCTCTATATATGACCTATAACGACCCAACGAGCCTTAAATGTGCATAAATAGGTTCGAATGAGTTTTAGAAACTTAAAACTATGCATATTAGTCATGTAATAAGAATCAAATGAGTCCTTAGGTTCTTTAGTTCAAAGTTGGGAGCGAAAATGTCATTTTAGCTCTATATATGACCTATAACGACCCAACTAGCCTTAAATGTGCATAAATAGGTTCGAATGAGTTTTAGAAACTTAAAACTATGAATATTAGTCATGTAATAGGATTAAAATGAGTGTTTAGGTTCTTTAGTTCAAAGTTGGGAGCGAAAATGTCATTTTAGCTCTATATATGACCTATAACGACCCAACGAGCCTTAAATGTGCATAAATAGGTTCGAATGAGTTTTAGAAACTTAAAACTATGCATATTAGTCATGTAATAAGAATCAAATGAGTCCTTAGGTTCTTTAGTTCAAAGTTGGGAGCGAAAATGTCATTTTAGCTCAATATATGACCTATAACGACCCAACGAGCCTTAAATGTGCATAAATAGGTTCGAATGAGTTTTAGAAACTTAAAACTATGCATATTAGTCATGTAATAAGAATCAAATGAGTCCTTAGGTTCTTTAGTTCAAAGTTGGGAGCGAAAATGTCATTTTAGCTCAATATATGACCTATAACGACCCAACGAGCCTTAAATGTGCATAAATAGGTTCGAATGAGTTTTAGAAACTTAAAACTATGCATATTAGTCATGTAATAAGAATCAAATGAGTCCTTAGGTTCTTTAGTTCAAAGTTGAGAGCGAAAATGTCATTTTAGCTCAATATATGACCTATAACGACCCAACGAGCCTTAAATGTGCATAAATATGTTCGAATGAGTTTTAGAAACTTAAAACTATGCATATTAGTCATGTAAACACTCATTTTAATCCTTTTAAATTATTAATATGATTAGTTTTAACTTACCTAGACTCAATCCAATCAATTTATGCCATTTGAGACTTGTTTGGTAGTTATGGTTCATATTTATGCTAATTTAGTCAACTAAGGTCAATTTAGGTCAATTTATTCAACTAAGGTCAATTTAAGCCCGCTCGTTTTGATTTAGGTCATTCTAGCTCAAGATTAGGAGACATGTTAATTAGCGCAACACTAGGAGAAAACGCACAACTCACCAAAAGTAAATACGTGCGTTATTTTCCGATTCTGAGAACTTCTGAAAAGACACAAATCACCGAAAGCTTCTGAAAATTTCTGACTCGGGGATCTCAAGTCATCTGCACAGAAAGTTAGAAAACATTGGTCAGGAACAAAAGTAAGATGTGGAAGTACAGTAAGAATTAAAGAAAGCTAGAAAAGTATAATCATGAACACAATGGAAGTATAAAATAAAAATTAAAGATGTGGAAGTACAAACTACACCTTCCTAAATGCTAGAAAAGATACATTTAATCTGATATTCAGTTAGCTAGAATTACCTATTCCCAGAAGCCAACTCATCTTATTCATTTACGGTTTATAACCCAAATTCCTTCCCTATGATCTGTACGCATATGATTAGTATTATTTGCATCTTCCTCCTCCGGTAACGGTTGAACAGCCGTTGGTAACAGGGGTGTTTCATCGTACTTGTCATACTCATCTTCATCCACAACATCATCAATACCCAGAATATTTCTCTTGCCTTGGGCAACTGCACGCCATATAGGATCAACATTGTCTACCACATAGAAAATTTGCTTAGCTTGTGATGCTAGAATGAATGGCTCGTCACTATCACTTAATCGATCAAAGTTAACCAATGTTAAACCAGGAAAAATTTCATCTTGTTTCACCCCATTATGGTTGTTGGCCCACTTGCACCGGAATACAGGGATCGTAAATTTGTTGTAATCAAGCTCCCATATTTCTTCGATTACACCATAATATGATTGTGTCGCATCAACCGGTCTTCTATCCTTGGCGCTTGCATAGACCCTAGATGCTGCAACATGCTTCACTCCACTATTCTGCACCACACTCTTTTCATCTTGTCTTCTAGTGTAGAATGTGAACCCATTGATATCATACCCTTCATAAGACAGAACACATAGTCGAGGACCTCGAGCTAACCACTGGACCATTTCAGAAACATCTAGATTTTTTTTCATTTCCTCGGCTACTTCCTTCTTAAACCAATCAACAAATGTGCGATTATGTTCTTGCATCAACGCTCTTTCCTTCAACTTAGGATTCTTTTGTTGCAATTCTAGCAAATGCTTATCTATGTAAGGATTGACCTCGGTAAGATGCTGCAACACACAAAGATGTGCCTTATTCTTCCTTTCAGATGGAGGCGAGATCACATTTTTACCAATTACCCCATGCCCTTCAAGCCTCCCTGCATGACGAGATTTTGGAAGACCTATTTGCTCAAGCCTTGTTAAGAATTCAGCTACATATTGAGATATCTCTTCCTCAAGGACTCCCCGAATGATACTACCCTCCGGCCTTGCCCGATTCTTTGTTTTGTCCTTTAAATGCCCGAAAAATCTCTCAAAAGGATACATCCATCTTAAGAACACCGGACCACATAACTTGATTTCTCGAACTAAATGGACAATTAAGTGCACCATAATATCAAAGAAAGATGGTGGAAAGTACATTTCAAATCGACACAAAGTTTCAACAATATCATTGTGCAAAGAATCTAATTTCTCCGGATCAATCACTTTAGCACATATAGAATTGAAAAACACACAAAGTTTTGTTATAACATGTCTCACGTGTTTCGGAAATATCCCACGAAGTACAATTGGAAAAAACACATTAATCATTACATGGCAATCATGAGACTTCATACCAACCAACCTAAGGTCCGAGAGAGATACTAGGCACTTTACATTCGACGAATATCCCGAGGGAACCTTAATTCCATGTAAGCACTCACAAAACTGCTTCTTCTCCTTTCTTGACATTGTGTAACACGCTGGAGGCAGATAAGTCTTAGTACCACCCGCACCAGATTTTTCAACAGGCCACAAATCTGGTCGAATATTCCTCTTTTTCATATCTTTCCGCACATTCTCATTGTCCTTAGTCTTTCCAGGCATGTTTAGCAAAGTCCCAATGATAGCATCGCACACATTTTTCTCAATGTGCATTACATCGAGACAATGCCTAACCGATAAATCTCTCCAGTAGGGAAGATCCCATAATGGAGATACTTTCTTCCACAAAACACCCTTTTTAGACTTGGACTTGTAGCACTTGCCGTATTTGGTTTCAACATTTTTTATTCGTTCATAAACCTGTGATCCTGTCAAAGGCGTACGAGCTACTCTTTCCTCGGTGAACCCATTGAATTCTTTCTTCTTCTTACGATAAGGCTGATATCGACTGAGGTGCTTCCTGAAATCTGGGTAAACATTTTTCTTGAAATTATGCAACCATGTGGGCTTCATGTCCTCTTCACATATAGGGCATGCTTGTTCTCCTTTGGTTTTGTATCCAGACAAGTTTCCATATGCCGGAAAATCATTTATGGTACAAAAAACCATAGCTCGCAATGTAAAGCTTGAATTGGTGTGTGCATCGAACATTGAAACACCTTCATTCCACAATAATTTCAAATCATCTATGAGTGGAGCCAGGTACACATCTATGTCATTTCCAGGTTGCTTAGGCCCCGAGATGAGGAGTGATAACATGATATGCTTCCGCTTCATACACAGCCATGGAGGAAGATTATAAATTGCTAGAAGAACCGGCCATGTGCTATGTTGACTGCTTAGAGTTCCATATGGATTCACACCATCTGCACATAAAGCAAGCCTTAGATTTCTAACCTCCTTACCAAATTCAAGATATTTCTTATCAATATTTCTCCATTGAACATAATCTGCAGGATGTCGAAGGAGTCCATCTTTCTTCCTCACTTCCGCATGCCACCTTAAGTTTTTTGCTTGTTTCTTCAATGAAAACATACGCTCAAACCTAGGTATGATTGGAAGATACCACAAAGACTTAGCAGGCGGGCCCCTCTTAGCTGAATTTTCCCCTTTGCGTTTGTAACGAGATGCGCCGCATGTTGGACACTCATCCAAATGTTCATGCTCTTTTCTGTAAAGCATACAATCATTTGGGCAAGCATCTATCTTGTCGACCTCTAAGCCTAAGGGACACATCAATTTCCTGGCATAATAGGTAGAGGTGGGGATATCATTCCCTTCCGGCAAAAATTCACCTACCCACTCTAATAAGGTGTCAAAGTGTTCATCTCTCCAACCACCTTTACATTTGAGGTTGTAAAGTATTGACACACATTCCAACTTGCTGAATTTTGTACAACCGGGATACAATGGAGTTTCAGCAGCCTTTGATTCTTGTTTGAACATCTGAGGTCATTCGTCCAAGTGATCTTTCAGCCCATCCATCATCTCATTTATTTCATCATCTTCTTCCTCATCATCATCCGTCTCATTATTCTCATAAATATCATCATCACTCTCATTACTCTGAACATCAAATTCATGGACACTAGAACTTGGACGATCAGGTATTGTTTCACCATGCCAAAACCAAACATGGTAATCTTGCTTAAACCCACGGCGAAATAAATGATCCTCAATTTCATCAATGTCACCTAACCGCTTGATATTGTTATAATCAGGGACAATAGATTTTTTCGGCTTTTGTACTCCGTTGGTGTGCTAAAGCACATCTAATGAACTCTGCGACCCCACTCAAGTATTCTGCCGTAGTATGGTCACCATACATCCAACGACGACTCATTACTAATAACAACAACAAAAGGTTCCACACATAAACACATATATTAAGAAGTCACAAAATCATTAAGAAGTTCCGCAAATCTTTGGTTACATCATTTAAGTTTATCAATGCTTCACTGAAGTGATATTAGAAGTCCAAAAACAGTCCTAATAAGTAAAACGGAATGGATACTTAAGCATAGAATACTAATGTACACGTTTTATTATTACACTTACTATACTTATCCAAATTTTATTTATCGTAAAAATGATATGCACTTACTGTACTATTGATTTCAACTTTCAAAAGAGGAAAAGAGAAATTTTATGAAGATAATTAGATATATCAATACCTTATGCAATTGTTGAAATTCGAACAAGCACGATGATAGATTATGCTGGCAGTACGATCATCGCCCCTCTCTTCAACCATATGCGTATCTACCCATCTTCACAATTAACTGCAAATTAAAGAAATAATTGAAAAACATCCAAAAAAATCAAAATAAAAACGAAAATCAAAACGAAAATCAAAACGAAAATTAAAACGAAAATCAAAAACGAAAATCAAAACGAAAATCAAAACGAAAATCAAAAACGAAAATCAAAAACAATAATCAAAACGAAAATCAAAAACTAAAATTGAACCCTAATCTGAAAACGAAAATAAAAAACGAAAATAAAAATTGAACACACAATACCGAAACCACCGGAACCACGACGCCGAGCAACCACCGGAACCACGACGCGACGGGGAGATGCTGAACCCCCGGCCGACCAAGAATATATCTTTCAGTGACAGGCCGCGCGAGAATTGAACGGGATGGGGGAGATGAGGCGAGAACACCACACACCGGCGAAGACAGCGACGCAGGGCTGAGCAACGCTTGGGTTCGACGGCGACGCAGGGCTGAGTTCGACGGTGACGCAGGGCTGAGTTCGACGGCTGAGTTCGACGGCTTGCTTGGATATTTGTTTAAGGGAAAAAGCTTGGAGCTAGCAGAGAAGGAACAACGTACGTTTGAGCCCGCTCGTTTGAGCGCGGTTTATTGCAACAAAGAAAAAAAAATTGAAACGCAGACTTGTTGCAGCGGGTAATAACATGTACGCTACAATAAAGTCGGGTTGTTGCTGCGGGCTTTTATTTTGTACGCTACAACAAACACATTTGCTGCGAACAACTAAAATGTACACTGCGATAACCCTTTAAAGGGTTTGACCCGCGTTGACCGACTGGTTGTTGAAGCGTATTTATACATGTACGCTGCAACAAGGGGGCTGCAACAGGGGTTTTTTCTACTAGTGTGTGGAGTCTCACTTTGGTGAGGAGGAACATGGTAGTAATATCACAAGTGTCTTGCTTGGTTGATCACAAGTGTTAAAGCATTAAAACAAGATTGTTTTAGTTGTTGTTTATTAATTGTATGTATGCATGTTGTCGAATCTTGAGTTCGCCGTTATTAAAATATTAATAAACGTAAAGTGCAACCGGAACAAGCTTCAAAACTCTTGGAACGAATATACCTTGAGTATGAACAATGGGGGGAGTCTTGCCGGAAAGCTCGTACTCTACTAATGATACAAGACGTTGTTTCATTTATATTATGCGCAGGAATTCCGTCGGTATGGCCCGACACTCGGTATGGCCCGATTTTATTATTATTATATTTGGTGTATGGTTGGCTCCCATCACCTTTTCCCTTTGTGGATTATTCTTTTGGCCCGTTCGAAGCTTATTCTAATTAAATTGTGAGTCAAGAGTCGAGTCAAGAGTCGAGTCTTGTATCTCATGATTGTTTGTTAACTATTATATGGCTTTTGCATGTTGATTAGTACTTAGTGAGTGATGCATGTTTTGGTTTCATTTACTCTATGCTTGTAAGTACTCGGCTTTTGCTGACTACGTGCTTTGTGTGTTTCTGGTCATGGCCTTTGCCTTAATGACCCTATGATGATCCATCATTTGCACTTGCATTGTTGGGGAGTAGATTAATATAGCAGGTTGGTAGATCAAGTACGATCGAAATCATGTGGCTTGGGATGATTGAGAGAGTTGCATGCTTTCGTTCTTTGAAACTATTTTATTTAACTTTATTTTAATTATGTTTGAAATATTTGAATTATTTATACTTTGGTTTTGGGCCATTATGGTTCCAAATTGTAGGAGGCCTCGATATTTATTAATTATGTTTTTAAAAGTTAGTTGACATTTAATTCCGCTGCGTAATTCTGGTAATAGCCTTAACCGTTATCACGGTGGCGGTAATACTTTAGTAATTCCTTTATTTTAAGTTGGAAAATGGTTTTATAAAAGCAAGGAATTATTAGGGTGTTACAAAGTGGTATTTGCAGAGCTCTAGTTTGAGAGCTGCTTTGCATTAATTAATAGTGCAAAATGGTAAATCCTTAAACTACGATTGCGGAACTTTAGGATTTTCGAAAATTATTTTCCTAAAGTCAAAACGTATTATTTTGAGTACTAAATATTTTAAAGGTCAAATAGCAATTATTTTGAGTCGTTTGAAATGAGTTGAAGAGTTTGGATTATTATTTAATTTAATTAATTTTTTTTTCGAAATTTTTTTTTTATTTATTCGAAATTTTCGAATTAAATTCGAATTTATTTTATTATTTTCGGATATTCTTTTATTTAATTATCCGAATTATTTTAATATTTATTTATTTATTTAATATTATTCGAATATTTTTTTCGAATTTAAATTTAATTTTTTTTCGGATTTCTTTTTTTTTTCCGAAAATTATTCATTTATTTATTTAATTAATCGATAATTCTATTAATTTTCGATTTTAATTTAAATAATTTCAACAAAGTTAGGAGTTATTTCTTAATTAATTTCGAAAATTAATATTATTTTCAAGTGAGAAATGGGTAGACTAAGAAGGGCATATTAGTCTAAGAATGCATATTATGTGACAATGTGATTATTAAGTGCCATGTATATGTTTTAACCATGTTTTATCTTGCTTCATGTGATTAATTGCATCATATTTCATGTTGAGCATATATTTGTGCATTGAAATTGTATGGCTCCACGAACTATTTATTGTATCCTTTTGGGGTTGGAAATTTCTATGGAAACTCATTAGTAAGAGTTTTGAGTTGTGAACTTTCAGGAATTAAGGATGCTACCTTCTAAGTTCACCAGTCTAGGATACTTAGAGAAGATGGATAATGAGACTCCTCGCACGTATGTTCAGAAGATCGTGTTTGCTTGTGACTATTTGGCTTCGACCAAGAATATGCCCCCCCTTAGGCACAAAGATATGATGGCTAGTATGATTATACATTGTTTACCCCATAAGAACCCCTACATAGACCTCAAGAATAGGTTCAGTGACATGCATTATAGTGATGGTACCCCTAATTGGTACAAATATGGGACTAGTGATGGTAGGTGGAAGTATGATTCTGAGGTTCTTGCTACTATCCTAGAGGTTGCGGAGATTAGCTATGAGGATGGAAAGTATTCTGCGGGTCTAGGTATGGGCTATGGAGGAATAGAAAGTGATGGTGAGGATGGCATGATCCATGATGAGCAAGCTAGTGATGTTGAGGAGGATAGTGATGATGATGTGGTAGAGATTGAGAATCCTAACCCTATAGTTCCTGAACCAACCAATGAGATATCCAGTGGATCTGAAGATGAGCTTGAAGAGAATAATGTGGTTGATAGTGAGCCACAGCAAAATGATGAGGCTATGGATGAAGACTCGGATCCGGAAGAAGACTTGGATGATCCTAATGATCAAGACTTTACTCCAGAGCAATACAAGGAAAGAAATGATCGTCGTGATGACGTTAGTCTCTAGAGAAATGTAATCCTTAGTTTTATTTCTTTTTCGTTGATTAATAAAGTGGCAAAGCTACTATTTATGGTTTTAGTTTATTATAGTTGGAGAATAAATGTTATGGCATTAGTGGATGTAAGACTTATTCATTGGAGTTTTAATAAAAGAATAGAATTTCCTTTTTCGTTATCCTTTAAGTTCATTCCCAATTCTAAGTCTTGTGGGTATCGCAAAGGGATTGTTTGTTATTTCTTCAATGAAATTTTATGTGCAAGGTGGTTTAGTAGCAACCATCTAAATTTACTTGCATCGAATAGTGGGGTGAGAAGGCCAAAAAGTGGCGCCAACTCTTCCCCTAGGTGGCGCTTAAGTGTGTTCTTGTTGTGAGTAGGTTCGTTGTAGAACTAGTGCCTTAGTAATGTCATGTCCAACCAATATTAAAGATAGCCTTTTTATTTATTCAGGAGAAGGGATATGGCTAGCCAAGAGATTTCTGAAGTGGTTAGACAACTAGCTGAGGTAGTTCGTGACCTAGCTCAAACCAGAGCAAGCCCAATGCATGACCCGGCTGGGGAAATGTTTAAGAAAATAGCTCAAAGCAAGCCACCACTCTATAGCGGAGAGATTGAACCAAGTGTGTTGGAGAACTGGTTGAGAGAGTTTGAGAAACTCATTGTAGCTGTGAATTGCCCCGAAAACCTTAGGGTGAATAGTGCTGTGTACTACCTGAGAGGTGAAGCTGACTTGTGGTGGCAACGATGTGAAAATACCCTTAGAGCCACACCTAATTTGGATGGGAAGCATTCAAAACTGCACTAAGGAACAAGTTTTACCCACCCTACCTGAAGAAGCAAAAGGGGCAGGAGTTCATTGAACTCAAAATGGGAGGTCTGTCTGTGACGGAATACTATTCTAAGTTTATAGAGCTGTCTAGGTTTGCACCTGAAGTGGTGGCAACGGAAGAGCTCAGGGCTCAAATATTTGAGAATGGTTTGACCATGGACTTACAGCTGTTGTTGTCTGGAGAGACCTTTACCTCATTAGACACCATGTACGAAAAAGCTGCTCACCTGTATGGGTTACAGCAAAGGAAGAATGGTAGTGCTGAAAAGAGAAAGGATGGTGGAAGCTCGAATCAAGGAAATAACCATCAGAATCAGGGGAATTTTAAGAAGCACAAAGGAAATGGGAATTTCCAGTTTAGGGCTAACAATGGTGGTAATCGCAACAACCAAGGTGGTGGAAATCAGTCTGGAAGGAATGGAGTACGGACCTACAAATGTAGGCGCTGTAACATGAATCACCCTGGAAAAGATTGTGATGGGAATTTCGTGACTTGTAGATTCTGTCAGAAGTTAGGCCATAGGGAGTATGAATGCTATTCTAAGAATGGAAAGCCTAATCAAGGTAACCACCAAGGCAATAACCGGAATAATCAGAACCGGAATGGGGGAAATGGAGGTGGAAATCAAAGGAACTACCAAAGTGGTAACAATGGCAATAGCAATGGCAATCACCAGAACCATGGAAAGCCTGGAGGGAACCAACAGCAGAATGGGAATCGAAACAACAATGGGAACACCAATGGAGGTGGCTATAACAAAGGAGTTGCCCAAGGAAAGTTGAATGTGATATCTAGGCAAGAAGCGGAGACTTCCTCTGACGTCATAGCGGGTACTTTTTCTATTAATTCCGTTTCAGTTAAAGTTCTATTTGATTCTGGTGCGACTTATTCTTTTATATCAGTAGATGCTTTGGGGAAATTAGGGTTGAAAGAGCCTGAATCGATTGAAGTACCTATAGTCATACCTACTGGTAGTATAGTGAAGTGTACCAAAATCCATAGAGATGTGCCTATGACCATAGCCAAGACCGTACTCTTATCTAACCTAATCGAATTCGAGTTAGGAGAGCTAGATGTAATTCTAGGGATGGATTGGTTGGCCAAGTTCAAAGCTAAAATAGATTGTGAGAAGCAGAAGGTTCACTTGAGGTCTAGCCTAGGAAAAGTAGTGTCATATCGTCGTTTTGGTAAACCTAGGAATATAGGAATCATCGCGGCAATGGAACTCGTGAAGCTAGTCAATAAAGGGAACCCGGCCTTCTTATGTAATGTGAGGAACTTAGAACATGTGATCAAGGATCAGCCTGAGGATATTGCAGTAGTCAATGAATTCCTTGATGTAATTCCAGAGGAGATCCCGGGGATGCCTCCCAATCGACCTATTGACTTTACCATAGATTTAGTGCCTGGAACCGCCCCTATTTCAAAAGCACCTTATCGAATGGCTCCAGCAGAAATGAATGAATTAAAAAGCCAACTAGAGGATCTATTGGAGAAAGGTTATATTAGGCCAAGTGCATCGCCTTGGGGAGCACCAGTGTTGTTTGTGAAGAAAAAGGATGGAAGTATGAGGCTCTGTATAGACTACAGGTAGCTCAATAAGGTCACAATCAAGAACAAATATCCATTACCTAGGATAGAAGACCTATTTGACCAACTAAAAGGAGCAGGAATCTTTTCAAAGATCGATTTGCGTTCGGGTTATCATCAATTGAGAATCGCTGACCATGACATACCAAAGACCGCATTCAGAACTAGATACGGACATTATGAGTTCACTGTTATGCCTTTTGGGTTAACCAATGCCCCTGAAATATTTATGGACTTAATGAACCGTGTATTCCATGCCTATTTGGAAAATTTTATAGTGGTTTTCATAGGTGACATCCTAGTGTATTCAAAGAGTGAAGAAGATCACGCGGAACACTTGAGATCGGTGTTGAGTACCTTGAGAGATAACCAGTTGTATGCCAAGTTCTCAAAGTGTGAGTTTTGGTTGGAAAGAGTTGCATTTTTGGGACACTTTGTATCTAAAGAAGGAGTGGCAGTTGACCCTGCTAAGATTAAAGTTGTTAGTGAATGTCCTACACCCAAGAGTGTGACTGACATTCGTAGTTTTCTGGGATTAGCTGGCTACTATAGACGATTTGTTCAAGACTTCTCTAGGATAGCCAAGCCCATGACTACCTTGATGAAGAAGGAAAGCAAGTTTGAATGGAGTGACCAGTGTGAAGAAGCATTCCAAGCCTTAAAGACGCGATTGACAACCGTGCCAGTGTTAACCTTACCAGATGAGAGTGGTGCGTATGATGTGTACAGTGATGCCTCTAAGAATGGTTTGGGGTGTGTATTGATGCAAAACGGGAAAGTCATTGCGTATGCGTCAAGGAAATTGAAGCCATATGAATCTAATTACCCTACCCATGATTTAGAGCTAGCGGCTATAGTATTTGCATTGAAAATATGGAGACACTATCTGTATGGTGTGAAGTGTAGGATATTTACGGACCACAAGAGTTTGAAGAACATCTTCACACAGAAGGATTTGAATATGCGCCAACGAAGGTGGTTTGAGTTAATTAAGGACTATGATTTGGATATCCAGTACCATGAGGGAAAAGCCAATGTAGTTGCGGATGCCTTGAGTAGGAAATCAAGTCATAGTGTTA
Source organism: Spinacia oleracea (assembly GCF_020520425.1). NCBI lineage: Eukaryota > Viridiplantae > Streptophyta > Magnoliopsida > Caryophyllales > Amaranthaceae > Spinacia > Spinacia oleracea. Next base: position 52,387,140 of record NC_079487.1, read on the forward strand.
ATGCGTTAGTAGTTGCTAACGAGCTGTGTAAGGACATGCAGCGTTTGAACCTTGAAATAGTAAGTGGTGAAAGCCTTGTGGGACATGCAGCCATCCAACCGTCAATATTTGATGAGATTAGAGAGAATCAAGCTGGTGATGTGAAGTTGGAGCGAATCAAGGAAAAGATTTCGCAAGGCAAGGAGGTAGATTTCCGAATCCATGATGATGGAAGTTTGAGGTACAAAGGCAGGTGGTGCGTGCCTCAAAAGTGTGGAGAACTGAAAGAGAGATTGATGAAAGAAGGGCATAATACGCCATACTCTGTGCACCCAGGGGGTGACAAGTTGTATAAGGACTTGAAAAAGGTCTATTGGTGGCCAAGGATGAAGAACAAAGTGGTTGAATTTGTGGCTAGATGTTTGACTTGTCAGAAGGTTAAGATTGAGCATAGGAGACCTCAAGGGAAGGTCCAACCTTTAGAGATTCCAAGCTGGAAATGGGACTGTATTTCTATGGACTTTGTCACTTGTTTTCCTAAGTCAAAGACTGGGAATGATACAATTTGGGTTGTAGTAGATAGGTTGACCAAGTCAGCAGTGTTTATACTAATGAAGGAAACCTGGAAAATGGAACAACTTGCTAAAGCCTACATTAAGAATGTTGTGAGGTTACATGGAGTTCCTAAGGATATCGTATCAGATAGGGATTCAAGGTTTCTTTCGAATTTCTGGAAAAGTGTGCAGAAGAGTTTTGGTACGACATTGAAAATGAGTACAGCCTTCCACCCAGCCACGGATGGACAAACTGAAAGGACTATCCAAACCCTGGAGGACATGCTTCGGGCATGCGTTATTGATTTCCAAGGAAGTTGGGAAGATAGCCTAGATTTGATTGAGTTTTCCTATAATAATAGCTATCATGCTAGCATTGGAATGGCACCATTTGAGGCTTTGTATGGACGAAAGTGTAGAAGTCCACTTTGTTGGAACGATATTAGTGAAACCGTAGTGTTGGGACCTCAAATGATAGAGGACACCATGAACCAAATCCGAACCATCCAATCAAAGATTCAAGCGGCGCAGGATCGCCAAAAGAGTTATGCAGACTTGAAACGTAGGGATGAAGAGTTCAACATAGGTGATAAAGTGTTGCTCAAAGTGTCACCAATGAAAGGTGTCATGAGATTTGGGAAGAAAGGGAAGTTAAGCCCTAAGTACATAGGCCCATATGAGATCTTAGAAAGAATCGGAAAGGTAGCTTATAGACTAGCCTTGCCTATGGACTTGTATAGAGTGCATAATGTGTTCCACATATCTCAGTTAAGGAAATATATCCGGGCCAAATCGCATGTGTTGCAACCGGAGACCATAGAATTAGACCAAAGTCTAACCTTTGAGGAAAGACCTGTCAAAATCCTTGATAGCAAAGTGCGTAGTACGCGTACTAAAGATGTGAAAATTGTCAAAGTGTTGTGGTCTAATCAAGAATCTGAGGAAGCCACTTGGGAAGCGGAGGATGAAATGAAAAAGAAATATCGCGAGCTTTTTCCCGAGGATAGTTGAGTTACGGGGTCGTAACTCGTGTCTTTTAAGGGGGGTAGAGTGCGGTAGAATTTCGCGCTTTTTACCTTGTTTTCCCCTATTTATACTTAATTTGGTGCTTTCTATTGAATTTGCACTTATTATTGTCCTGTTTAATCATGTAAAGAGTACAGCAACTTAAAACTTTGGTAAATGAACGTATTGAAAGTCTCAGAAAGTCTCAAGTTTTGAGTTAAATTTTGATTTCCGAACCCAAGTTTCGGGACGAAACTTCTTTTAAGGAGGGTAGAATGTAATACCTCGTATTTTTATAATATTTATAAATATATTTTATTATATTTATAAAGCATTTTACGATTTTTATAATTTATTTCGCATTTAAATATTATTTAAATGTATTATAATTAATTAGAATATTTATTATTTTAATTAATTACGAAAAAAATTTAATTTTCGAGTCCGTGCCTGCCATTGCCCTCGCCTCTCCTCTCTCGCTCGTGCACTCGTGCACACCTGCTGCCCCTCTCTCGCCCGTGCCCTCGCGCACAGCGCTGCACCTGCTACCTCCCTCTCGCTCGTGCCCGCGCGCACAGCGTTGCACCGCTCGCCCTCTCTCCCTCGCTCGTGCCCTCGCGCACAGCGCTGCCCGCTCGCCCTCTCGCTCTCCTTCGCGCCCAGCGCGCGCGCCCCCTCTCCTCGCTCGCGCTCGTCGCCCTTGCTGCGCACACGCACGTTTGTGTCTGTGTGTGTTCGTATTCGATTTCTTTTTCGCCCAATCACAATTAATTCGTGGTTGTTCCGTGCTATAGGCCGGATTGGTATAATTCTCTTCTTCCTTACCTATTCTATTTAAATTTCGTATTTTAAATTGTTATATTAATATTGTTTTGAGTAATTAAAATGCTGGGAACCGGTTATGAATACCGTGGTTTGAGGATTTGTGTGTTGTGATTCATTAGGGTTGTTTTAATTATTAAAGGATGAATTTTCAGATTTGTTTATTTAATAAAGCATTGATTTTTATGATATTAAACTAGTGTTATTGGGATTTTCACGTTAGGGTTTTAACCTAGACCTAATGAGTCAATTGATTAGCATAATTAGGTGATGATTTTAATTATGATAATCAATTATATTTTCAGATTAGAATAAAGGTTTAAAGTGTCGATTTTTATTGATTTTAAAGGCGGAAAAAGTATGTTTTCGTACTAGGGATTGACTTTGCAAATTGAGACGATTTTATTATTGAAAAACGATTGAATTCTAAAGTCTAAAGGAGGTTTTAATTTTTATAAAGTTGCTGGAAATTTAATGATTATGGAAATAATTTAAGTTTCATTATTTTGATGATAGGAGGTGATTTCTAGTTGAGTGCTCGTTATTGCAAAGTGGCCTCTACGCTTAGGTATTCAAGGTACGTACAAGTCTAGGGCGACCACACCTTTTTGTCAATGACATTACATGATTGTTGATGATGTGAATTACATTATGTGGAATCATGTTTATTTTGGTGAACGAGCATGTGATTTGTGATGTTGGATTTGTTGGATTAATTGTTGAACAAGCATGTTGAAATTATTATGAGTATGGATTTCATTGTCAATCATGTTGTTCATTATTCATGCATGTATGGTTCAATTCACATGCAAGGGATGGATTAATTATTTGTATGCTATTGTACGGGATGTCTAGCATACTTTGAGCCATTTATTTGTACCTCGTTGTACTATTTATTTTACCACATGTGAAGGGTTAGCTCACGTAAGCCACCGCACATGTAGGGTTCAGTTGGGAATGTTATGTATGAAATGAATTAGGATTTGTCGTGCAAGGGCACAACCCTCATGTTAATATGCATGATGTGGAGTCTCACTTTGGTGAGGAGGAACATGGTAGTAATATCACAAGTGTCTTGCTTGGTTGATCACAAGTCTTAAAGCATTAAAACAAGATTGTTTTAGTTGTTGTTTATTAATTGTATGTATGCATGTTGTCGAGTCTTGAGTTCGCCGTTATTAAAATATTAATAAACGTAAAGTGCAACCGGAACAAGCTTCAAAACTCTTGGAACGTATATACCTTGAGTATGAACAATGGGGGGAGTCTTGCCGGACAGCTCGTACTCCTACTAATGATACAAGACGTTGTTTCATTTATATTATGCGCAGGAATTCCGTCGGTATGGCCCGACACTCGGTATGGCCCGATTTTATTATTATTATATTTGGTGTATGGTTGGCTCCCATCACCTTTTCCCTTTGTGGATTATTCTTTTGGCCCGTTCGAAGCTTATTCTAATTAAATTGTGAGTCAAGAGTCGAGTCAAGAGTCGAGTCTTGTATCTCATGATTGTTTGTTAACTATTATATGGCTTTTGCATGTTGATTAGTACTTAGTGAGTGATGCATGTTTTGGTTTCATTTACTCTATGCTTGTAAGTACTCAGCTTTTGCTGACTACGTGCTTCGTGTGTTTCTGGTCATGGCCTTTGCCTTAATGACCCTATGATGATCCATCATTTGCACTTACATTGTTGGGGAGTAGATTAATATAGCAAGTTGGTAGATCAAGTACGATCGAAATCATGTGGCTTGGGATGATTGAGAGAGTTGCATGCTTTCGTTCTTTGAAACTATTTTATTTAACTTTATTTTAATTATGTTTGAAATATTTGAATTATTTATACTTTGGGTTTTGGGCCATTATGGTTCCAAATTGTAGGAGGCCTTGATATTTATTAATTATGTTTTTAAAAGTTAGTTGACATTTAATTCCGCTGCGTAATTCTGGTAATAGCCTTAACCGTTATCACGGTGGCGGTAATACTTTAGTAATTCCTTAATTTTAAGTTGGAAAATGGTTTTATAAAAGCAAGGAATTATTAGGGTGTTACAGTATCCTTAGTCCCAACTCCCGAGATGAAACATCTAAGGGAGCCAAGATTCGTTATGCGGTTCTGTCCGTTCACATTAATATGCTGATTTTCAGGTCGTCCCAACTTGATGGGGAAATAAACGCGGGGTAGGATCTTTTCACCCTTCGGCTATTTTGATTACCTACGAGCACGAGTATTTCCTTCACTATCCCCAGTGGAGTCGCCAGTGTGAGGGGGTCGAAAAAGCACGAGGCTAATGCGTGACCTCGTCCCTCGTGGGCGTGACGTTTCTTTTTGTCAAATCAAGTGTAATTGGATTTCCTGTGAGTTTACATTCAATTGACTAGTAATATAGGAGTCGTCATTCAGTTTTTAACGACAATGGGAAAAACTGACAAAACCCGGTTATCGTGACATAAAGGGAGTGCAATTATGTTTGACCACGACGGCCATAGGTTCCCTTGTGATCCCTGGTGTGGGGATCGCTCAACGTACTCCCGCAAGGCAGAGGTTGAGGGTTCGGGGGACTGTAACTACCGAGAGGAGTACTCGCTCTTCGATAACTCCAGAGGCAGGATATCCTTACTAGCTCAGCATAAATAATTGAAGGGACATGCGTTAACTATTAAACTAATCTGAATTGATTTTAACAATATGCAACACATAATACTAGATCGATCGTGATTATCTTGTTTAGATTGATTTAAGGGACCTAGCATGATAGTTCAATTTCCCAAGATATTATCTTTATTAGGTGTGATAGAACAATCAGATTTAATAGTTTAACAGTTTTATATAAGGGAGAGGAAAGCGATTAAATCATGCAAAGGGACACATTACGACGCACCCTTGAGAGGTGCGTCACGGATCTCAGAAAACTAACCACTTTGGCTTTTCTATTTCTCCTTTTATTTAACGAATCTCAAGTTTCCGGGCTTAATTCTTCAGCTATAAGGGACAGGATACGTTCTGTTCGATTTTTGGATCGATTGCGACAGAACGCGGGATCAATTTCGCAGCGTGAGGCTTAGGCTTAGGGGTTGGAGTCAATACTCAGAATATGAATTGTGTGTTGTGTCCACGTCTAATTTAGGGCTTTATTTATAGAAAAGAGTTCGTGGAAAGATAGAATTTTAGAGCACTAATCCAAGAAGAATTAGGAGAGAACACGTACCCAGGTATTTTCAGCGCCCAGGGCTGGGCGTTAAAGATTTCGGCGCCCAGCTCTGGGCGTTGAAAATGGGTCCAGGCAATTTCAGCGCCCAGGGATGGGCGTTGAAAATGATGTTTGGGCCGAGTTCTTTGTCAGATTTGGACTCTTAAAATCCGGAGTGTTTGAGACTTATCCGAGTCTTTTAGTGCGTATTAACTTTATGACGGAATGCGTCTGGGCCCGTTACGAACTCTAGGCCCGTTAGGATTAATACGTAACTCTTATTTTCGAATTATAATAGGAATAGGATTTCTCTTGCAAATTCTATCTCTTTTAGGATTTATGTCGGAGTGCAACACCTAATACTGACAGGTTTTTATCTTTTATGTTTTGCCACTTTTAGCAACTACCCGTTACGGCAGTTACTATTTTTAGCAGGTTTCTATAAATAGCAGGTTCGGGTGAAATGAAAAGGGTGATTGAGATTCGTTATTTTATAGGAGATGCGTTGCCAAGTGGAGATTTATATTCTCATCATCGAACCTTCCATTTCGGGAATGGGGACAAAAGTAGGTGTCTACAATATCATACAGGTATCATTTATTTGCTATATGATATCCTCCATTCAACTATTGATATCCTATATTCGAATTACGATATCGTGTGGTTATATACTTACATGATGTCCTATGTTAGTTTAAATGATATCTTCATTCCAATACATGATGTCCTCTTTTACAGGGCCGGGTTCAATATATATGGTATAGAGAGTACGTTCAACCCTCCCCTGCTTTCCTCCTCTATCAAGGGTCACTGCCAATTTCCCGCTTCTTCAGAAATTTGTATATTGATTAGCATGAGTTAGAGGTTAATTTCAAGTTTGTACGTTACTCAAATCTCCTCAAGCAATCTGACTAACCAGGCAATGTATTTGGTCAAACTTTGACTTCACAAGGGAATAAAGAGTGTTGAGAAATTTAGAGAGGCTATACATATTATTTATAAGAATATTATGGTTAGAGTTGAACAAATATTTCGATGAGGAGTATGATCAGTGGTTCGGTTCCTTGCAGTACAACAAACATGATTATGACTTACGTATTGGTATTAGATACAAGTCTGTTAAGCGGTGTGACTGTGATTAGCGTATTGGTATTTAGATACAAGTATGAGACCAAATCTTTATTAAACACAAAATATTAATACCAAACTGTGCATTGCACGGGCTTTAAACTAGTATATATAAAGAGAGAGGGAGAGAGAGACAGAGAGAGAGAGAGAGAGAGAGAGAGAGAGAGAGAGAGAGAGAGAGAGAAAGGCTCCCGTAAGAACACTTCTTATGGTAAGAACACCTTCTTAACATTTGGATGTAATTTAATCTAACTGCTGAGTTTTGTCCATTACTAATGGCAAGTTTTGTAATTTTGCTGAAGATTTTTTTTGTTTCCTTCTTTTTTAATTTCTGCGATTTTTTTTCTCTCTCTATTTTTTTCTTCTTCTTCTTCTTTCTCTCTCCTCTTCTCGCGCAGCCATCTTCTATCGAACACGAAGGAAACAAATCTAATTTCGTTCAAATTCTTCATCAAATTAATTATAACTCCTGCGTTTTACCTTGATTATCGGAATTCGGCTTCAAATTTAGTTGATTATTCTCAATCGATCGATTTTGTTCATCAAATTTTTCTAAGAATTTTCAGCAATTGTCGAAGGTATGTGATGTCTAATTGTAATTATTTATTTTTTTGTTTGTTTATGTTATTGTATTTATATGAATTCGACTTTTGATTTTTTTTAGAATCATATTTGTTTTGATGTTGTTTTGATTATGAACTTTTTCGTAATTTGATTTCCATTCGATTTCTAGCTTTTTAATGTTTTCAAATTGTTTCTGTTTGATTTCGCGTTAGTTTTTTGTTGTTTTTTTGGATTTAATCTCTGGTAATTCTTAATTTTTATTTTTCAGGTTATTTGTGCTCTATTTTGATTTTTTATGGCTACCGCTGAAGTTGATATGTTATCTCATGGTTCTAGTTCATCAGTTTACTCAATCAGGTATGATTTAATTCTCGCCCTCATAGTTGATGATGTTCCAAATATTTTTCAATCATGTTCTATAAATTTCTTCTTATGTTCTTTAGATCTTATTCATTTGTCTGTACTCTTATTCATATTGTAACATTATTATTTTTATGTTCTAACTACTCCCTCCGTATTTATTTAAGGGATACACTTGCCTTTTCCGGCCGTATTTGTTGTGGGATCTTTTACGGTGCTGACGTGGCACGCGTTCCTCGGAGGTATCAAGTATGACCTGGCACGAACTTCTGGCAACCTGCAAAACAAGAGTATTCCCGTAGGAATATTCCCTCTGATGCTTAAGTAAGTATAAGCTAGAGAGATAAGTAATTTGTAGAGAGAAGGCAGAGCAAAGATAGGTTTTCGTTGGTGGGCAAGAATTGAATGCCCTTCTACCTAGGGATCTGCACTATTTATAGTGCTAGGGTTTCTCGGGAACTGGTCCTGCATGATTGAGTGTTTATGCAAGATTGGGACACGTGTCCTGCATTGGTTTTGGAGTCTTGTTTAGGACCAATGTGGACTTCTTAATCGCTTGGGCCTGGGCCCTGTGAAGTTGAGAAATGCCCGTAGACAAGCTTTTGGCCCCTTTTTTCTGGGCTTTGATAGTACGGTCAAGTGGCATTCTTTTAGGCCACATCATTTGCCCCTCAAGGAGGGTGCCCCTTGTCACTGTGGGGTAGGCTGCTTGATCGGAGGGAGCGCCACGTGTGAGGGCTTTTCAGAGCTTAGATTTTCCTTTAAAAGCTTCAATTCCTCTTTCATTTTTCTTTTGTTACTTCAGAGCGATTTTTCTTTAGAGAGAGAAAGTAAATTTCGTCCTGCCAAGGATCTGCTTGTGCTTGCGCTTGAGTGTTCTTGGATTTGATGTCCAGTGTTCTTGAGGGTTTAGAGGATTTGCCAAGACTTCTCATCAGTTTGATCATTTTCTGGTAAGTTTTCTATCAAAACCTTGTTTTTTGTATGCTTGTGGGACCTCTCTTGTTTATTGTTTATAGTGTTCTGTGGAGGCGTCTTGGGGGTTATGACACCTATCCCTTTCATTCTTTTGCTAAAGTCAGACGTCCTCTCCCTTATGCAGGACGGCATGGCTCGAATCAGACATACAGCCAACGTGCGTGCATGGGCTGCACCGCTGTAGACACCTACTTTTGTCCCCATTCCCGAAAGGGAAAGGTTCGATGATGAAAGCGTAAATCTCCACTTGACAACGCATCTCCTATAAAATAACGAATCTCAATTCCCCTTTTCATTTCACCCGAAACCTGCTATTTATAGAAACCTGCTAAAATAGTAACTGCCGTAAAGGGTAGCTTCTAAAAGTGGCAAGTCATAAAAGATAGAAACCTGTCAGAATTAGGTGTTGCACTCCAACATAAATCCTAAATGAGATAGAAAATTGCGAGAATCCTATTCCTAATATGATTCGGAAATAAGAGTTACGTATTAATTAAAATTCTAACGAGCCTAGAGTTCGTAACGGGCCCAGACGCATTCCGTCATGAAATTGATACGCACTAAAAGACTCGATTAAGTCTCAAACACTACGGATTTCAGGAATCCGAATCTGACTAAGAAAAACAGCCCAGACCCTATTTTCAACGCCTGGCTCTGGGCGCCGAAATCTTCGGCGCCCAGGCCTGGGCGCTGAAAATACCTGGGTACGTGTTTTTACCTAATTCTTTGTGGATTAGAACTCTGCAATTCTATCTTTCCACAAACTCTTCCCTATAAATACAGCCCCAAATTCGACGTGAAAGGAACACAACACACAATTCATATTCTGAGTATTGACTCCAACCCTCAGCCTAAGCCTCTCGCTGCGAAATTGTTCACGCGTTCTGTCGCAATCGATCCATAAATCGAACAGAACGTATCCTGTCCCATAATTTGAGATTTGTTAAATAAAAAGGAGAAATAGCAAAGTCAAAGTGGTTAGTTTTCTGAGAACCGTGACGCACCTCTCAAGGGTGCGTCGTAATGTGTCCCTTTTTCGATGATTTAATTGCTTTCCTCGCCCTTTTTATGAACTGTTAAACTAACTAAATCTGATTGTTCTACCACGCCTAACAAATATAATATTTTTGGGAAATTGGTTTATCATGCTAGGTCCCTTAATGCTATTTAAATCAGATAACCGCGATCGATCTAGTATTATATGTTGCATATTGCTAAAATCAACTTAGATTAGTTTAATAGTTAACGGATGTCCCTTCAATTATTTATGCTGAGCTAGTAAGGATATCCTGCCTCTGGATTTATCGACGAGCGAGTACTCCTCTCGGTAGTTACAGTCCCCCGAACCCTCAATCTCTACCTTGCGGGTGTATGTTGAGAGATCCCCACACCAGGGATCACAAGGGAACCTCCGGCCGTCGTGGTCAAACATAATTGCACTCCCTTTATGTCACGATAACCGGGTTTTGTTAGTTTTTCTCATTGTCGTTAAAAACTGAATGGCGACTCCTATATTACCACCCACGAGGGACGAGGTCATGCATTAGCCTCGTGCTTTTTCGACCCCCTCACAGTGGCGACTCCACTGGGTATAGTGAAGGAAATACTCGTGCTTGTAGGTAATGAAAATAGTCGAAGGGTGAAACGATCCTACCCCGCGTTTATTTCCCAATCAAGTTGGGACGACCTGAAAATCAGCATATTAATGTGAACGGGCAGAACAGCATAACGAATCTCGGCTCCCTCGGGAGTTCGGACTAAGGATACCTTTTTTCGCCAATAGGGGGGTGCATACGTCGCGCATGTTGCCCACTCGGTACTTGTGCAGGTAGTACACCTATCCCGAACCCAATCGCTCGCTCATTAGGTCCCTCTCGCCTACATGCCCCCTTGGCTTGCACTTGCGGGTTGGCCTCTTGAGCGAAATTCTTCTGTTGAAGACACTACCTCGACCGGGGCATGTGTTGGATCTACGATAGAAGCGGTACCAAGCCATGCGCAAATAACTACCCATAGAAGCCTATCATAAACTACATGACATGTTATTATCGCCTCATGATGAATGTTAGTTATGTGTAGCGAAATATGTGATTGTGTGTGACAAACTATCCTAGAAAACCAACGACCTTAAAAATTGCCCAAACATTCATAGACTAATTTGGCAAAGAGTTATACCGAAATACGTGTTCCGCAAACCCGAACGATCGCCACAAAAATAAGCGACGCTCGGGATGGCCTGTAACGAATCCCATAAACGCTGCACAACGCGTAAAAGACGTTATTAGGCAAGCACGCAAAATCGAAGTTGCATAAACAAAAGTAGACGTAAACAGAAAACGAGAATCAGCCAGGGAGGCATTTTCAACGCCCCTGGCTGGGCGCCAGAATTTCTCACGCCCCTCGCTGGGCGCTGAAGTTGCTGCTTGGCCTTCTGGTCAGGCGCAGCAGCCTCGGTGCCCGCGCAAAAGTAAAATACGTAGCACAAAAAATGTTCGTAAAAAGAATTGCTACGAGGGCGCAAGAAAAGCACTCGATTTCAAAAGCGACTCGTAAAAAATTAATAACTCTTCGCGTCGTTGTTAGGCCTCCTACGATGACAATGCTCGGCACTAAAAACCGAACATGCTAACAATTATGAATGTCACACGGGCGAGTGTTTCGAAAATCCAAAGAATGACCAAAAGAAAAAAAAACTAAAAAGTGTACCAACAAAAGAAAGAGTGAAAAACCAATAGAGAGAGTCGAAGTCTAGACTAAGTAATGCTTGAAACTTTGGGAACCTAAACTTTAGCTTATCTTATGCCTAGGACTGGTCCTGCCACTTGGTGCCGATCAGGGAATCAACGGTTAGTGCGTCTCGAAGATACATCGCCAACATCAGGTTTAGTGACTCCAAGCTCCGCCCGTCATCCCTCATTTCAAGGATCTCCGCTTCCCCAACCTCGATTCGCACCTTCAAACATGTCCATCGAAGATTTGCAAGAGCAAATGGCTCAAATGACCCGACTCATGGGCCAACTGAAAATGGAAAATGAAGCTTTAGCGGCTGCGCAAGCCAAAAATGACCTCAATAACGAGAAGAGGATTGAAAAAATGGTCCTATAGCAAACCATGGGGAGCAAATACTTCTCCCTCGATCCTGAACCTTTTCCTAGCAAACTACCAGAAAAGTTCAGTTCATCTGACTTACCAAAGTTCAAGGCTACGGACAACCCCCGTCATCATCTACTGAGCTTTGTGAATGCCATGAACTTGAAAGGCGTGGACAAGTCCATGTATTTACCTGCCTTTCCTTTGTCCTTGGAACCTGTGCCACTCAAATGGTACTATCACCAGGACCCTAAGCTCTTCCCCACTTGGGAAGACTTTGTCAATGTCTTCATCAAGCAATACTCGTCGAACATGGATTTCCAAGTCACCATGCGCGAGCTGGAAGTTCTCTTCCAAAAGAAAAATGAGGGTTTCACAACCTACTTTGCTAGATGGAGGGACCAGGCGGCCCAGCTAATCAATAGGCCTCCCGAAACAGAATTGGTCCAAAAATTCATTGACAACCTGGACCCGGCTTACAGACAACACCTTAGGTACCTGGGAATTGACACTTTCAAAAGAGTTTATGATGTGGGAATAAAGATCGAGGATGACCTCGCCAAAACCATACAAAGCAAACCCACATATAAAAACAACACCTATAATCGGGGTAACACATCCCAAGCCCAAGAAGTCCATGCTGTAGAAGAGACTCCCGCCCGAAGAAGCCCTGGAAGATGGGTCCGAGACCGAAAGTTTGCCCCACTCGGGTCGACTTTGGTACAAGCCTTTGAAAGATTAACCCATGAAGGAAAGTTGAGACCTATAGGCCCCACCCGTGACCCTCCTGTCAAGGGAAAATATTGGGTCGAAGGTACTTACTGCAAATTCCATCAAGGAAATGGGCATGACACTGAAAACTGCTGGTATCTAAAACATACGATCCAGGACATGATAGAGGATGAAGTGAAACCTCTCCCTAACGTTGGCAAACCCAACAACAACAAGAGCCCACTCGGCTCTTGTCACATCTCTCTCGACCAACCAGAGAACTTCGACCCCACGGTGTATATTACACCTCAAGGTGCACCACTCGCTGTGGTCCCTATGGATCGAATCGAGAGAGAAGTGTGCGGTGTGTGGGATGATGATGCTGAAGATATTTACCTATCCCAAGTGTCGGGCCAGGACCTCTTCACTGAAACTTGGCCCGGGTATTCTCTCATTGACACCACCCCTCAAGAGCCCGAGGTTGACAACCTCACCCGATCCGGAAGAATATACCAACCAGATATTCACCCACCTCCTATGGACGACATCCCAGTTAGGCAAACTCCTGAGAATGGACGGCACGCCACCGTCGCAGAAGTCATTGAAAATCCTCTCTTGAAACAACTAAAAAGAACCAAGGCCGAGATTACCATCTGGGATCTCATGTGTACTTCTAAGGAACATCGCGAAAAGCTTATTCGCTCACTCGACCTCATCTCAGTACCTACAGATATCACACCTGACTCATTGGTTAGCCATGTCACGAGAGATGCCGGAGAAAAATCTATAGTTTTCACTGACAAAGACTTGCCTAAAGAGGGGGGTGCTCACAATAAAGCCCTTTACCTAGTGGTTGGATGCAAAGGACAAAACATCCCCCTAGCGCTCGTAGATAATGGTTCGGCGGTTAATGTCTGCCCATTGCGAACCGCCCATTGCTTGGGGCTAGGAAACGATGACTTCCAAACCTCCACGCAAGGGGTACGAGCTTATGATAACTCCCGAAGGCCTGTATTGGGAAAAATCAACCTTACCATACAAACCGGGCCTGTGGCACGCACCACGGAGTTTCAAATAATTGACATCAAGCCCACTTTCAACCTCCTCTTGGGGCGACCTTGGCTCCATGACTTAGGAGGTGTGGCTTCCACCTTGCACCAAATGGTTAAACTTAACCATAACGGGGTAATACTAGAAATCCGCGCCCCTCCTCTCGACGTCAGTTGTACTATGGTTGGAACGGCCGAAACTGCAGACGACCTTTATGGGTTTCAAATGGAAGAAACAATCCAGTTCATTGAAGACTATGATCCAGCATTCCTAGACCCGCATGCATCCCGGGTCATCCCTAGAATGCTGCTAGCTCAAGGTTATTTCCCATGAACCCCATTGGGCATAAGGAAGAAGGAATGCACATTCCATCCTTTACCCAACAAATCTACTCCCTTTGGCTTAGGCTATGAACCAATGGAGGAAGATATTGCTGACCGCCTGTCTGGGCTACGCCTTAACAAAGCCAAACAAACCACCCTCCTTCCCCCGTATCAAAGAACCCTTAACGGGACGTTCGTTCGGGAAGGAGAAGAACACCCATGCTGAGATTTCCCTGAACCCTTCGTTCAGGATGGCTTGCTAAAACCCGATTTGAAATTTTCCATGACTGCCACACCTTGGATGAGGCACCCCACCTCACCAAGACTAAAACAGCTGAAATATTGGACAACCAGGCTCTATGGACATTGTTTAACGAATCGAGGCCTATGGAGAACGAGACTGTGATGACTACCCTAGCTTTACAAGATGAAGGTTTTGATCCAACCCGGTTAATCTCTCCTGCATCAACACTAGAAGAGATCGAGAACGGATGGGTGAAGACATATCAGTGGGTCAATACAAAAGGAATAGAATTCAAGATGAGTACCGGTGAAGGACCGAAGTTTTATGAGACTAAACCCCAGGCTTGAGCCACATAGAGCACCATTAGTAAAAAGCGTCTAGTAGTTCTTTAGATTGGTAGAAAAAAATAATAGAGACTTTAGATGGTCCTAAGGCCCCTTAGAATATAGGTCAGTTTTATTTCAGTGTGTTTTCCTTACTTTCCGAATCAATAAAGGCGTATTATTTCTCCTAAATTTTTTTTTATTCTAACACTAAATAAAGCACCAAATGTACTTGCAAAATACAAAAATAAAGAGGCGGCCCACTCTAGGCCCAACAAACAAAGCCCACTTGGTTTTGAAATAGTGCCATGGGAGCCAATTCCCGAAACCCACAAAATAAACCGCACCATCCCATTCATATCCCCAAAACATAAAGTCAACCAGTGTAACCATAAAAATCAACCTATACAACCCAAAAAAGTCAAAGGAAATCAAAATCCAAAACGAAAGCAAATGTTGCTTAAAAGGGAATTAATAAAATATAACCCCCACCAATTCTTCAAAAACGACACGCACCTCAACCCACCTCAAAAGCCTACAAAAAGATCTTCATAACTTCCGCACCCTAACTCCATTTTCAAAACTGTTTCGAGCCACGAATAGAAAAAATTAATCCGGACAAAAATGCATTTCACGCTAACAGCCAAAAAAGGCTCCAAAATAGCCTCAAAATTGACTTTAAATACGAGCAAAAAATCAAGGCACAAACAAAAAAAATGCAAGAACATGTGAAGCAAAGCGTCAAAAGCGACCGCCAGAAATCATTTTCAGCGCCCAGGGCTGGGCGCCGAAATTTCTGACGCCCCAGCCTGGGCGTTGAAACTCTCTGCCTGCCAAAAATTTTCTTTTCAAAAGTGTTCGTCATTTTATCCGCACACAACGGAAAAATAATGAACACTTGGGGGGTACAATACGTATCCAAATAGACTTACCAAAAATATAGCCATACAAATTAGCCGAATTTAATATTTTACGCGACTTATGGCAAAGAACGGCAGATGATAATAATGATAATACTTCACTCATTTGACCGATTAAGTAATATGCTTCCACCTCAGGGCATATCTACCGAAACTCGGCATACTAGAACTTATTCTAAGCTAGAACTACGCGCGACCTGATTCTGACAAGATACGTAGGCAATCCTTACCAAGGATTCGGTCCAATAAAAAAACACATATTCTTTGTGCAAAGTGTTAGACACATAAAAACATAAAAAAGAGGAGAAACAAAAATAAATGAAAATGAAAAATAAAAATACGCCTTTATTGAAAAAATAATAAGAAGGAAAACAAAGTGCTAAGAATAAAAACAAACACAACTGAAATAAATAAAAGGGCACCTACACCCTAGCAAGAACTACACTACTCTAGTTCTTCCGGATCATCAAATAAAGTCTTGTAGAGGGCAATGTTCGCAGGATCCACCCCCACAGTCTTCTGCGCTGCCCCAATATCAATCTCCATAAGAACCGGCTCCTGGACACTAACTTCCAAAGATGCCAAGGCTTCGGAAACATTCTCAGTTATAGCCCGCTCAGCCTCAAGGGCACAGACAATGGTGGGAGAAGGATTATTATCATCAACTAGACTAGCCACTGTTTCTACAGGCGGCTGAGCCTTCCTAACCCATACATTGTTCCAGCGACGATCTCCGCGAGAGCTTGCATTTCTTTTAACAACAGCAGGCCCCTTCATGTTAGGCATCTTTTTAGGCCTGGAACTGGAACGGGGAGGAACTTCCTTTCGCTTTCGATCAGGACGAGCTGTCACAGTCTTAATACTATATGTACGAGGTTTGGCAGAATCAGGACCCTCATACTTAACACGAATACGAGGTATCAAAAGCTCAGCCGGCTCCCCATTACGAGCCTCGGTCCTCACATCTTTATCATCGGAGCTCATCCACAACTTGTAGTTTTCAGAAAGACCCACAAAGCCATTTGTAGCTACGGCCCAACGCGGGAGACCATCATAATACTTAGCCCATGCTAGAACCCGTGTTTGTGAAAAGGCCGCTACCTTAGGTGGTACTGTATCAGAAAAGGGGATAGTCTACCTTAAACCATATTGGCGCATGACTCGGTAAGGGAAAATATAAATGGGACGAGATAGCCCCAACAAGGAAACATAAACCGATACATCAGAACCCCCTGTCATAGTAGTCAAACCCCACCATGGTACCACCCACTTAATAGAACAAATGCCATAAGTAAAAAAGGAGGTCCATTCGGCCTCGTCCTGGCCTTGGTGCAAGTATTTTCGGTTACCCAAGGCTATAGGGCGATAATGTTTAGGATCGGTAGGAGCTTCCAAAAGTCTAAGCCATTCCACGAGCCAAATCTGCAAAAAACGGGCACGATCAAAAAATAATAATAATAATAAAAACGGTTCCTGGGGCGCAGTTTCAATGCCTAGGGACAGGCGCCAAAAATTCCAGCGCCCAGCCCTGGGCGCTGAAACTCATTGTGTACGCAAAAAAAACGTGTATACGTGCGCAAGGAAAAATCGATTACCTGCAGTAATAGGGGGCTTCCCTTAAAATGTTCAGATTTGGCATCCTTCTTCAGCTCATCCGCACTCAGCAAAGTCTCGGCAACAACCAACGGCATAATAGAATAGCAACTTTCCATCTGGCTAATCAAGGGGATCAACCTTATGTCACCGAACGCACCATTGTCATTCGACAGCAAATAGTGATTCAACAAGCAAAATACAAGGGCTCGAATATTCAATTTCTGTTCGGTCATATTCTTACTAGGCCTAAAGTGATGTTTTACAAGTTTTACCAAGTTAACCTCGTCACCTACAACAATTTCAGCAAACATGTTATCATCTAGTCCTAGGAAAGCCCCTATGGTTGTTATACCCTCTTCAATAGTGCCAGGGGTAACAGGAGTAGCATTAGTAGGATAACCAAGGATTGCAGCAAATTCATCTGGCAAAGGACATATTTCGTTGCCCCGAAAGGCAAAAACATGATGATCGGAGTCCCAAAAGCTTAGGGCAGCATGCAGAAAGTTATAATCAATATTAATTTGTTGTAAGCCTAAAAGTGCCTCTAAGTGGTATTCTTTTAACAAAGCCTTTTCTGTGGGAGTAAGGGCCCGTAGCCAACGCCTAACAGTCTGTTGGAGTGAGAAAGTAGGGATCGACATGGCAAAAGCAATGAGTAATTAAAACACAGCAAAAAAAGAAGAAAGAAATTGAGAGTTGTGGAAAATAGGGACGTGTCTAGCCCCTATATATAGCTGGACGCACCCAGTGACATCCTGATCCCATTCGGAAACGTGTAAGGAAATCTGAAAGTCAAATATCACCAGGTAAGACTTTCAGCGCCCAGGGCTGGGCGCCGAAGTGTTTAACGCCTAGCCTTGGGCGCTGGAAATGCAGCCCAAGGCCCGGATTTCACAAAACGCGGAACAGGAAAGGACTTAAAACCGTGTTGCTAAACACGAGGCCCTATTGCAAGTAGGATCAAGCCCAAAGCACCTTTAGCTCCCAAATAAGCAAAAAAAAAAATAAACATTAAAACTTGGTCGAAACTTAGACTTGTCTCAGAAAATGCTTATGTACACTTTTCAAAAACAAGTTAAATATCATGGTCATTCTTCAAAACACCAAAAATGTGTGTCGTTAGGTCGTCGGTTTTCCAAATAAAAAAATGTTTGTCTGTCAAAGGATTAATCCGGGCCAAGCTAAGACCGGATGTCGCCTGAAAACTAAAGTCGCACTCCACGGCTTCGCTAAAGTAGCACACTACTATAAAAGGTCGCTCGCACATACGAGCATGACCCCAAACACGATTACAAGATGCGAAAAACGACCGACGAGCCCCAGTACTTGGGGGCTCGCGAAAAAATATACTCCAACAAGGAGCGCACGATCAAAATCACATTCCCGGACTACGCCATACACCACCGCATGTTTGGATATCTCAAAAAAAAAAGGTTCGACCTCAGAGAAAGGTCGTCATTGACACTTGTGCATGGTCCTCTGATCAAAGACCAAGTAGTGGCAAAAATCGAGCCGTAAAGACTAGCTCAAACCACGAAAGCAGACGGTCGCAAGACAAAGGTCCGTCTGAACACGTTTTCAGCCCACGTTCAGGTTACAACTGAATTCGAGCATCCCTCGAAAGAATTCACTCTTGCAAGAATGAATAAAAAGAAATTCTCAAAAGAAATCACAAAAAACCAAAGAAATAGGAACTTGCCCATCTTCAGTTGGCAAGACCGCGGCACGCGAATCCCAAATCAAAAAGACGAATTCAGGTTCGCTCACCTCTAGCCAGCGGGGCGTCCACCCTTAGCGGACAGGGCTCGCCCACCTTCAGCGGGCGGGGTCTGCGTCACTAGCCGCGCAGGTCCTCAGTTTTCGAAAAATAGAATCTTCAAAAAACAAAATGAAATAGGCTCGCCATCTTCAGCCGTCGGGGTCTACGGCGCAAACCACGTAGGTCCTTGTTTCCAAAAAATAAAAAACAAATTTCAAAATAGATTCGTCCACTTCTATCGGACGGGGTGTCCACCCTTAGCGGACAGGCTCGCCATCTTTAGCCGGCGGGGTCTACGTCACAAGCCGCGTAGGTCCTTATTTTCAAATTTCAAAAACAAGATTCGTCCACTTTTTTGGACGGGGCGTCCACCCTTAGCGGACAGGCTCGCCATCTTTAGCCGGCGGGGTCTACGTCACAAGCCGCGTAGGTCCTTATTTTTAAATTTCAAAAACAAGATTCGTCCACTTTTTCGGACGGGGCGTCCACCCTTAGCGGACAGGCTCGCCATCTTTAGCCGGCGGGGTCTACGTCACAAGTCGCGTAGGTCCTTAGTCGCTGCAGCGATAACTTTTTCTGGTTTTCCCTTTTCCAAAAAAATTAAAAGGATTGGTTTTCCGTTTTTTCCAAAAAGAGCGATGTGCTGGATTTTCCTTCGTTTTACGTCCCATAAAAACAAGGGGGTTTTCTCGTTTAACTAGCCTAAAATGAGAATCTTTAAAAATATTTTTACCTCGTGATTGGGCTTGGCCAGGCCCAATTACACTTTATAGCTTTGATTTCGAAAACATCTGTAGCTACTTCCAATGACAAAGTGAGGGAGTTTCTACACTTCTTTAGATCCTTCCAATGACAAAGTGAGGAAGTTTCTATACTATCCGTTGACAAATCTCAATGACACGTGAGGGATATGTCGACACTTCAAGTGATGACCCTTAAGTCAAATGTTATCACTCGGGGGCTCGTGAGACCCTCGCCAAAACAGGTCACCATGGCTTGTGCGACGCACTCCGTCTAATACTTTGACCATCGTCTTACTCCAAGACTCAGTCAAAGTGGGGGCTAACTGTAGACACCTACTTTTGTCCCCATTCCCGAAAGGGAAAGGTTTGATGATGAAAGCGTAAATCTCCACTTGACAACGCATCTCCTATAAAATAACGAATCTCAATTCCCCTTTTCATTTCACCCGAAACCTGCTATTTATAGAAACCTGCAAAAATAGTAACTGCCGTAAAGGGTAGCTTCTAAAAGTGGCAAGTCATAAAAGATAGAAACCTGTCAGAATTAGGTGTTGCACTCCAACATAAATCCTAAATGAGATAGAAAACTGCGAGAATCCTATTGCTAATATGATTCGGAAATAAGAGTTACGTATTAATTAAAATCCTAACGAGCCTAGAGTTCGTAACGGGCCCAGACGCATTCCGTCATGAAATTGATACGCACTAAAATACTCGATTAAGTCTCAAACACTACGGATTTCAGGAATCCGAATCTGACTAAGAAAAACAGCCCAGACCCTATTTTCAACGCCTGGCTCTGGGCGCCGAAATCTTCGGCGCCCAGGCCTGGGCGCTGAAAATACCTGGGTACGTGTTTTTACCTAATTCTTTGTGGATTAGAACTCTGCAATTCTATCTTTCCACAAACTCTTCCCTATAAATACAGCCCCAAATTCGACGTGAAAGGAACACAACACACAATTCATATTCTGAGTATTGACTCCAACCCTCAGCCTAAGCCTCTCGCTGCGAAATTGTTCACGCGTTCTGTCGCAATCGATCCATAAATCGAACAGAACGTATCCTGTCCCATAATTTGAGATTCGTTAAATAAAAAGGAGAAATAGCAAAGTCAAAGTGGTTAGTTTTCTGAGAACCGTGACGCACCTCTCAAGGGTGCGTCGTAATGTGTCCCTTTTCGATGATTTAATTGCTTTCCTCGCCCTTTTTATGAACTGTTAAACTAACTAAATCTGATTGTTCTACCACGCCTAACAAATATAATATTTTTGGGAAATTGGATTATCATGCTAGGTCCCTTAATGCTATTTAAATCAGATAACCGCGATCGATCTAGTATTATATGTTGCATATTGCTAAAATCAACTCAGATTAGTTTAATAGTTAACGCATGTCCCTTCAATTATTTATGCTGAGCTAGTAAGGATATCCTGCCTCTGGAGTTATCGACGAGTGAGTACTCCTCTCGGTAGTTACAGTCCCCCGAACCCTCAATCTCTACCTTGCGGGTGTATGTTGAGAGATCCCCACACCAGGGATCACAAGGGAACCTACGGCCGTCGTGGTCAAACATAATTGCACTCCCTTTATGTCACGATAACCGGGTTTTGTCAGTTTTTCTCATTGTCGTTAAAAACTGAATGGCGACTCCTATATTACTAGTCAATTGGGTGTAAACTCACAGGAAATCCAATTACACTTGATTGAATAAAAAGAATCGTCACACCCACGAGGGACGAGGTCACGCATTAGCCTCGTGCTTTTTCGACCCCCTCACAACCGCGAGAGGGGGACGATAGGGTTCCTTTTTCGAACCCGTCCCAAGGAAGTAGGAGTGGAGTCCGTTCCTCCCATAATACAGGAGACGGGGCCATTAGAACGGCACATTCTCCTAGAAGAAGGAAGAATGTGGCTTCCCGTCCCCGCGTTCCACGCGAGGATTTTGAAAATGACTCCTCTAGCTCTTCAGGCGAGGAGTTTGCGAAAAATCTCCCTCCTATGGTCCGGGGGAAGGAGGACGTCAATCTGTTTCCGTCGGATATCTTTCCCAGCATGAAATGGCTGCGGTACCTGAGGGAGCAGGGACGTGACTTTGAGCGTTTTCTGCTCTTGCCCCCAGGTTTTAGTCTTAGGAGCCCTCGACCTTATGACTCCGTGGACCAACTCTCCCAATGAGAGGTAGCCGTTTATACTGCTGCCTTTAGGTTGGGCCTTAGATTTCCATTGCACCCCTTTGTGATGGACGTTTTAGAGGGGTATGACATTGGCCTTGCTCAATTGACGCCAAACTCTTGGGCAAATGTTTTTGGTTTTATCGCCAAGTGTGCTTTGAGCGGCGTCACCCCTTCCTTTCCTGCTTTCCTTCGTCTCGTAGTCATTGCCCCTTCTTCTCGTTCTCCCCAGGGGTGGTTTACCCTTTACAGCCGTCGGGGATATAAGACGGTGGTGGGTAAAACCTCTAGTTGGGTTTGGTGGAGGAAGAAGTGGTCTGTTGTTCGAATGGAAGACCTCTCTCTTTCCAGACGTCTTTCTCGGTGGAACCGTCGGCCCCGCTATTTGTCTAGAGCTGACGCCTACCCTCGCCTCTCGTCCAGAGAGTGGGGACTAGTGAAGCCCTTGTTCCAGGCTGAGATGTATCGACTGTCGTCAAAGAGCCATGCCTGGGTTCCTAATGCTTGGCTTCCCCATGTCGGCCAGTTCACCAATATAGTCTTTCTTTCGGCCGTTGGTCTTTGTTCCTATTTGAGTAGAGGTAGTTCCCCAATAGATTTTCAAACATTTTTTCTTCATCTTTTTTTTTTTTTTTTTTACTAACCCTTGGCTTTGTAGGTTCTGCCATGGATCGCTTATCCTCCGAAGACAAGGGTGTAGTGGAAGTACCCGCTTGGCTGTCCGAGGTGTATACCGAGGACATTCTCAAGGCCGTGGAGGCCAAGAAGAAGGACTCCTCCAAGAAGTCTAGCGAGGATGCCTCTGGCGACGTCGCCAAGGTAATTTCTTTTTTTTTTTTTTTTTGCCTCTGTTTATTTCTGATCATGATTTGGTCGCTGATTTCCTTTATCTTTAGGAACCCACCTTTCCGGCTACGAAGAAGCGTCCGGCATCTTCGACGGAGGCTCCTAAGCCAAAACGGCCCTTCTTTAAGAAGATGGGTCCGGCCGATGCTGTCACCAAGCCGATGGTACCAAAACCGTCCGCTCCCCTGGCTGAGGGGGAGGTTCTTCCTACCCAGACGCTCATTCTTCCTCCTGAGCAAAAGGAGGTTCCTTCCCAGGTGGACACCGAAATGGATGGTACTGCCGAAGCAGCTGCTGACGAAGTAGCAGTTGAACAGACTGAGGCGGTTGACGCCACCACCTTGTCCAGAGAGGACAAGGGTAAAGGCAAGAAAACTGAGGCTCCTTCTACTGATAATGCCTCTACTCCTCCTGCAGCCTCGCCAATTGGTTAGTGTCTCTGTACTTTAAATCTGTCACATCGGGTTGGGATTTTGCACGATGTTTGTTAATCTTGGTGTTTGGTTCAGTTGAGATGTTCAAGCGGATGCGTCGGGCCGAGGTGGCGAGCATCCCTCCTTCTGCCGGTTTTAGCTCAAAGGCGAAGGATAAGATCCTTGCAGATGTGTATGCGGCCATCCCTGAGGAATACGTGAGGTCACTCCCCGGGATTGACTTGGGATTCTTTGGGTCCATTCAGTCTCTCGTCCTTGATGTGAGACACTTACCCCTGGATTTCTGTGGTTATGATTATATGTGTACGCTATTTTTAATTCTATGTTGTCTTTGGCAGCTTTTCATTCGATGTGCCGAGAGTAGGAACTATCGCTTTGATATGCACAATGAGATGCTCAAGCACAAGGACCGGATCGAGAATCATGAGCAATATGCTGAGAAGACGGCCAGGTTGATCAACTTGGACGCAGACAAGAAGATCGCTCTGAAGACGGAAGAGCTGAAGAAGGCCGAGGAGGACGCTGAGAAATATGAAGAGAAGTTGCTGGAACATGAGGGGCGGCTTGCCGTACTGAGAAAGGAGTATTCTTCCGTCTCAGAACGGGTGACTAATTTCTCTTCCAAGGTGAACGTTCTGAAAGGTCAACTCAAGGCCATGCAGGGGAAGATTGAGGCCGTGCGCAAGGAGGCTGCAAGCTCTTTTAATTTGGGCAAGGAGTCCATCTTGGAGAGTGCCCAAAAGGCGTGGGATCAGTCTATGGACGGGAAGGATTTTTCCTGGTTCAAACGCCGTATCTCCCACCAGATAGCCGTCTCAACGGCTAGGCGCTTAGGCTTAGATCCCCCCCAGTTCGTTAGTGACGAGGAGGAGAACATAGAAGAAGACGAGGTGAACTCCCCTGAAGGCCAAGACGTCCAGGACGGGAGTTCTATTGCCCCTCATCCTTGAGCGGTTTTTCTTGCAGTTGGTTTGGATGACGCTGTGGGCGTTTGAAATAACTTTGGTGCCTTCCGGCATTTATTTGATTTGGTTTGTTTGCGCTTTGGGCGCTATGTATAAACAATTTGTGCCGTTGTGTACTGTATTTTATTTTAATTCTATCAGTTCGTTACTGATTTCTTAGGAATTCTTTCTTTGGGTCTAATTGTTGGACAGGAACCTCAGTGTTTTAGGTGATCAGCCTAATTTGAGGCGCTAATCTAGGCCACTTCTCAGGCCGTCAAACGATTAGTCTTTTTAGACGCCATCCAAGGAGGAGGTCTTATGTCTGAATGTTTTGCGAGCCTAATTTGAGGCACTAATCTAGGCCACTTCTCAGGCCGTCAAACGATTAGTCTTTTTAGATGCCATCCAAGGAGGAGGTCTTATGTCTGAATGTTTTGCTCTTGTTTGAGTCTTTCCTTTTTTGGGCGCTTTTCGAAGAAAAGGCGTCATGTTGGATGTCTAAACCCTTTGTGTTTATTAGCACGGGGTACATCCAAACCCTTCGTGTTTATTAGCACTGGGTATTGTTTATTTAGCGGATATGGACGCCCCTTTAGGAATTGTTTTCTGGTGAGTTTCTTTCAACTGAGACTTGTATTCGTCAGATAAGTGTTAATTTACTAAATTGCTTGCTACATTCACCGCGTCTTAGGCGGGCATTTACAGGCCGTTTTGTGGGCTCTGAGTACAATAGCTAGGCCGTTTTGTAGGCTCTGAGTACAGTAGTTATCCTAATGATGTTCTACTCTCAGCCACTTTCTTCAATTTTGACCGCTTCTATTTGGACGGGTCCAATTTCTTTGGTGACTTGGGGTTCATCTTCATGCTTTCGTTTTCCTCTGACTTCAGCAGAATCTTGCTTCCATGCTGACGGGTTGAGGGTCGTCAAGTAACAGTCCCTAGCCTGTTGTTGATCTCCATGTATGGTGCCTATAACTCCATCATCGCACACGAACTTTAGAAGCATCAGATGGGTGACGACTACAGCCTTGATCTTGTTTAAGGTGGGTCGTCCCAAGATGATATTGTATGCAGTGAGGTCTTTAACAATTAGGAAGTCCACCTCCATCTTTCGCCCATTCTTCCTATCTCCAATTCGTACTGGCAGAGTGATGACGCCAACAGGATGAATGATACTCCCTCCAAAACCAATGATGGGATAGTGAATTCTTTCAATGGTTTTGGGATCATGTGCTAGGCGATTGAGGCATTCTAGACTCATTATGTCGGACGAGCTTCCCGTGTCTATTAGTATGCGTTTAACTCTCATGTTAGATATCTTGAATTCAACCACAAGGGGATCATCATGCGGCGTGGCTATCCGTCCGCCGTCTGACTCACATATTTCAATCTTTGGGAATGGATCCATGGGCGCTTTGGCTGACAGCAGCACTTGTCCTAAGCAGCGAGCATAATCTTTCTGTCCTCTCATGGTAGGTCCTCCATGAAGGAAATAATGCCCTTGGTCCAAGTATGCATTCTATGTTAAGTCTAATAAATGCGGTTCAGTATTAATTAACAAGTTAATAATTCAGTGAGATCAAGTGAGCTGAATGCCTAGCTAGAGGCCGCTTCAGTTCAAGTGGAATTAATGATATTAATCCACAGCTTACTCTTGACTGAACCCGTAGGGTCACACAAATAGTACGTAAACGGATCAAGTATTTAATGGCATTAAATACTCCATCTATGAATATTCGGAACCGACGGATCTTGGTTTCAGTGGGAGCTAAGATCGTCACAGGCAAGAAATGAATACTCCGGAAACGATGATATTACCGGAAACGGAAATATGGATCGTATCGGAAATATAAATATTATCCAAGTCGTAGATGTTGCCGGAAACGGAAACATGGTACGTATCGGAAAATATTATCGGAAATGGAAATATTGCCAGAATCGGAAATATTGCCGGAAACGGAAATATTGTCAGAATCGGAAATATTACCGGAATCGGAAAATAATTCCGGAAACGGAAATATTAAATATTTGTTCGAAACGGAAATTAATTCCGGAATCGGAAATATTAAATATTGTTCGTATCGGAAATGAATTCCGGAATCGGAAAATTTAATCGGAAGCGCATCGTACGAATAAGCATCGGACGAGGCCTGCCGGACGAGGCCCAGCACGAAGCCAGGCCATCGCCCAGCAAGCCAAGCACGCCGCACAAACAGCCACGCCAGGCCCAGCGCAAGGCCAGGCCCAGCAGGCTGCGCAGCGCGCACAGCGCGCGCAGCGCGCACAGCGCGCACAGCACGCGCAGCGCGCAGCGCGCGCGGGCGCTGCGTGAGCTGCTGCTCGCGCGCACGCATGGGGGCCCATCGTGGCTGCCGTGCGTGTGTGTGCAAGTGTTTGTGTTCGTGCACGTTTCCTAAAACATGCAGAGTTCGGTTAATGATTAAATTCCTAATTCTATTTGATAAATTAATTAAAATAGAGTTCTTGTAGGATTCTAGGTTTAATTAATTTGTATCTGAGTAGGATTTCGATTCCTTTTCCATACCCCTATAAATATGAGGCTAGGGCTCACAATTTATAACGAGTTTAAAAGTATTCAAAGTGAGTTTTTGAGAGAAAAATTCAGTCACACATTTGCCTATAAAGTGCCGAAAATAATAGTACCTTAAGGGCGATTCTAGTTGGTCAATCTTAAGGCGGATCCGGACGTGCTGTGGACTATCTACGGAGGGACGACACTTGGAGTCCTAAAGACTTGTTCTTGTTCGGTTCGGGCGCAGCTAGGGAAGGCACGCAACAAAGAGTATGCATCTAAACTATGCTAAATGATTATGTGTAAATAATATGTTTTCCTGGCTTTATGGTTTTTCCGCATGATTTATGAATTGTCATATGTATCATAACCTAACACTCCAGCGACCGGTCCTCCAGATATGACGGCTACAAATCCTCCGTCGCTGTGTTGTCCCTTAGTCGGCGAGGCAGGTGACTTGTTCTTTTTGTATTGGTTTTTTCCAAAGCCATGAGCATTCTTCTGTAAGTAGTTCTTCAAATGTCCTTTGTAGGCTAGACCATCTAAAGCCCTCTTCAAGCTTCTACAATTCTTGGTTTCATGTCCTATATCTTCATGGAACTGGCAATATAATTTGGGATCTCGAGTCTCAGCAGGAGACTTCATGGGGAAGGGTCGATCAAGGTCGTACCTTGTCCCCACGTCTTTTAGTATGGTGAGAAGATCTGTGTTGTACTCAAAATATTCCCGTTCTTGCGGTCGTTCTCTCTTGTGCCCAGGAAAGTTGGTATCGTGCTCTTTTGAGAGAGCCCATGTGCCATTTACTCGTGGGGGTTTTCGGTCCACCTTATCCTTCTTCCCGGAGGAGTCTGTTGTTTCTCCAATCCTCCCTTCCATTGACGCGCTGCATATTTCCGTTGCATGGGTAAATGCTTCAGCCTCGTCCAGGACCTCTGTCATAGTCCTTACACTCTTCTTAACCAGGTCAAACTTGAAGGACCCCTTCTTCAATCCCCTGATAAAATTATCAAAAGAGACACCATCGGGCAAGTCCGGGATCTGTCCCGCCTCTAGATTGAAACGCTTCACGTAGCTTCTTAGGGACTCGTCCTTCCCTTGCTGGATCCGTCCTAAATGCATGCTGGTTTTCCTTTCTTCCTTGTGTGCCATGAACCTCGCAGAGAACAAAGTCTGTAATTCGTTAAAAGAGGCAATTGATCCTGGGGGCAGCCGTTCAAACCATTTAGACGCTACTCCCTTGAGCATGGCTGGGAAGTATTTGCACCAAGTGGCTTCATTGGTTCCCTGAACGTACATGTGATGGCGGTATGCGACAAGATGCATATCGGGATCGGTGGTCCCGTCATAAGCTTCAATGGTAGGAGTTTTTACTTTGGGTTCCTTCGGGGCGTTCATGATCTCGTCAGAGAAAGGGGTACTCATGTGCCTTAACGTCAGGTTGTTGAGTCCTTGCTGAATATGATAAGTTGGTTCACGGCGGTTTGATAGCAGGCGGGGGCGCATGCTTACCCTATGGGGCGTCATCTGGGTCGGTCCACGTGTAGTGGGATAAAATGGCGGATCTTCCATTAGATGGCCGCCTGGCGGAGACGCCTCGGTTATTGGTTCTTCTTCTACCACCACCTCAGCTTGCATCCGTCCCGGTGTGTTCCCTGCATTTGCAATTCGATTGGCCTCTTCAATGTGTCGTCTCTCTTCTTCTCCACCAGCGTGCTCTCTGTCAGAGTGTAGTTCGGCCATGACACTGTACCTCCGCACAGACGGCGCCAAATGTTGTGGGATCTTTTACGGTGCTGACGTGGCACGCATTCCTCGGAGGTATCAAGTATGACCTGGCACGAACTTCTGGCAACCTGCAAAACAAGAATATTCCCGTAGGAATATTCCCTCTGATGCTTAAGTAAGTATAAGCTAGAGAGATAAGTAATTTGTAGAGAGAAGGCAGAGCAAAGATAGGTTTTCGTTGGTGGGCAAGAATTGAATTCCCTTCTACCTAGGGATCTGCACTATTTATAGTGCTAGGGTTTCTCGGGAACTGGTCCTGCATGATTGAGTGTTTACGCAAGATTGGGACACGTGTCCTGCATTGGTTTTTGAGGCTTGTTTAGGACCAATGTGGACTTCTTAATCGCTTGGGCCTGGGCCCTGTGAAGTTGAGAAATGCCCGTAGACAAGCTTTTGGCCCCTTTTTCTGGGCTTTGATAGTACGGTCAAGTGGCATTCTTTTAGGCCACATCAGTATTTATTTAAGAGATACACTTGCCATTTTTAGTAACTTATCAACCCCACCATCTAATTAAATAATACATCTAATTTACCCTATGACCCACCATTCTATTAAATAAATAATTTCATAAACCCACCCCACCTCCCATCACTCAAAATAACATGGTCCCCACTTGTTTAATTATTAAAATATCTACCCAACCCCACTTGCTTTATTATTTTATTTCATTCAATTATTCTTCTTAATACCCGCGCCCGGCCAAGTGTATCTCTTAAATAAATACGGAGGGAGTATTTGTTTTTATGTTCTGTACCTTTTTTTGCATATTTGTGAATTTTAATTTCATTTTCTAAAGTTTTTAATTCATGTTCTAAATTTTTGGTTTTATGTTCTGCACATTTTATGCACTAGTCTGAACTTTTATTTTATTTTATTTTCTGCAGTTGGAATTATTATTAATGAACCATCAAGTTCTTCCGTTGGTACTCCTAGAGTGTTTACTTCATTGTGTCCTGGTGGTACTAGAGAATAGATTCCTTCTTGCTCCGAGAAGTTAAAACCTATTGTCGGAATGAACTTTAAAGATCCCGAGGAAGGTTTATCCTTTTATAAAGCTTAGGCTACTGCTTCAGGTTTCACTTTTAGAAAAAGTACTACTACGAGAAGGAAAAAGACCGGTGTAGTTGCATTCCAGTATGTTGTGTGCAATAAAGAAGGTTTTAAGGCGTCTCGTAAGCCTATGTTGGATGCTGTTGAAGAAAAATCAGACAAGGCTCGGTCTACACAAAGGCGAATGCTTACTCTTGTTGGTTGTGGGGCTCAAATATGTATGAAAAACATTAATGTGTCATATGTTGTGACATATTTCAAAGAAGAACATAATCATCCCCTATACACTCTTGGTTGTGCTAAATTTCATAAACATGGGAGGAAAATGACTCTTTTACATAAGAAGATTATTATTGATAATTCAAAGGTGTTTTTCATTCTTGTGTTCTAATGTTTCCTTCCTGTGTTCTAATATATTTTGTGTGTGTTCTAAATTGTGTTCTCTGTTTTCTTGCACAGGTTAACATTGGTCCAGTGAAGGCCTTTAGAATAATGAAGGAGTTAACTGGATCATATGACAATGTTGGTGCATCAAAGCAAGATTTCAAAAATTTTCAGAGAGATTTGACGCATTAATTGAAGGATCTGATGCACAAATGTTTATCAATAATTTTCAGAATAAAAAGTTATTATGGAGTGCGTTCAGTTAGATGTAGAAGGTCATCTCTGTAGAGCATTTTTGGAAGATCCTATTTGTACAAAGAATTATGCTCTTTTTGGAGATATGGTTTCATTTGATACCACATTTAAAACAAATAGGTAATGTTCTATTCTTTATGCTTTATGATCTAAACTGTTTGTTGTTATGTTCTAAACTGTTCTGTTTTTCCTAGGTATAATATGATATTTGGGCCATTTACTGGAGTTAATCACCATAAAAAGTGTATTACTTTTTAGTGGTTAATATCTTCCCGAATTGTTATGCTCATAACATGTACTTCATATGTGAAAAAATGTTGTGTCCTTGGGTGAGAACTCAAAACATCAAAAGTTTAATATATATATATATATGTGGATAATATTTAAATTTTTTTACAACTTTGAGCTTAAAGAATGAACGATATTCATTGTTGACTCGCACTGTCATACTCTTTGTCATATATTGATTTGATTTTAACCTGTATATCGCACGAGGTTGAAATCTAGTTAAAATAATTTCAATGTAAAATCATGCACTTTAATTTTTTGGGCATATATATATTTAGAATTAGCATAGATAAAAAGAGACAAATTTAAGGTCTACTCATGTATGGCGTCCTTAAACACTGGTGGTGTTCTTTGGTTAGTAATCTTGGTTAGGATATTCATTAGGAAGATAGGAGAAGGTGTGTGTCGTTGGAGGATCAGGTGTTCCCGAGTTTGGTTTGTGAGAATTAACTTCTTAGTTAATTCTCATTTTAGGTTAGCAACGAGAAATTTTCTCATTGCTTTCAAAAATCCTTATCTGAACTATGCTCCCCGCTTTGTGGGAATTAGACCTGGTTATTGGACAGGGTAGTCCAATGGATATAGGGTTAGGGTCAAGTTAATAGGGCTTTTATTGGCCAGGGCTCTTATTGGACAGGGCCTTTATTGGACAGGGTCATTATAGAGTCAAACTTATACTACAATTATTTTGAAAATTAAAATAGTAATGATACAAAAAATTACGTGTATAGCTTCTTATTCACTTGTACTTGCACATGGCTCTTTTGTTTTTCATTTTTCATTGCTCGTTTATTGACCCGCCCACTAATGACCCGCTATTGACCCGCGACCCGCTTTTGACCCGCCCATTATCGACCCGCTAAAAATGACCATTTCAATACCCGACCCTCTTTTGACCCGCCCCGACCCTAACCCGATCCGCCCGATAACCAAGTCTAGTGGGAATTAATAGCATGCTTACCGAGTCATTGGTAATGACTCCTGTTGTTAGTGAGCAAGGTGATATGCTCACAGTCAAGTCTCATCCAGTCCGGGAAGGTTCTCTTGTTCCTCTTCTTTTCTTGTTTTCCAAGATTCACAAGTTTCCATGGAACTATCTTAAGGTCTACCACACAAGCTTCAACTCCATTTCCAACATGGAAATGATCTCCGGTGAAAATGGAACACTGGATTTCAGCAACCCGGGCCTGCTAGAAGGAGAAGCAACTATTTCTACTATTTTAAGTAGCCTTTGTGTAATAGTTATTAAGGTTAACTAGCTTTTGAGCCCGTTCATTGAACGGGCTCTTACATAGTGTTGTTAAGCCGTTTTTTAAAGTGCTAATTTTATTGAGGGTTTGTGATTTTAGTACGAATATATGATTTATAGAGAAGTGAAATTCGAAAATTGAAAAAATATACCCCGTATAAATTAGATGGTGAATAATGATTGTTAAATCGGGAGATGGAGCGGAAGAGGTTGGATAAATGTATGGATTAAATGGTGAATTGATGTTGAATGAGCAAGATGGAGCGAAAGAGGTGTTGAAAGATGGAGGTGACACTTGTCATATAATAATGAATGGTTTTCCTTTTTAAAGACTAGGTATAGATAGATGTGGCTTTGGTAAATGAATGGTTTTCCTTTTTAAAGACTAGGTATAAATAGATGTGGCTTTGGTAAACTTAGTTTTATTGTAATTCAGTTATTATTAATATAAAATCAGCCTATGTAAAACCAATTGATGCATAAATAGCGGGAGATTGGATTGGTTTCCGCTTTCCACTTTCCAGAAGTAAGAGGCCGAGGCGAAATGTCGACCGTTAAAATAACACCAGTCGCGTATTCACTTTCATCATCGACCCTCAAACGCCAGCTAATCCCAAATCCCCAATTCCACCGCCGCAATCGCACCATTTTCACCCAGCATTTCAAGAACGGAACCCAAAGAAACCTTACTGTGTCCATGTCTAGTTCGGACCCACTCCAAATATGCGTCAAGGAATCTGTCACCACCCCCAACAAGCTTGGCGATTGTATGTACTCTTCTTTCTCTATCTCTCTAATTAATTAATTTTAGTTATCTTGTTAATTGCTTATCTTATTGCCCGCAAAAATGCTGAAGTTGAATTCGGTTAAATTGATGCGTAAGGTTTGGAGGGGTTATACATGGAATCTGGTTTAAAAACTATCAGCAATTGGGATTTGTGCGGCCTCCCTTCGTCCGGATTAATAGCCAAGGCGATAGTGTTGTTTGAACTAGTAATGTGATAACCTTCAACCAGCAGTTTGATTTTGACTGATATTTTATGTGTAGGTTCGGAATTGAATACTTACAAGTTACCAGTGAAATTTATATGTTAGCTATAAAATTAGAACAACTTATTTGGATATTACGTAAATACAAACTGAACAATTTATCGCGCCATGGCCGAACCACTACTCTAAAAGACAATTCCGCGCTACCTTCGATGGAGCAGAACACTTGCGGTTGCCTTTCAGGTTAACATGACACCAAGGTTTGTGTGCACTCACAAGCCTCGGTTGGAGACCAGAAAACTTGCCTAGAACAGAATAGTGTTTGAGAGTTTTAGAGAGAATTGATAGAACAATTTTCGGTGTGTATTTCTGAAGAACGGAAGTGTGGAATATATATGTGAATGGTAACAGCCATAAAACGGCTAGTAGTGGGAAAACGGGAAGTAGTGGGCAGTTACAACGTTTAGTGGAGTAATTGGCAGTTACAACATGTCTGACCAAAAATAATAACCGGCCCACAAAACCCACCCCAGGCCCGCGAACTGCATTCGCCAAGTACCATGGCCCATGGCCTGTGCCCGACCAGGCCGCCCGACGCGCTTGTGTGTTGTGGTCCACCCATGCCACTCTCATGCTTTCTTAAACAAGTGTTTCATGCAAGTCCCCAAATATAAACAATAAATGAAGTTGGTGTTTTTCCCACGTGGGAATTTTCACATTCCCATTTTTTCCACTCATTTTCTTTGCACTCTCACCAAGAACTTCCAACAATCACCCACAGGTTTGAGGATGAGAAGAAAAAGAAAGAAATAAAGGAATAGACTTTATGGGCAAAACAAACAATTGAATAAGTGTCAATGTCTTGCAACTTGAATAAACACTTAGTGACATTCAAAGCTAGGATCTCTTTCCTACCAAGTGACTTTCGTTTTGAACTTAATAGGAGGTTAGAAACCCGTTACTCAAAGCACACAATTGAACATGTATAATATTCTGAATCTCCGCCAATAAGAGTGACGCATTATACTGGCCATACGTCATAACCTGGATGCTCATAGGTGCTCTAGAGAATAGCCCATGCAATTCTCATAGGAAGCGGCCTCACTTCAACACCTAAGTAGGTGATTCCCATCAAGTGTGAGCTACATCACACCACCAAAAATATGGACATGGGTTCATTAAGAGCCGGATGCTCAACCTCGTTCCAAATAGTAGCAAGCACATCATAAACATCTAAGGGATGGACAAAAACAAAAATTTGTGCTTCTGAATTATTACATAATGTTCCTCTTTGAACTCATAGTGAGTAGGAGTTCGTTACCTTACAATTCATCCAATGGGCCTCAAGCCTATCCCCTCCGACGTTTCCAAAACTAGTTTCTTACGTAGGCCTTTTGTTAACGGATCCGCGATGTTCTTTTCAGACTTAACATAGTCTAGTGATATCACTACACTTGACAGCAGTTCTTTGAGAGCCTCGTGCCTCAAGCGGATGTGTCTCTTCTTTCCATTGTAGGCATGGTTGTTTGCCACGACAATAGTTGATTGCGAATAACATTGAAGTGCAACTGAAAGAGTTGGATTCCCCCACAGTGGAATATCTGCAAGTACGTTCCTCAACCATTCTGCCTCATGACCTGCCAATTCAAGAGCAATAAACTCAAATTCCATAGTAGACATAGCAGTACAAGATTGCTTATAAGATTTCCAAGAAACAGTTCCACCCCCTAGGGTGAAGACATAACCACTAGTGGAGTTGATTTCATCAATGCCGGATACCTAGTTAGCATCACAAAATCCCGACTCCTGGAAACTTGGAGTAGTGCAATCCCCAATCCATAGTACCCTTTAGGTACCTAAGCAACCGCCTCAAAGCACACCAATGTTCATTGCTTGGGTTATAAGTGTACCTGCTGAATCTACTTACAGAATAAGAAATGTCAGGTCTAGTGTAATTCATAAGAAACATGACACTGCCAATAATCTTAGCATACTCAAATTGACAAACAGGATCACCTTTGTTTTTCTTTAAATGGATGTTTATATCATAGGGGGTCTTGATTTGGATCAACATTGAAAGAATCAAACTTTTTAAGAAGTTTTTCAACATAGTGAGCTTGACTAAGACATATACCATTTGGAGTTCTAATAATTTTTACTCTCAAAATCACATTTGCCTCACCCATGTCTTCATTTCAAATTTTGAACTCAAAAACTCTTTTGTTTATTTCACTCGATCCAAATCAGTACCAAAAATTAGCATATCATCCACATAAAGACAAGTAATCACACAACCAAATGAATCATGTTTAGAATAAACGCAAGAGTCACCTTCATTTACATGATAGCCATTACTAGTCATTGTTTTGTCAAACTTGTCATGCCACTGCTTAGGGGCCTGCTTAAGCCCATATAGTGACTTGACCGGTTTACAAACTTTGTGCTCTTGACGTGGGACAACAAAACCTTTAGGTTGAACCATATAAATCTCTTCATCTAAATCACCATTCAAAAATACAGTTTTCACATTCATTTGATGCACAACAAGATCATGAATGCATGCAAGAGGAATTAAGGTTCTAATGGTTGCAATTTTAAGTTACAGGAGAGTATGTATCAAAATAATCAATGCCATGTTTTTGGGTAAAACCCCTTACCTAAAGATCCACTTACAAGTACTGGGCTTGCAACCTCTAGGCAGATTAACCAATTCCCAAGTATTATTACTTAGGATTGACTGAAGTTCGCTATCCATAGCCTCTTTTTAGAAAACTGCATCAAGTGATCTCATTGCCTCTTCATAGGTTCTAGGGCCGTCTTCTAAAATAAAGATATACACAAAATCATCAGTAATCAAGAAAGGTCCAGTTAAAAAAGCAGTAATGAAATTATCACCTTAACTTGTTTCCTTTCTTGCCCTTTTGCTTCTCCTTGGCTCCAAATCAGAATCATTATTATTAGTGGAAGAACGAGCAATGGGCAAAATATTAGAAGTGCTAGAAGATGTTACATCATAACTAATGCAAGAGATTTTTAAGGGAAAAGTGTTTTTAAAAAACTCAGCATCTCTTGCTTCAATAATGATACCACAGTTGTTAGCACCCTTAACTAGAAAACGATAAGCATCACTTTGATAAGCATAACCAATAAATATAGAATCAACCGTTTTGGGATCAATCTTGTCTCTCTTGAAACTGGGTATGGCAACCTTTGCTAGGCACCCCCACACTTTCAAGTATTTCAGGCTTGGTGCTCGACCTATCCATAGTTCATATGGGGTTTTGTCCAGCATCTTGTGAGGTACCCTGTTCAAAACATGACAAGCAGAAAGAATAGCTTCCCCCCACATATTATTAGGACTAATAAGCATTGAATTCATCATATTTTTTAAAGTTCTATTTTTCCTTTCAGCAATCCCGTTTTGTTCGGGTGTGTAAGGAGCCGTTGTTTCGTGAACTATACCATTTTGTTCACAAAACGCCTTAGCAGTGTTAGGGTCATACTCACCACCCCTATTACTCCTAAGTCTCTTGATTTTCATGTCTAGCTGATTTTCAACTTCAGCCTTGTACTTGAGGAACATCTCCTCGGATTCATCCTTTGACTTGAGAAGATAAACCATGTTAAATCTAGAGCAGTTATCAACCAAAGTAATGTAATATCTTTTACTACCCCTGCTCTCATAATTTTTAAAATCCCCCAAGTCACTATGATCAAGTTCTAGTACTCCTCTGTCTATTGATTTAAATGACTTCTTTGCAAATTTTGCTTCAGCACAAGCTTCACATTTTGAAAAGTCAATTTTAGAAAAACTTGGAATCATATTTAAGTGTTTAAGTCTTTTGATTGAAGCAATATTAACATGACCCAATCTAGTATGCCATAAATCAATAGACTCAGCAATATAAGCAGAAGAAGTACTAGGTTTCTGATTCATAACTTCAATTGAAACATCAAGAGTAAACAACCCCCTATTACAAAAGTCCTTTACCACAAATTCCCCATTGTGAGTAATAACTAGCCTATAAGAATCAAAAGAAAGCTTCAAACCAGCTATCATGAGTAAGCTACCAGAAATCAGTTTCCTACGCATTTCTAGAACATGTAAAACACTGATTAAAGTAAGATTTTTTCCAGAAATGAGAGTGAGAACGATCTTCCCTTTGCCTTGGACAGTTGCAGAAGCAGAGTTACCCATGAAGACATTTTCATCATCAATCTTCTCATAGGAAGTGAACATTTCTTTGTTAGTGCAAATGTGCCTGGTTGCTCCTGTATCAACGATCCATTCACCAACATCACATGTCAGGTTAGCTTCTGAAACAACAACAACAAAATTGTTAGGATCAACAACAACTTCAACAAGGTGGGCTTGATTCTGATCCGGCTTCTTCTTGACCCTGCAATCCCTAGACTCGTGACTAGCCTTCCCACATTCAAAACAGTTTTCCTTAAACTTATGCTTCTGTATTTTCCCTTGGGGCTTGAACAGACTGTCCTTCCCCTTAAACTTATCAGAATAGAAATTGCCCTTAGGTTCAACAAGATTAGCTTTTGCAGACCCAGAAAACACAGATTGACCCTTATCCTTAATACGGCTCTCCTCCTCAATTTTCAGGTGACCTACGAGTTCCTCTAAGGTAAGGTCTTTCTTCTTATGCATTAACTGATTTCTGAAATCCTTCCATGATGGTGGTAGTTTCTCAATTAAAACAATAGCAAGAGTGATATCACAAATGTTCAAACCCACGACAACCATAACAATGCAAATATTCTAATAAGCATGAATCTGATCTATTAACCACTTGCTAACACAATAACGCATAGTACCAGCATCATCAGTTCCATACTTCTTATCTAAAGCATCCCAAATATCTCTAGCATGATTATAACCCATATAAATATCAAACAATGCATTCGACATATGATGAAGCAACATTCCCTTTCAAGTTCAATCATCCTTAGCAAACTTCATCGCAAAATCATGCAAATCAGATTCATCACCAGGTTTCACAACATCAGCAATAACATATGCAACATCAATTTGTTCCAAATAAAATCTCATCCTAACAGCCCAACGTTTATAATTATTTCCATCAATAGGTTCCAATTTCAACATGTCACGAATTAGAAATTTCGAATTCATAGCCATAATATTGTCTTTTAGATTGTTAGCTACTCCCTCCGTCCCAGATTAGTTGTTACACTTTCCTTTTTCGTCCGTCCCAAATTAGTTGTTACACTTCTAAATTAGGAATGACCCCACAATTATTATATTGTCTCTCTCTTCCCATCAAATCTTTTTTGTCCACACACCCTCTCTCATTCAATTAAAAATATACCTCACTAACTCTTATCACATCTATTTTTTCAATAAAATAACAATTGATAACCAAACTTTGTAACAACTAATTTGGACGGAGGGAGTATAAAATTAGAACAACTTATCTGGATATTACGTAAATACGAACTGGACAATTTGTCACCCCGTGGCCGACAACTGCTCTAAAAGACAAATCCGCGCTACCTTAAGCCTCGGTTGGAGACCAGAAAACTTGCCCAATAATGTTTGAGAGTTTTAGAGAGAATTGAGAGAACAGTTTTCGGTGTGTATTTCTGAAGAACAGAAGTGTGGAATATATATGTGAACTGTAACAGCCATAAAACGACTAATAGTGGGAAAACGGGAAGTAGTGGGCAGTTACAACGTTTAGTGGAGTAATTAGGCAGTTACAGCATTTAGTGGAGTAATTGGGCAGTGACAACATTTAGTGGTTGATTACTTCTTCTGAACGTTAGAATTAATCAAAACCACTTATGACAAAAAAGAATAACCCGGCCCACAAAACCCCCCCACGCCCGAGATCTGCATTCGCCAAGGCCCATGGCCCAAGGAACCAAGCCCGACCCGGCCGGCCGGTCGGCGCGCGCGCGTGTGTGTTGTGGTCCACCCTTGCCACTCTCATGCTTTCTTAAACAAGTGTTTCACTCAAGTCTCCAAATATAAACAATAAATAAAGTTGGTGTTTTTTCAATGTGGGACTTTTCACATTCCCATCCCACTCATTTTCTTTGCATTGTCACCAAATTTCCAACACTAAAACACCTCTTCCCTTAAGTTTAACATAGATCTTTTTATGAAGGTGTTCTGTTTGCCATAATTTGATTACATTGTTCAGCTATATTAGATGTGTGGGTCGTTTGTTTGGTGGGATAGTGAGTAGGGATAAGGATTTTTTATCCCAACTCCCCCTTATCCCATGTTTGTTTGGAAGGAATTGTGATTTTGCAAGGGATAGGGATAGGGGCAAAATGACCCCTTATCCCTCCAATCTTGTACCGGAGGGTAGGAAGGAGGGGGGTTTCTCCTTGTCGTGTGAAATGACGACTTCACCCCCTCTACTGATTGCTTCACCTTCCAAATTCCAACATAATCATAGATTTTTCATGTCATTTCTTTCTTTATTATTGCTAGTCATCTTCACCAGATTTTTTTATTTTTTTGATAATCAGTAATCTTCACCAAGATCTACTCGAAGAATATGTGAATTTGATTTTTTTTTTTTTAAATTTAATTAAATCTCGTTTTTTAGGGATTACGGATGATTTGGAATGTTGGAGAAGGTTCTTAAAAAAAAAAAAGACCGGAAATGGAGAAAGAATGAATAGGAGGAGAGAGAAATTAAGCCAATTGTAAAAAAACAAAGGTCTAAGTTACATAAATGGAGGTTAGAGGAGAGAGGTGAAAGTGGAGAAAAAGGAGTTGTACCTGTCAAAAAATACAAGAAACGCTGATTTTTTTATTTTTTTAAAACTTTATGTTGAACTTTATGATTTTAAAGGGATAATACAGTAATTTGGTTGTTTTATCTCAATATGTATCCACTACCATGCCAAACAAGGGATAGGGTCATAGGGATAACAGTAAATAATTCTCCATGTTAAATTCCCTGTCCTTGTCCCAATCCCTAATTCCCTATCCCCATATCATACCAAATGAGCCGCAACTGCTTGAGTTATGAACGTGGGAATAGAGTGTAGATTATCCCATATCTTTGTGTTTGGTGGACAGAAAAAGGTAGGGTTAGAACTTAGAAGAGCAAATAGGTAGCTTCGAATTTTGGACAATTTTTTTAAGGTTCAGGCAATCAGATCTAAGTGGCACATCATGTCAGAGTAATATCGTAATACACTAAATTTTCCTAACTTACAAAACATCTTTTAAGGGGGTAGATTGTAATACCCAAAATTTTATAATTTAATAAATACTTACTCCCTCCGTCCCAAAACCGGTGCGGAGTTTAAGACATTTGAATTGGCCTATTAATTTAATGGATGTTAGTTGATAGTGGAGTATTTTTTTAATATAGTTAGTGGGAAATGTGTAAGGGTGGGAAGTGGTGAGTGGAGGGTGTGGATTTTTAAATGATTTTTGTAGGGAGTAGGGGTGTAGGTGGGGTAGTAGGTAAGTGTGAGAAATAATATAATATTGGTAAAGATTTCCATTTATAGAAGCGGTGCAAGTATTAAGGGACGGCCCGAAAAGGAAAGCGGTGCGAGTATTAAGGGACGGAGGGAGTATTTGAAATAAAACTATATTTATTTATTAAACTGAGGTTTTCTAAATTACAAGTATTGTATTTCTATTTTCGGAAAGTAAGAAACCCTATTCTATTATGAGTATGACCCTTGTCATACGAGCATATAAATACCCTTTAACCCTAATTTATCTGAGGTTTTTGCCGTTCTTGTTGATGTTTACCCTCGACCAATCTTCTCTCTTGAGCATTGTTGCATTGCGACCAATGCATGATCAAAGATTACCAAACTCAATTAATTTACTTATACAGTATTTACATAGAATGATGCCTTGATCATACCCCTTTCTCCAATGTCATGTGCTCGCCACCCATTGTCCAAACCAATAAATTCCATGATGAAATCATGAATGATATTTTCCTTTGTAGCATTTCTCTTGCCCAGTAGCCGCAAGCAGTTTGCATATCCTTACATTTTAATATTTTGTATCTTTAAGGCAATCACGTACTTTGGTCTTAATAAATTCTGTGTATATATTATTCTTTAGCTATTATGCGTAACGGCCGTAACCACATGTTACCGATTCCTTGGATTTGGATAGTATTATTTGTCGGTTGGAGTTGTGCATTAATCATTACTCGCATTGTAGATTTGGGTTCCTTATTATATATTTATATTAATCATTAATCATTGTTGTTATTTTATGAGCACAAGTCGTAAGACTTCTAGTTTGTTTGTTGATTGATATTGGAAATTTCTATTGTAAAATTTGTTTATTTGTTGATTGAAAATTTCATACGACCCACTATAATAGTTTTTTAATGTAAAATGACCTTACCTTTTTATTGATTTTCCTACTTAATTTATTTGCTCTTATGTATGATTTGCAGTGTTATTTGATTTCATCTGTATATTTGACATTTGACAGAACGTAGAGTTTTTATGATGATTAATTTTGTTATTGATTTCCCGCAATACAATAATTTTTGTAGCTTGAACATTATTCATTCGAGTGCTATTTTGATTTGTCGAGTTCTATATGGTCGAGGGACATAAAATTCTATTGTGGTATATGCACGGTTAAACATGTGATCAGTATTAAACTATTACTCCCTCAGTTTTTTTCTAATTTTCTAAATGCATGACTTCTACATTTGGTAACTTTCTACCATATTTTGTTATTTCTCTCTCGTTCATTTATCCCTAGTCAAAATATTTTATTGTTTTTCTCTCCTTCATGGTCCACACTTATATAACTTAAAAACCCACCATCTCTCACATGCTATCACTATTATGGTTCTCATTGTTGTTTTTCTTTAGTAAATAAATTATCTACTTGCCCACTTACATCATTTAATAATAATTCTGTATGGGTCTCGTAAAACTATGTGCCCATGCTGCCATGCAAGTGATGCATTTAAAAAAATTACGGAGGGTGTAAAAATCGTTCTCATTGTTGTTTTTCTTTAGTAAATAAATTATCTACTTGCCCACTTACATCATTTAATAATAATTCTGCATGGGTCTCGTAAAACTATGTGCCCATGCTGCCATGCAAGTGATGCATTTAAAAAAATTACGGAGGGTGTAAAAATCTTAGGATGGTAAATTGCGTTTGGAAGGATCCTCTAAGGTGGCATAATATATTGGTGAAATGGCACAATTCGCTATATAATTTGGTCGGAGCCATGATCATGACCTTAGTCTTACTCTACTTTTTTGAGTTAAAAACATTCATGGGGGGTGTGCACACTTAAGGACTAAGACCTGTTTGGTGTTACATCCAATGGTCCAATGCTATTGGGTGGTGGACTAGATCCACATTTATCTAGTGGTTACATCCAATAGTCTATTACTATTGGGTGGTGGACTAGATCCACACTTCTCTGGGTGGTGGACTCGATCCACATTTCTCCGGTGGTTATGTCCAACACAATATGGTAGTGGTTTCGATCCAACATTCCGCTCGTGGTTACATCATATTATTGGATGGTGGACTAGAATTCACATTCCGCTCGTGGCGAACTTATGATGTTTCTCAATGAACCCTTATTACTTATGGTTATCTGTGTAAGGTTTAATAAGCATTCTTTATCTACTTTTGTACTTGTGTGCTTGTTGAGTTGTTATGTGATTGGCTATTCGATGTGAAATGATCACTATCTTTTTGCTGATGCGTGTGTTTATTTGCTACGTGTGTTTGCGACCATGTCTTTTTCTGATGTTGGCCCTGCGATGATGTTTCACTTGGAAATTTTCCTTCTCTTGTGTGGGCTATGTAAAACGTCGAATTTCTCGGCCGGTGTATATCGGATTTTGAGGCTTGCCGATATGAGATATGCCAATTTATCACTTCTTTTATAAAAAGGTGATATTTCGCACGGTTTGACCTGAAAGGTCCAAATTGCTCGAGATAAAGCAATATCATTTGCGAGTTGACCACGTCCTTGAGCGTTTGATTGAGGAAAGGGAAACTAGAGGGAAAAGGAAGAAGCAGAATTATAGATTCCCATTAAAGGAAGTAAAGAACACGAAGAGGAAGGAGATGTAAAATAAAAAGGAGAGAGTATATCCTTTTTTTTCATGTGACTGCTGGCTTGGGGCAAGTGGGGAACCGTGTTGGGCTTTTTTCTCTTTTTAATAGGTGGCCAAGGTCCGACTTGGGTAGGTGGGTACTAGACTTTTTAATTAAAATATTAAAACATATGGGTAAAAGTGAAAAGTAGAAACAATCAAACAATTAAACAAACCCACTAGACCACTATCCATGTGCTTTCTCTCTCATTTTTTACTGTTTTAATTCCCCCAATAATCTTCTCTTTTGTACAAGTATTTTTTAATAACTTTTTATTTCATTCACCAATCGATCATGTGCGACTACCGCGGCCCAATCCGTGACCTGAACCGCGACCATTTCGTTACCGCATCATCTTAACAGTTCCCGCGACCGATGCCGCATTTGTACACCATGGTCAATATTGACCAAAGTAGATTGATCGTCTGAGAAAGATCGCAGATCGAGTTAAAGGAGCTAGAGTGTTTCGAGTAGCATTTAATAAAAAGTTTATACTTTGTAACTAATAGGTCACTTACTCTTTGGGTTGTAAAAGTGGGAAATTGAAAGCCTTAGCGCTTGCCAGTATGGTCAAGTGTGACGGTGATACTCCGATTTAGGTTTAAGCTTTCGCGTTTCAAAGAAAGTTTATTTATTTTCAATTTATTTTAATTTATAGTTGGTAAATCGAGGGTGTGACAAATATGTTATGCTTGTGTTAGAGCTAGATGATGCATGCATGAGGGGGGATACAAGATTTAACATTCTTTTTTTAACAAACAAAAGCTAGCACGAGGCACAAGGGACAGTTGCATCTCGACCAAGCTCATTGCTTAGCTCAAACTCCTAGAATTTTCCGTCTACACGATATTAGGATTAACATTTTGTAATTTCTTTCAGAAATGGCTATTTCTCAGAATTTGTGTGATGCAGAGCTGAAAGCCTGAAACATTTATTTTGGATTGTTCGATCATCTGATAGATAGCTTAACAAGATTTATGTTACCATCAATTTATTTTTCCACTCTAATGCAGGTCCATTTTGCCAAAGAGTGTTGTTGACTTTAGAAGAAAAGCATCTCCCTTATGATATGAAGCTGGTAGACTTAAGTAACAAGCCAGAGTGGTGAATTTTCTGCAGCTAATTATCAAATTAGTTAATTTTTTTTTTCCTTCCCGAATTTCGCAATTTATCTGCTAGTCTTTGTCATTTGATCTCAGGTTTACAAATATCAATCCAGATGGTAAAGTACCTGTGGTGAAATTCGATGAAAATTGGGTTGCAGATTCAGATATCATCGCAAAGTCCCTAGAAGAGAGATACCCAAATCCACCTTTGGCAACACCTGACGAGAAGAGTTCAGTGTATGTTCCCTTTTTCATTATTGTTTGTAGGTTTGGAGTTTGGCTGTATGTAGTTAATATGGGTTTGGAACCATCCACACAGTCTTCTTAATGTTCAATTTTTTATTTAATTCCTCAAAAGAGAAATACTACATACCTCTTTAGTTGTTATCTTGTTGATTTGAAATTTCACTATCTTCTGT
Organism: Spinacia oleracea; assembly: GCF_020520425.1. Lineage (NCBI taxonomy): Eukaryota > Viridiplantae > Streptophyta > Magnoliopsida > Caryophyllales > Amaranthaceae > Spinacia > Spinacia oleracea. The sequence continues at coordinate 52,431,058 of NC_079487.1, forward strand.
GACAATTATTTTTAGGCCGGGAGAGTATCATTTTCTGAAGTTTCCTGAATCTGAATAATAGTACCATGTATATGTTTTTCCATGTAATTGCAATATGAAAAATAGGTGATATCACTTGCATAGCTTTAGTAAGGAAAATATTCCATGTATGAGAATAGTGATTGAATTGTGACACTATCCACTGTCTGGATTATCACCTCCATGTGTTTTATTTTCCGGTTTCCATTATGATAGTAAGAAGTTAAGGAGGAAGCAAGTCAAGAAGTCAAAATTGTAGTTTTGAGCGCAGTCATGGAGCAGTTAACGTAGGATATTGCTGGTGTTACATTTAGATTTGCTGAATGGGTGAACAATCATTTTGAACTTTGCAGATTGCACCCAAATGAATATTCTTTTAATCTTTTGGCACTTGAAGGAGTAACTTTTCCCTTCTTTGTTCTATTATTGATGTGAGAGATTCTGAAAATTTCTAAGTGACAATTGAGAGTTGGAGATGTAAGACTTTACTTACTTACGAATCCAATGAAATTGATCTTTTATTCAGCTTAGTAGTGGATTCCTATGAAATTAATCCATCAACATAATAACCTATTGCAAATGTTGAAATGTGATGTTCTGTCCATGTTACGTACTCGTAACAAGTACTCTGTATACCAAGTACTCTGTATCTTTCTTCATTAAGTTGAAAATCCTATTGATATTTTATAAAACTGTGATGTCATGTAGTTAATTTGTTCTTGATTGCTTCAAAGAAGAATCATAGAATATCACAGTTTTCATATGAGTGTATACCATATATTTATTAGTCATTCCTTGATATTGAGGAATGAGGAATTAATTAGCTGATGACAAATTTGAGGTGTATTCTTGCAGAATATATTTTCTTTTATTAATGTCGTTCTTTCATGATTGAACTTCTTAAATTCATATGTAGTGCATTTATTATTTTTACTCCAGCAGTCCAGCTATCAGGGTTTCCTGTTGGCTGTATCTGAATCTGGCTTCTTGGCAATGCCATGGAATATGAATAACAGGATATTAGACTGCTTACTGCCTGTAGTCCCACATTGTCACCGATACCACTTTTTCCTTGGTTGTGTATTAAGAGTTGAGGTTCAGTGCTGCAAGTTGTATAAGTTATGATGTATGATCTATTTGACATCATTGAATTTGTAGCTAGATTCTACATGGTATGTCAATGTCTCAAACTCTTGACTGTTTTTTGTGCAGTGGCTCAAAAATCTTTCCTGCATTTGTTGGTTTTATTAAAAGCAAGGACCCCAGCGATGGAAAAGAGCAGGGATTACTGAACGAGCTCAGTTCCTTCAATGATTACCTGAAAGAAAATGTGAGATCCTCCTTCCTGGGCACCAACCATCACCCCTCCCCTTAGATGAGCCCCATTTTATCCAACTACCTAGTATTAGATACTAAGAAGACGATTGGTATCTTATCTGCACTTGACCTCCTTTTCCATGCTTACCTCTCTCATTTTATTTCAAACTGCTTTAAATTCCTTACTAAAGTGGCAGCTATGAGTGTGCTAGGCGGTCGCTACACCTATAAAATGTATAACCTCACTTGTCATGCTAGCTAAGTAGTAAGTAGTATGGTAGTTAAGGGTCAATAGGCTCGATCCACATGAATCTTAATGCAAGTATCTTTCATAATGGTTAGCCCCCTCAACAGTCATCCATCCCAAACTCTCCTTTTTTATAGATCTGTGTTGCCTATAATATGGTATGCCTGACTCCTTATTTAACCAACTTCTTTCGTGTAATCAAGCTACTAGCTAAATTTAGCATTTTGATATTCCAATAATGAGAATTCCTCTGTCTAGCTAGAAGGTCTTATTTCCATGGATCAACTAAATTGTCTATTGCTGAGATTTGCAATCCGGAATTTCATCTTCTGATGTTTCATGAGATGATATCCAACCAAGCAATTAGGGAATCCAACACAATTACAAATCATCAAGCCATTAGCAACATAAATCGTTAAATTACAAAGTGCTCCAAATGAAGTCACATTATTGGGTATTTTTAACCCAAGCCCTAGAAGAAAAGACTACTCACCACTCATGGACTAGGAGTAAAACTTGACAGTAATTAAGCACTATATCTAATTAAGCAGGCATTAAGAAAGTAGTAAGCAAAAGCATGAAACTATTGATGTAAGTAAGGAAAATTCTCAAGAAGCTTAAAGGAAATAGTTAAATTTTTTTATATAAGTTTGAAATCCAAGTTCCAAACTAATTTCTCACTCTATTTCTACTTCTTCACGTTAGAAAACTCAAGAACTCAAAAATCCTTAAATTTTAGGTTAAGTCCTCTAAATTACAGCTAAGCCTCCTCAATGGAGGGAGACGGATAGAACATTCCCTATATAAAACGGAAAAAGAAAATAAAAAGTCCACACATATAAGTAGAAACGCCTGTCATTTCTTCGCTGCAGTAGATTTGAGAGTCCAGCCCGGGGATGCTCCAGTCATCTATCCGCTTCAGCGGCTAATTTTCAAACGTTCCTGCTGCTCCAAAAGTTACTGGCGTGTATGCTGAAGCAAATTTCCTACTCTGGATGTGACTGGGACCTTGGCTCCTATTAAATTCTAGCTTCATGCTTGCACCTTGCGAGCTCTTGAGCCTGATACTCATTCCCAAATCTACTTAGGGGTTAGGCTAGTGATTTAATGGAGTTGTCGCGGAGGCATACTTACATAGAAGATAACAATACAAAACAACTGCGGAGTATAGAAGAGTTGAAAACGTTTGAAATCGTCAAAATAAATCTAAGCTAAGCCAAACAACCTATATGTGAAAACAATGACAAGCAGGTCTATATACAACCGCACTTACGGGAAAAGGAACTCAAAACTACTAAAATTGCAAGGTCTAAAGTGAGATAAATCTTTTGTCCTGGTGAATGGATTTCGGTTAGGTGAAAACCAATTCAATTTGCTGGACTGAACCAAACAGTGGAATTCTGGTAGCTGACGTACTTTGCTACATTGTGGGACCTGTACCAGAGATGACTGAATAATACAGTTGCTATTGGTTGCTGCTTGTTTTCTCTTATGAGTGACTGTTTTCTTGTAATACTATCTGATGTATTCTAGTTTAGTGACATAAAAGAGACGTACAAGGCTGTTTGCTGGAGCTTGCCCATGGTTGGCAGTCATTCTGGACTAAGGAAGATAGAGTATGCGATTGTCTAACATGTTAACAAACCAATGGAATATCCTGATGTCTTTGGCTTCAGAAATTTGAACACTAATCTGCTTGCTCACACTCTTTGCAGATTTCCCAATCCCACCTTTCGTTGCTTAATATGAGCCTCATACTTGGAAAAGTCTCAATTTTGAGATTTATGTGGGTTTCATGGTGGTTGGAGTAACATTTGTAGTTAAACCAGTCGAACATCTAAACTTTACATATTGATCGATATCTACTTGTAGGGACCTTTTATCAACGGGGAGAAGATCTCTGCTGCGGACCTAGCTCTTGGACCAAAGCTTTACCATATGGAGATTGCATTGGGACATTACAAGAATTGGTCAGTTCCAGAGTCACTTCCGTATGTGAAGTCTTATATGAAGGTATCTCTTGTCTGTTTACTCTTTTACCTCAATCAGCTTCTGTCATCTTTAAGAAAGTAATTGTAAAAGAAATTCAGGAGGGAATTGAAAGTGCATTTAAGTCAAAAAAAATTCTCTTTTTATTTTCTTAATTCTTATGGGATAAAGAGAATTAAAGAGAGTGAATCACAATAAAATAAAATAAAAGTAAATTAAAGAGGAGGGTCCTAGAAGCATTCATCAATCGAGGATTGAATCGGGCCAATCACATTTGATCTTTTTCCTCTTGTAACTGCTTGACTTGAAGAAACAAGTTGGAGTCTCTTTGTGGTTTATTCCAAATATGATCTTGGACACCATACTTGTGTATATCTTGATGTTTATAACAAATTTACTACTTTGATTTTCTTACTCCTATACTCTAACCCCCTATAGGGTGACTTGTTCCATCACTGCCATGTGGACCTTGATTTCAGAGCTTTGACTTCATATCAGGACTAAATTACATTTTGATAATTGAATCTGGACCCTGATGAAACTCAATCTGAACACAATGCGTCAATTTTCTTCCCTTTTCACCTGACTCCCTAGATATTCCATCCGTTTCTTAAAACGTCTCCTGTTTTCTTAATCGGGATTCCCAAAAAATGTTTTCTTCTTCGATTTTAAGCCTTAAACTTTTCCTACTTTCCCAAAAAAATTTGCCAAAAGAACAATTAAAAAAATACAACAGGATTGTTTTTTCTTACACACACTTGCCTTTTCCCACTCAACCATCCCCACATCCAGTTTTTGGTACTTTTTTGTTAAACAACCATTAAATTATGTATATTCCCGATACAAGTAAACAACCATGATATTTTCTTACACACATACAATTTTTTAATACCCGTGTTTTCCATCAAATAGGAAACGTTTTAAGAAACAGAGGGATTAACAAATTCCCTTTTACTGCTTTTTGCACGATCACGGATTTTTTGTAGTCAATCATAAATAAAGAGTGATTCCATGCTATGATCCTCGCTCTTCTGGTATTTACATGCTTCATATTAATCTCAAGTTCAGAACTTATATCTTCATATTAACAACATAAAGGAATAATTGAGTATAATAATCCTCTCTTTTGGAATTTCTCTTTTATTAATCCCACATATGACTTTTTTTTTTAATAATCTAACTTTTTGGACTTATTTTCTTTTAATGGTCCCATATGACCGTCCACGTGAGTAACCGGTTATCTTTCTTTAATTGCTCTTCACTCCACAAGTTCACCCACCAAAAATTATGCCTCGACGAGTCGTCGGACCATTAAAAGATAGGGGTTTGCTGACTTGAAGGAAAGAAGGAGGAAAGAAAACATGCAGGGGAAAAAAACCTATTAAAAAAATTAGACGAATAGCAGAGTGAGTGAGTGACACATAGGGGTTTGCCGACTTGAAGGAAAGAAGAAGGAAAGAAAACAAGGAGGGAGAAAAAACCTATTAAAAATATTAGACGAATAGCAGAGTGAGTGAGTGACACGTGTCAAGGTAACCTGCTACAACAGGTTGGTTATCTGCCAAGACCTTTAAAAGAGAATAGGTCTAAAAGATTGGATTATTAAAAAAAAACTCATATGTGGGATTAATAAAAGAAAATCAACCAAAGGTAGGATTATTGCAATCAAATTTTCCCACCATAAATTATTGAATTGAGAGAACAGAAATTGAACGGAAAGAGTGTGACTTTCAAGCTTAAAATCACAAATGGCCTGGTTTAGAAGACTAAAGATAACAAGATTATGGATCTGCATATATTCCTCTTCATCTGCACACTTGCGTTGATTACTCATCTACTTTTTATCGTAATTTGACGCCTTCATGTCCTCTCACTTTAACATACAAGAAAAATGTCCTCATTTGGCATCTATCTTATTTGAATTTACTACGATTGTATCCCTAAAAATATAATACCTTCGCCAATCCAGAGGAGTCTGCCCCAGTTGTGTTGTTCGACTTATTCTCACTTATTTCAGACAAAATAATAAGTTCAGTTAAGTTCAGATAATATAAAAATAAGTTTTTTTTTAGACATTTTCTCTCACAAATAAGTTTATTTCAGATAAAATAAGTTCAAATAAGTTAAGATAATTTAAGTTAAGTTCAGATAAGTTCAGATAAGTTCTCATGAGTTATATAAATTCAGACAAAATAAGTCGAATAGAACGGAGCCTAAACTAAAATAGACACGCGCTCACACACACACACTCAAAGGAACCAACATAACCAATAAAGAGTACCTGAAACCTAACCCTCGGTCAAAATTGTCTAATACCAAACACATCAATTAAAAAATGTAGAAAGTTGCAATGATTTTTAAATAACTAGCAAGGTAAAAGATACTTAGTTGAAGCAATGTAGTGAACTAACCTTATCACCTTTAATCTAAACCAAAACACTCCCAGAAAACGCGGTGTCTGAAGAAATAATCCCAGTCTGAGGTGATACATAACCCTATAAATAATGAATTAATGTCAAGTCTTGGAGGAAGGGAGAATGAAATAGAAACGAACCAGCAGAGGCTTCTAAACAACTATAATTAGCTACGGACTACAGAGTGGGGTTAGGTTGGGTTGGGCAAGTAAGAGAAGCTTCGACTTTAATTCAATTAAACGTGCAAATCCTGACTTCCATTTTTCCTTTTAAGTTGTTTCTTTCAACTGTTATTGAGCCTTTTTCGCAAAGAGTTGGATTGTTGTGTGCAAAGCATTTGAAAGATCCTTCTTATCCCCACTCACTACTGCACCTGCCTCTACGTCTGATCGTCTATTTCGTGTGTGCAGAATATATTTTCCAGGGATTCATTTGTGAAAACAATTGCATCAACAGAGGATGTGATTGCCGGCTGGGCAAAGCACACAAGCTGAAGCTGTCCAAGATATATGGGCACTTTGATTCCCTGCAGGAAGACTACCCTTGGTGTGAATGGTTGGGTCTTAAGATATCAAAATGATTTTGGCAACTTGCAATGGCTTGAATGTAAATTAAGCATCCTAATTGTGTAGTGTTGTAAAGACTTGTATACTTACAAAATCCATGAAAAGTGTTCAGTGTGAAAATATTAAATGTCGGGTAATCCATGGTCACATTAACATCAATCCTTGAGTGAAACTTTTCATTATAATTCTTTTTTTTTGGGACAAGGAGTTCATTAAACGAAGAATGTATTACAACATATATATAGGAAAACAGAAGGGAACTAACATACAAACTACACGTTGAAAGAAATTACAAACATTGGAAACCAAACCACAACCGGATTGCAAGACCAAAACCTTACTGATTTGCAGCTCCAAACCACAAACTCGAACCCTGCAAAACAAACTACTTACCAAAACTTCTGCCAAATTTTTTGAGAGGATGAATATTAGGGGCACTTAAAACAGAGCAAAGAAGGGACAATGACGTCGGTAAAGGGGCCTAAACCACGCAAAAGCAACGTAACTAAACTTTGATGGAGGATTATGAGAGATCGCACTAGAATGCCATACCCTAACCACTCCTAGGGATCGAATTGCACTTCTTGAGAGTCTTGAGACATTGCCAAGGGAGCCACATTACTTAGTGGCTCCTCGATGGATACACCTGCATCAAAAGTGCAGGACATCCTGCATCCCACGACAAAAGAAAACAGGAAACTTGAGGGCTTTGCTTGCCCCAAGCATTGAAGTTGTGGAAACTTTTCATTGTTAATAAAATAAAATTTCAATATGATTTAGGTATTTCCCTACTGCAGAGTCAATGTGGTGTTGAACTCCATAGGTTTAATTTTGTTGTCGTACCTTGAATTCCAAAAAATTGTGAACAAGTGAGACCACTGATCAACTGTCCTACATTTACCTAAGCTAACTGTTAGAGTGCACATATATAGCATATCACTCATCTACTATTCAACTAACATGTTATTTGACACGGTTTTTTAACATATTATTAGACACGGTTTCATAGAAGTTAAATAAGTATAATACGGTAAGATAGAAGAATAACGAGCATGGTCGATCTTGTAAATTACACATGACCCAACTACAAATTTTTTGAAGGTAAGAAGAAATACGTTAGAGGGTAACACCTAAGTAATCATCGTTTAGGATTGGAGGGAATTGTGGGCTGTTACAATTGTCAAATCAATATACATCATAGAACTAACTAAATAACCTATATTTCCAAACTAATCTGCTCCTCCATTAGTTTCTCGGTAGACATGCTTCCTCTGCTCCTCTATTAGTTTCTCGGTAGACATGCTTCCGTTCCCAAAATTTGAACTGTCGGAGAAGAGTTTTGATGTCGATGAATATTATAAAGTTTTGAAGGTGTAGACCAAATATTGTTGACCAAATTGATGACAAGAAGGTTGTCTACTTCATTGCAAAGATGTTTGGTGTTGAGACGAATGACTTCTTGTAGCCCTTTTGAAGGGCTATTGCTTCCGCAAAATAAGCTTTAGTGGTACCTAAATTATAAGTGTGAGCACTAAGGAATGAACTCGTGTTGTTTCTGATGATGATCCATGTTGCTGCTGAAGAAAATTTGCATGATCAGTCGATGTTTGAGTCTGCAGGGTCTCAGAGGAGTAGTGAACCAACAAACTAAAATGGGCGGTGGTGTGTGAGAAGTGGTAGGAGTGTATGAAGTGAAATGAGTACGTTAAAGAAACACGGAACGAAGTGAAGGTTGCATTTTAAAACTGCAACCATTTCGTTCTTTTCGTAATGACCAAATTATGATGATGAATTTCTTCAAAGTAGTAGCATGTAAGGCTGTTAAAAAGTGACGCGATCCGAGAAACCGATTGAAAATGATCGCATCCGAACCGAATATATCCTAGTAGTGGATGCTCTTGAAACCGATCAAAACCGATCCAACATTGTTCCAAAATCTGATTTGACCCGTGAATCAAAGACCTGAACCCGATCCGCAAACAACCCGAGGAGACCCGTAACCCGATTAGTATCCAACTAGTTTTAACCGAACCGAACCCGCATCCGACCCGATGGAAATCCGAAATCCGATTTTACTCGATAACAACTGCAATTGACCTGACACGATAAAAGAAGATATTCGGTTTAACCGTATTGTTGTTGACCCGATATGAATGAACTCGAAACCGACTTTAAACGGAATTTTGAACTTTGTGTCGATGTGTTTTGATAAGTGTAAAGATTAATTTTGGACGAAATCATTATTTGACGTGAAATAATAGAATAATACAGTGATCCGAATTTGTTAGTAAGCTCGAGAGTTACTTGATCCATAAAACATAAGAATACAAGACAACCCGGTCTTGACCCGAATCAGAGGTACGACACCGATCAGAACTTGACCCGAACCCGAGACTCATGATCCAAACTTGACCCGAACCCGAACCCGAGACTATGCGATCCAGACATAACCGTTCCCGCAGTAAACTGGTTAAAATAGTAATCGAATCCGACATACACTCGAATCCGATACTAATCTGATCCAGACATGACCCGTACCCGCAGTAAAACAGTCAAAATAGCAACTGTATCCGACATACACCCGAACCAAACTAGACACGAACCAAATAAAACCAATACAAAACCGTTTTAAACCCGAACCGGTTCAATCCTAACCTGAGATTTAACCGAACCAAAATTATCCGAACCGAAACTGTCTTGAACCCAAAACAATATATTAGCCGACTTCATCCGAACCCGAAGTTATCAGAACTGACCCGAATTGAACCCGGATAGAAACATTGACATTATCCGATTTCGACAAAACCCGAACGGTTTATAACCGATCCGATGACCCGATTAAAGTGATATATATCTATATTTTATAGAGTTTTTACCCCGTCTCATATGCGTGCACTTTTGGTCTTAATTGCGCTCTTCGGAGCCATTTTTAATACTAATGTGCTCCTTGTAGTGTGTTTGTACTTTCATGTTTATCATTGTAGGAATTAGGATATTTGGGTGTATTTCCTACTCATTTCAATCACTACAACAGATGATCTACTTTTGAGAGCAAGAACATTGAGTTGGAAGAGTTTTGAAGCAAAGCGAATAGTCAAAGAACTAGAAAAATGACTCTCTTCCACTCTTTCGATCATAACTCAAGTTATATAAATCTAAAAGCGGTGATTTAAACTGAGTTGGATTCTAGACCTCAAGAGATTTCCAACGAGTGTTCATTTGCTTAATTTTGACGAATAACGAAGGATTTATTGCGTTTTGGAGATAGGGATTTGTGCAGTGTTGCATACGTATACGTAACCGGTCGTATTTCGAAATCCGGTGGCACCATATTTGAATGAAAAGCAGCTTTAAACCCGACCTGCATTTGTTGTATTCCCTTGCTTTAGTCAGTTTTTGATTGTATGCTCGGTGGGAAGATTTATACCTCTCATATCTTTCTCCACAAATCAAAATACCGAAGAACCATCAAGGTGCAAATCGAAGAATGATGAAGCAAGCAAATCCAACCCTGATGGCAGAGAAGAAATCCATATCCTCTATTCAAATTTTCAATCCAAAAGGAGCCTACGAAAGCAACAAGTCCTTTTCTTAGACGTTAATCCAATGTCCGTTACACAAGTCAAGCAATGGAGCAGTCCAAAGGCTAGCACAGGAGCCAAGCAATGGAATGGTCCAAGGTCCGTCACGTGATCTAATCAATGGAGCAATAGACGTCGTCGTTGTAAATGTTATGACAATCGAAGAAAACACCATTGAAGAAGCATTGCCGAATATGAAGAAAGTCCTTGAAAAACTTGTCCACGACGGCGAAGAACAGAAAGCCCAAATCAAACGCCAAGCCAAACAAATTTTCATTTGACCAAGAAGCTTGAAAAACGTCCAATTAGTGAATCGTACAAAAATGGTGAAAGCGAAGGAGAAAGAGATGGATCTAAATCGACTGTGAAGTCCAAACCAAGAAAGAGAAGAAAGCCCCATGGAGATTCATTCAACTTCCAACAAATTCAAGATATGATAGCCAAAACTGTCAAACACCAACTTGATGTAGATCCTGACAAAGGTGGCCTTTACATCAAACCTTACACAAAACGGATTGATGTCTTGGAGATGCCTAAAGCTTATCAACCACCAAAATTTGTGCAGTTTAATGAAAAGGGCAATCCCAGACAACACGTGGCACATTTTATTGAAACGTGTAAATATGCAGGGTGTAATCCCCCGTAAATTTATAAATTTTATTAATATATTTTAACGTATATTATTTATATTTAAATATAATTTATGAATTTTAGTAATAAATATATAATTAACGTATATTTATTTTATTTTAAGTACGTTCTAAATATTTAACGATTTTTGAATCTTATTATGTTTATATATTTAATGTATATTTAATTTTATTTAAATATATTCTAAATATTTTAACGGTTTGTGCAATCAAAAAGAATTTTAGAATTTTACGTGAAAATAATTCGAATTACGAAAACGCGTTCGATTGAATTTGTATAAACAATCCTAACTATTTTTGGATTCGATCAACCTCAATTCTAGTCCTAGCCCAAGTTGGCAAAGCCGAAATAAGTAAACCCATATCCGAACCCATGTTCCAATCTCACGTAAATAACTCTCCCTCCTCTCATTCAACTTCACGTGAAAACCCAAAAGCAAAACCTCCTTCTCTCGCTGTCCCAGTCGCCGCCACCACCGCCGGACCTCCTCTCCGCCGGGTAATCTCTTTCTTCTTCGTCGTTCTCCTCCTTCGTTGTTCCTTCTTTCTTTTTCCTTTCGTAGTTCTCACCATTGCTTCCCTCCTCTTGTCCGATTTCGCGTAGCAACCAGAACCTCGTGGTTCTCCCTCGCCGTCAGCCCAACCTCGACCACCGCCGCACGGTAGTCTCCTTTCCTTCCTTCCTTCTCTTGTCTTTTCGTTCTTTTCTGATTAATCGTTGTGCTAGCTTCTTAATCGTGGCCCTTGTATTGCGCCAGCCACGTTCTCCCTCGCCGCAAGCCACCAGCTGCCGCCACGACAGCAACCCAGCCAGCCGCCGCTGCCGCGTCGTGCACCGCCCAACCTCTTCTCTCCTCTTTAATTTTTGGTAATTTCTTAAACCCAAGTTATTTAAATCTTTTAATTAAGTTTATTAATTTGAAATTATGTTTCTTGAAATTAAACTATTAATCTTTATAGTTAAATTATAATTTTCAGATTTGGTGTTGATGCTATCAATTAATTATTTTCAGTTTTGAATGATTAATATATAAGTTAGGGTTTTAATTAGTTTAGTGATTTAATTCATGTTTATTGAATGTAAATTATAAGTTATTATGATTAAATTATATTTTCAGAATATATACTACGTTTAAATAATAAATTTAATTTTCAGATTACATAATTGAATTGAAGTAAGAGTTTAATTATTTAAAGCATGAATTGTAAGGCTTAATCCTAATAGAATGCTTATATATTATTAAAGCTGTTATTTTTATGATTTTAAGAACGTTGATTATGTTTTGTGGACGTTTGAAATTATTTTATATTGCTGGAAATTTTAAAAGGGATGTTTTATTGGAGTTTAGAACGTTTTGGGATCATTAGTTTAATAGTTATTATGCTTGGAGGTTATTTAGTGAAGTTGCGATATTGGGGATGGTTCAAAATATGTTTAGGGTGTATTTAGATTACTTTAGTATTGCGGTGAATTGTTGGATATTGATTGGGGAATTTTTTTGTTGTTTTTAGGCGGAGAATTCTTTTCTCTTCTTATTCTTCATTGGACGGTTTGGATGGACTTCGCCGTTCTTTCCCAACTAAAATAGAAAAGGCTGTATCACATCGAGATGTCGATTCGTTAGTGGCCTATCAGTTTGTTTACACAAGGTACGTACATACTTGTGTGCTTGGAATGTGTGTGATTTGTTGAAACCATGTTGAAAGTGTTGATGAACTTGGTTATGTCGAAATTGTTGATGAACTTGGTTATGTTGAAATTGTTGATGAACTTGGTTATGTTGAAAGTGCATGTTTAATATTGTTGGATGGACATGTTAATCATATATATATTTCGTTATGAGAATTATAACACGTTAGTAGATGATTGATGCAAACATGTTGGTTGGGAACATTAGATTATTATATATATTGATTCAGATCGATTGTTCATTGTTCCCTTTTAGCTTTTCACTACTTTATAAGGGCTGAGGACCTTGTTTAGTAAGTTGAAACCTTATACCCATATAGAGGGGTTGATCAGTATTAAAGGAAAGGTTGGATTAATTGGAATAAGTCTTGATTGACATCTCTGTGATCACGTACTTAATTCCAAGATAAAAACAGTGGAGAATAATTGTTGATTGTAAGACTTATGTGATTGTTGAGTCATAACAGAGTTTAATTTGTAAATCATGTAAAGTGAAACTGAGTAGCAATAGCTTTAGACTGTGCACGTCTAAAGTGACGGACAATCAGGAGTTGGGGTCATGGGTCGCCTATGGCTTTTTCTGGGGCCAGATTGATCACCGGTTCTATTTTTTTCAAAAGTCCCTCGTATCGCAGGTCATTGGGGTTTACGGAGTCGCGCCCGTACCTCGTCTTCCTTAGTGAAGAAGTTTCTAGTAGCAACTCGATACATTGACTATTTCAATTAAAATAATGTTATTGTTATAAAAGTCTAGTCCAGTCTAGCCTAGTCTAGTCAAGTGTGGTCGTCAAATTAACATGTTTTGTCCGCCCTTACTCGTGTTTTATTAGTATCATGTTAGGGTTGTTCGTTCAATAGTATCATGTTAGGATTATTATTGTTTTAGTATGTAGTACTCAGCTTTGCTGATTACCTGCTTTGTTTGTGTGTGTTGATCATGGCTATGCCTTATTGATCCTGTGATGACCCATCTTTGGTGAGCAGTCTCTAAGGATCAATAAGCGTTGCCCATCTACAGGTTTGAAGATGATGCATCATTGGGATCGGGATTAGAGAGCTTATTGTATTTAGTTTTGTTTTTCTAAGTGACTTGGTTTGTTAATTTGGACTTTAAACTTGTCGTTCTATTTATATTTCCTTATTTTCGTTGGTTGGTTTTTGGGATTAAACCTGTAATCGATTATTTATAAACCTAAAGTTAGTTTTATGTTTTCCACTGCAAAATTCTGAATAAGCCGTTACGTTTTCACACGGGCGATAATTCCTTGATAATTCTCTACGTTTTATATAAAAAGGTTATTTTAGAAAAGAGAGAATTGTCGGGGTGTTACAAAGTGGTATAGGTTTTACTTTAATAAAAATTTTAGGCTCCTAACTATCTAGTTATTTAAAATAAATTTCTTAAAATCGAGCTCCTACGTATTATAGTGTTCAAAAAAATTGGTACTTTTTTTTGGGGGCCGATTTCTTTTTATCTTGTTTGAAAGTATATAATATTTCTTATTTAAGTTCGAAATCAAATTATTTATTCAAGTTAAAGTGGTACTTTCGACATTTTTATTTTTCTTATTATTTATTATTCAAAAAAAAATTAGTACACTTTTTTAAAGAAGTTCAAATTTTTTTTTAGTTGTTTCAAGAGTTAGAATTCGTTATTTAGGAAATATAAATCTTTTTCGAATTAATAACTTTATTTTCGAATTTATTCGCTACGCATTTCCTTAATTTATTTTACTTTATTTATTTTATATTTTTATTTATGTTATTATTCTATGTTATAATTTTCTTATATTATCGTCCTTTTACTTTGTTATTTAAATTATTCCAATGCTTTAGTTTATGAGAGATGGGTAGTATAAGAAGGGCATATAAGATAGAATTATATGTGCATTAGTAGCTAGTCAATGCTAGCATAAGAAATTGATTGTTATGTACGTGCGTGTGCTAATTGTTTAAGTGTTACATTTAAATGTGCATAAAGAATTGTTTGCTTCCACCAAACTTATTGCGTTATTGAACTTTGTTTATGACTTGGTTGGAAATCGTTAGTGAGACCCGGAATTGTTTATTTCAGGAATAAAATGTTTCTTTCCAAGTACACCAACATAGGATCCTTTTCGAGAAACTTGATATAGAAACCTCTGATATTTACGTGAAGAAAATTTTGTTTGGATGTGAATATCATGCTCAAGTTCAAGGGCAACCTATCTTAATGAGAAAGGATACCATAGCAGCCACTATTATTAATTGCTTACCTAACAAATTTCCATACCTAGAACTCAAGGAAAAGTTTAAAGACATGCATTCTGATAATGGAACTCCAAACTTGGCTAAGTATGGGACTAGGGATGGTAGATGGAAATATGAACCAGAAATTCTGATCACCATTATTGAGGCGGCAGAAAGTGGGTTTAGGGACGGTGAAATCGTAGGGAGTCATGTTGGGGATGCAGTTACAGAAGAACCTATGGGAGTAGGTGTAAATAATGACCTAGAGGAAAATGTTGTAGCTGTGGGGAATGAGAATGTAGGTGTTGAAGCAGAGAATCCTAACCCAGTGGCCCATGAGCCAACCATTGAAATTTCTAGTGATTCAGATGCAGAGCTCGAAAGTGAACAGGAGATGGAAAGTGAGCCAAATCAAGATGAAGACATGGAAGAAGATGCAAACCCAGGGGAAGACCCTGAAGAAGAGTTCGATGATCTTGAGATCTAAAGTTCACTCCGAAAGCTTTCAGGAGCAATGGATAGGCAAGAGGCCACAAATATTTTGAAGTCATAATAGTTAATTAGCTCTTATATGTTTTAAAGAATAAGTAGCAAAGCTACAACAGTTTAAGGTTAAAGTTTATTGAAGTTTGAAATGTTCTTTATTATTTTCAAGGATGTAATAAACCTTTATGGAGTTAGAAATAAAAGTTAAAGTTTTCCAGGAATTGTTCTTTATTCTATTTTGAGGATTCCATAATACTCCAACCTCTAGGTAGTACGTCATGGATTAATTCTTTATTGTTTGCATACTCAATGTGAATTGTGGGTCAATTTAATTGCCACAAAAATATTAAATGATTTGAGTACATAAAGAAAGTGAGGGCTAATCTAGACCCTCATGACCAATATGATTCAAAATGTTATGCCTTATGTGCAGCGTGTGAATTTATTTTATGAATTATTGAGGATGATTATTTTTCAATGATTATTGCATCTTGTAGACGATCGTTGGACCTTCGTAAACGATTGTCGTGCCTTCGTAAATGATGTGTATTAATGTGAACATTGTTGGTTGAGGCGATCTTTATGGTCAATTCAAATATTAAATTGTATGGGATAACGTAAAGGTGATGTTTCAAACCTAAATTAGAGTATACTAATTGTAGGTCGCGTTCTAGAATGTCCAACAACAATGATCTAGCTGCTGCGATTCGCCTCTTGGCGAAAAAGCTAACCCAGGAGAGAACTAAGCGCTCCGATTCTGCAGGGGAAATGTTTGAAAGACTTATTAAGGTTAAGCCACCGTATTTCAAGGGGCAAGCAGATCCAACCTTCCTGGAAAACTGGATTAGGGAATTTGAGAAACTATTTGAGGCTGTGGGTTGCCCTGGGAGTATGAGAGTAAGTCAAGCTGTCCTTTACCTGAAAGATGAGGCTGACCTTTGGTGGAGGGAAAATGGAACTAGACTAAGTGCTGTTGAGGGGTTCAATTGGGATTCATTTATTGTTGCCTTGAGGGGAAAGTTTTATCCTCCTTTTATGAGAAAGCAGAAAGCGCAGGAGTTCATCAACCTTAGGATGGGGAATATGACTATTGCTGAATACTATAGCAAGTTTATATCTTTGTCGAGGTTTGCACCTGAGGTGGTAGCTATTGAGGAGCTAAAGGCTCAGAGGTTTGAGCAGGGGTTGACCGATGAGATCCAACTGGGATTAGGTGGGGAAACCTTTACATCCTTAGACATTGTGTATGGGAGAGCTGCTCATATTCATGGTATGCAGTCTAGAAGGGATAAGAAAACTGTGGTAATTGGGAAAAGAGAAAGGATTTTAATACTGGGGGCAACCAAGAGAACTTTAAAAGGAATATGCACGAAAATGGAGATGGAAATTTCCAAGGAGGAAACAATCAGGGGCACCATAACAACTCGAACCAATCTGAGAGAGTGCATCATTGCAAGATGTGCAGTAACAATCACCCTGGTAAGAACTGCAAAGGAGAGTTAGTGACCTGCAACTATTGTCAGAAAAGGGGGCATAGGGAGTATGAGTGCTTCACTAAGCACAGAAAGGAACAAAATAGTAATGGAGGTGGAAACTAAGTGAGGTTTAACAAGTCTGGAGGTCAAAATTCAAAGCCTGGAGGGACACAAAACAATCAAGAGAACTATAATAAGCCTGCAAATGATAACAACAAACCGAATAAGGCTCCAGGAAAATTGTACATGATGAATCAGAATGAGGATGAACGATCTGCCGATATAGATTCTGGTACTTTTTCTATTAACTCCGCGCAAGTTAAGTGTAATCCCCCGTAAATTTATAAATTTTATTAATAAATTTTAACGTATATTATTTATATTTAAATAGAATTTATGAATTTTAGTAATAAATATATAACTAACTTATATTTATTTCATTAAAGTACGTTCTAAATATTTAACGATTTTTGAACTTTATTATATTTATATATTTAATGTATATTTAATTTTATTTAAATATATTCTAAATATTTTAACGGTTTGTGCAGTCAAAAATAATTTTAGAATTTTATGTTGAAAAAAATTCGAATTAGGAAAAAAACGTTGAATTTGGTAAAACAATCCTATTCGGTTTTGACTCAAACACTAAAACCCAAATCCTAATCCTAGCCCACATGGGAAAAGCCCAAAATAAAAACCCTAAAACTCCCTTTTCTATTTCACGTCAAACTCAAAATAACAAAAATCCTCCTTCTCTGTTCTTCCTGCTACACGTGAACAGGAACCCTCAAGTTCCTCCCCTTGTCGCCGCCGTCCAACCGCACACCTACCGGACCACCGCCGTCCTCGCCACCGGTAATGCTCCCTTCCTCTCTTGCTTTGTGCTTCTTGCTTCTCCTTCGTGTTTCTTGCCTTCCCCTCACTCGGTTGTTTTGATTTTCATACAGCACCACCACCACGCTGCCACCAGCGTCCGCGACTTTGCTTCAGCCGCCGCCGCCTCTGCGTCCTTGCCAACCACCGTTGCACGGTAGCTTCCCCTCCCCTTTCCTTCTCCTTCGTCCCTTCTCTTTATTTTCGTTCCTTTCACTTTGTCTCACTCGTTACTCGGTGTTTGTTCGAACCAGAACCGACAGCCGTGTGCGACCCAGCCGCGCCCAGCCACCACCACCTCGCTTGTAATCCCCCGTAAATTTATACATTTTATTAATATTTTTTTTAACGTATAGTTAATTATATTTAAGTAGAATTTACGAATTTTAGAAATAAATATGTAATTAACGAATATTTATTTTTATACGTTTTAAATATTTCAACGATTTATGAAATTAAAATAATTTTAGAATTTTATGCTGAAAAGATTTCGAAATACGAAAACTCGTTGAATTTGAAAATACTTCTAATCGGTTTTGGATTCAAACATTAAAAAAAAACAATTTTAATCCTAGCCCAATTTGTAAAGCCCACAAGTAAATAAACCCAAACCCCAAAAATTTACTCACAATAATTCTCTCTCCTCTCAAACCCACAACAAAGAAAAACAAAACAAATTTACGTACTCCTAATTCCTATCCTCCTTCACGTGAACCTGCAACCCTCACCTCCTTCAGCCGTCCCACAGCCGCCGCATCAGCCACCGCCTGGCCGCCGTCGTTGCTACGCCACCATCCTCCTCCGCACGGTAACTTCTTCCTTCTCTTCCCTTTTGTTTCTTCTTTCTTCGTTTTCACCCCTCCTCACGTGGTTATGCTTGAACCTCGCACAGCGCCACCGCACCAACCATTGCGCCGCCGACCTGCACTGCCGCGCTGCCCTCCTATCCCGCCGGCCAGCCTAGCGCTTCCTCCCTCTCGTTCTTCCTTTCGTTTATGCAATCCTTTCTCCTTGCGCAAGCCAGCCACAGGGCCACCAGCACCACCGTACGACTACCTGACACCGACCACCGTACTCCTCCGACAAGCGACGCCGCCCAGTTCTGCTGCCGCGCCGCCCTGCCGCCGGCCAGCACACTCTCTCCCTCTCTTTTGGTTAATTTCTTAAACCCTAAGCTAATTTAATGTTTTAATTACGTTTTAATAATTTAATTTATGTTTCTTGAATTAAATTTATGATTTTTATGATTAAGTTATGAATTTTCAAATTATATATTTTGATTAATTAATAATTTAATTTTCAGATTATATAATTGAATTAGAATTAGAATTTCAATTATTCAAAGCATGAAATTTTAAGGTTTTAATGGTTTTAATAGTTTGAAATCATGGTAGGATGATTATAAATTATTAAAGTTATTGTTTTTATGATTTCAAAGTTTTGGGAGTAGTTTGAAATTAGTTATATTGCTGAAAATTTAAAGTACGATGTTTGCAAAGAGTTTTCAATGAATTTCAATAACTAATTCAATAATTGTTATGCTAGGAAATCAAATATTCAAGTTTTGTTAATGGAGAAAAGTTCTAAATATGTTTAGGATGTAGTTAGAATGTGCTATTATAGCTGTGAACGATTAGAAGTTGATTGGGAATCCTTGTTGGTTGTTTTTAGGCGGAGAATTCTCAGTAGGCGACTTTTGAATTATTAAAGTGGTCTTGTAGTTTGTTTACACAAGGTACGTACATACCTGTGTGCTTGGAATGTGTGTTATCTGTTGGAACCAAGTTGAAATTTGTTGATGGACTTAATTATGTTGGAATTTCATGTTTAATATTGTTGGATGGACATGTTGAACATATATATTTCGTTATGAGGATTATAACATGTTAGTAGATGATTGATGCAAACATGTTTGATTGGGAACACTAGATTACTTTATATATATTGATTCAGATCGATTGATTGTTGTTCCCTTTTAGCTTTTCACTACTTTATGAGGGCCGAGGACCTTGTTTAGTAAGTTGAAACCTTATACCCATATAGAGGGGTTGATCAGTATTAAAGGAAAGGTTGGATTTAATTGGAATGAGTCTTGTTTGATACATTTGTGATCACTTACTTAATTCCAAGATAAAAACAGTTATGAATAAATTAATGTGGATTGTATGCCTTATATGATTGTTGAATCATAACAGGGTTTCAATTTGTAAATCATGTAAAGTGAAACTGAGTAGCAATAGCTTTAGACTGTGCACGTCTAAAGTGACGGACAACCAGGAGTTGGGGTTCATGGTGGTAACCCATGGCCTTTATCTCGGACCGGACTGATCACCGTGTCTTATTTTTATTCAAACGTTCCTCGATATCGCAGGTCACTGAGGTTAAGGAGTCGCGCCCGTACCTCGTCTTCCTTAGTGAAGCTTCTAGCTAGAAAACTCGGTCCATTGGCTATTTCAATTAAAATAATATTATTGTTATCAAAGTCTAGTCCAGTCTAGCTTAGTCTAGCCAAGCGTGGTCGTCAAATTATCATGCTTTGTCTGCCCTTATGTTTAATAGTATCATGTTAGGATTGTTATTATTTTAGTATGTAGTACTCAACTTTGCTGATTACGTGCTTTGTTTGTGTGTGTTGATCATGGCTATGCCTTATTGATCCTGTGATGACCCATCTTTGGTGAGCAGTCTCTAAGGATCAATAAGCGTTGCCCATCTACAGGTTTGAAGATGATGCATCATTGGGATCGGGATTAGAGAGTTTGTATTTAGATTTGTTTTGCTAAGTGATTTGGTTTGTTAATTTGGACTTGAAATTTGTCGTACTATTCGTATTTCCTTATTTCCGTTAAGTGATTTTTGGATTTAATATGTAATTGATTATTTATAAACCTAAAACTTAGTTTTATGTTTTCCGCTGCAAAATTCTGAATAAGCCGTTACGTTTTCACACGGGCGATAATAATTTGATAATTCTCTATAGCTATATTTATAAAAAGGGTTATTTTAGAAAAAGGGAATTGCCGGGGTGTTATATCGCTGCCGCCAGCGCGCCGTCGTGTACTGCCCAACTACACCCTTGTCGCAGGCCGTTTCTCTCTCTCCTTTGATTTGGTTGATTGTCTTAAACCCTAAGTTATTTAAATCTTTTAATTAAGTTTATTAATTTGAAATTATGTTTCTTGAAATTAAATTATTAATCTTTATAGTTAAATTATAATTTTCAGATTTGGTGTTGATGTTATAAATTAATTATTTTCAGTTTTGGTTGATTAATATATAAGTTAGTGTTTTAATTAGTTTAGTGATTTAATTCATGTTTATTGAATGTAAATTATAAGTTATTATGATTAAATTATATTTTCAGATTATATACTATGTTTAAATAATGAATTTAATTTTCAGATTATGTAATTGAATTGAAATAAGGAATTTTGTTATTAAATCATGGATTTTCAAGGTTTTAATATTCTAAAATCATAATCGAATGATTATATATTATTAAAGCTATTATTTTTATGATTTTAAGAACGTTGATTATGTTTTGTGGACGTTTGAAATTATTTTATATTGCTGGAAATTTTAAAAGGGATGTTTTATTGGAGTTTAGAACGTTTTGGGATCATTAGTTTAATAGTTATTATGCTTGGAGGTTATTTAGTTAAGTTTCGATATTGGGGATGGTTCAAAATATGTTTAGGGTGTATTTAGAGTACTTTAGTATTTCTGTAAATTGTTGGATATTGATTGGGGAATTTTATTGGTTGTTTTAGGCGGAGAATTCTCTTTAGGCGACTTTTGAAAGTGTTAAAGTGGCCTATTAGTTGTTTACACAAGGTACGTACATACCTGTGTGCTTGGAATGTGTGTTATTTGTTGAATCCATGTTGAAATTTGTTGATGAACTTGGTTATGTTGGAATTACATATTTAATATTGTTGGATGGACGTGTTGAACATATATATTTCGTTATGAGAATTATAACATGTTAGTAGATGATTGATGCGAACATGTTGGTTGGGAACATTAGATTATTATAATATATTGATTCAGATCGATTGTTTATTGTTCCCTTTTAGCTTTTCACCACTTTATGAGGGCCGAGGACCTTGTTTAGTAAGTTGAAACCTTATACCCATATAGAGGGGTTGAACAGTATTAAAGGAAAGGTTGGATTAATTGGAATAAGTCTTGATTGACATCTCTGTGATCACTTACTTAATTCCAAGATAAAAACAGTGGAGAATGATTGTTGATTGTATGACTTATGTGATTGTTGAGTCATAACAGAGTTTAATTTGTAAATCATGTAAAGTGAAACTGAGTAGCAATAGCTTTAGACTGTGCACGTCTGAAGTGACGGACAATCAGGAGTTGGGGTCATGGGTCGCCTATGGCTTTCTCTAGGCCGGATTGATCACCGGTTCTATTTTATTCAAAAGTCCCTCGATATCGCAGGTCATTGGGGTTTACGGAGTCGCGCCCGTACCTCATCTTCCTTAGTGAAGAAGTTTCTAGTAGACAACTTAGTCCATTGACTATTTCAATTAAAATAATGTTAATGATACAAATGTCTAGTTCAGTCAAGAATAGTCTTCAAGTCAATATGTTTTGGTTATCCTTGCTTATGTTTTATTAGTATCATGTTAGAGTTGTTCGTTTAATAGTATCATGTTAGGATTGTTATTGTTTTAGTATGTAGTACTCAGCTTTGCTGATTACATGCTTTGTTTGTGTGTGTTGATCATGGCTATGCCTTATTGATCCTGTGATGACCCATCTTTGGTGAGCAGTCTCTAAGGATCAATAAGCGTTGCCCATCTACAGGTTTGAAGATGATGCATCATTGGGATTGGGATTAGAGAGCTTGTATTTAGATTTGTTTTGCTAAGTGACTTGGTTTGTTAATTTGGACTTTAAACTTATCGTACTATTTATATTTCCTTATTTCCGTTGATTGGTTTTTGGATTTAATATTTAATCGATTATTTATAAACCCAAAAGTTAGTTTTATGTTTTCCGCTGTAAAATTCCAAATAAGCCGTTACGTTTTCACACGGGCGATAATGCCTTGATAATTCTCTACGTTTTATGTTAAAATTTTATTTTAGAAAAGAAAGAATTTTCGGGGTGTTACAAAGTGGTATCTAGAAGCCAAGGTTTTACTTTAACAAATTTTTAGGCTCCTAACTATCTAGTTATTTAAAATTCATTTCTTAAAATCGAGCTCCTACGTATTATAGTGTTCAAAAATTGGTACTTTTTTTTCAGGGGGCCGATTTCCTTTTATCTTGTTTGAAAGTATATAATATTTCTTATTTAAGTTTGAAATCAAATTATTTATTCAAGTTAAAGTGATACTTTCGACATTTTTATTTTTCTTATTATTTATTATTCAAAAAAAAAAAAAAAAACTTGAGTACACTTATTTTTAAAGAAGTTCAATTTTTTTTTTTAGTTGTTTCAAGAGTTAGAATTCGTTATTTAGGAAATATAAATCTTTTTCGAATTAATAACTTTATTTTCGAATTTATTTGATACGCATTTCCTTAGTTTATTTTACTTAATTTATTTTATATTTTATATATATGTTATTATTCTATGTTATAATTTTCTTGTATTATCGTCCTTTTACTTTGTTATTTAATTTATTCAAATACTTTAGTTTATGAGAGATGGGTAGTATAAGAAGGGCATATAAGATAGAATTATATGTGCATTAGTAGCTAGTCAATGCTAGCATAAGAAATTGATTGTTATGTACGTGCGTGTGCTAATTGTTTAATGTTACATTTAAATGTGCATAAAGAATTGTTTGCTTCCACCAAACTTATTGCGTTATTGAACTTTGTTTATGATTTGGTTGGAAAATCGTTAGTGAGACCTGGAAGTGTTTATTTCAGGAATAAAATGTTTTTTCCAAGTACACCAACATAGGATCCTTCGAGAAACTTGATATAGAAACCCCTGATATTTACGTGAAGAAAATTGTGTTTGGATGTGAATATCACGCTAAAGTTCACGGGCAACCTATCTTAATGAGAAAGGATACCATAGCAACCTCTATTATTAATTGCTTACCTAACAAATTTCCATACCTAGAACTCAAGGAAAAGTTTAAAGACATGCATTCTGATAATGGAACTCCAAACTTGGCCAAGTATGGGACTTGGGATGGTAGATGGAAATATGACTCAGAAATTCTGACCACCATTAATGAGGCGGCAGAAAGTGGGTTTAGAGACGGTAAAATCGTATGAGTCATGTTGGAGATGCAGTTACAGAAGAACCTATGGGAGTAAGTGTAAATAATGACCTAGAGGAAAATGATGTAGCTGTGGAGAATGAGAATGTAGGTGTTGAGGAAGAGAATCCTAACCCAGCGGCCCATGAGCCAACCATTGAGATTTCTAGTGATTCAGATGCAGAGCTCGAAAGTGAACAGGAGATGGCAAGTGAGCCTAATCAAGATGAAGACATGGAAGAAGATGCAAACCCTAAGGAAGACCCTGATGAAGACCCTGAAGAAGAGTTCGATGATCTTGAGATCTAAAGTTCACTCCGAAAGCTTTCAGGAGCAATGGATAGGCAAGAGGCCACAAATATTTTGAAGTCATAATAGTTAATTAGCTCTTTTTTGTGTTAAAGAATAAGTAGCAAAGCTACAACAGTTTAAGGTTAAAGTTTATTGAAGTTTAAGATGTTCTTTATTATTTTCAAGGATGTAATAAACCTCTATGGAGTTAGGAATAAAAGTTAAAGTTTCAAGGAATTGTTCTTTATTCTATTTTGAGGATTCCATAATACCCCAACCTCTAGGTAGTACATCATGGATTAATTCTTTATTGTTTGCATGCTCAATGTGAATTGTGGGTAAATTTAATTGCCACAAAAATATTAAATGATTGGAGTACATAAAGGAAGTGAGGGCCAATCTAGACCCTCATGACCAATATGATTCAAAATGTTATGCCTTATGTGCAGCGTGTGAATGTCTTTCGTGAATTATTGAGGATGATTACTTTTCAATGATTGTAGCATCTTGTAGACGATCGTTGGACCTTCGTAAACGATTGTCGTGCCTTCGTAACGGATGTGTATTAATGTGAACATTGTTGGTTGAGGCGATCTTTATGGTCAATTCAAATATTAAATTGTATGGGATAACGTATAGGTGATGTTTCAAACCTAAAGTAGAGTATACTAATTGCAGGTCGCGTTCTAGAATGGCCAACAACAATGATCTAGCTGCTGCGATTCGCCTCTTGGCGGAAAAGCTAGCCAATGAGAGAACTGAGCGCCCTAATTCTGCAGGCGAAATGTTTGAAAGACTTTCTAAGGTTAAGCCACCATATTTCAAGGGGCAAGCAGATCCAACCTTCCTGGAAAATCGGATTAGGGAATTTGAGAAACTATTTGAGGCTGTGGGTTGCCCTGGGAGTATGAGAGTAAGTAAAGATGTCCTTTACCTGAAATATGAGGCCGACCTTTGGTGGAGGGAAAATGGAACTAGACTAAGTGCTGCTGAGGGATTCAATTGGGATTCATTTATTGTTGCCTTGAGGGGGAAGTTTTATCCTCCTTTTATGAGAAAGCAGAAAGCGCAGGAGTTTATCAACCTTAGGATGGGGAATATGACTATTGCTGAATATTATAGCAAGTTTATAGCTTTGTCGAGGTTTGCACCTGAGGTGGTAGCTATTGAGGAGCTAAAGGCTCAGAGGTTTGAGCAGGGGTTGACCGATGAGATCCAACTGGGATTAGGTGGTGAAACTTTTACATCCTTAGACATAGTGTATGGGAGAGCTGCTCATATTTATGGTCTGCAGTCTAGAAGGGACAAGAAAACTGTGGTAAATCGGGAAAAGAGGAAAGATTTTAATACTGGGGGAAACCAAGAGAACTTTAAAAGGAATAGGAACGGAAATGGAGATGGAAATTTCCAAGGAGGAAACAATCAGGGGCACCACAACAACTCGAACCAATCTAAGAGAGTGCATCATTGCAAGATGTGCAGTAACAATCACCCTGGTAAGAACTGCAAAAGAGAATTAGTGACCTGCAACTATGGTCAGAAAAGGGGGCATAGGGAGTATGAGTGCTTCACTAAGCACAGAAAGGAACAAAATAGTAATGGAGGTGGAAACCAAGTGAGGTTTAACCAGTCTAAAGGTCAAAATTCAAAGCCTGGAGGGGCACAAAACAATCAAGAGAACTATAACAAGCCTGCAAATGATAACAACAACCCGAATAAGGCTCCAGGAAAGTTGTACATGATGAATCAGAATGAGGATGAACGATCTGCCGATATAGATTCTGGTACTTTTTCTATTAACTCCGCGCAAGTTAAGCATTATTTAGTTCGTGGGTGACCTATTCTTTTGTTTCGTCATCTGTTGTGAAAAGTCTAAAGTTAGTAGTTTTAGTGAAATAGGAATTTTGAGGATAAAATTCGTTGAAAGAGAATTTTGGTTAGTTATTCCCTGAGGTGAGTTACGAGGGCGTAACTCGTTTTCTTTATGGGGGGTAGAATGCGATAGAAATTCGCGCTTTTTACCTATTTTATGGCATTTTTATGCATTTTTATTGCTTATTTTTTAGCAAATTTTACAAGTTGATGCAAAGCAAATAGATTCCCCGCATAAGAAAAGGTGTTCATGAGTAACACAAACAGCTTTGAGTTGGCAAAAGAGTGCACATAGGTGGAACAAGTACTTCTCTAGTAAGAATAAGTTAAAAGCTTTTGGGGAAAATGTGTGAAATTTCGTGTCAAGTTTCGGGACGAAACTTCTTTAAGAGGGGTAGAAATTAATAAATTTTATTAATATATTTTAACGTATATTATTTATATTTAAATAGAATTTATGAATTTTAGTAATAAATATATAATTAACGTATATTTATTTTATTTAAAGTACGTTCTAAATATTTAACGATTTTTGAACTTTATTATATTTATATATTCAATGTATATTTAATTTTATTTAAATATATTCTAAATATTTTAACGGTTTGTGCAATCAAAAATAATTTTAGAATTTTATGTTGAAAAGAATTCGATTTAGGAAAAAACGTTGAATTCGGAAAAACAATCCTATTCGGTTTTGACTCAAACACTAAAACCCAAATCCTAATCCTAGCCCACATGGGAAAAGCCCAAAATAAAAACCCAAAAACTCCCTTTTCTATTTCACGTAAAACTCAAAATAACAAAAATCCTTCTTCTCCGTTCTTCCTGCTACACGTGAACAGGAACCCTCAAGTTCCTCTCCTTGTCGCCGCCGTCCAACCGCACACCTGCCGGACCACCGCCGTCCTCGCCACCGGTAATGCTCCTCTTCCTCTCTTGCTTTGTGCTTCTTGCTTCTCCTTCGTGTTTCTTGCCTTCCCCTCACTCGGTTGTTTTGATTTTCATACAGCACCACCACCACGCTGCCACCAGCGTCCGCGACTTTGCTTCAGCCGCCGCCGCCTCTGCGTCCTTGCCAACCACCGTTGCACGGTAGCTTCCCATCCCCTTTCCTTCTCCTTCGTCCGTTCTCTTTATTTTCGTTCCTTTCACTTTGTCTCACTCGTTGCTCGGTGTTTGTTCGAACCAGAACCGACAGCCGTGTGCGACCCAGCTGCGCCCAACCACCACCACCTCGCTGCCGCCGGCGCGCCGTCGTGTACCGCCCAACTACACCCTTGTCGCCGTCCGTTTCTCTCTCTCCTTTGATTTGGTTGATTTTCTTAAACCCTAAGTTATTTAAATCTTTTAATTAAGTTTATTAATTTGAAATTATGTTTCTTGAAATTAAATTATTAATCTTTATAGTTAAATTATAATTTTCAGATTTGGTTTTGATGTTATAAATTAATTATTTTCATTTTTGGTTGATTAATATATAAGTTAGGGTTTTAATTAGTTTAGTGATTTAATTCATGTTTATTGAATGTAAATTATAAGTTATTATGATTAAATTATGTTTTCAGATTATATACTATGTTTAAATAATAAATTTAATTTTCAGATTATGTAATTGAATTGAAATAAGAAATTTAGTTATTAAAGCATGGATTTTTAAGGTTTTAATATTCTAAAATCATAATCGAATGATTATATATTATTAAAGGTATTATTTTTATGATTTTAAGAACGTTGATTATGTTTTGTGGACGTTTGAAATTATTTTATTTTGCTGGAAATTTTAAAAGAGATGTTTTATTGGAGTTTAGAACGTTTTGGGATCATTAGTTTAATAGTTATTATGCTTGGAGGTTATTTAGTTAAGTTTCGATATTGGGGATGGTTCAAAATATGTTTAGGGTGTATTTAGAGTACTTTAGTATTGCTGTAAATTGTTGGATATTGATTGGGGAATTTTATTGATTGTTTTAGGCGGAGAATTCTCTTTAGGCGACTTTTGAAAGTGTTAAAGTGGCCTATTAGTTGTTTACACAAGGTACGTACATACCTGTGTGCTTGGAATGTGTGTTATTTGTTGGATCCATGTTGAAATTTGTTGATGAACTTAGTTATGTTGGAATTACATGTTTAATATTGTTGGATGGACGTGTTGAACATATATATTTCGTTATGAGAATTATAACATGTTAGTAGATGATTGATGCGAACATGTTGGTTGGGAACATTAGATTATTATATATATTGATTCAGATCGATTGATCATTGTTCCCTTTTAGCTTTTAACTACTTTATGAGGGCCGAGGACCTTGTTTAGTAAGTTGAAACCTTATACCCATATAGAGGGGTTGATCAGTATTAAAGGAAAGGTTGGATTAATTGGAATAAGTCTTGATTGACATCTTTGTGATCACTTACTTAATTCCAAGATAAAAACAGTGGAGAATGATTGTTGATTGTATGACTTATGTGATTGTTGAGTCATAACAAAGTTTAATTTGTAAATCATGTAAAGTGAAACTGAGTATCAATAGCTTTAGACTTTGCACGTCTGAAGTGACGGACAATCAGGAGTTGGGGTCATGGGTCGCCTATGGCATTCTCTAGGCCGGATTGATCACCGGTTCTATTTTATTCAAAAGTCCCTCGATATCGCAGGTCATTGGGGTTTACGGAGTCGCGCCCGTACCTCGTCTTCCTTAGTGAAGAAGTTTCTAGTAGACAACTCAGTCCATTGACTATTTCAATTAAAATAATGTTAATGATACAAATGTCTAGTTCAGTCAGGAATAGTCTTCAAGTCAATATGTTTTGGTTATCCTTTCTTATGTTTTATTAGTATCATGTTAGAGTTGTTCGTTTAATAGTATCATGTTAGGATTGTTATTGTTTTAGTATGTAGTACTCAGCTTTGCTGATTACGTGCTTTGTTTGTGTGTGTTGATCATGGCTATGCCTTATTGATCCTGTGATGACCCATCTTTGGTGAGCAGTCTCTAAGGATCAATAAATGTTTCCCATCTACAGGTTTGAAGATGATGCATCATTGGGATCGGGATTAGAGAGCTTGTATTTAGTTTTGTTTTGCTAAGTGACTTGGTTTGTTAATTTCGACTTTAAACTTGTCGTACTATTTATATTTTCATATTTCCGTTGATTGGTTTTTGGATTTAATATTTAATCGATTATTTATAAACCCAAAAGTTAGTTTTATGTTTTCCGCTGCAAAATTCTGAATAAGCCGTTACGTTTTCACACGGGCGATAATGCCTTGATAATTCTCTACGTTTTATGTTTAAAGGTTATTTTAGAAAAGAGAGAATTGTCGGGGTGTTACATTAAGCATTATTTAATTCGTGGTGACTTGTTCTTTTGTTTCGTCATTTGTTGTGAAAATTCTAAAGTTAGTAGTTTTAGTGAAATAGGAGTTTTGAGGATAAAATTCGTCGAAAGAGAATTTTGGTTAGTTATTCCCTGAGGTGAGTTACGAGGGCATAACTCGTTTTCTTTAAGGGGGGTAGAATGCGATAGAAATTTTCGCTTTACCTATTTTATGGCATTTTTATGCATTTTATGCTTATTTTAGCAAATTTTACAAGTTGATGCAAAGCAAATAGATTCTCCGCATAAGAAAAGGTGTTCATGAGTAACACAAACAGCTTTGAGTTGGCAAAAGAGTGCACATAGGTGGCACACGTACTTCTCTAGTAAGAAGAAGTTAAAAGCTTTTGGGGAAAATGGGGGAAATTTCGTGTCAAGTTTCTGGACGAAACTTCTTTTAAGAGGGGTAGATTGTAATCCCCCGTAAATTTATAAATTTTATTAATATATTTTAACGTATATTATTTATATTTAAATAGAATTTATGAATTTTAGTAATAA
Source organism: Spinacia oleracea (assembly GCF_020520425.1). Classification (NCBI taxonomy): domain Eukaryota; kingdom Viridiplantae; phylum Streptophyta; class Magnoliopsida; order Caryophyllales; family Amaranthaceae; genus Spinacia; species Spinacia oleracea. The sequence continues at coordinate 52,460,882 of NC_079487.1, forward strand.
ATATATAAGTAAAGTATATTTATTTTATTTTAAGTACGTTCTAAATATTTAACGATTTTTGAACCTTATTATATTTATATATTTAAAGTATATTTAATTTTATTTAAATATATTCTAAATATTTTAACGGTTTGTGCAATCAAAAATAAATTTAGAATTTTACGTGAAAAGAATTCGAATTACGAAAACGCGTTCGATTGAATTTGGATAAACAATCGTAACTATTTTTGGATTCGATCAACCTCAATTCTAGTCCTAGCCCAAGTTGGCAAAGCCCAAATAAGTAAACCCATATCCGAACCCATGTTCCAATCTCACGTAAACAACTCTCCCCTCCTCTCATTCAACTTCACGTGAAAACCCAAAAAAAAAGCAAAACCTCCTTCTCTCGCTGTCCCAGTCGCCACCACCACCGCCGGACCTCCTCGCTGCCGGGTAATCTCCTTCTTCTTCGTTGTTCTCCTCCTTAGTTGTTTCTTCTTTCTTTTTCCTTTCGTAGTTCTCACCATTGCTTCCCTCCTCTTGTCCGATTTCGCGCAGCAACCTGAATCTCGTGGTTCTCCCTCGCCGTCAGCCCAACCTCGACCACCGCCGCACGGTAGTCTCCTTTCCTTCCTTCCTTCTCTTGTCTTTTCGTTCTTTTCTGATTAATCGTTGTGCTAGCTTCTTAATCGCGGCCCTTGTATTGCGCCAGCCACGTTCTCCCTCGCCGCAAGCCACCAGCTGTCGCCACGACAGCAACCCAGCTAGTCGCCGCTGACGCGTCGTGCACCGCCCAGCCTCTTCTCTCCTCTTTAATTTTGGTTATTTCTTAAACCCTAAGTTATTTAAATCTTTTAATTAAGTTTATTAATTTGAAATTATGTTTCTTGAAATTAAATTAGTAATCTTTATAGTTAAATTATAATTTTCAGATTTGGTGTCGATGCTATTAATTAATTATTTTTAGTTTTGGTTGATTAATATATAAGTTAGGGTTTTAATTAGTTTAGTGATTTAATTCATGTTTATTGAATGTAAATTATAGGTTATTATGATTAAATTATATTTTCAGATTATATACTATGTTTAAATAATAAATTTAATTTTCAGATTACATAATTGAATTGAAATAAGAGTTTTATTATTTAAAGCATGAATTGTAAGGTTTTAATGGCTTTAATCATAATAGAATGATTATATATTATTAAAGCTGTTAGTTTTATGATTTTAGGAACGTTGATTATGTTTTGTGGACGTTTGAAATTATTTTATATTGCTGGAAATTTTAAAAGGGATGTTTTATTGGAGTTTAGAACGTTTTGGGATCATTAGTTTAATAGTTATTATGCTTGGAGGTTATTTAGTTAAGTTGCGATATTGGGGATGGTTCAAAATATGTTTAGGGTGTATTTAGATTACTTTAGTATTGCTGTAAATTGTTGGATATTGATTGGGGAATTTTATTGGTTGTTTTTAGGCGGAGAATTCTTTGTAGGCGACTTTTGAATTCGTTAAAGTGGCCTATCAGTTTGTTTACACAAGGTACGTACGTACCTGTGTGCTTGTAATGTGTGTGATTTGTTGAAACCATGTTGAAAGTGTTGATGAACTTGGTTATGTTGAAATTGTTGATGAACTTGGTTATGTTGAAATTGTTGATGAACTTGGTTATGTTGAAAGTGCATGTTTAATATTGTTGGATGGACATGTTAAGCATATATATTTCGTTATGAGAATTATAACATGTTAGTAGATGATTGATGCAAACATGTTGGTTGGGAACATTAGATTATTATTTATATTGATTCAGATCGATTGTTCATTGTTCTCTTTTAGCTTTTCACTACTTTATAAGGGCCGAGGACCTTGTTTAGTAAGTTGAAACCTTATACCCATATAGAGGGGTTGATCAGTATTAAAGGAAAGGTTGGATTAATTGGAATAAGTCTTGATTGACATCTCTGTGATCACGTACTTAATTCCAAGATAAAAACAATGGAGAATAATTGTTGATTGTACGACTTATGTGATTGTTGAGTCATAACAGAGTTTAATTTGTAAATCATGTAAAGTAAAAATGAGTAGCAATAGCTTTAGACTGTGTACGTCTAAAGTGACGGACAATCAGGAGTTGGGGTCATGGGTCGCCTATGGCTTTTTCTGGGGCCGGATTAATCACCGGTTCTATTTTATTCAAAAGTCCCTCGATATCGCAGGTCATTGGGGTTTACGGAGTCGCGCCCGTACCTCGTCTTCCTTAGTGAAGAAGTTTCTAGTAGAAACTCGGTCCATTGACTATTTCAATTAAAATAATGTTATTGTTATAAAAGTCTAGTCCAGTCTAGCCTAGTCTAGTCAAGTGTGGTCGTCAAATTAACATGTTTCGTCTGCCCTTACTCGTGTTTTATTAGTATCATGTTAGGGTTGTTCGTTCAATAGTATCATGTTAGGATTATTATTGTTTTAGTATGTAGTACTCAGCTTTGCTGATTACCTGCTTTTTTTGTGTGTGTTGATCATGGCTATGCCTTATTGATCCTGTGATGACCCATCTTTGGTGAGCAGTCTCTAAGGATCAATAAGCGTTGCCCATCTACAGGTTTGAAGATGATGCATCATTGGGATCGGGATTAGAGAGCTTGTATTTAGTTTTGTTTTGCTAAGTGACTTGGTTTGTTAATTTGGACTTTAAACTTGTCGTACTATTTATATTTCCTTATTTTCGTTGGTTGGTTTTTGAGATTAAACCTGTAATCGATTATTTATAAACCTAAAGTTAGTTTTATGTTTTCCGCTGCAAAATTCTGAATAAGCCGTTACGTTTTCACACGGGCGATAATGCCTCGATAATTCTCTACGTTTTATATAAAAAGGTTATTTTAGAAAAGAGAGAATTGTCGGGGTGTTACACAGGGACCAAAGGAGACTTGCTCGAGAAGCAGTTTGTTCGATCACTAAAAGAAGTTGCCTTTGATTGGTATGCCGACGAATTAGAATCTGGATCGATTTGATAATTGGGACCAGATAGAAGAATTGTTCCTGAACCGCTTCATAAGCACTCGTCGCATTGTAAGCATGATGGAGTTGACACAAACAAGCCAATTGGAGGATGAACCAGTCCTGGAAAACATCAATCGCTGGCGGACACTAAGTCTTCAATGCTAGGATCATTTGCACGAAACTTCTGCAGTTGACATGTGCATCCAAGGCATGCAATGGGACTTGATTTATATCTTGCAAGGAATTAAGCCTAAAACATTTCAGGATTTGGCAACTCAAGCTCATGAAATGGAGAATTGGATAGCCAATCATGAAGTAAAGTCCAATTAGTCGGACATTTATTGAGACTTCGACGTTTTGGGTCCACAAGTCTACAAGAAGTAACAATGATCCTGGGGGAAAAGGTGAAAATGATGGTCCTCAACGCTCCTAAGCACGAGCCTAAATTGCATAACAAAAAAAACACTTGGAACTACGTTTGGCTTGATCCAAAAAAGTGAAAAAATAATCACTTTATTTGGTAAGTAGGCATCTTAGATAATAATAAATTCAAGGCCAGTCGCATCAAAAAAGAAATGAAAATAATTTTGGAGTATAATTTGAAATTGTATTCCATCAAACAAACTCAAATGGGTACAAAAGTTTTTTTAAACACCAAATGTTTTTAAAACGAAGTACGACAGCGGGGGCATGAGTAAAAAAAAAATCAAAATTTGTTACTTAGTCTTCAAAAAAAATATTTTTGTAAAATGATGACCATGAAAGATTGTCTCCATTTACTCAAAGTTTGGAGAAAGCAATTTTTTGAAACTGATGACTATGAAAGATTGTCGCTATTTACTCAAAGTTTGGAGAAAGATGAAATGCACCAAATACCTCGAACCAGCGATCTGAGGAAAGTTTCCTAGCACCAGGGGTCCAACTACATTGAGATCAGGAGAAAGCTTCCAAGCACCAGAAATTTATAAAAGAGATAAATTGAAGGATGGAGAAATTTACATGCACCAACCTTCGACCAAATTTCTTGGAGAAAGTCACCAATCACTAGGAATCCAAATGTTGAACATGAAGATTGGAGAAAGCAACATGCACCAACCTTTGACCAAAATTCTTCAACACGAGATATCAAATCAACATTTCAAACATCGAGATTTAGGGTAAGCTTCCGATTGAGCACCAACGTCTCAACTCTAAATTTTATGCTGGAACATCTTTTTTTTTGGCAAGCAAGAGAGGAATATATTATAACCTGAAAAGCTGGTTACATCCTAGAACGACAAGACCAAGCAGAGTGCAAGGAATACACTTCCACAAACAACAAGTCTCAACAACCTGAGACTGAACAGCCCTAAGAACAAGCTATAGTGCATACAACCAGTTCCTATCTGACGCATTGAGTCTATCTAGATAAAGCTGAATAGCTCTATGTTTAACATCATACTTCAATGTTTGAATAATAGCAGTAGCAGTAAGAACTGCTCCCTCCCACACTGAGGTATTCCTAGCCCTCCAGATTACATACACCAACCCTGCAATGGTTGCAAAGATGAACCTCCTTTTAAAAGCATTTATGCAGTATCTCCTTGTACAATTAAGGACCTGTAGAATATTCTTCCAGTTGAGAGAGACACACCAATCTGTAACTTCAGCCAAACAACCATGGCTGTAAGAGCATTCAAAAAATAGGTGACTGCTTGTTTCTGGAGCAGTACCACAAATAGCACACAAGCTATCAGTACCTATGCCATATTGGTACAGTCTGTCTTTAGTTTTATGTCTATCCCATAGAGCAAGCTTGAGGGAGAACTTGTGCTTGGGGATAGATAGTCTGTTCCAAAGGTATCTAGGCCAATGGACTCTATCTAGTTGAGTACAAAGCTTGGCATGCATGTTTTTAATAGAATAAGTGGGAGTAGTAAGCCAACTATAGCCATTAAGCTTATCATTGCACACACTCTCGACCTTGCAGATGTGCTTCGCAAGCCAACTAGCAGCTAGAGAAGGAACAAATAGCTGCCAATTCTTCTTTTTAACATGTAGAGCATGGATCCACTTCACCCAAAGGTTGTCCTATTTCTGTGCAACTACCCAAGCCAACTTCCCTACTGCAGCTTGATTCCAAATAGAGAGATTTCTGAACCCCAAGCCACCTTGTTATTTTGTAAAGCAGAACTTATCCCAACTGACACTGCCTGGTCTACTGTCATCATAAGCTCCGAACCACAGGTAGGATCTGCAGATAGCATTGATTCTCTTGATTATAGCAGGTGGCAGAAGGAACAATTGACTCTAGTACACACTGATACTCATGAGAACTGAGTTTACTAGCTGCTGGAACTTCTTTGATGTTTCTTTACGGGACAAACGTGCAGACAAAAGATTAGGCCTCATCTTAAGGAGATTGTTGTGAAGCAAGAAGGACAAGTCTAGGTGTTTTGCTACCGAATGAATTGGTCTCACGAAACTCTTGTACCAACTTTTTCAGGCTTGAGTTTAAGTTTTACAAAAGGACCGATCACTGGAGGAAAGAACGAAAATGTCAACCATCAATTTCATTGGCATCTTTCATCAAGGATAATTTCTCTTATCCAAGAGTATCGTAATACTTGAAGTAAACCACGGTGATTAATGTTGTTTCTACAAAGGAAATAAATAATGGTGATTTCATGTTAGTGCATGTCCAACAACGTAAAAGCATGACACATTATATTCAAATACGATCGAGCTTAATAATAGAAGTGTACTTAATTGAGTACGTAAGTAATATGTAGTATAACTTAACAGGGGCATCTTATTTGGTGAAAAGAGGTTATTTTTTTTAAAGGAATTGATATATTATTCGATCAAGGGTCAATTTCCTTTTGATCGCCATTACCAATCGTCATCATCAATTCATCATTCATCATATTCTTTTTTTTTTCTTAAAAAAAAGGAAAAAAAAAAAACACTTTTTGGAAAAAGTCACGCAAGGAAGAAAGAAAAAACAAACCAAGATTTTGAGGGTTCCACAATCATCACAATCATCACGATTCTTTCTTTTTTCGGTTTTTTCATGAAATGCCCCTGAGGTTTGCAATAATGCACCAAATACCCCTACGCATTTCAAAATTCATATAATACCCCTATTTTTTCCGTACTGTTCACCAAATACCCCTATTATGATTTTCCGTTAGTCCTCCGTTAAGTCATGTTTATAATTCATTCAATACACCTACATATAAAGTTTTTGCATAGTATACACTTATTTATAAAGTTTTTTGCACCAAATACCCAATCTTGGAAGAAGATGCTCCATTCCTTCGTTATGGCTATTTGTCTGTTGAGAATTCTGTTGTAGTAAGACAAGAGGTGATTAAGCTCTGCAGTGCGTCCTCACACCCTTGCATTGGTCAGTTCTTTCGGCATACCAGATGCGTTCCTGAGTCCTATTGCGTTTGATTGGATTGATGCAAATTCATGGTCCTCGGTTCAACAGTGATTCAACTACTCAATAATGATTTCAGTTGGTTACAAATGTTAGTCTGCATTATTTATCTTTTCAATTAGATTGAAGGTCGTTCATTCAATTTGATCCATGCCTCCCTCGCGATGCAATTACGTACAGCAGCATACAATTAGGTAGACAGTAACTGCAGAAACCTCCTCATTCTTTCCTTGAAAAACTGTTGTCAAGTAATTGTACATCTCTACAAGAAACTTATTCCCAATAAGAGAATTATCAAAACACAGGCTAATAACCAGACTAGCATTTACAGCGTTCTTCTCTACCTCAATTTTTTCCCTACCAAGCAACTCCATCCACACTTCAGGGCTCACAAATGCACCCATGTTCAACATCTTTTGAATTAGTAATTGAGCCTCAGAGCCATTGATTTCACGCCCACCTTTGCCTTCCTCCACAACACACTCACGTAACTTCCTTCCTATCACCAAGGCCTCACATATGTCAACACAAACATGCCCAAACTCATCAAAGAAAACGCAAGACAAACCCAAACAACCACAAACAAAGCCCAACTTATTTCGTGTCTTTTATCAACATTCATCAAACTAACAATACTCATAATTTTGCCCATATAGCTGTACTCTAACAATTTATCATTCAACTCAAACTGTCCGATTTTAACAAGACCCACCACCTGATTTTCGACTAAACGACACCGCATAATTGCGGACGGCAAACTCAAATCCATAAAAGTTGAACCAATTCTAATCCTACTAGTAGTAGTAACCAATCCATCCTCCGTCAAAACCGCACCATCGGGCAGAATCCAGTCCTTCCCAGAAGCATAGAGCTCCTCCGACCATATTCGCGGCGAAAAACGATGTATGGGAGAGGAATTGACATTGAGTAGCGGGATGTTGGCATTGTCATTTAGGGGTTTTGAGTTGGGGTCTTGTTGTTGAAGGAGGAAAGAGAAACGGAGAAGGTCGATGTTCTTGGGGAGAGCAGTGGGTCCCTGCGCATGGGGGTACTTGACGAGCTGAGTGCAAGATGGGCAGAGTTGAGTACGCGTGAATTGCAGAGTCGCCGTCGTAGGATTGCAAGCAAACTGGACATTCCGGTGGCTCTATTGCCGGTGACGAGGTTGAAGAACAGGGCAGAGGAGAGAGAAAGAGGAGAAGTTGGGATTTTTTTTTTTTGGAATTTCTGTCACAATTGTTGCCTAAGTCGCACCAAATAAGAATTAAGGGCAAATTGGTGAAACACAACTAACGGCAAGCTAACGTCCGTTAAATCCAGGGGTATTTAATGAACAATACGAAATTATAGGGGTATTCTATGAATTTTGAAACGCGCAGGGGTATTTGGTGCATTATTGCAAACCTCAGGGGCATTTCATGAAAAAACCGTTCTTTTTTTTTTTAAAAAAAAAGAAGGATAAAGAAAGAAGTGCATTAACGTTAAAGAATGAAGAAAAAAAAAAAAAAGAACAACTACTCATATAACAAAAGGCAAACAGAAGAAGAAAATCAAATAAATAAATCACAAAGCAGGGACTGTAATCACGGAATTGGAAATCATATAGAAATTAAAATTGCTTGAAAGATAAGCGTGATTGATATACCTTCAAGGTAGTTGGACTCCGCTCCGCAAAGTAGTGATATTCGGCTCTGCAAGGTAGTGATGCTCTTTAGTAGCGATAACGGTGACGATGCTTTACTCAACTTTAAGGGCAACATATAGAGAGGACGAGGCTTGTTCTTTGACGTCTCTAGTCTTCGATTTTCGCACCTTTAAACATTATAATAAGGACAACTTTGTCTCCGTTCTCAAGTACAGCTCAGTTTATAAGTAACTCCGACTCTCAAACTCAAATCAAGCTCCTCGAACAACAAGGATAGTGAGGATAATAAGCGTGATAACAACAGACTATAGCAACGTCAAGGTCAGATCCTTATTCAGTTAGACTCCAAGGCAGTATAATGGTTGAATGATGCTTCCTCTCCATTGATTATTTGTATTCAGTCAGTCTCCAAACCTGCAAGAAAGAAAATTAAACAACAAAAAGTATTTTTAATCAAGCATGGACGGGTTGGCATCACGGTAACAGGTAGCTGATGAGGCACCTCCTTAATTTTCGGACCGACGAACACCTCCTTCTCGGACATCAGCTTGTCGACGGCAAGGATGACACCTTCGTTCATGGAGTCAAGATCAGGTTCGATCACCTCCTTCATGACATCAAGATCGGCGGAAAAGGTAAAGGCTACGGACGTGGCTTCAAGGTATGAAATGGCAGTAGCTCGCGGTTTCGGCATCCGATCAATATATATACTTCGATTATAGTTTGATTTCCCTCCTTGGCATCATGGCAGCTGCACTATTACACCAAGGTAGCAGGAAAAATATGTCTTGTCTACGAGAGGGCTCCTCCGTCGTGGCTTCGTGATAAAAGCAAAGAATGCTAACTTTGATGTTGAGGTTATAAGTTGTAGTTGAGAGCTTACATTGTCATCGGTGATTTGAAAAGAAAATCAGGAGGCTATATTTATAGCCACAAATAAGGTTTGTCTTCCAAGAAGTTCATAAGGTATACAACTCTCATGGGTATTTATCAAGATAAAGTTTAGAATTTCTATCTTCAAAAGAGAGGTGTGCTAAAGAAGAAAAAAAGGCGTTGAAAATCTAATGAGTTATGGACTATTAAATCAATTGATGAGGAAGCTTTATGATCTTATCCTAAAATGAAAAGAGGTCAGACTATCCTGGGTATACAAATCGTCAAGTCCAAACTATTAGAAGGTGGATCAAGTTGCACAAGCTAATTTGTGTTAACAAAAAAGGTCCGAGACTCAATCACGAGTGAACACTTAAAATTGTGTACGTGATACAGTCTTGAGGGGGCAATTTGTAGGCACAGAAAATTTGTTAATGTGCCACGTTGGATATTATTCGGGTCAAAATTCAAAATATTGACTCTGTAATTATTTGACGGTCAAGAAAAGTAATTAACTTAGGTGCATAAATTAATTTGGCCCATTTTAGTTATTTTAATCAACCCCGGGCATGTTTAATGGTTAAACCTGACAAAATGGGTTAAACTGTTATAAATGGGTAAAGCAAAGGCGAAAGCGATGGATGTAAATCGATTGTGATGTCGAAACCAAGAGAGAGTAGAAAGCCCCATGGCAATTCATTCAACTTCCAACAAATTCAAGATATGATAGCAAAAACTGTCAAACACCAACTTGGAGTAGATCCTGACAAAGGTGGCCTTTGCATCAAACCTTACACAAAAAGGATTGATATCTTGGAGATGCCTAGCGCTTATAAACCACCAAAATTTGTGTAGTTTGATGGAAAGGGCAATCCCAGAAAACACGTTGCACATTTTATTGAAACGTGTAACCATGTAGGGACCGATGGAGACTTGATCGTGAAGCAGTTTGTTCGATCACTAAAAGAGGTTGCCTTTGATTGGTATGCCAACAAATTAGAATTTGGATCGATTGATAATTGGGACCAGATGGAAGAATTGTTTCTGAACCGCTTCATAAGCACTCGTCGCATTGTCAGCATGATGGAGTTGGCATAAACAAGCCAATTGGAGGATGAATCGGTCGTGGAATACATCGATCGCTGGCGGACACTAAGTATTCAATGCAAGGATCATTTGCACGAAACTTCTGCAGTTGACATGTTCATCCAGGGCATGCACTGTGACTTGGTTTATATCTTGCAAGGAAACAAGCCTAAAACATTTGAGTTTATTGGCAACTCAAGCTCATGAAATGGAGAATTCGATAGCCAATCATGAAGTAAAGTCCAATTAGTCGAACATTTGTTGAGACTTTGACGATTTGGGTCCACAAGTCTGTAAGAAATTTCAAAAATGATCCTGGGGGCAAAGGTGAAAAAGATGGTCCTCAAAGCTCCTACGCATGAGCCTAAATTGCATAACAAAAAAAGACACTTTGAACTACGTTTGGCTTGATCCAAAAAAGTGAAAAAATAATCATTTATTTGGTACGCAAGCATCTTGGATAATAAAAAAATTAAAGGCCAGTCACATCAAAAAAAGTGAAAATAATTTTGGAGTATAATTTGAAATTGTATTCCATCAAACAAACTCAACTGGGCACAATAGTTTTTTTTAAACACCAAATGTTTTTAAAACGAAGTACGACAGCGGGGGCATGAGTAAAAATAAAATAAAATTTGTTACTTAGTCTTCAAAAAAGTTATTTTTTTAAAATGATGACCATGAAAGATTGTCGTCATTTACTCAAAGTTTGGAGAAAGCAATTTTTTGAAAATGATGACCATGAAAGATTGTCGCCATTTACTCAAAGTTTTGAGAAAGCTCAAAAGCACCAAACACCTCGTACAAGCGATCTGGAGAAAGCTTCCAAGCACCAGAGGTTTAACTACATTGAGATCTGGAGAAAGCTTCCAAGCACCAGAAATTTATAAAAGAGATAAATTGAAGGATGGAGAAAGCTTCCAATCACCATCACGTATCAAAGTTCAAAAGGACCAAAACATCACCAAATTTTCTTGAAGACCTGGGAGAATTCATCAAATATTCTGGAGAAAGTCATCAAGCACCAGGAATCCAAATGTTGGAAATGAAGATTTGAGAAAGCTACATGAACCAACTTTCGACCAAAATTCTCCAACACGAGATATCAATTCGACATTTCAAACATCAAGATTTGGGGTAAGCTTCCAATTGAGCACCAAATCTCTCATCGTTATCTTGCACCAACCACGGCTAAGAAGGTCACATCCAACGTCTCAACTCCAAATTTCATGCTGGAACTTCTTTGATGTTTCTTTACGGGACAAACGTGCAGACGAAAGATTGGGCCTCATCTTAAGGAGATTGTTGTGAAGAAATAAGGACAAGTCTAGGTGTTTTTCTACCGAATGAATTGGTCTCACGAAACTCTTGTACCAGCTTTTTTAGGCTTGACTTTAAGTTTTACAAAAGGACCGATCACTGGAGGAATGATCGAAAGTGTCAACCATCAACTTCATTGGCATCTTTCATCAAGGACAATTTCTCTTATCCAAGAGTATCGTAATACTTGAAGTAAACGCGATTACTTCCTGACGAAGTAATCCTAATCTCCAAGGTAGTGCATGCGTGGCCCTTGAGCCCACAATGCTACGCAGCCCGCAGCTCGCAAGCCCACAAGTGCTGCTGTTTGCTCGCTGGCCCATGGGCGCTGGCGACATGCACGCAGCCCACGAGGGCGCTGCTGCTGCTCGGCCCGCCTTGCTTGGCGCGTGCGGGCTTGCTGGGCTCTGGGCCTAGCTTCGTGCTGAAGGAATTATGTCCTTAGACATTTCCGGCAATTACTAAATATAAATAGGAATTAATTATGAAGATAATAAGTTAATTATTTTAGTAATCATATTTGCTTGCTAGAGAATAAATGTGATTAGTAGGACAATATTGATTGGACCTACAACTAAAATATATTAATCCTATAAGGTCACACATATAAGCACTAATTGGAATGGGCCCAAAAGGCCCGATGGCAACCGGTCTGTTAAGGGAAGAATGTTGGGCTTAAGTTTTGTGTTAACCTAAAACTCTCACATTATAATAGTTATAATGTCAGGGATTTAGAAATCACGTTCATCGAATATCTGACAAAAGAAAAACACAACAACCCTAACTCTTATTCTCTGAAACGCCGTACTTCCCAAAAAAAAGCAAGAGACTGATTGTGATCGCTCTCTTCCGTACTAGCATACGTGGGATTCAATTCGTGCTTGTGGACTGAGTAGAGGAGCAACAAGTGGGGCTCTAAGATCTTCGAAGCTTGCATATGAACGGGAGAACACGCTACAAAGGTGATTATTCTTTCATCATAATCTGATCTATATTATGTTGTGCATGAGATCCTGTGATAGATGTTAGGAAATTGTTTCCTGAAATTCCGCTTTATGCATCTATATGTTCCTACAGTGGTATCAGTTTTAGCCTCTTGCATAATATTTTATGATCATGATTGTATGCAACATTATTATTTTGATTCAATTAAGGGAAGATTTATTTATGGCTTGAATTTGCAAAATTAATATATATAAATCTACTGATTATCCCCTAATTTTTATATAATAGCCGAAATTTTTTGGTAATTTTTTACCTAATTTTCGGAATTTTGGTATATTAATTATTGAATTTGGTTAATTTTTATGTTTAATTCGATTAATCATAAAATTTAAGGATAACAATTAAAATTCTTGATTTTATTTGTTAAGAAAATTCAATAGATCAGCATGGTAATTTATTTCGAATTTTCCGGAAAATAATTGTTATTTTCTGATTTTTTTTTTTGAATACAATTAGATAATTATGCCTTAGATTTTGAATTATTGTTAGATTTAAATTTTAATAAGATTATAAATTGAAATCTAATTAGTAACAACCCTAAAATTCAGTTTAAGGTTTGTTGATTTATTCGAATTTCAAGCATAATTTTCGGATATAAGACCCTAATTAAAATTTTTAATCTTTAAACAAAGGTTGGATAAAGATTAATTTAAATTGACAATTGTTGCACAATTTAAATAAAATTGCCCACCATGGCTGGGTGGCACCACCTGCGATGGTGGAGCCACGGTGGAGGGTGAACTAGGGCGGCCTTCCGGCAGAAGAATGGGCGGCGTACAGGCGGTGGGAGAGGCGGCGTATTGACGTCGCCGTTGTGCCTGGCTGCTGTTGCGACTTGCTGAGGTTGCGGCTGGTTAACTGTTGCGGCCTGGCTCGACGGTCGGCTTGGCTGCCGGCTTAAGCTGGTGGTTGTGATCGACCATGGATGGGCTCTTCAGCCGCAAAATGGCCGGAGAAAGTTGTTTAATTGCTGGTGATGTTAGGTGAAGCTTCGTGGAAGCTTTGTTGGTCATGCTTTTGTTGTTTTGAATGCTACTGCAGTCCTGCTATCCCTTTTTGTTCTATTTTTTTAAAAAAAATAAAAATAAATAAATGAGATAAAATAAAAGGGAATTTAAAAATCAGTTTGACAACTTGAATTAAAAGAATATCAAGGTCCGAATATATCAGCTCCTTTAAATCAGTTTTGGAATTTGGAAAAATAAAAATTAATTTCCAAAAGGTTTGAGTAATTTGATTTTTATTTTATATTGGAAAATCAGATTTTCTATTTGAGCATAATTCGTAATTTTCAATGAATGCAAATTCTAGATTAATGAGATTATTCTAGCCATATTTAAATAGTAATTGAATTAAAATAATAAAGTTTCCTAAATAATTTTAAACTTAAATTGTTTAAGTTTTTATAATCATTTTGGAAATATTATTTGCTTATTAACAGTTAATAAGTAAATAATTTGTGTTTAATATTGTTTGATATTATATGCGTGTATGGAATATATATGATATTTTGTTAGAGGCGAGTGACTAGTATGGCCCAAAATAGGATAGAAAATACGATCTGCGTATCGTTTTGTATTCTTGTAAATTTTGAAATACGATATGCGCATCGTTCTGTATTGTTGTAATTTAATTTAAAAGCTTAAATTAGATTATAAAGTTCGTATTATGAGCTCGATGGAGTAAGAAGGTTCAATCAGAAATTCAAGGATGGAGATCCATGAAAGATGAACAGGAACCCAAGAAGATTTGAGCTTATTTTAGGGGCCATACTAGGATCACATTTATTTTTATGCATTTTATATTGCCTTAAAATGCTTATTGAGTTTATGTATGTGGTTATTTAAAGCAATGTGTTCACTTTTAATTAACCAACATAGTAAACTTAGGTCCCAAAATAATATTGAGTTTAAGTGCTTTTCCATTCAACACCTATAAAGCCTTAGATCATGAGTAATAGGTTCTGCCAAAGCAGGGTGTTGCTTATAATTCCGGGGATAGTAGGATAGGTTTTTGAAACTTACATGTTAATGTTTGGTTTAACTCAACAAAACTATCAAAAGACAAAGTTTTGGGTTTTGAAGCTAAGAGATAGGAAAATACAAAGAGTTGTTAACCTGTCTACCAAGAGTTATAATCAGTTATAATTAGTAAAATGTTTACTTACCTCAAATACTATAAATTAAAGTAGCAGGGCCAAAGTCCGTTTGATTGTAGTGGGAGGGGATCTTGGTTAATTCTTTATTCAATGGGGACCTCTAATTTTGAATAAAGGGTAGTAGTGAATTGAATTTGTTTAATTGCTACTTTTGATAAACATTATATTGAATCTTGCTTTACTTTTTATTGTAGTTATCATGTCTGGTGCAAACAACTCTACTTTTAACTTGCGCCCTCTAATTGAAAAAGACAAATTGAATGCTACCAACTTCCTACAATGGCAAATGGCTGTGAGAATTGTTCTCAGAGCGGAAGGAAAAGAAAGTGTTCTTGACAATCCTCTCCATGAACCCCTGCCAGAAAATGCTACTGCAGCTCAAAGGCGAGCTAGACAAACTCTAGAGGATAACTCCCTGCAGGTAACATGCTTGATGCTTGCTTGCATGGAACCAGAGTATCAAAAACGTTTTGATGGTCTGGATGCCTATAGCATAATCCAGCAACTGAAAACTTTGTTTCAGAAAAATGCTAGATTGGAGAGATTTGAAGCAAACTGCGAACTTCTGGATTCCAAGTTGGAAGAGGGGAAGCCCGTTGGTCCGCATCTGTTTGATTTGATTGGACATTTTCAGAACATGGAGAAATTGGGTTTCCCTTATCCTAAGGACCTGGCAACTGACATAGTCATCAGATCCTTGCCTGAAGATTTTCATAACTTTAAGTTGAACTTCTACATGCAAGGAGGGGAGGCTACCCTGCAAGAGTTGCATGGTTCACTAATTCAGGCTGAGAGAAACTTACCAAATAAACCTAAACATAAGGATGTTCTAATGGTTAGTAAAGGTAAGAAGTTCAAGAAGAAAGGGGCTCCCATGAAGAAGAACAAGGGCAAGGTAGTTGCCAATGAGAACTCTTCAACCAAGCCAAAGGCCACTCCCAAGGCTAAGGTAGCTGCTCAACATGAGTGCTACCACTGCCACAAGATTGGTCATTGGAAGAGGAACTGCCCCAAGTATCTGGAGGATAAGAAGACTGGTGCTTTAACTTCAGGTATCTATGTCATAGAAGTTAATTTAGCTACAACTGCTTCTTGGGTATTTGATACCGCTTGTGGATCTCACATTATTGGTAATGTGCAGGGACTAAAAAGAAGTAGGAGCTTGAGCAAAGGCGAAGTGGATCTCCGAGTAGGCAATGGAGCAAGAGTTGCTGCTTTAGCTGTAGGAGATTATAGTTTACGCTTGCCTTCTGGTTTAATATTAGAACTTTATAATTGTTATTACGTTCCAGTTATTACCAAGAACATAATTTCTATTCCGATTTTGGATTCGGAAGGTTTTTCATTTCAAATTATGAATAATTGTTGTTCAGCATATTTGAATGGTATGTTCTATGTCTCTGCTAAATTATCAAATGGTTTATATGTACTAGACTTACAAAACCATATCTATCACATAGAAAACAAGAAACACAAACCAAATGATTTGAACCCTACTTACCTATGGCATTGTCGATTAGGCCATATAAGCTCAAAGCGCATAGAGAAACTTCATAAGGATGGAATTCTCAAATCATTTGATTTTGAATCATTTGAAGTATGTGAATTTTTCTTAATGGGAAAAATGACAAAGTCTCCTTTCACAGGCTTAAGTGAAAGGGCCAATGATCTTTTAGCCCTCATACATACTGATGTTTGCGGACCTATGAGTACTTTGGCTAGGGGAGGGTACGGGTATTTTATTACTTTTACTGATGATGTGAGCAGATTTGGATATATTTACCTCATGCGACATAAGTCGGAATCCTTTGAAAAGTTCAAGGAATTCCAAAATGAAGTACAAAACCAACTTGGAATGAAAATTAAAGCATTGCGATCCGATCGTGGTGGTGAATATTCATCTCAAGAGTTTGGTGATCATTTGAAAGATTGTGGAATACTTTCGCAATTGACTCCACCAGGGACACCACAGTTGAATGGGGTTTCCGAAAGAAGGAATCGAAATTTATTAGATATGGTTCGGTCCATGATGAGTCTTGCTAACCTTCCTGCCTCATTTTGGGGATTTGCGCTTGAAACAGCGGCATTCACACTCAACAGAGCTCCGTCCAAAGCAGTAGAAAAGACACCATATGAGATGTGGACTGGAAAAGTTCCGAAATTGTCTTTTCTAAGGACATGGGGTTGTGAAGTTTATGTAAAACGTTTACTTTCTGATAAGCTTTCACCCAAGTCCGACAAGTGTTTTTTTGTGGGTTACCCAAAACAGACTAAGGGATACTACTTCTACAACCAAAGCGAAAACAAAGTGTTTGTTGCTCGCGATGGTGTTTTTCTGGAAAAGGAGTTTATTTCCAGAAAAACAAGTGGGAGTAATGTATATCTCGAAGAAATTCGAGATGAGCAACAAATGGATGAGGTTCACACCTCGTCAGAGACGACCCAGCATGAAAATGCTCAGGAGGCGGTGCATTCCATTCATGCGCCTTCTACCGTCCCACTTGGAGATAATCCATGCGAAGTCCCTCAACCTAATGAGGTGGAAACTTCTCCTGTTGTTCCCCAACGTAGGTCTAGTAGGACCGTCATTCCGTCAAAGAGATATATTGATTTCCTTTTGACTGAAAGTTCTGAAATAGAGATTTTAGAACATGAGGAACCTACTAGCTACACAAATGCTTTGACGAGTCAAGACTCCGAGAAATGGCTTGAAGCCATGAGATCTGAAATGGATTCGATGTTTGAAAATCAAGTATGGGACTTGGTTGCTTTGCCTGATGGGGTTAAACCCATAGGTTGCAAATGGATTTTCAAACTGAAAAAGGACAAAGATGGAAACATTGATGTCTTTAAGGCAAGACTAGTGGCAAAAGGTTTTAGACAAATTCATGGTATTGACTATGATGAAACCTTCTCACCAGTAGCCATGCTGAAATCCATTAGGATATTTCTTGCGATTGCTACCTTTCATGACTATGAGATCTGGCAGATGGACGTCAAAACCGCTTTCTTGAATGGGTTCTTGAAAGAGGTTGTGTATATGACACAACCACAAGGTTTTGAAGATCCAAACAGTCCAAGAAAAGTTTGCAAGCTTAAGAAGTCCATTTATGGGCTTAAGCAAGCATCCCGGAGTTGGAACCTCAGATTTGATAACAGACTAAGGGATACTACTTCTACAACCAAAGCGAAAACAAAGTGTTTGTTGCTCGCGATGGTGTTTTTCTGGAAAAGGAGTTTATTTCCAGAAAAACAAGTGGGAGTAATGTATATCTCGAAGAAATTCGAGATGAGCAAGAAATGGATGAGGTTCACACCTCGTCAGAGACGACCCAACATGAAAATGCTCAGGAGGCGGTGCATTCCATTCATGCGCCTTCTACCGTCCCACGTGGAGATAATCCATGCGAAGTCCCTCAACCTAATGAGGTGGAAACTTCTCTTGTTGTTCCCCAACGTAGGTCTAGTAGGACCGTCATTCCGTCAAAGAGATAATTTGATTTCCTTTTGACTGAAAGTTCTGAAATAGAGATTTTAGAACATGGGGAATCTACTAGCTACACAAATTCTTTGACGAGTCAAGACTCCGAGAAATGGCTTGAAGCCATGAGATCTGAAATGGATTCGATGTTTGAAAATCAAGTATGGGACTTGGTTGCTTTGCCTGATGGGGTTAAACCCATAGGTTGCAAATGGATTTTCAAACTGAAAAAGGACAAAGATAGAAACATTGATGTCTTTAAGGCAAGACTAGTGGCAAAAGGTTTTAGATAAATTCATGGTATTGACTATGATGAAACCTTCTCACCAGTAGCCATGCTGAAATCCATTAGGACAATTCTTGCGATTGCTGTCTTTCATGACTATGAGATCTGGCAGATAGACGTCAAAACCGCTATCTCGAATGGGTTCTTGAAAGAGGATGTGTACATGACACAACCACAAGGTTTTGAAGATCCAAACAGTCCAAGAAAAGTTTGCAAGCTTAAGAAGTCCATTTATGGGCTTAAGCAAGCATCCCGGAGTTGGAACCTCAGATTTGATGAGACAGTCAAATCTTTTGGCTTCCTCAGAAATGAAGAGGAATCTTGTATATACAAGAAGTTGAGTGGGAGTAGTATTGCTTTCTTGGTCTTGTATGTGGATGACATACTTCTCATAGGAAACGACAAGACCATGCTTTAATCAGTCAAGGAATGGCTTAAAAGTTGTTTCTCCATGAAAGACCTAGGAGAAGCTGAGTACATCTTGGGAATAAGGATCCATAGAGATAGATCCAAAAGACTAATAGGCCTTAGCCAAGAGACTTATATTGATAAGGTTCTTGCAAGGTTCAAGCTGGAAAAATCCAAAAGAGGTTTCATTCCCATGCAACATGGCATTTCACTTGGCAAGACTCAGTGTCCTTCGACACCTGATGAGGTCAAGCGCATGAGTAATGTCCCTTATGCCTCTGCAGTAGGGTCCATTATGTATGCCATGGTATGCACTCGACCGGATGTTGCATATGCTTTGAGTATGTGCAGCAGATACCAGTCAAACCCAGGAGAGGCGCACTGGATGATAGCAAAGAATATCCTTAAGTACTTAAGAAGGACTAAGGATAATTTCTTGGTCTACGGTGGAGATAATGAGTTGGTTGCCAATGGATACACCGATGCAAGCTTCCAAAGTGACAAAGATGATTTCCGATCACGATCTGGTTTCATATTTTGTCTCAATGGAGGGGCTGTGAGCTGGAAGAGCTCTAAGAAGAGTACCATCGCAGATTCTACAACAGAGGCTGAGTATATTGCAGCAAGTGATGCAACAAAAGAACCTGTTTGGATCAAAAAGTTCATTAGTGAACTTGGTGTAGTTCCTAGCATTGAAAATGGCATTGAATTGTATTGTGACAATAATGGTGCCATTTCTCTGTCCAAGGAACCCAGATCACACCAAAAATCCAAACATGTGCTCAAGAGATTCCATCTTATTCGAGAGATCGTTGAAAGAGGGGATGTGAAAGTAAGCAAGGTTCATACTGAGGATAACGTGGCTGATCCTCTGGCTAAACCGCTTGCTCAACCTAAGCATGAGAGTCATACTAGGTCTATGGGGCTTAGGCATATGGGAGAATGGCTTTAGGTTGTTTACTTCATGTTTACAATTGTAAAGACATTTATTATGCTTTGAATGTTTATCAATAAAAATTCATTCTTATTTAATTGTTTGGTTTAGTATTAAATAAAATGTCCAAATAACTTGTGTTTTCAAATAGGATTATCGAAAACGTTTTGATAATGGAACCATATAAAGTGAACTGAAATCACAACTTATTAAGTCCCTAGTCTAAATCACTAAATTGGACATAGTGATTTATGTGAAGACTAGCATGTAATTAATTGATAGTGCAGTTCCATGGGCTATGGAGACATAGAGATGTCTAATTAATCATGTGGATGCATATTTGATGCATTGAGACTTGACCTAACTAGATTCTAAAAGTAGAATCAAATTTCTATATTTAATGGATTCCTTAGACATGAGTATGTCTTAATAACCATGAGACAATTAGTTTAACCTTGACGCTGTTAAACGCCGCGCCGTAAAGGAGGTTATAAAGGCAGTGATCAGGTGGGCTAAGAATTGAGTGGGAGTTATGGTCATACAAGAGTGAATAAGTCCTCCTATTTGATAGGAATGGTGTCTAGGCCTCTTGATGAGCGAGAACTGAAAAATTGCATGGCCATGCGGAATGAGATTAAAATGTTAATCTTTATTTGAACAAGTTCGAACTCAGCAATCAAGAAACAAGAATTTGAGAATAACATCGTGTTATCAAATTTTGGCATTAAGAGACTTAAGGAATTTAGCATTGCGTTCTTGTCTTCGGACAAGTGGGAGATTGAAGGAATTATGTCCTTAGACATTTCCGGCAATTACTAAATATAAATAGGAATTAATTATGAAGATAATAAGTTAATTATTTTAGTAATCATATTTGCTTGCTAGAGAATAAATGTGATTAGTAGGACAATATTGATTGGACCTACAATTAAAATATATTAATCCTATAAGGTCACACATATAAGCACTAATAGGAATGGGCCCAAAAGGCCCGATGGCAACCGGTCTGTTAAGGGAAGAATGTTGGGCTTTAGTTTTGTGTTAACCTAAAACTCTCACATTATAATAGTTATAATGTCAGGGATTTAGAAATCACGTTCATCGAATATCTGACAAAAGAAAAACACAACAACCCTGACTCTTATTCTCTGAAACGCCGTACTTCCCAAAAAAAAGCAAGAGACTGATTGTGATCGCTCTCTTCCGTACTAGCATACGTGGGATTCAATTCGTGCTTGTGGACTGAATAGAGGAGCAACAAGTGGGGCTCTAAGATCTTCGAAGCTTGCATACGAATGGGAGAACACGCTACAAAGGTGATTATTTTTTCATCATAATCTGATCTATATTATTGTTGTGCATGAGATCCTGTGATAGATGTTAGGAAATTGTTTCCTGAAATTCCGCTTTATGCATCTATATGTTCCTACACGTGCTGGGCCTTGCGTCTTGCAAGCTCGTTCGTCGATCGTTCGTATATCGCGCTTCCGATTCATTTTCCGATTCCGGAATTCATTTCCGATTCGAACAAATATTTAATATTTTTTATTCCGGAATTTATTTCCGATTCCGACAATATTTCCGATTCCGGTGTTATTTCCGTTTCCGGCAATATTTTTGATTCCGGTAATATTTCTATTTCCGATAATATTTTCATATATGTACCATGTTTCCGTTTCCGACAACATCTACGACTTGGATAATATTTATATTTTCGTTTCCGGAAATATCATCATTTCCGGAGCATTCTCTATTTTGCCTTTTGACGATTTCAACTCCCACTGGAACCGAGATCCTTCGTTTCCGAATGTTCATAAATAGAGTATTTAATTCACTTAAATACTTGATCCGTTCACGTACTATTTGTGTGACGCTACGGGTTCAGTCAAGAGTAAGCTGTGGATTAGTATTTATTAATTCCACTCGAACTGAAGCGGCCTCTAGCTAGGCATACAGCTCACTTGATCTCACTGAATTTATTAGCTTGTTTAATAAATTATTACCGAACCGCATTTATTAGACTTTATTATTGAATGCATACTTAGAACAAGGGCATTATTTCCTTCAGCAGCTCATGAGCCGCGCCCAGCCAGCAATTAAGCAATGCACTGCAGGCCCGCCGAGGCAAGGCCACAGCGCGCTGGGCCTTCGGCCATCTGTGGCTGGGCTGAGGCAGCACGCACACCAACGTGGCCCGTTGTGGCTACGTTGGGTTGTTTTGTCTTGGGCTCTAAGAAAGGTCCGATTGCTTAATTCCCAAGTAACATTGTATTTCGTATTCCTTGTCCTACTAGAATTGGTTTAAATGAGAGTTTAATTAATGTTGAAATTCTAATTGAATAAGAATTTCAATCCTAGTAGGGTTGGTAATTCTATTCCAAGTAAGAATCAAATTCCTTATTTCCTACCCTATAAATATGAGGCTAGGCCCTCATAATTATATACATCATTTGAATTGAAAATCATATTCTTTATTCCCATTGTGTTCAAGGGAGAACAAAATACAAGCCTAACCCGAATACATAAAACCTTAAGTAAAATCCTTGTTGGTTGAACCTAAGGCGGATCTGAACGTGATGTGGACTTTCTACGGAGGGGCAGCGTTTGGGGCTCTAAAGACTTGTTCTTGTTCGGTCCGTGAGCAGCTAGGGAAGGAACGCATCACATTGTATGTCACCTAAATTATGCTAATTGACTATGTGGCAATTAATTTAGATTCTGGCTTTAAGATTTTTCCGCATGAATTATATTATTGTATTATTCATAACCTAACAGTGGTATCACGAGCCTGTAATTAATTCCATAATCAATTATAGTTAACATGGATTAAGTTTTATAAATTTTCAATGAATTAAAGGGGTGATTAATTTCATGGATGTAATTGATTGCAAATAAGTGCGATTATTTGATTATATGTTCGCAGGATTTTTCGGAAGTTTTGTCAATAATGGTCAAAATCTTATGTTTTTAGTGAATTTCGCATGTAAACAACGTTTTGAAATTTTGACAAAAATCAAGGATTTGACGCCGAAACCAGAATTCCAAAATTCAAAGCCTAACTATGACTTTTCGGAGGTTTTAGTTTTTCGTATGCAAAATTTGTAATTTTTATGATGTTAAATTAAATATTTGCGAATCTTGTATGTAAATCTTGAATCTATGATTAACCTACTGCATATGTTTAACAATTTTAAGGTCTAATTTTTTTAATTATACAACCTGATTTGTAATTATAATTAATTTTTTGAATTTCAAATAATTTAGAATTTGTTTTGATTTTCATAATTAATTGATAATTTAATTAGGATCCTATGATTAAAAACCACCATAAAATTTGTTAAAATTGAAAATTTTTAGAATTTTATGACCTAGATTTAAATCCCTAAGTAAATATGTAATCGGAAATCAATTTGAATAATAAATTTTCGATTTTCTCGCCTAAATTTACGAGATTAATATGGGTTATTAATTTTTCGTTAAATTTAATTATAAAAGTTTCGATTTTTATGTAAATCGTTCACAATCTTGCACGCACGAAGCAAAGGAAAGCTAAGTGTTACCCTTAAGGGGTGTTGCAATGGTGCGGGCATACGACGAGCGCGTGCGGGGGGCTACGTTCCTGTGTGGTGTGAGTTGTGTGCATGTGAGAGAGATGCGAGACGAAGGCAACGATCAACACAGGCTAGACAGCGCCAGCGAGCGCTGGTTCACCCCAACGAGCGTTGGCTTGTGCCAGCGAGCGTTTCTTGCTGTGTGTTGTGCGTGGATTGCTCGACGCTTATGCTACGACCATTGACAGTAGCAGGCCATGGGTGCTGCACTCGTGCACGCAATCCATGGGTGCTGCTACTACGAGGCTTTGACGAGGCATGGGCTTAGGCCTATGGCTTTGTCTTAGCCCGTTGGTTCGTTTTAATTTTTCCGTTGAACAACGATTTTAATTAATTTAATTTCGTAATTTTAATTTTTCTTGAAATTTAATTTTGATTAATTTAATTATTATAAATTATTTAATAATAATTATTTTAATAAATTTTAAACCTTGGTAAAATTATAATTAATTAATTTTAATCAACTGAAAATAAAATAATGGGATTTAAAATTATTTTATGTGAGCTTTAAATTTTAATTAAAATTGTAAGTTTTCGGTTGGACTAGGAAATACAATTTTATGTTTAAAATTTGTAAAGCATGTAAATTCTTGATTTTAGTGGGAGCTTTAATCATTAAACTCTTGATTAGGTCTTTATTCTTTTAAGGTTAAAACAACTCGATTAGAACTAATAAGGTTGAATAATTTGTAGATTGTTGGAACCTTTGATTAGTTGCTACAAATGTTTATGTGATGCTGTGAGGGGGTCGAAAAAGCACGAGGCTAATGCGTGACCTCGTCCCTCCACTAGTACAAAAAAGGGATATTGCTTCGAGCCTAAAAGGGGTTATTGATTCGTATTATGTGCGAAGCATATAGACTCGATGCAATTGAAGTCATTCAATTGCTTCGCACAAGTGCGAAGAATTTAAGACTCATATTGCATTGCACTTACCAATATTTCGAAGCATTTGATCGTAGAAACTATTAAAACGTACTAGCAATTGCTTCGCGCCTATCAATTGTTCGAAGCATTAAAAGTTCTAATTGCTTCGAACTTATGAATTATTCAAATCAATTGATTTAAGTAATTGCTTTGGTCTCAATCGTAAGCCCGAAGCAATATATGCAACTTTTCTATTTTTAAAAAATATTCCACAAAGAGGGAATAACACCTCCATTTACAACGAGGCAATCTAGTATACCACACATCCCATCATCTATCTCCAAAGCGCTTCATTTTGTACCAATAATAAGCAATTAAAATCAAAAAAAAAAAAATCAACTATCATAAAATATTGCCCATGACCAATACAAAATCATTAACCATTCAAAATCCATAAAATCATCCTAAAACGACATCTGTTACAAGTTGTCCAAAACATCAAAATATTTCAAAACAAATAAAACTGCAATGGAAGATAAGATTTAACAGTTACAAGTAAATATCTTCTAATAATAGTAGCTTTTAATTCTAAAAAAAAACTATACTTCAGGAGAATACAAAGTCCAAAAAGTATAGAGCCCAACAAGTTAAAACTTCACGAATTTGCCCATTAGTATAAGGTTTAGTCACCTTAAAATCCTGGAAAGAGAAAAAAAACAATGTTAACATATATAATATCTATAGAGATCATTAACTTAAATTTATTTTAAAAAATTCGTACCTTGAATAGATTTTCACTTCCACTATATGAGTGGACTATGTCATACGTGAACCTTGAAGTAAAATACCCGCACTCAGTACCCCCATCCTGTTGAGCACACTAGAGAAAACCAATTTAATATTTCATAGGTCAACAAGTCATCACTTAAATTAAATTTCCAAAAAAGAAATGATAAAAACTGTAGATATTTACCACAGCAGCACCCCATTGTAATTGTGGACCTTTACTTTTCCCACCATATGCCTTGTAAGTTTCGAAGGCACTGTTCAATTATCATTATTCACAAATATTATGAGATAATTGTACAAATTAATCAATTTATAGATAAATGTTGAAAAAATAAAATATGAACTTACCTATCCAACACCACTCTTATTGCTAGGCTGCGTTTCTTCTTAATTGAATCAAATACGTGAACCGTATTTATGGTAGGGTAAATCACAAGAAGCACCCAATGATTGATACATGTTTAAAGAACCAATGAACAAAATTAGCTATTGTTTATATGATAAAGGAAATCCTATAATAATAAGAATGTCAATAGCGTGTGAAATAATATTTACCACTCGTACTGGTTCTGCGAGTAGAATCATTCTAGTCTGAATCCAACCTCTATTGTGAATATTTCCTTTTCTTTACATTTATAGTGGGCTTCATCAGTGGAATAGGGCTATTACTGGTTCTGCGAGTTCCCTTTGCAAATGTTTTAGCTCTAATTTACTTTCTAAAGCATACTACGGGGACTTATGTGCAGGGTTAGCAGAACAGTGACAAAAAAACTTCTGATGCACGTTGGATGTGATGTCTTGGCTGTAGCGTCTAGTGAGGAATGTTTGTTAGCTATCTCCCGAGAATACAGGGTGGTATTACTTGATTTTTCTATGCCGATTTGATGGCTTTGAAGTTGCTGTTCAAATAAGAAAAGGGTTCTCAAAGCGTCATGAAAGGCGTTAATTGTAGCACTCAATGGGAGTGCGGACAGGTTGACCCGAGAAAATTATGTCAGGGTTGGTATGGATGGTTGCGTATTGAAACCTATATCTGTTGATAAAATGAGAAGTGTTTTATCTGAGCTCCTAGAAAGACGAACTGTGTTTGAGCCGCTCTAGGTATTTGTAGAACACATGGTTCAGTGATATAAAGGAAGGGAGAAACATAGATTATTCTAGGCATGACAAGATAGTGCTGCCAAATTTCTCTCTTGTTTTTACTTTCTTTAATTTCTCTTTGTAACCAATCGGGTAACTGGAGGTGTTGGTGTCTGACATTCAGTTCCAGGTGTTCATTCAATGTATATACCATAGTGTTGAGAATATCACAAAACATTCAATGTATATACCATAGTGTTGAGAATAGCACAGAACTACAGAAGAGGCAGTTATCAAGCAATGCTAATTAAACAGATATAGAATAACACTTTTAACAGATTGCCACAGGGGAGCTAAAATTGACAATTCTGTGGCAATTTTGCGGCTTTTTTTTAATATTTATTTTGGACAATCATTGGTAACTACAGTAGTTAACTACCAAATGTATGATATTACTCAAGTGTACATAAAATTTCAAGCTGCAGGAAGGGCTTCAACTAAACTGAGATCAATGGTGGTGAGCTTTTGGTGTTAACTTTATCAAAGCTTGGCTCGAGATGTACTACCTAAGAAGCCTAGGCCAAACATGAGGCCTGATTAGTGATTACACTTGTTCTGCCTTTTATTAGAGTTTCTATTTTTGACAACTTAGTTTATTTGAAAAGAATATACTTCGTATTTATTTTGATGTCAAAAATATTACTCCAACAACAAATATATTTCTTTTGATGTAAAAATAATACTCCAACAAATCTATATCTATCAAGAGTAGGTGTTAAGATTATCTTACTTCTGATGATATGGGGCTAGGATCTTTTGATTGTTTTCGGAAGCTGCTTTCATTACCCTTGCCATGTATTCACATGCTTCATCTATGTTCTCCGAACTTGCCAACAATGTAGTTGCTGAAATCAATTGCGGACACATGAATGTGATTGAGTCAACACTCAAGTTCTTGCATTTTTCGTGTAAGGCCCTAAACATATTGCACAAGAAAAAATAACCATTAGATATTAAAGTCCAGTTTTTATAACTATAACATAAAGCTATTAAAATTTAATAAAGAAGTTTAAGATATCTGACATGATGAATATTTGTATGGTTGATATATTTAACCAAGCCCCACTGAGAAGTTGGACAACATCCTCCTTTGAGATATAGCTAGAAAAATTTTCCTTGTATCCGAATACCTCAGCATCTAATTGAAAAGATATGGATTCCACACCAGGGGGTAGATCAGTAAGAATATTAGCGAGTCGTTTGCATGACTCACTCAAATGCTACATTACACTATGTGAAACAAGCGGCGTCCTTTCCATAGTGAACTCAACAGTGTTTTGAGTATCAACAATTTTTTCCTTATCCCGCTTGTCCTGTTAAGAAACGCAAAATTTAGTTATAAGAATGCTTAGAAGTACCTATGAAGTATGCATTAAATTAACAATGTTTAGATTGTAGAATGAAGTAATCATTTCAGCTTAAATCAGTACGGATGTAATGATCATTTCATCATTTACCTGTTCTTGGTCAAGAGTTGAAGCTTTGTTACTATGACCCTAAGAGGCTAAGATTGTTAAAATGATACTCTAATATACATTCTCATAAATTATGCAAAATAATCATTTTTTCTGTAATAGCAGGTGTGCCGCTACAACCTTACAGCTTATCCTGATTTGAGTCAACAGAAGACTATGAGTTGAGATGATCAAAGGAAGAGCAGACGAAGTTCTTTTTGTGCAGCTATTACATCTTCTATAATAGGTCTTTTTTAGGTGCTAATTTATATAAGGAGCAGGGGTGGCTATAGACATTTGGTACGACATAACTGAAATTACACAGAAATAAACACAAAAGCTCCTGGAAGATTAATCCAATACTTCGTCTAGTCTATTGGTAATGACTGTCTGATATCTTAGTTCTGCTGCAGTGCATGAATACTTTAAGAAGACTTTACGTGCATGCTGAGTGCTGTAAAACATTAATTGAACAACATTGAATTATGAGTTACTCCTTCATCCCAATTTATCTTCGACTGAGTCTTTGGGCGCATATTATGAAATAATTGAAAACATTTAGCGGGTGAGCTGTGAGCATACAGGTGATTCACTGTGTAAATGAAGTGGGAGTGTGAGAGGTTGGTCCTAGGGGTAATTTGGAAGAGTTCAGTCATTATGTTTAAAATCTATGTGGTTCTAAATGGTTTCTTCATATTAACCAGGTAGATGATATGTGTTATTAAAGAACAACATGAATCAATGCTAAACACCTATCATACTATTTTTTAGTGAGTTGATTTAGGGACTATATATAGTGTATATATAGCTGGTAATCTTTTCAAGTTCAATTCAAACTATTTAATTTTTCCAAGGTTGACTTCACAACAATTATTTCCGTTATAAAATACAAGGACGACATCACAGCATGTCTACAACTCTGCAAGGGAGGTCACTTATCTGACAGGAATGGGGAACCACTTTACCACAAGTATTGTAGACAATGATGACTGAGAATGTGAAGGTAACTTAAAATTGGGTAGGAAACAACACTAAATTGGACAGGGTGGTTTAGGAATCTTAAAACGGACGGTTTTTGATTTATTAATTATTAGTAATTACTGTGAGTTGAGGATGCTATGTGATTATGTCTTTTATTTTGACCAAACAATAAGGGTACCAAGTATATTCCAATTACTTGTGGCCTACCAAATAGAGTTGGCTATGTATAGGAGCATCATATAGAATTTCCCACAAAAGAATAGCAAGAGGTAGAATATTCAGAGCATTAACAGCGTGTTTGGGTAGGAAAAGGGAAGGGAAATAAGGAAAAGGGAAGTGGGCTACTTTTCTCTACAAATCTTGCCGACTTTTAAAGGATTTAGTTTATCTAATAGGAAAAGAAATAGGGTCATTCCATTTCCCTATCCTTCTCATCCCCAAAATTCATATACATAATGAATCAGTTACATTCTCTCCCCTTCTGTTCTGTTAAAATCCTCTTATCTTAACACATTGTATGTCAAATGTATACTTTTACATCAAGAAAATGCATTCAATTTCGAACAGAGAATTTATCCTCCTCAAAATATTATTAAAATCAATCACTTACCAAAGTATAAATAAATAAATCATACTCTATACCTGTACCTTCAACTTCATAGACGAATCAGGCTCCACAACGATATCACTACTAACAGCAACATTAATCGCTAACGGTTGGTCGCTACTCATCTTGCGTCGCGGAACAAACTCCTAATAAGAGGTCAAATTGTCATCATTTATGCTTCGAGATTAATATTAAAATTACATGAAATTAGAATATTAAACAAATTACCTCGTCCCCTATAATCAATTTTCTAGGCGATTGGATGAAACTTTTTACGGCTCCCCCAACATCCTTCATATCTAAGTTGGGTACAGGTAGAGGTGCAGTTTCATAGCCAGGAACACATGAGTTCACACTAACTTTCAAATAACCAGGCTTCATTGCAGAATGGTGTACTACATCTTCAGCATTGAACGGATATGCTACACCCCTAGCCACGACTACTAATTGTTGGGAATCATCAAGTTGGCACAGACGACATGCTAAAGGACTCTAAAACATTATTCGACACCCAGCATTAGTAAAGTACTAAAGTACAGTAAAATACTATAGTGAATTTACGAATAATTTAATATACATATAATATATACTTAGTCCTTGACTAATGTCACTTTAACCAATTAGAAAAATATCATTTACAGCAATGACAACAGAAAAGGAGAAGTGCAACTTAGATCATACCTTCAACTCCGCAAATGGGTCAGAATTAGGCTCTAGCTCCACAGAAGGTGAGTTGCTACGACTCCGTGTAGTGGTTGTAGTGGTTGTGGTCTTTCCAATCTCCATCACAACCGGCAATTTTAGACCTAATTTTGTCACCAAGTTAATGAATTTTTCCTCAACTACGGCCTCCATTTTCTTTTCCATCATAGCTATAGTTTCCTTTCGCACTTGCTCTATTCTAGCCTCAAAATCTCCTTCAATCTTTTTTAGTCCGGCTTGTGAGAAATGATCATATTCTCCATTATTTCGAACCGGTTTCCCCCAATATGCTTGATGGCCGATTGTTCCTCCAACTACAACCACACGTCCACGACGGTCTTTCTTTCCAAGGGAACGGGATAAGACATCATCTTGCCTATGTGGAGTCCAAATTCCTTGCTCGACTTCCTGAACCTCCTTGTCCTATTGACAAACACATGCATTTATTAAAGAATTACAAAAACACATTTTTTAGCAAGAAATAAATATATTAATCGACGAACAAAATTGTATGTACAAAGGAAAAACTACCGCAACTTACTATTTTTTCACCAACCAGGCGTGCTTCATCTTTAGGGAAAACATATTCTCCTTTTTCGTTTTTCTTTTGCCGGCCAAAAATCCAATTTAGATGTCATTTTCTCATGGTTGAATCTGTACTTCCGACTGAAGGGTATCTTCCTTCAACCTCCCATTCAGTTTCCTTCTGTGAATAGCTATTTTGCCCCATAAAATGAGGATGCAGATTGTGCGACTGACTCTTCCGTGCCTTCTCGCTTATTTCCTATTAGAAAAGAAGAAATTAGTGTGGCAGATTGTATATAAGTGTAGATGATTGAACATGATGAAGATTAGTGGGCAAGGTTGTTGGTGCATCTAATTACCGAATGCATAACAGTGTAATCATAATATATCATGCATTGAATTGTGTTTTACCTTAAATGTATCGGTGGTCTTAGCTGCAACAAATTGCTGCCATATTTCTTCAGTGATGGCTTCATATACAAGGTAAGGTGGTTTGGCATTAGGCGAGATTTTTCTTGTCTTTGTGATATGTCCACTTACCAACTTAGCTTTCCAATCCCTAAACCGGTCACTCAAGTGTGCCATTACATACTTTTTCTTCAGTGGATTGTTGTCAATATGATACATAGTCTACATGGTAAAACAATAATAATTAGACAATCATTAGTAGAAAACTTTCCACTAGTCATGTAATTGGATGATGCATATAATGTAACAGTTGATCTGTTCTTACCTTAATGTAATCCCAAAGGGTGTCTTGAAGACCTTGAGGTACCTCTTCCCATTTGTTTGTCAAAATACTGACCTTAGTATGCACTGTCTTCCCAATTTGTTGCCTATAGTCCTTCAACCAATGACCAGTTGGTCGATTAAATGAATCCCATTCTAGGAATTTTGGCACATTAGGGGACTTTAACCCTTTTACTTCACCTCGATACCTTTTAGTGCCTTTTTGAGAAATATCATGCTCCGTCTCAGTTGGATGCTCATAACACAAGGGATCATTGTCCCTAGACATCCCATCATTATACAAGTCTTCTATATCCTCCATGCATAAAGACCTGCATTATTAAAAGAAAAAATAAATCATTAGAACAATACCCGACTTTTTAGGAGTTATCCTCCATGCATAAAGCTATGTTGATTTTGATGGTGAACTCTCTAGTTTCTTTGGGCGAGTCTACAGTTCAATTACTCTAGGAATTGATAAATATCTTATGAAGGGAAAATATTCAGTAGTTATCATACATCCCAATGAATAGATCAAATGTTAACAGTCAAAGGGGTTTCTATCTATGTGAAAGCTGCTCACACAAAAACCGTTCTTCCTTCCATATTAACTGAAATAATTTCTTGTGTGTTTTCTTCTTTGAAAAAGGTTTCTAACTTTTCTGTCGATTCAGTTAAAAACAAGTATTGCTCATCCTTTTAGACCTGATTGGAAACCACCTTTTTTTATCATAAAAGAAACAGGGAACAAGAGGAAACAAAAAGAGGAAGAACTCCACATTGATATGGCCTGCTTATTGTGGAAACCTGGTGTTTTAAACTTTGCTATTCCAGACTTTTCACAGTAGCCTGATTGGAAGTAGTACTTTGTTTAGGTCTATTGTTTTTAGAGTAGCCTGCAGATGTACTGAGTAAATGAGGCAGTTGTTAATTTTGTAAATTAGTTGCTGCACATGAAGAGTTGATGATAACCACCGCCATTTTTACCAACATCCCACGTTGGAATCATGTCTCCACTCAGTTTGGCCTCAACTAGATCACAAAAACGAGCTATATCCAATATAGTTAAGGAATAATGCAACTGACCATTTGATATGGAATAATGCAACTGACCATTTGATATGGACTTCAGAAATTGACAATTGATTAATTGAATTATTCAAAACCAAACTATAGAAAAACCTTAGGATCTGACCATTTGGATGTTATATTTTACATTTATTTCCGTTTTTGTTATATTAAGGAATAATGCAACTGACCATTTGATATGGACTTCAGAAATTGACAATTGATTAATTGAATTATTCAAAACCAAAATATAGAAAAACCTTAGGATCTGAATCAATGTTTATTGAAATGTCCTAACATAATTGATCTATCATACATTAACAGAGAACTGTGGGAAGCGGGGAAGGTCTAGATCTCAACCAAAGATCAGAAAGTAGTCTACTCTTATCACGTGTTGAATCGTAACTGCCCTCATGTTGAATTAGGGGTTAATAAGAAAATAATCAAAAGATCAAAAGAAAGCGTTCCAAACAGATTTGGAGAAAAATAACAAACAACTTGCTTCAAAATATTAAGTGGGCTTAGAATAAGGAGAGTGCAAATTAAAAGAAAAATGATTTACATTCAGGAAGCAGTGAAGCACCATCAATCTGGATCAACAAATCTAGCTCTTTTTATGAATTAGTTTTGGACAATTATAATTAAATCAACTATAATAATACACAACTGTGCTTTCTTGCCAAAAAAATAAATTGAAATCAATTGTTGGGTTGGATATCACATCCTTCTATTTTTAAAGAATCCCTGTGATCATCATAAACTATTGGTAAACTAAAGCCAACCAACATACGATATACATCTACATGAATGAATCCAAATATTCAATGAAATTATTTCCTGGGAAGATGTCACTTTAACCAAAGACCATTTAATAGGATCTTATATGGTCAAGTCCATATCAAATGGTCAGTTGCATTATTCAATACTAGTCTTATATGCACGCGATGCGTGCGGGAGTATACATATAAAAATTAAAATCGTGTTATTACAACTAATCTTCACAAACAATAGGCAAGAAAAAAACTATTCACAAAACTCATCTAAAAAAATTAGACATCATCAAAAGTATTCGGATAAATTTATTTCTTATTTAAAAACGTATTATGTACGCACATATTGTAACACCCCGACAATTCCCATTTTCTAAAACAATCCTTTTTAAAATATAACTGTAGGGAATTATCAAAGTATTATCGCCCGTGTAAAAACGTACGGCTTATTCAGAATTTTGCAGCGGAAAACATAAAACTAACTTTTGGGTTCATAATTAATTTATTACATATTAGGTCCAAAACAATTAACTGAAATAAGGAAATACGAATGGTGCGACAAGTTTCAATTCCAAGCTAACAAATTGAATCACTTGATTAAACAAACAGAAGTACAAGCTCTCTAATCCCGATCCCAATGATGCATCATCTTCAAACCTGTAGATGGGCAATGCTTATTGATCCTTAGAGACTGCTCACCAAAGATGGGTCATCACAGGATCAATAAGGCATAGCCATGATCAACACACACAAACAAAGCACGTAATCAGCAAAGCTGAGTACTACATACTAAAACAACAGCAATCCTAGCATGATACTATCAAACCCACAACCCTAACATGATACTAATAACTATAAGTAAGGACAGACAAAACATAATAATTTGACAATTATACTTGACTAGACTAGGCTAGACTGGACTAGACTTTTATAACAATAATATTATTTTAATTGAAATAGGCAATGGACCGAGTTTTCTAGCTAGATGAGGTACGGGCGCGACTCCGTAACCTCAGCGACCTGCGATATCGAGGAACGTTTGACTGAAAAATAGGACGCGGTGATCAATCCGGTCCGAATGAAAGGCCATGGGCTACCACCATGAACCCCAACTCCTGTTTGTCCGTCACTTTAGACGTGCACAGTCTAAAGCTATTGCTACTCAGTTTCACTTTACATGATTTACAACTTGACACCCTGTTATGACTCAACAATCACATAAGGCATACAATTCACATTTATTTATAACTGTTTTTATCTTGGAATTGAGTAAGTGATCACGAGGCATCAAACAAGACTCATTCCAATTAACTCCAATCTTTTCTTTAATACTGATCAACCCCTGAATATGGGTATAAGGTTTCAACTTACTAAATAAGGTCCTCCGCCCTCATAAAGTAGTGAAAAGCTAAAAAGGGAACAACAATTAATTGATCTGAATTATATACTGAATAATCTAGTGTTCCCAATCAAACATGTTTGCATCAATCTTCCATACTAACATGTTATAATCCTCAAAATGTAATAAAGGTTTAATATGTTCATCCAACAGTATCAAACATGCGATATCAACCTGACTAAGTTCATCAACAACATTAACATAACCAAGTTCATCAACGATTCAACATAACCAAGTTCATCAACAATTCAACATGGTTTCAACAATTAGCACACATTCCAAGCACACAGGTATGTACGTACCTTGTGTAAACAAACTGCAAGACCACTTTAATAATTCAAACGTCGCCTACAGAGAATTCTCCGCCTAAACAACCAACAAGGATTCCCAATCAACTTCTAATCGCTCACAGCTATAATAACACATTCTAACTACATCCTAAACATATTTAGAACTTTTCTCCAATAACAAAACTTGAATATTTGATTTCCTAGCATAACAATTATTGAATTAGTGATTGAAATTCGTTGAAAACTCTTTGCAAACACCATACTTTAAATTTTCAGCAATATAACTAATTTCAAACTATTCCCAAAACTTTGAAATCATAAAAACGATAACTTTAATAATTTATAATCATCCTACCATGATTTCAAAACTATTAAAACCATTAAAAATCCATGCTTTAATAATTAAAACTCCTATTTTAATCAAATTATATAATCTGAAAATTATCAACTTAATTATATAAAACATATAAAATCTGAAAATTATAATTAAACCATAAAACTATAAATCTAATCCAAGAAAACATGAATTAAATTAATAAACATAATTAAAACTCTAACTTACACATAATTAACAAAAATCTGAAAATTAATTAGTTTGTAATATCAACATATAATCTGAATTCTAAATTAAATTATAAGAACTAATAATTTAAATTATGAAAACCTTAATTAAATCATTAGAACATAAATATTACATTAATGAAATAAAAGGGTAAGGAATTAACCAAAAGAGAGAAGGAAGGGAGGGTGGTTGGCCGGAGGTGGTGCTGTGGCGCGGTGGCACGGCAACGGCAATGCTATGGTTGACGGTGGCGGCGGCCGGCTGGCTTGCGCAAGAAACAAGCAGGGGAGGAGATGGTTTCTACGCGAAGGAGGAGAGAGATCGAAGAGGGTGTCGGCTGAGCAGGGCTGCGACGAAGATGCAGGTGGTGGTTGGCCTGGGGGTCGCGGCTGCGCACGCGGCGGCTGGCTGGTGGTTCAAGAAAACAGAACCTGCGATTAAGGGGAGGATAAAACTAAAGAAAGAGAAAACGAAATAGAAGAGGAAGGAGGAGAGAGTACCGGCAAAGGGGAGAGGAGCACGTCGACGGTGGTGAAGCAAGGGGTGCAAGGGTCTACGGTGACGACGGCCGACGACTGAATAGAGCTTGGGAGTTCACGTGTATGGTGAAGCAGGGTTTGGGAGATTTGTTTCCTTTCTTTTTCACGTGAAGTTGTGGGAGGGTTTTGCTTTGTTCAATTTTTTTTTTTTTTGTTTCACGTGCATTAGAGGTAGAGAAGGGATGAGAGAAGTTTTGGGCTTTATTGTTTGGGCTTTGTCAATTGGGCTAGAATTAGGAATTTAGTTTTAGGATTCGAATCCAAAACCGAATAAGATCGTTTTATAAATTCAATCAATTTTCGTAATTCAAATTCTTTTCAACTTAAAATTCTAAAATCATTTTCGATTTCGTAAATCGTTGAAAATATTAAAAAGTAATAAATAAATATACGTTAATTATATATTTATTTCCAAAATTCATAAATTCTTATTTAAATATATTAAATATACGTTAAAATATATAAATCAAATGTATAAAATTACGGGGGATTACAATCTACCCCTCTTAAAAGAAGTTTCGTCCCGAAACTTGACACGAAAATTCACATATCTTTCCAAACTTTTCAACTTATTCTTATTGTAGAAGTACTTTGTGCCACTCTTGTGCACTCTTTTGCCAACTAAGAGTTACTTGTTATATTCACGAACACATTTTCTTATGCGGAGAATCTATGTACTTTGCATCAACATGAATAAGTTGCTAAAAATAAGCATAAAAATGCATAAAAACACCATAAAAATAGGTAAAAAGCGCGAATTTCTATCGCATTCTACCCCCTAAAAGAAAACGAGTTACGCCCTCGTAACTCATCTTAGGGAATAATTCTGGATATTCCTAATTCAACGAATCCTGTTCCCAATACAACATTTTCACGGAAGTCATTCCAGTAAGTGGGATTTCTACACTTACTTCCATACTATGCCTCAAAAGGTTTCATCTTAATGTTCGCATGGTAGCTATTGTTGTAAGAAAATTCAATCAAATCTATGTGGTTCTCGACTACCATTAAAGTTAATAGCACAGGCTCTCAACATATATTCCATAGTTTGGTTAGTCCTCTCAGGCTGACCATCAATTGCAGGGTGAAAAGCAGTACTCGTTTTCAATGTTGTCCCCAAGATTCAACTAGACCTTATTGCCAAAATTTCAGACTTTTGTGGTCGGAAAGGATCTCAAATGTTGCCCCATAAAGATAATGTCTCCAAATCATTCAAAGCGAACGCACTAGCAGCTAGCTTTAGGTCATGGGTAGGGTAATTGGTTTCATAAAGTTTCAATTGACGCGGCAACAGGTGCAGAGGTCAAACGCTCTTTTAAAATCTAGAAACTTTTTTTTTTCATTTCTTACTCCACTCGAATTTCGATTCCTCTTTCAACAAGTTGGTCAATGGTTTTTCTCTCTTCGAAAAGTCTTTCACAACCTCCTATAATGGTCATCTAGGCCTAGAAAACTTTAGATATCGGACACGTTCTTGGAATAGGTCACTCACTCACATCTTGAATCATAGCCGGATCTACAGAGACTCTTTCTGGTCAACTTTTCCTTTTTACCAAACCTCATTATGCCTTTCATGGATGTATAACTTTTGGGCACAACTCCTAGCTCTTTCACCAATTCATATATTTCCTTTCATCTTTTCAAGACGCCAAATGGTTTCTAACGATCCTGGACCACTCAAATCTCCTCTTAAATTTATTCCCTTACGTAACATAGTTCTCAATCAATGTAGTCCTTCACTTTTCCGTCGGTGTCACTTATACACATATGACCTCAAGATTTGTATACTTCATTTAATAACACTAGATTCTTTCTAAGCGTCTCCAAATAATCCTCAAGTGTTTGTCATGCTCTTTCTCATTCCTTGAATAAATCAGGATATCATCAATAACAGAATGATGAACTTAATTCGGAATTCGTAGAAAATCTCATTCATCAAATCCATAATTAATGCAGGTGTATTGGTTAATCCAAAAGACGTTACTATAAACCTTTAATGACAATGGCGAATCCTAATGGTCTTAGGCCCTTATCATCTATTCTCAATTGGTGGTACTTCAAACGCAAATCAGTCTTCGAGAACACACTCGCCCAATTTAATTGATCCAATATGTCATCTATCCTAGGCAAAGGATACTTGTTTTTGATGGTTACATTGCTTAGCTCCCTAAAATCGATACCCAATCTCACACTCTCATATTTCTTCTTAATAAACAACACCAGAGCTCCCCGTGGTGATGCATTAGGCCTAATATACCCCTTAACGAAACAACTCTTGCAATAGTGTCTTAATTCGCTCATTTCGGAAGGTATCATTCTACATGGTGCTTTAGGTATAGGCGTCGTTCCAGGAACTAAGTCTATAGTGAACTCAAGGCTCTAACAGGTAACATACTTGCAATTTCACTCGGAAACACATCAATGAATCCACTCATAATGGCAACATCCTCGATTTTCACTCCAACTTTTTTTACTCACCTCTAACACACTACGGAAAAATAGTTCACACTCCCTATTCATCAATTTCCTCGCTTGCATTACCGAAATAACTGAAGATTCTTGGTCTTCTGAAAACATCTATATGAGTTCAACCTTCCAATAGGGTTCCTTAAACTTACTTTCTGAATTTCACAATCTACCTTAGCCTTGTACAAACTTAGCCAGTCCATCCCCAGAATTACATCTAGGTCCCTAAAATTAAACTTTTGTCGAATCAGAAGGGAAAACTCAATCTTTTGTCTTCAAAGGCAAGTTCTTAAATAATCTTGTACACCTTATGGTTACACTAGTAGGTATACTAACAGGTAAATCAATCATTTCAAAATCTACTAACTTCAGACTCTTAATAACATATGACAAAACGAAAGAATAGGTTGCTCCCGAATCAAATAATGTTTTAACTAGCACGGAGTTAATAGAAAAAGTACCATGAACTACGTCTGCAGAATGTTCAGCTTCATTTCTAGTCATCATGAACGGTTTTCCTGGAGCCTTATTCTGGTTGTTGTTATCATTTGCAGGTTTATTATAGTTCTCTTGATTGTTTTGTGCCCCTCCAGGCTTTGAATTTTGACCTCCAGACTGGTTAAATCTCACTTGGTTCCCATCTCCATTACTATTTTGTTCCTTTCTGTGCTTAGTGAAGCACTCATACTCCCTATGCCCCCTTTTCTGACAATAGTTGCAGGTCACTAATTCTCCTTTGCAATTCTTACCAGGGTGATTATTGTTGCACCTCTTGCAGTGATACACTCTCTCGGATTTACTCTTATTGTTGTGCCCCTGACTGTTTCCTCCTCGAAAATTTCCATTTCCATTTTCATTCCTATTCTCATTCATATTCCTCTTGAAATTTCCTTGGTTTTCCCGGACATTAAACTCTTTTCTTTTCTCCCCAACAACATTTTTCTCGTTCCTTATGGACTGTAAACCGTAAATATGAGCGGTTCTCTCATACACATTATCTAAAGATGTAAAGGTTTCTCCACCTAATCCCAACTGGATCTCATCGGTCAACCTTTGCTCAAACCTCTGAGCCTTTATCTCTTCTGTGGCTACAACCTCAGGTGCGAACCTCGACAGCGCTATATATTTGTTATAATATTCAGCGATGGTCATACTCCCCATCCCAAGGTTTATGAATTCCTGCGCTTTTCGTTTTGTTATAAAAGGAGGATAAAACTTTTCCCTCAATGCAACAACAAATGAGTCCCAATTAAATCCTTCAACAACACTTAGCTTAGTTCTATTTTCTTTCCACCATAGATCAGCCTCATCTTTTAGGTAAAGGACAGCTTGGCCTACTTTCATATTTTCAGGACAATTTACCGCCCAAAATAGTTTTTCAAACTCCCTAATCCAGTTTTCTAGGAAGGTCGGGTCTGCTTGCCCCTTGAAGTATGGTGGCTTAATTTTTGCAAGCCTTTCAAACATGTCCCCTGCAGGATCGGGGTACTCAGTTCTTTCCTGAGCTAGTTTTTCCGCCAAGAGGCGAATAGCAGCAGCTAGGTCATTATTGTTGGCCATCCTAGAGCGCGACCTGTGAGTAATATATTCTATTTTAGGTTCGAAACTTCTGTTAACATTATCCTAGCAATATAATATCACACCAACATCCAGAATTCACATACATACACAATCATTTATGAATGATATTCGCATACATGACATTCAACTGAGAAACAAGGAACAAATTCAATCATCACGAATAATAAGGCAGAATAAAAGAAGAAAACATTCTCTTTGCGTGCCCAAAATAAACTCTTGATCCTTTGGATAATCAATGATCTAACTCTATTCCTCAAAATAATGTTAATAACAATCCTAAATATCCACAACACACATGTCCTCAAAATAAAATTAAAAGTTCTATGGCATAAACATAAACTATTGTTGGCGAATTATGGAATTCTCACATTGGAAACGAATGCCTTAACTTTTATTGCTAATTCTATAAAGGTTTAATACATCCTTGAAAAGAATAAAGAATAAGTCAAACTCTTATTGCTTTAACTTTAAACTGTTGTAGCTTTGCTACTTATTCTCCAAAACATTTAAGAACAAACTAACTATTACAACTTCAAATGTTTAAGGCATCTTGTCTATCTGTTCTTTCTTTGGAAATTTGTGAAGTGAAATCTAGATCCTCAGTATTCGTCGATCTTCTCAAAGGATCCTATGTTGGTGTACTTGGAAAGAAGCGTTTTATTCATGAAACAAACAACTTAAGATCTTACTAACGATTTCCCAACCAAAGCATAATCAGAATTCAATAAAACAATAAGTTTGGTGTAATCAAACAATTTTTATGCACATTTACATGCAACACTTAAACATTTAACATATGCACATAGCAATTAACTTCTTATGCTAGCAATTAACTACTAATGCACATATAATTCTATCCTATATGCCCTTTCCTATATTACCCATCTCTCATAATAAATCATAATAGGTCAAACATTGAAGAATTTAAAGAATAAAACAAGAACGATTAGTAAGAAAAAGTTTATTAAACGAATTAATAATAAACGAATAAATAAAATAAAGAAATTTTATTATTATTTTTATTTTCAAACGAATAATTAATAAGAATTTTTTTTTTATTAAACGAATAAATATACTTAAGGGATAAGATTTTTTTTTTTTTTTTTCCGAATATATTTAATTTAATTTCGAAAATAACGAAAAACGTACTTAATTCACATAAACGAAAAGTTTCGAATAAATAAGTTAATTCTGAACTTAAATAAGAAATATTATATACTTTCAAACAAGATAAAAGGAAATCGGCCCCCGAAAAAAAAGTACCAATTTTTGAACACTATAATACGTAGAAGCTCGATTTTTAAGAAGTTTATTTTAAATAACTAGATAGTTAGGCGCCTAAAAAATTGTTAAGTAAAACCTTAGCTTCTAGATACCACTTTGTAACACCCCGACAATTCCCATTTTCTAAAACAATCCTTTTTAAAATATAACTGTAGGGAATTATCAAAGTATTATCGCCCGTGTAAAAACGTACGGCTTATTCAGAATTTTGCAGCGGAAAACATAAAACTAACTTTTGGGTTCATAATTAATTTATTACATATTAGGTCCAAAACAATTAACTGAAATAAGGAAATACGAATGGTGCGACAAGTTTCAATTCCAAGCTAACAAATTGAATCACTTGATTAAACAAACAGAACTACAAGCTCTCTAATCCCGATCCCAATGATGCATCATCTTCAAACCTGTAGATGGGCAATGCTTATTGATCCTTAGAGACTGCTCACCAAAGATGGGTCATCACAGGATCAATAAGGCATAGCCATGATCAACACACACAAACAAAGCACGTAATCAGCAAAGCTGAGTACTACATACTAAAACAACAGCAATCCTAGCATGATACTATCAAACCCACAACCCTAACATGATACTAATAACTATAAGTAAGGACAGACAAAACATAATAATTTGACAATTATACTTGACTAGACTAGGCTAGACTGGACTAGACTTTTATAACAATAATATTATTTTAATTGAAATAGGCAATGGACCGAGTTTTCTAGCTAGATGAGGTACGGGCGCGACTCCGTAACCTCAGTGACCTGCGATATCGAGGAACGTTTGACTGAAAAATAGGACGCGGTGATCAATCCGGTCCGAATGAAAGGCCATGGGCTACCACCATGAACCCCAACTCCTGTTTGTCCGTCACTTTAGACGTGCACAGTCTAAAGCTATTGCTACTCAGTTTCACTTTACATGATTTACAACTTGACACCCTGTTATGACTCAACAATCACATAAGGCATACAATTCACATTTATTTATAACTGTTTTTATCTTGGAATTGAGTAAGTGATCACGAGGCATCAAACAAGACTCATTCCAATTAAATCCAATATTTTCTTTAATACTGATCAACCCCTGAATATGGGTATAAGGTTTCAACTTACTAAATAAGGTCCTCCGCCCTCATAAAGTAGTGAAAAGCTAAAAAGGGAACAACAATTAATTGATCTGAATTATATACTGAATAATCTAGTGTTC
This sequence comes from Spinacia oleracea, assembly GCF_020520425.1. Taxonomy (NCBI): domain Eukaryota; kingdom Viridiplantae; phylum Streptophyta; class Magnoliopsida; order Caryophyllales; family Amaranthaceae; genus Spinacia; species Spinacia oleracea. The sequence continues at coordinate 52,503,063 of NC_079487.1, forward strand.
CCAATCAAACATGTTTGCATCAATCTTCCATACTAACATGTTATAATCCTCAAAATGTAATAAAGGTTTAATATGTTCATCCAACAGTATCAAACATGCGATATCAACCTGACTAAGTTCATCAACAACATTAACATAACCAAGTTCATCAACGATTCAACATAACCAAGTTCATCAACAATTCAACATGGTTTCAACAATTAGCACACATTCCAAGCACACAGGTATGTACGTACCTTGTGTAAACAAACTGCAAGACCACTTTAATAATTCAAACGTCGCCTACAGAGAATTCTCCGCCTAAACAACCAACAAGGATTCCCAATCAACTTCTAATCGCTCACAGCTATAATAACACATTCTAACTACATCCTAAACATATTTAGAACTTTTCTCCAATAACAAAACTTGAATATTTGATTTCCTAGCATAACACACTAGTAGAAAAAACACTTATTGCAGCGGGCTTTTAGACCCCTGTTGCAGCGTACATCGTATGCTGCAACTGGGGGGCCTGCAACAAGTCTGAACTTGTTGCAGCGTACATGTTCGCTGCAAAAAGTGATTTGTTGCAGCGGGCTTTTAGATATACGCTGCAACAAGTGCCAAAAAATTGGCAAAATTTTGGACTTGTTGCAGCGTACATATAAAAGCCCGCTGCAACAGACCCAACTTTTTGCAGCGTACATTTATTTGTACGCTGCAACAAGTCTGAATTACTCAATTTTTTGCAGCGTACATTTATTTGTACGCTGCAACAAGTCTGAATTTTTGCGAAATTTTTTTCCCTTGTTGCAGCGTACAACATATATGTACGCTGCAAAAAAGCACTTTTGGCGGGAAAATTCTAATTTTGTTTAGGGATACCTAGAGTGCCTTGCACTAAATATAGAAACCTGTCAAAACAATAATAGAATAACGCAACCTGTATAACAAATATAAAAACAACAACTGGAGTTTTGTATACTATATATCCCAAAACCAAAGTGCACATATTACATTTAAATATATGTTCCAATTTCAACATAAACATACATTTTAATATAAAATTTATTCTATAACAACTAAACCAACTCGATCAAGCGCGCTAAAGCCAATAATAAATACTTGTTGGTAAAAAACTTAGCCCATTGCTCACGAACCACATCAAATTCCTCGCATAAGGCGCAATCCTCGGAGTGTAGACCTTTACAAAAACAGAAATTTAAATTAAACATTAGATTAAATACAAATTAAATATCACATTTTAACATTCAAGAAACTAATGACAATGTCCTAATAGTCTAAAATGAGTCCTTAGGTTCTTTAGTTCAAAGTTGGGAGCGAAAATGTCATTTTAGCCTAAATATGACCTATAACGACCCAATGAGTCTATAGGTGCATAAATAGATTGGAACGAGTCTTAGATCGTTAAAATTATGTATATTAAACATGTAATAAGTTTTAAATGAGTCCTTAGGTTCTTTATTTTAAAGTTGGGAGCGAAAATGCCTTATTTTAGCCTAGATATGACCTATAACGATCAAACAAGCATTAAATGGGTATAAGTAGATTAGAATAAGTCCTAGAAACTCAAAACTAAGCTTATTAATCATATAATAATTTAAAAATGAGTCCTTAGGTTCTTAAGTTCAAAGTTGGGAGCGAAAATGTCATTTTAGCCTAAATATGACCTAAAACGACACAATGAGCCTTAAATATGCATAAATGGAATGGAACGAGTCTTATAAAGTTAAAATTATGCATATTAAACATGTATTAAGTTTAAAATGCGTGCTTAGGTTCTTTATTTTAAAGTTAGGAGCGAAAATGCCTCATTTTAGCCTAAATATGACCTATAACTATCAAACAAGCATTAAATGTGCATAAACATATTAGAATAAGTCTTAGAAACTTAAACTAAGCATATTTATCATATAATAAGTTTAAAATGAGTCATTAGGTTCTTAAGTTCAAAGTTGGGAGCGAAAATGGCACTTTAGCCTAAATATGACCTATAACTACACAATGAGCCTTAAATATGCATAAATGGATTGGAATGAGTTCTAGAAAGTCAAAACTAAGAATATAAAACATTTAGTAAGTTTAAAATGAGTCCTTAGGTTCTTTAGTTCAAAGTTTGGAGCGAAAATGTTATTTTAGCCTAAATATGTCCTATAACGACCAAACAAGCCTTAAATGTGTATAAGTAGTTAGAATAAGTCTTAGAAACTTAAAACTAAGCATATTAATCATGTAATAAGTTTAAAATGAGTCCTTAGGTTCTTTAGTTCAAAGTTAGGAGCGCAAATGCCTCATTTTAGCCTAAATATGACCTATAACGATAAAACAAACATTAAATGTGCATAAATAGATTAGAATAAGTCTTAGAAACTTAAAACTAAGCATATTAATCATGTAATAAGTTTAAAATGAGTCCTTAGGTTCTTTAGTTCAAAGTTAGGAGCGAAAATGCCTCATTTTAGCCTAAATATGACCTATAACTATCAAACAAGCATTAAATGTGCATAAACAAATTAGAATAAGTCTTAGAAACTTAAAACTAAGCATATTAATCATATAATAAGTTTAAAATGAGTCATTAGGTTCTTAAGTTCAAAGTTGGGAGCGAAAATGTCATTTTAGCCTAAATATGACCTACAACGACCTAATGAGCCTTAAAGGTGCATAAATAGATTGGAACGAGCCTTATAAAGTTAAAATTATGCATATTAAACATGTATTAAGTTTAAAATGAGTGCTTAGGTTCTTTATTTTAAAGTTAGGAGCGAAAATGCCTCATTTTAGCCTAAATATGACCTATAACTATCAAACAAGCATTAAATGTGCATAAACAGATTAGAATAAGTCTTAGAAACTTAAAACTAAACATATTAATCATATAATAAGTTTAAAATGAGTCATTAGGTTCTTAAGTTCAAAGTTGGGAGCGAAAATGGCACTTTAGCCTAAATATGACCTATAACGACACAATGAGCCTTAAATATGCATAAATGGATTGGAACGAGTCTTATAAAGTTAAAATTATGCATATTAAACATGTATTAAGTTTAAAATGAGTGCTTAGGTTCTTTATTTTAAAGTTAGGAGCGAAAATGCCTCATTTTAGCCTAAATATGACCTATAACTATCAAACAAGCATTAAATGTTCATAAACAGATTAGAATAAGTCTTAGAAACTTAAAACTAAACATATTAATCATATAATAAGTTTAAAATGAGTCATTAGGTTCTTAAGTTCAAAGTTGGGAGCGAAAATGGCACTTTAGCCTAAATATGACCTATAACGACACAATGAGCCTTAAATATGCATAAATGGATTGGAATGAGTTCTAGAAAGTCAAAACTAAGCATATAAAACATTTAGTAAGTTTAAAATGAGTCCTTAGGTTCTTTAGTTCATAGTTTGGAGCGAAAATGTTATTTTAGCCTAAATATGTCCTATAACGACCAAACAAGCCTTAAATGTGTAAAAGTAGTTAGAATAAGTCTTAGAAACTTAAAACTAAGCATATTAAACATGTAATAAGTTTAAAATAAGTCCTTAGGTTCTTTATTTTAAAGTTGGGAGCGAAAATGCCTTATTTTATCCTAAATATGACCTACAACGATAAAACAAGTATTAAATGTGCATAAATAGATTAGAATAAGTCTTAGAAACTTAAAACTAAGCATATTAATCATGTAAAAGGTTTCAAATGAGTCATTAGATTCTTTAGTTCAATCTTAGGAGCGAAAATGTCTCATTTTAGCCTAAATATGACCTATAACGACCAAACAAGTCTCAAATGTGCATAATAGATCGGATTGAGTCTTGAAAAGTTAAAAATAATCATATGAATCATGTAATAATCATTTGGGGAAAACCGGGTTAGATGTCTTACAGCATGTAAAATCATTATTGAATTCATGTCACCTCTCATGTTGCAAATGTATAAAACATCAATACCAAAATACAAATATCCCTAGCATTATACTATAGTCTCTGCCAATTATTATGATCGAGCTACTAGATTAACTCAATGAAAGAACTGTAAACCGTACAGAACTACAGATAGTATACAACTGAACATAAAGCACCATAGTAGTATGATTATATTTAAACCCCTTCCTTTATGTTCAGTTATACATTGAAGCAAACCACAAATTAGAAGCAAAGCTATACATTGACAAGCCTTCATTAAAAAAAATAAGGCATTTTCTGTATAGAAATTGAAGAAAAAAATGTACTTTGCGTTGAACTTGACCCATATAATTCTTGTTATTCATAGAACTATAAGGAACACGTATATCTATCATTCTATCAGTACATCAATTTTTCAGGTTGGATAGTACTTCAATTGTGAGTTGACTAAAATCAGATTCAAGAGTCCCAAATCACGATATAGAGACTAGTTGATTATTCAAATACTAAATTGTGGTTGTCACTTGTCATCCCCTAGACTACATTCAACCCATGTTCTTCTAAGATCACTTGAGCTATGAGAACTAAGTTGACAATGCAACAAACTAAATACAAAAATCTCACAACTTTGCATTCAAATTCTTCCAAAAACAACAATCAACGAGCATACTAAACCTGAATACAAAATTAATAAGAATAAATTAAAAATAGCTGAAACAATAAACTAAAACCCTTCAATTAATCAACCCAAATCATCATTCTCAATGTAAATCAAAAACCCAATTGGCAAACTATCAATTTTTCACTAAAAACAAATTTCAGAATTCCCAAATTGATGAAATTTGACCTAAAAATCCAACATTTTACTCCAAAAAGAAAGAAACGAGATAAACAAACTCACACTGTGGATGCCGGAGGCGTTAAGGGCGGCAAAGAAGGCGGTAGCGGCGGCTCAAACGAAGAGAGAGGCGACCCCGAGTTCCCTGGCGGGCATAAAATTGGAATCTCCGACGAAGCCTTTCTTGCAAGATCTAATCCCCCACCCTAATTGGACGGCGCTAGCTAGTAGTCACCTAACAACCAGAACGGGCGGCGCAAGCAAGGGGGAAAAGAACATTGAATCGATTAGTTAGGGTTTTGCGATTTTAAATCAAGAACTTATTAAAACAATTGAGGGAAAAATTGAAATCAATTTACCAATTAGTTACAAATGATGTTGTGTTGGTAGGCCACCATTATTGGCGGCGACAAGCAGAGGAAAGCCGAGCACGGAGGCAGGACAACACCATCAACCACAACAACGCAATAACCATCGCAACCACCCAGCAGCGTCGGCATGAAGGAGGTGGTGGCCGGCGATGCAGAGGAACGAAGAGAAAGAGTGTTCGAAATTTGAGATGACGCAGGGAAAGGCACGCGAAGAAGAAAGGACCGGCTTAGGGTTTGTCTTTAGGAGACGACGTAGGGAAAGGCACGCGAAGAAGAAAGGACAGCGAGAAAATTTTTTGAGATGCGGCTTAAATTGTTTTGAAATTTTTTTATCCGGTTATTGCAGGGGGCTTTTAAATTGTACGCTGCAACAAAAAGGGTTGTTGCTGCGGGCTTTTATTTTGTACGCTGCAACAAACACATTTGCTGCGAACAACTAAAATGTACGCTGCGATAACCCTTTAAAGGGTTTGACCCGCGTTGACCGACTGGTTGTTGAAGCGTATTTATACATGTACGCTGCAACAAGGGGGCTGCAACAGGGGTTTTTTCTACTAGTGACAATTATTGAATTAGTGATTGAAATTCGTTGAAAACTCTTTGCAAACACCATACTTTAAATTTTCAGCAATATAACTAATTTCAAACTATTCCCAAAACTTTGAAATCATAAAAACGATAACTTTAATAATTTATAATCATCCTACCATGATTTCAAAACTATTAAAACCATTAAAAATCCATGCTTTAATAATTAAAACTCCTATTTTAATCAAATTATATAATCTGAAAATTATCAACTTAATTATATAAAACATATAAAATCTGAAAATTATAATTAAACCATAAAACTATAAATCTAATCCAAGAAAACATGAATTAAATTAATAAACATAATTAAAACTCTAACTTACACATAATTAACAAAAATCTGAAAATTAATTAGTTTGTAATATCAACATATAATCTGAATTCTAAATTAAATTATAAGAACTAATAATTTAAATTATGAAAACCTTAATTAAATCATTAGAACATAAATATTACATTAATGAAATAAAAGGGTAAGGAATTAACCAAAAGAGAGAAGGAAGGGAGGGTGGTTGGCCGGAGGTGGTGCTGTGGCGCGGCGGCACGGCAACGGCAATGCTATGGTTGACGGTGGCGGCGGCCGGCTGGCTTGCGCAAGAAACAAGCAGGGGAGGAGATGGTTTCTACGCGAAGGAGGAGAGAGATCGAAGAGGGTGTCGGCTGAGCAGGGCTGCGACGAAGATGCAGGTGGTGGTTGGCCTGGGGGTCGCGGCTGCGCACGCGGCGGCTGGCTGGTGGTTCAAGAAAACAGAACCTGCGATTAAGGGGAGGATAAAACTAAAGAAAGAGAAAACGAAATAGAAGAGGAAGGAGGAGAGAGTACCGGCAAAGGGGAGAGGAGCACGTCGACGGTGGTGAAGCAAGGGGTGCAGGGGTCTACGGTGACGACGGCCGACGACTGAATAGAGCTTGGGAGTTCACGTGTATGGTGAAGCAGGGTTTGGGAGATTTGTTTCCTTTCTTTTTCACGTGAAGTTGTGGGAGGGTTTTGCTTTGTTCAATTTTTTTTTTTTTGTTTCACGTGCATTAGAGGTAGAGAAGGGATGAGAGAAGTTTTGGGCTTTATTGTTTGGGCTTTGTCAATTGGGCTAGAATTAGGAATTTAGTTTTAGGATTCGAATCCAAAACCGAATAAGATCGTTTTATAAATTCAATCAATTTTCGTAATTCAAATTCTTTTCAACTTAAAATTCTAAAATCATTTTCGATTTCGTAAATCGTTGAAAATATTAAAAAGTAATAAATAAATATACGTTAATTATAAATTTATTTCCAAAATTCATAAATTCTTATTTAAATATATTAAATATACGTTAAAATATATAAATCAAATGTATAAAATTACGGGGGATTACACATATGGCTTATGAGTCATAACTAATCTCTATTACATGGCTAAGACCTTATTATGTTGGAAGTTTGGAACGAAATAATCTAAATTGAACTAATTCAAGTATAGTTAATTGAATTGAAAATAAACCGTACATATTACAAATTAAACTGAACTTTCCAAAAGAAACATAATCATAGACTCTGGAAGGGGGAGACGGAGACCCGCTCGTGTAATAAAATCGGAACTATTTTTGGGTTACCGTCATTGGCTCCAACAAAACCTCAACGACCACTGGATTCAACCTTGAATGTTAAAGGCCTGGCCCTATCCCTCCTACCTGTAACCTGGATTCGGGACAAAGCATGCAGGGATGGAGTCAGGAACAGCAAAAAGCATTCAGATTCTAAGGACAATCTTTAACATGCAATTATAAATACACTCAAACGTTAATACCTACATTGTCTATGAACACAACTCCAAAGAGTCACCAGTATATAATGGAAGTGGTAATGGATCACTGCTGATATCAGAGTTGAGCAAATGAAATATGGAAGATATGCAGTAAGCAGAAGCATTTCAAGATATATAAAACACCCAACTGATAAAAGCTTCAATCGAGTTACATTACAAAAAGGCAATGATAACAGTTGCATATGATGTGGGTTCATGCTAGTTTCCTGTTGGGATGTCAGCATTGAATACTATTTTAAAATCAATGCACTGCGATATTCTGAATGAGTCAATGCATCCAAATAAACAGCAAATATTAACACCATGTAAAAGAAAATAAAACTTAGGGCTAATTATAGTGGAGGAGAAAGAAAGAGTATTGGATTAGAAGAGGAAACGACGGTGGAAGAGAACAGACCGCGAGACAGAAGGTCGATGAGAAACTCGGCAACCGTGCTACAGGTTGTCGGAATGGAACTGGATGGCGGCAGATAGGTGGAAGAAGAACCCTCCTCCATGGAAGCAACCGCTCCGAATCATCAGTTTTCAATGCAAAAAAAACAACAAATTCTGCAAACATTAAGCGAAGAAATTAGAAAAGTTATTATAAAATAAACTGCAAAATCAACTTCAATTAAAGCTGAAATTCTAAAATCAACAACTTCAAAATCAAGTAGGAAGAGAAAGAGGGGTAGAGAGGCATACAAAATAGACTGCAGCTAAAACGCATAACACCCAAATACTGAACATGCTGCACACTAACATCATCACTCCACACATCAACTTCTGGACAGACAACCTTACTCCTAAGCACCAACAAAGCAGCAGCAGGAAGTAATAGTAGCAAGCCAGCATCAGAAGACACTGCACATTGTAAACCTTAGCATAAACACAGGTGGATGAAGGAAGATTTTCTCCCAACTGAGTAAGATCATAGACATTTGAATAAACAAAGGTGGATCCAAGAAGATTTTATCCCAACTAAGTAAGAAGATCCTTCAATTTTGCATTATATTGGCATGCTAACTTATCAGCCTAATCGACACACTCATTTTCACTCAACTGAATAATTGTCTTCTGATGTGGAATGCACCCAATTGGTCCAACATTTCCCACCACAAACTTCCTACCATCCAACTGATATAACCTCAGCAATATGATCATTCAAGTATAAAATTGTTAAAAGATTGAAGATGGCACGACAATTAGAAGGAAAATGTGCATATATACCTTCGTTTGCTGAATTCAGTATACCCTGATGTCTCAGACAGTCAGACCCTTCAACTTCGGGATGGTTTATCTCAACCTCGCTTTATTCATTATATAAAACCAGTAGCAATCTAACATCAAAAGAAACCAAAGCAGGAAAAAAAACATTAATATCAGATTAGAACTAACCTGCGGTAGCATTTCATAGAAAGTACGACGTACAAACACAATGGCAGAAAGAGAGTAATAGGGCATCTACATTCTACAGTTAACTCTTTTATGCACTCTTCCTTCACAAATTCATAATGATATTGCCTTTTCCACCCAGGTGGGAGAAGAGTGTATAAGATAGTGACCACAGAGGCATAAATAATTCCATGAATCATGTGATTCTAAACACTAAATTAGTTGGTAAAGTGGCAAACAAAAGAACGTTACACCCCTTTAATGTAGTTTTTAGGATGATAAGATAGAGTTGGATACAATTTGATATTGGACAACCTCCATCACCCGCCACCACTTTAATGAAGGGGCATACGTTATTATAATAAAGCCACCAATCGTCTAACCATATCGAAATACATACACGGCGCAACCAAAGATTACAATTTACATACTCAAACTACAGCTATGCAGGTGAAGAAGCCTTATCATCTTAATCCAGTGTTTGTGCAATTAGTCTGGCATTTTTGTACTGAATTAGTTGTTAACTTGTAACATTGTCAAGCTAATTCTTTTAGTTGGTGTATAACACCCCTTTCAGAATAAAAGGGGCTATTTTTGTATAGTTGTATGTATCTTTGTATGTTTCATAACGTGTTACAATATTATTTCACAAAGCAGTACATACTATATATAGAGGTCTGTAGCTTGTACTATTAATTTCAGTGCAATTAGACACAAATGAAGTGCCAGTAAAAATGCCAGTAAAATTCTTACAGGTATAGCAGCATCTCGGAAATCTTTAGAAGTGAATTCCACATTAGGGCTGATTGTTCCCAGAAGATGGTGCGGCACTCCTTCAACACAAAAACTCCCATCTCAGAAAAATAGAAGAGAGAAATTAAAGCGGGAGAATATAGAGAGGAAGAGATAGAAATTGCCTTTTTGCTCCAAGCTATGGTAGACTTGCCTTGAATCAGCGTTGATTATCTCAATTGGGAAATGGGCTGCTAAATTGATTGCTAATTTGATTTGCCGGACCTTTTTATTTTTTTGATAATCTGATTTGCCGGACCTAGTTGGCCCCATTATCACCACTACTTTGGGTTTATCGTCTCCTCCGCCATTGGGGATGGAAGTATTTACAGTGCCAATGAACAATGTTATTTCACCCAAAATGCCAGATTAATTGCACAAACACTGCCAGACTTATTGCACAACCAAAAATTACCATCAATCAAAAACTTCCAATGAAAAAAATAGAATTAGGGAAAAATAAAACAAAATTGAGAGTACCTTTTGAAGTTCATATTTTTCGGGTACATCAGCCTCGATAATATCGATGTTTCCTTTGTGGAAATCATCAGATTTGTCGATGCCTACAATTCCATAAAATAACAAAAATAAATCAAAACAAAAATAAAAACAATGGAGGAGAATTTTTAGTCAAAATCATCGATCAATAACCATCCAATTTCATCAAAGTAAAATCAGATAGAATACATGAACTCCACCGACCATCGTTTTCTCTCTCCTTCATTATCGATCTTCAATCTGTTTAATTTCAATTTCCACACAAATTTGAATCTCTCTCCTCCAATGAAAAAAAATCCTATAAACCCTAAAACCTATTTCCATCTACAACTCGCACGCGCGTCTATCGGGGAAGACGCTGCCGCTGGGACGGTTGTGGATGGAGGGAATTAGACTAACCCTAGAAATGGGTCGGTGTTGCTTGGTAAGGGAAAAGCGGGGAGAGAGAAAAGTGAAAGGGGAAAGAGAGTCAACGTAAACAACGAAGTAGGAGGAGAGATATGTGAGGGTGTTATTGTAAATTTACTGGGGGACACGAAAAGTTAATTTACTAAATTATCCTCAGGAGCTGGCTTATATAATAGAGATAACAAAAACGTATTTCTAGTTCATACTAAGTTCATCTACATGAAAGAATCCAAATATTCAATGGTGAGCCTATGCCCTAGATTTCTTGTAAGAGTTCTTTTATGCAAAATATAACAAAAACGTATTTCTAGTTCATACTAAGTTCATTGACCACAAGTAAAAAAAATCCTTCTTTGCATCAGATAATTGATAATAATAAATAATACAATTTTTCTTGTAAGGGTTAGGGAAAGTCAGATTCCAATGGAGATTAAAGTAAAGATCCAAGTCACATTAAGCAGAAGTGAAAACATTACTAAGGACACTCAAATGATACGGAATCAAAGACACATCTTAAAAGCAATTTAAAAAAAAATCATAGATGTCATCCAAAATAATACTAAAAAATCAAAGACCATACATAATAGTAAACATGTAATTCAAAATCATTTGGATTTTTCAACCCATAAGCCTTCACAATGATCAGAACGCATATAATTTGCATCAAATGCATCTTCCCCGTTTGACTTAGGTAAGCCATTTGATAACGGCGGGTCCTCATCAAATTGATCATACTCTTCTTCGTCCTCCACATCACCAATACCAAGAATTCTTCTCTTTCCTTGAACAACAATAGACTTTTTTTTATCTTTGGGGTCAACAATGTAAAATACTTGCTTAACTTGTGATGCGATGATGAAAGGCTCATTTTGATGACCCAAACGCTTAAAATCAACTTGTGTATATCCATCCTCAACTCTTCGCACACCACGCCCATTGTCAACCCACTTGCATCGAAATAGAGGGATTCTAAATTTGGTGTAGTCAAGCTCCCAAATATCTTCAATCACCCCGTAGTATGGCATAGTTACTTCTAGAGGGCTAGTATCTTTAGCATTAGCGTACTCTGTTGATGATGCAACCACACTTACACCACTATTTTGATTAACAGACTTGGCATCTTGGCGCTCCGTATAGAATGTATACCCATTGATATCATAACCTTCATATGAGTCAACTAGAAGCTCAGGACCATATGCAAGCCACTTAATCATTTCACAAATTACTTTTGGAGTTTTAGTGCGTTGAGACATAACCTTGCCTTGGAACCATGCTATAAAAGTGTCATTGTGCTCCTTAGCTAACCACTGATCATCTTTCAAAGGATTCTTCTCCTTTAAATAACCCATGTGATCATCTATATAGGGTTGAACCTTAGGAAGATGTTGTAGTACGTACAAATGAGCCTTAGCCTTCATCTTACGATCCACCACGATCCTTTTATGGCCAATTATACCATGACCTTCTAGCCTCTCTTCATGGCGAGACTTCGGAAGTCCAACCGGTTCTAGCCCTGCTAGGTATTGAGCAACAAACCCCATAATCTCTTCAGCAATTGTGCCTTCAATAATACTACCTTCGGGATAGTATCGATTCCGGACTTTATCTTGTAAAGTGCCCAAATGTCTCTCAAACGGATACATGTTCCTCGCCCACACTGGACCACAAATCTTGATTTCTCGAACGAGATGCACGACCACATGTACCATGATATCAAAGAATGAAGGTGGAAAATACATTTCAAACTGACACAATGTGACGATAACTTCTGATTGCAGATCATCCAAAGTCGAAGGATCAATCTCCTTACTACATATAGCATTGAAAAAGAAACAAAGCCTCGTAATGGCATTCCTCACGTGCTTTGGCAATATCCCTCGGATCGCAATTGGAATAAATTGTTGCATCATAACATGGCAATCATGAGACTTCATACCCACCATTTTCAATTCGTTCTTGGACACGAGTCTTTTTATGTTGGACGAGTATCCAGATGGAACCTTTATGCCACGCAAACACTCAAAAAAACTTATTTTCTCATTCTTAGACATAGTGTAGCATGCTGGAGGAAGATATTTTCCTTTTTCCTTATCTTCAGGCGCCAGCTCTGGACGGATCTTCAATTTTTGCATGTCTTTCCTAACATTTTCACCATCCTTTGTCTTTCCCGTTATATTAAGCAATGTCCCAATAATACTTTCAAAAACATTTTTTTCAACGTGCATAAAATCGAGACAGTGCCTGACCTCTAAATGCCTCCAATACGGGAGATCCCAAAACGGGGACTTCTTCTTATAAAGGGCTCCTTTTACAGCCTTGTAAGGCTTTCCATAGACTGTGTTGATATCTTTGACCCGCTCGTACACCTCGCTTCCAGTAAGAGGAGGACGGGCAACTCGAACCTCTGTTTTCCCATTGCACGGTTTTTTCTTCTTTCGATAAGGGTGATCAAGAGGTAACAACCTACGAGTATGCCAGTATATGTTCTTCTTACAATGTTCTAAGTACTCTCCCACCATATCATCTTCACAAATCGGACATGCTTTTGCTCCCTTGTTAATATAACCCGATAAGTTTCCGTATGCCGGAAAGTCATTCACAGTACAAAATATCATAGCACGCAAAGTAAAGTTTGTTTCAGTGTAAGAGTCAAACACGGGAATAGCTTCATTCCATAGCACTTTCAAATCATCAATAAGTGGTGCTAAGTAAACATCAATATCATTTCCCGGCTGTTTTGGCCCTGATATCAAAAGGGACAACATGATGTATTTTCGCTTCATACAAAGCCAAGGAGGGAGGTTATATATGGATAAAAGAACCGGCCAAGTGCTGTGTTGAGTACTAAGTGTGCCAAAAGGGTTCATTCCATCCGTGCAAAGACCGAGCCTTAAATTTCTCATTTCCTTACCGAAATCATCGAACTTCTCATCAAAATTCTTCCATTGTGGAGAATCGGCGGGATGTCTAAGATATTCATCTTTCTTTCTCCCTTCTTCGTGCCACCTTAAATTCTTTGCTTCCTTCTTATTCGCAAACAAACGTTTAAATCTTGGTATTATCGGAAGATACCACAACACCTTTGCCGGAGGTCCTTTCTCATTTGGTGTACCATCCACTTTCTTCCGCTTGTAGCGCGATAACCCACATCTTGGACACTTGTGGAGATCTTGATACTCTTTCCGATACAATATACAATCATTCGGACATGCATGTATCTTTTGGTACTCAATACCCATAGGACAAAGCATCGTTTTTGCTCGATAGTTAGATATCGGAATTTCATTCCCTTCCGGAAACATATCTTTCAAATATTACAATAGAGAAGTGAAACTCTGATCACACCAGTTGTATTTTGCTTTCTTATTATACAGCTTCAACATAGCAGATAAGATGCTGTACTTAGAGCAACCAGGATACAATGGCTTACTCGCGGCACTCGATAAAGTTTCATACATACTAGGTTGATCATTGAGATAGTCTTCTACATCCTGCATCATCTCATTTATCTCATCATCCTCAACGTAGTCCAGCTCATCATTATCCATATCATCGCTACCATTATCGTCATCATGGATATCATTATCACCTCCGAAGTTGCTTCCTGAGTGCCCATAGTTAATATTGCACTCCCCATGGTTAACACTCTCACCATGCCATATCCACCTTGTATAGTTCAACCTAAAGCCACGACGAACTAAATGTTCCCTAATCTGATCAACATTACGAAACCTCCTAGAACAATCACAATTAGAACAAGGGCAAAGTATTGACTCGTCACCATTCTTCAACTGATACGCAACTGCACATGCGATGAACTCCTCAACCCCTAGAATGTATTGACTCGTAGTTCTTGAACCGTACATCAAATTGCGATCCATTTCTAACAACTAGAGGCAAACACAACAACCATATTAAACAGGCCCGACTATTAAGAGGCCTATCCGGAGAGGCCTATCCGGACCTACATCACAGGGCCTAATTATTTGGGCCCTAAAAAAATTTGTTGCAGTTTAATACAAAGGAAACGATTCTATTTCCTGAGTAATTACTCGTCCCTTGTGAAAAGACTACCCCATTACCAAAAATTTCAAGTTCTCAGTTTCTCACCGATTAATTGCTTAGTTATCTCTTCCATAAAAATCCTCTAGTCCATCAATTATGTTCATAATTTGACTAGAACTTGCATTTGCTAAACTAGCTTCACAAATACAAACTCAAAACTGATTCTAATCATGTAGGACTATTTATAGTTTCATAGTTGATGCAACAAGGTGAAGGAAATAATGCCCTTGGTCCAAGTATTCATTCTATGTTAAGTCTAATAAATGCGGTTCAGTATTAATTAACAAGTTAATAATTCAGTGAGATCAAGTGAGCTGAATGCCTAGCTAGAGGCCGCTTCAGTTCAAGTGGAATTAATGATATTAATCCACAGCTTACTCTTGACTGAACCCGTAGGGTCACACAAATAGTACGTAAACGGATCAAGTATTTAATGGCATTAAATACTCTATCTATGGATATTCGGAATCGACGGATCTTGGTTTCAGTGGGAGCTGAGATCGTCACAGGCAAGAAATGAATACTCCGGAAACGATGATATTACCGGAAACGGAAATATGGATCGTATCGGAAATATAAATATTATCCAAGTCGTAGATGTTGCCGGAAACGGAAACATGGTACGTATCGCAAAATATTATCGGAAATGGAAATATTACCAATATCGGAAATATTGCCGGAAACGGAAATATTGTCAGAATCGGAAATATTATCGGAATCGGAAAATAATTCCGGAAACGGAAATATTAAATATTTGTTCGAAACGGAAATTAATTCCGGAATCGGAAATGTTAAATATTGTTCGTATCGGAAATGAATTCCGGAATCGGAAATTTAATCGGAAGCGCATCGTACGAATAAGCATCGGACGAGGCCTGCCGGACGAGGGCCCAGCACGAAGCCAGGCCATCGCCCAGCAAGCCAAGCGCGCCACACGAACAGCCACGCCAGGCCCAGCGCAAGGCCAGGCCCAGCAGGCCGTGGCAGCACGCACAGCGCGCGCAGCGCACGCGGGTGCTTGCGTGGGCTTGTGGCTCGCGCAGGCCTCGCTGCGTGGGCTGCTGCTCGCACGCACGCATGGGCGGCCCATCGTGGCTGCCGTGTGTGTGTGCGTAAGTGTTTGTGTTCGTGCACGTTTCCTAAAACGTGCAGAGTTCGGTTAATGATTAAATTCCTAATTCTATTTGATAAATTAATTAAATTAGAGTTCTTGTAGAATTCTAGGTTTAACTAATTTGTATCTGAATAGGATTCCAATTCCCTTTCCATACCCCTATAAATATGTGGCTTGGGCTCACAATTTATAACGAGTTTCAAAGTATTCAAAGTGAGTTTTTGAGAGAAAAATTCAGCCACACATCTTGCTCAAAAGTGCCGAAAATTCTAGTACCTTAAGGGCGATTCTAGTTGGTCAATCTTAAGGCGGATCCGGACGTGCTGTGGACTATCTACGGAGGGACGACACTTGGAGTCCTAAAGACTTGTTCTTGTTCGGTTCGGGTGCAGCTAGGGAGGGCACGCAACAAAGAGTATGCATCTAAATTATGCTATATGATTATGTGTAAATAATATGTAATCCTGGGTTAATGGTTGTTTCCGCATGATTTATGTAATATCATATGTATCATAACCTAACACAAGGAATAAAAGGGAATTTGTTCAAACAAGTTACATATATAGACAAAGACAATTAGACAACTACTAGTATTAGTTTGAAATTTTTGACATCTTATAGTAGGTGGTCCAAAAAACCTCCTTGTGCACTCGTACTTAATCAAATTCAACATAGGAGCTAAATAAGCCTTACTTTGCAACAAAACACAGGGGGGGGGGATTTGAAATAATTGAAAATGGACATAAAATGAAGAATTTGAATTAATTGACCAATGGAACACCAATTTATAGTGTTGAAAGTGATTAAATATAGAAATTAACCATTTTTCAATTTCGACAAGCCAATCATTGAAATATATTCAAGTTCACTAACAACAAGAAATCAAAACTATAGGTCTGAAACTCGATGATAATCCAACAAAATTACATACAAATATATACCCATGAAAAAAAAAATGTCATTAAAGAAAGAGATCAAAGAAAATAAAAATGTTACCTTAATCAACAAATAATATCTATCTTCTACTACTAGTCACCAACACCTAAAATAAGAAGAAGAAAAAAACAACAAAAAGAACCCATTAATTAATATTCAAATTTTGAAAAAATAAACAAAAACGACATGAAATTAAAATCTTTAAAGGGTGCCCATACACGGGACGAAGTTAATTTTTTGTTGAAACATTAATTAAATGGTTTGGGCAAGTGGTTAAGATAAGGACAAATTATTTTTACCACCTTTTTTTCACCAAGTTAATTTGTAGTTTAGTTCAAAATTTGGTTCGAAAATGTGGAATTTTACCCTAAATATGACATAGAATGACCCAATTAGCCTTAAATATGGAATAATTGATTAGAACGAGTCTTAGAAAGTTATAACTATGCATATGAGACATGTAATAAGTTTGAAAACAATCCTTAGGTTGTTTAGTTCAAATTTGGGTTCGAAAACGCCATTTTAGCCTAAATATGACCGAGAATGATCCAATTGGCCTTAAATGGGGAATAATAGATTAGTACGAGTCTTAGAAAGTTATAACTATGCATATTAAACGTGTAATAAGTTTGAAAACATTTCTTAGGTTCTTTATTTCAAAGTTGGGTTCGAAAACGCCATTTTTGCCTAAATATGACCTAGAACGACCCTATTACCCTTAAATGTAGAATAATAGATTGGAAAGAGTCTTAGAAAGTTATAACTATGCATATTAAACGTGTAATAAGTTTGAAAACATTCCTAAGGTTCTTTAGTTCAAAGTTAGGTTCGAAAATGTCATTTTTGCCTAAATATGTACTAGAACGACTCAATTAGCCTTAAATGTGGAATAATAGATTGGAAAGAGTCCTATAAAGTTATAAATATGCATATTAAACGTATAATAAGTTTGAAAACATTCCTTAGGTTGTTTAGTTAAAAGTTGGGTTCAAAAATGTCAATTTTGCCTAAATATGACCTAGAACGACCCTATTAGCCTTAAATGTGGAATAATAGATTGGAAAGAGTCTTAGAAAGTTATAACTATGCATATTAAACGTGTAATAAGTTTGAAAACATTCCTTAGGTTGTTTAGTTAAAAGTTGGGTTCAAAAATGTCAATTTTGCCTAAATATGACCTAGAACGACCCTATTAGCCTTAAATGTGGAATAATAGATTGGAAAGAGTCTTAGAAAGTTATAACTATGCATATTAAACGTGTAATAAGTTTGAAAACATGCCTTAGGTTCTTTATTTCAAAGTTGGGTCGAAAACGCCATTTTAGCTTAAATATGTACTAGAACGACCCAATTAGCCTTAAATGTGGAATAATAGATTATTACGAGTCTTAGAAAGTTATAATTATGCATATTAAAATTGTAATAAGTTTGAAAACATTCCTTAGGTTCTTTAGTACAAAGTTGGGTCGAAAACGCCATTTTAACCTTAGAGGGGGAATTCTTAGATAATGTGCTGAGAATTACAACCAAGATGCTCAACTGTTTAATTCTAAGCTATCTGATGAACTTGATTCTCTCACTCAAAAGCTTCCAAACCCAAAAATTGTTTATACTGACATCTACACCCCTTTGTTTGATATGTACTGTATCATTTATGTTCCTTCAATAAGAGAATTAAATTAGTAGTTTCTGTAAGTCTGTAACTATGTACCATGAATGCAAGAGTTGAATATTAATCTATTGTTGATCAGAACTGTGCAGATCAGTGCACGGAACTGATCAGTTCTAATCAGAACTGTGCACTGATCTGCACAGAACTGATCTGAGCTGTGCAGATCAGTGCACAGTTCTGATCAGAACTGATCAGTTCTGTGCACTGATTTGCAAAGTTCTGATCTGAGCTGTGCAGATCAGTGCACAGAACTGATCAGTTCTGATCAGAACTGTGCACTGATCTGCACAGAACTGATCTGAGCTGTGCAAATCAGTGCACAGTTCTGATCGAAGCGCAGAGTTTTAAAGGAGAAAGATAGTTTTGGGGTAAGGGATGGAAAAGGACTCTGTAATGGAAAATTAAAGGAGAAATTTTTGGATTTTCAGTGCTGAAGGAGAAAGTTTTAGGAGGAGAAAGATTGGATTTTTCAGAAAATTAAAGGATTCATGTTTCTATTGCTGAAAATTCAGACACTTCTATAATGTCTTTTGCAGAAAATTAAAGGATTCATGTTTTTATTGCTGAAAATTCATCTTCGCATATGTCTTTTGCCACAATCACAAACTCCAACACCCCAATATATGCAAACCGCCTTTTCTTGGATTCACATGCATCTTCTTTTGCAGAAACATGTGAAATACCCACTCTTAACAATTGCCAATTCTCATTCAAGATTATACTTTCACCTTAGACTTAGCTAATTGCCAAGAGTTTAAGTAGTTTGACAATTTACCATTTTTATATTCAGGAATACAAACAGACTGGATAATATCATAACACATTTGTTTCGTACTTTTTACACGACTTATTTTCACTAAACTTGACTTATTTTGGATACTCTGACCTATCTTATTTTGGATACTCCGGCCTAGCGACCAACCATTAACTAACTGATAATTATATTGACACTCCAAACTCTACAATAAAGTCTAAATAATACAAAATATAACTAAAGTTTTTTTTTTGACAAAAAATATAACTATAGTTGAGTGCCACAATTCTCTTTAACCTATAACAACATGCTCCTTTGATAATCCAACTAACAAATATATGTTGTTGCTTTCACACATCTATTCTAACTTTCTAAGGCTAAGCTTGATTTAATACAAGCAATCATTCATACTCTTCACCATGAACTACAAGAAGGATATTAAACTACATTTATCAACTACCCTACTACTCCAACAGACCATACCAGCGACAACCAAACAGAACCAACACACCATCAGAAAGAATCCAGCAACCAGAAACCACCAACAACCAAACACTCAAAACGGAGTATAACAAATAATTCCAAATTAAATCGCAATAATTTCTAGTTAGGAATTGAGAGACATGAAGTTACTTAGAGCATTCAAGGTACATCAAATCACCAAGTCCTTTGAGAACAGAATAATGTTCCAATTTCAATGGACAAAAGGGGGAAACTATTATGCGTGCTAACCTCTAGAATCTCCTTCGCTATGTCTGACTTGTTCACTTTGTTCAGGACAGGAACTTCTCAGCTAAAACTTCAACTTCTGAACCAACTTCAAAGGATAGCAGGAGCGCCCTTCTTTATCTGCGATATGAGTTTCAACAAATTATTAGTTTCCATCCTCTTTAAGCAATCAATCTAAAACAATTAAACCAAATTAAAATTCTAATTATTTTATACAAGTATAATCAGTTATGGTAAAGAAAAGCAGTAGTCTTTTGCAATGTATACCTCACAACACCACCCACGCCATTGAAACAGACATTTGGTGGGCAAGAAACGCGAAAACCCCCCCTCAATTCCGACTAATTACATCATAAATAATAGGAAATTAAACCGGTAGTGCAACTAACCTTTCAATTCCGATGAATCTTCGAATGAATCTTCCAATTCCAATGAACTCGAGTGCAGAACCGATCGATGAAAGTAGCAGCTTACTAGCAGCAACAATGGTGGGTGGTATATTTTGGTTGTTTTTTCTAATTTACTTTTTATGATTGAATTTTCTTGCGCATATTTATGATGTTCCATAGTGAATCACGTCGCCCTGTGACCGGAGAAGTGCGCCGTAGAGACCGGAGAAGTGCGCCGTGGAGAACGGAGAAGTGGAGAGAAGTGGGAGTTAGTAATGGAGGTTGCTCGTGGTTCTGTACTTTTGGGGAAGGAGGGGTAGAGGCCAGTCGTGGGTTAAGGTATACTGGTATAGTAATTAGTAATTACAGCTTGGAATGGGCCATCAAATGAATTGAACTTTCGCGTGGCCGTTTCAATTGGGCCTGCGCAGCTTGCTTACATAAAATCCAAGAATTTTATTGCACCGTTTATAAATAGGCCCGAAGCGTTTTCTTTTTGGCGGAAATATTAAATATTTTGGCGGATTTATTTCATGCTTAAATGCTTCGAACTCTATTAAGTCCGATGCAATATACTTGACAGAATCTCAAAATCTATCAAATGCTTCAATCCCAAAAATAGTACCGAAGCAAATGTAACTTAATGCTTCGAGCATGTTTAGGTTCAATGCATTTAAGGTGAAGCAACATGCATTTTTTGTATTAGTGCTCGTGGGTGTGACGATTCTTTTTATTCAATCAAGTGTAATTGGATTTCCTGTGAGTTTACACCCAATTGACTAGTAATATAGGAGTCGCCATTCAGTTTTTAACGACAATGAGAAAAACTGACAAAACCCGGTTATCGTGACATAAAGGGAGTGCAATTATGTTTGACCACGATGGCCGTAGGTTCCCTTGTGATCCCTGGTGTGGGGATCTCTCAACATACACCCGCAAGGTAGAGATTGAGGGTTCGGGGGACTGTAACTACCGAGAGGAGTACTCGCTCGTTGATAACTCCAGAGGCAGGATATCCTTACTAGCTCAGCATAAATAATTGAAGGGACATGCGTTAACTATTAAACTAATCTGAGTTGATTTTAGCAATATGCAACATATAATACTAGATCGATCGCGGTTATCTGATTTAAATAGCATTAAGGGACCTAGAATGATAATCCAATTTCCCAAAAATATTATATTTGTTAGGCGTGGTAGAACAATCAGATTTAATTAGTTTAACATTTCATAAAAAGGGCGAGGAAAGCAATTAAATCATCGAAAAGGGACACATTACGACGCTGTTAGGTTATGATACATATGATATTACATAAATCATGCGGAAACAACCATTAACCCAGGAATACATATTATTTACACATAATCATATAGCATAATTTAGATGCATACTCTTTGTTGCGTGCCCTCCCTAGCTGCGCCCGAACCGAACAAGAACAAGTCTTTAGGACTCCAAGTGTCGTCCCTCCGTAGATAGTCCACAACACGTCCGGATCCGCCTTAAGATTGACCAACTAGAATCGCCCTTAAGGTACTAGAATTTTCGGCACTTTTGAGCAAGATGTGTGATTGAATTTTTTTCTCAAAAACTCACTTTGAATACTTTGAAACTCGTTATAAATTGTGAACCCAGGCCACATATTTATAGGGGTATGGAAAGGGAATTGGAATCCTATTCAGATACAAATTAATTAAACCTAGAATCCTACAAGAACTCTAATTAATTAATTTATCTAATAGAATTAGGAATTTAATCATTAACCGAACTCTGCATGCTTTAGGAATCGTGCATGAACACAAACACTCACGCACACACACACGGCAGCCACGATGGGCCGCCCATGCGTGTGCGTGCGAGCAGCAGCCCACGCAGCGAGGCCTACGCAAGCTACAAGCCCACGTAGCTCCTGCGCGCGCTGTGCGCGCTGCCTCGGCCAGCTGGGCCTGGCCTTGCGCTGGGCCTGGCGTGGCCTTGGCTGTTCGTGTGGCGCGCTTGGCTTGCTGGGCGATGGCCTGGCTTCGTGCTGGGCCCTCGTCCGGCAGGCCTCGTCCGATGCTTATTCGTACGATACGCTTCCGATTAAATTTCCGATTCCGGAATTCATTTCCGATACGAACAATATTTAATATTTCCGATTCCGGAATTAATTTCCGTTTCGAACAAATATTTAATATTTCCGTTTCCGGAATTATTTTCCGATTCCGATAATATTTCCGATTCTGACAATATTTCCGTTTCCGGCAATATTTCCGATTCTGACAATATTTCCATTTCCGATAATATTTTTCGATACGTACCATGTTTCCGTTTCCGGCAACATCTACGACTTGGATAATATTTATATTTTCGATACGATCCATATTTCCGTTTCCGGTAATATCATCGTTTCCGGAGTATTCATTTCTTGCCTGTGACGATCTCAGCTCCCACTGAAACCAAGATCCGTCGATTCCGAATATCCATAGATGGAGTATTTAATGCCATTAAATACTTGATCCGTTTACGTACTATTTGTGTGACCCTACGGGTTCAGTCAAGAGTAAGCTGTGGATTAATATCATTATTTCCACTTGAACTGAAGCGGCCTCTAGCTAGGCATTCAGCTCACTTGATCTCACTGAATTATTAACTTGTTAATTAATACTGAACCGCATTTATTAGACTTATCATAGAATGCATACTTGGACCAAGGGCATTATTTCCTTCAGTCTCCCACTTGTCCTTAGGGACAAGTGTGCATTTCCTAATTCCTTTGTCGCTCGATGCTTGCTCTTGAACATAAGGTAAGAGTTGTCATCCTTATTATGTCCAGAGGTGTTCCTCGGTTTCAGAGTTCAACTGATCAAATAAACAGATAATCATAGCCTATGATTCATCCGAGCACGGCCATGCATTTCACAGTTTCTAGCTCTCCGAGTGGCCTTGTACAACTTTTAAGCATCTCATCCCGATTTATGGGAGGACAATCCCAATCTTGCGATCTTGAGATTAGACTTCGTTTGATAGGTGATTACCTGAGCGTTGCCTTTATAGCCTCCTTTTACGGTGCGACGGTTGGTCAACGTCAAAGCAACCAGTTCTCAAACAAGTAATCTCAAATCACTCAGGTATTGAGGATTTAGTGTCTAATAATTTAATGAAATTTACTTATGACAGATTTTCATCTCTTAAAGTAAAGTTTCATAGGTCTTGTCCGATACTAGTCTTCCCAGAGTAAGTATCTATGCAAATGATTATGACATTGCCATGTCCATATAGTTCAAGAAACAGAACTACTAGTCATCTTGCATTCTAATCATCTAACGTTTTCTATGCGTCCAATTTTATAGAAAACTCCGATTAGGGACCATTTTCAACCTTTTGACATTCAAGTTCACTTGATAGACATTTCTTAGTCACAGGACTGGTCCTGACAGTCTATCTTGAATATATCGTCAAGTTGAAGGGACTCATCATTTAATAAACCACAAATTAAATGGAAAAATGAATTCTTTTCATTTATTGTGAATGATTAACCAATAATGTTTTACAAAGATTTAAACTCTAAAACTTTAAAACATTAAACAGAGACATCAAAGCCATTCTCCAATATGCTTGATTCCCATAGCTGCAGTGTGCGAGTTGTGCTTCGCTTGCGGCAGAGGTTTAGTTAATGGATCTGATATGTTGTCATCAGTTCCAATTTTGCTTATCTCGACTTCTTTTCTTTCACCGAACTCTCGTAGAAGGTGAAATCTACGAAGTACATGCTTGACTCTCTGGTGGTGTCTAGGCTCTTTTGCCTGTGCAATAGCTCCGTTATTGTCACAATACAGGGCTATTGGTCCTTTAATGGAGGGGACTACACCAAGTTCACCTATGAACTTCCTTAGCCATATAGCTTCCTTTGCTGCTTCATGTGCAGCAATGTACTCCGCTTCAGTTGTAGAATCCGCAATGGTGCTTTGCTTAGCACTTTTCCAGCTTACTGCTCCTCCGTTGAGGCAGAAGACAAACCCAGACTGTGATCTGAAATCATCTTTGTCGGTTTGGAAACTTGCGTCCGTATAGCCTTTAACAATTAATTCATCATCTCCACCATAGACCAGGAAGTCATCTTTGTGCCTTTTTAGGTACTTCAGAATGTTCTTGGCAGCAGTCCAATGCGCCTCTCCTGGGTCTGACTGGTATCTGCTCGTAGCACTGAGTGCGTACGCAACATCCGGGCGTGTACATATCATAGCATACATTATTGAACCAATCAATGATGCATATGGAATCCCATTCATTCGTCTACGCTCATCAAGTGTTTTTGGGCACTGAGTCTTGCTTAGAGTCATTCCATGAGACATGGGTAGGTAGCCTCGCTTGGAGTCCGCCATCTTGAACCTATCAAGCACCTTATTGATATAAGTGCTTTGACTAAGTCCAATCATCCTTTTAGACCTATCTCTGTAAATCTTGATGCCCAATATGTACTGTGCTTCTCCTAGATCCTTCATCGAAAAACATTTCCCAAGCCAAATCTTGACAGAGTTCAACATAGGAATGTCATTTCCGATAAGTAATATGTCGTCGACATATAATACTAGGAAAGCAATTTTGCTCCCACTGACCTTCTTGTATACACAAGATTCGTCTGCGTTCTTGATGAAACCAAAGTCACTGACTGCTTCATCAAAACGTATATTCCAGCTCCTGGATGCCTGCTTCAATCCGTAGATTGACTTCTTTAGCTTGCATACCTTTTTAGCATTCTTTGGATCCTCAAAACCTTCAGGATGTGTCATAAACACAGTTTCTGTTAAAACGCCGTTTAAGAAAGCAGTTTTGACATCCATCTGCCATATTTCGTAATCGTAATATGCAGCGATTGCTAACATTATCCGAATAGACTTTAGCATTGCAACTGGTGAAAAGGTTTCATCGTAATCCACACCGTGGACTTGCCTGTAACCTTTTGCAACCAATCTAGCTTTGAAAACTTCAAGTTTCCCATCCTTGTCCTTTTTCAGTTTGAAAACCCATTTGCTTCCAATGGCTTGATAGCCATCTGGCAAATCGACCAAATCCCATACTTGGTTTTCAGACATGGAGTCCAATTCAGATTGCATGGCTTCTTGCCATTGCTTGGAGCTAGGGCTCGTCATAGCTTGTTTGTAAGTCGCAGGTTCATCACTTTCAAGTAATAGAACGTCATAGCTCTCGTTCGTCAAAATACCTAAGTACCTTTCCGGTTGAGATCTATATCTTTGCGATCTACGCGGGGTAACATTTCTAGATTGACCATGATTCTCACCAGATTCTTCTAAAGATCTCTGAGTTTCATCCTGAATGTCATCTTGAGCATTCTCTAGAGTTTGTTGTTCGACTCGAATTTCTTCGAGGTCTACTTTTCTCCCACTTGTCATTTTGGAAATGTGATCTTTCTCCAAAAAGACACCATCTCGAGCAACAAACACCTTGTTCTCAGATGTATTGTAGAAGTAATACCCCTTTGTTTCCTTTGGATAGCCCACAAGGATACATTTGTCAGATTTTGGATGAAGTTTGTCTGAAATTAATCGTTTGACGTATACTTCACATCCCCAAATCTTAAGAAAAGACACATTTGGAGGCTTTCCAAACCATAATTCGTATGGAGTCTTTTCGACAGCTTTAGACGGAGCTCTATTTATAGTGAGTGCAGCTGTATTTAGTGCATGTCCCCAAAATTCTAATGGAAGTTCGGCCTGACCCATCATTGACCTGACCATGTCTAGCAAGGTTCTGTTCCTCCGTTCCGACACACCGTTCCATTGTGGTGTTCCAGGAGGAGTCAATTCTGATAGAATTCCATATTCTTTCAGATGGTCATCAAATTCATAGCTCAGATATTCACCGCCTCTATCAGACCGCAGTGCCTTAATCTTCTTGCCTAATTGATTCTCTACTTCACTCTGAAATTCCTTGAATTTGTCAAAGGATTCAGACTTATGCTTCATTAGGTAGACATAACCATACCTACTGAAGTCATCAGTGAAAGTGATAAAGTAGCTGAAACCACCTCTAGCATTTGTACTCATTGGTCCACATACATCTGTATGGATTAAACCCAATAGTTCATTTTCTCTTTCTCCAACTTTAGAGAAAGGTTGCTTTGTCATTTTGCCAAGTAAACATGATTCGCATTTACCATAATCCTCTAAGTCAAATGGTTCTAGAATTCCTTCCTTTTGAAGTCTTTCTAAGCGTTTCAAGTTTATATGGCCTAATCGACAATGCCACAGATAGGTGAGATCTGAATCATTCTTTTTGGCCTTTTTGGTATTTATGTTATATACTTGTTTGTCGTGATCTAATAAATAAAGTCCATTGACTAATCTAGTAGATCCATAAAACATCTCTTTAAAATAAAACGAACAACTATTGTCTTTTATTAAAAAGGAAAATCCCTTAGCATCTAAGCAAGAAACTGAAATGATGTTTTTAGTAAGACTTGGAACATGGAAACATTCTTCTAGTTCCAAAACTAGCCCGGAGGGCAACGACAAATAGTTAGTTCCTACAGCTAATGCAGCAATCCGTGCTCCATTTCCCACTCGTAGGTCGACTTCACTCTTGCTTAACTTTCTACTTCTTCTTAGTCCCTGTGGATTGGAACATAAGTGTGAGCCACAACCTGTATCTAATACCCAAGAAGTTGAATTAGCAAGTATACAGTCTATAACGAAAATACCTGAAGATGGAACGACTGTTCCGTTCTTCTGATCTTCCTTTAGCTTCAAGCAATCTCTCTTCCAATGCCCCTTCTTCTTGCAGTAGAAGCATTCGGATTCAGAAGTGGGTTGACTGACCTTCCTCTTTACAGATTTGGCGCCAGTTTGCTTAGTTGGGCTGGCCTTGTTGCCACCTTTCTTAGCATTCCTCTTCTTTCCAGATTTCTTGAACTTGCCCCCGCGCACCATAAGCACATCCTGCTTATCACTTTTGAGCGTCTTTTCAGCGGTCTTCAGCATACCGTGAAGCTCAGTGAGCGTTTTGTCCAGACTATTCATACTGTAGTTCAGTTTGAACTGATCATACCCGCTATGAAGAGAATGGAGGATGGTGTCTATAGCCATTTCCTGAGAAAATTGCTGATCCAGCCGACTCATATTCTCAATGAGTCCAATCATTTTGAGAACATGTGGACTTACGGGCTTGCCTTTCTTAAGCTTGGTCTCAAGAATTTGCCTATGAGTCTCGAATCTTTCGACTCGAGCCAGATCTTGGAACATGTTCTTCAACTCACTGATGATTGTGAAAGCATCTGAGTTGATGAACGTTTTCTGCAGATCCGCACTCATGGTGGCGAGCATTAGACATTTCACATCCTTGTTGGCATCAATCCAACGATTGAGGGCTGCCTGAGTGACCCCGTCGCCTGCAGCTTCGGGCATCGCCTCATCTAGGACATACTCCTTTTCTTCCTGCATAAGAACTATTTGCAAGTTCCTTTGCCAGTCAAGGAAGTTTTTCCCGTTCAACTTCTCCTTTTCGAGAATTGATCGAATGTTGAATGAATTGTTGTTTGCCATATTAAAAACTACAATTGAAAAGAATAAACAAATAAATAACCATTCACAGTTTCTCTTAATAAACTTAAATTCCAGCATACATGCATAATTCAATGTTTATTAAGCATTTTATTCAAGTTATGTGTTCCGGCAGGTGTGAATAAAATGATTCCAAGATCCTAAAATCATTGAAGAACTAAGCACAGTTTGTCGACTTAATCCTAGAACATCTTAGGTAAGCAAAAGCCTTTTGCTAATAGTCTAGAAACTACTCTTGGTTGATAGGTACGTCTAAGAACTTATTAGGTAAACCTATCGATTTTTGCCACGACATAAAAGGACTCCTTACTTATATCGTTGAGTTTCACCAAAACTAACATGTACTCACAATTATTTGTGTACCTTGCCCCTTTAGGACCAATAAGTAACACCTCGCTGAGCGAAAACTATTACTAGATTGATGTAAAGGATATCCAAGCAAGTGTATATTTTGGCATGGCACCTTTTAACTCAATTTTTATGTTTGGAACTTAAGGCTCTTACTATGTTGGTTAGATTTTAAGTGAACTAAAATCCTTAATCATGCAACATAATCAAGCTTTTGATCTCATGCATTTTAAGACATATTTAAAAGCAATAAATAACTTAAACATGCATAAGATAAATGTGATCTAGTATGGCCCGACTTCATCTTGAAGCTTTGACTTCAAAGTCCGTCTTGAAAATCTCCGTGGGAGGCACCATTTTCTTCAAATAGGATAAGCTATAAATAATTACAACTATTTGATGGTTCGCAGACCATATTTGAATTGAAAAATAACTTTGGTACTTTAGACCAATTACATTCAAATTAATGGTACGCAGACCATATTTTCTATCCTATTTGGGCCATACTAGTCACTTCATAACCTGCAAAACAGTACATATACAATATATACCATTCACCCATTCATTATCATGAATGGCCCACTTAGCTGGATAGTAAAACACATTATGCATCACGTAAATATTTGCAGCAATTAATCAAGGGCACCAATAATCCACCAATTATTCAGTCCTTATTAATTCTAATCAAGTTGTTTTAACCTTAAGGATTTGTAGACCTAATCAAGAGTTTATGACTAAAAAGCGCTCCCACTTAAACCAATAAATTTATATGCTTTACTAATTTTAAACATAAAAATGTATTTCTAGTCTAACCGGAAACATACAAATTTAATTAAAATTTAAAGCTCATATAAATTTATAATTGAATCCAAAAAGTTTAATTTAATTTCAGTCGTTATTTAAATTAATTCATGATTTTAATTTTAGTAAAATAATTAGAATAAATAAAATTTATTATAATTACAATATTCAAAATTAAAATCCAAGAAAATAATTTAAATTATTAATTTTAAAAATTAATTAAAATTACGTGAATTGAAATTTTCAAATTAAACATTCAAAACGATCTAATCGTGATGCAAACACCCTACGCATTGCACGCCCATGGGCCGCACGCATACAACCATTGCTGGCCATATGCGCGCAGCTCATGCGCTCGTCGCATAGCTGCTGCTCTACCAATCGCAAGCCATCGCACGCTGTGGTGCTCGCTGCGCGCGCGCCAGCGCTCGTCGCACGCGAGCCATCGCTCGCAGTGCGCGCTCGCCAGCGCTCGCTGTGCGCGAGCCATTGCTCGCTGTGCGCGCGAGCCATCGCTCGCTGTGCGCGCGACATCGCTCGCTAGGCGCGCGACATCGCTCGCTGTGCGCGCGAGCAACGCTGGGCGCAGCGCTCGTGGCACGCGAGCTTGCGCTCGCTGCGCGCGAGGCTGCGCGCTCTTGCGCGAGGCAGTGCGCGTTGTGGCGCAGCTCGCTTGCTGCCCACACGCGACTGCCTTGGCTTGCCTTTCGCCCATGCCCATTTGTTCATAGCTCGTGGCACACGACACAAGGCAGGGCTGCTGCCTTGTGCTCGTGCACTACGCCCTTGCTCATTGCATTCGTGCCGCACGGGCGACGAGCTCCCTTGCTCGTCGTCGCATGCCTGCAATATACAACACCCCTTAAGGGTTACACGACGCGTCCATTGCTTTGTGCGTGAAAGTTATATGAACGAATCGCATAAAAAATTTAAAATTTATATTTAAAATTAATGACAAATTAATAAATAATATTAATTTCATAATTTTAGGGCGAAAAATCGAAAATTTATTATTCAATTGTTTTCCGATTTACATGGATTCAAGTCTAGGTCATAAAAATTTAAAATTTATCATAAATTTACAATTTTTATGGTGGTTTTTAATCATAGGTTTCTAATTAAATTACAATTAATTATGAAAATCAAATTAATTCTAAATTATTCTAATTTTCAACAAATTAATCATAATTACAAATTAGATTGCATAATTAACAAGGCTAGGCATTCAAACTTGTTAAACATATACAGTAGGTCAATCAAAAATTCAAGATTTATCAACAAGAATCGCAAATATTTAATTTAACATCTTAAATTTACGAAATTTTGCATTCGAAAAACTAAAACCTTCGAAAAGTCATAGTTAGGCTTCGAATTTGAGAATTCTGGGTTCGGCAGAAAAATACTCTTTTTGTCAAAATTTTAGAATGCCTTTTACATGCGGAATTGACACAAAAATCACTCGATTTGGATGAGTAACGAAGAAACTGCCGAAAAACTGCGTACGTATAATTAAATAAACGCAATTTGCAATTAATTAACAATTACGAAAATTAATCACCCCTTTTAATTCTTGCAAATTTGTAATATTTAACCATGTTTATGCAAATTAGATTATGAAAATAATAAGGGGCTCGTGATACCACTGTTAGGTTATGATACATATGATATTACATAAATCATGCGGAAACAACCATTAACCCAGGAATACATATTATTTACACATAATCATATAGCATAATTTAGATGCATACTCTTTGTTGCGTGCCCTCCCTAGCTGCGCCCGAACCGAACAAGAACAAGTCTTTAGGACTCCAAGTGTCGTCCCTCCGTAGATAGTCCACAGCACGTCCGGATCCGCCTTAAGATTGACCAACTAGAATCGCCCTTAAGGTACTAGAATTTTCGGCACTTTTGAGCAAGATGTGTGATTGAATTTTTTTCTCAAAAACTCACTTTGAATACTTTGAAACTCGTTATAAATTGTGAACCCAGGCCACATATTTATAGGGGTATGGAAAGGGAATTGGAATCCTATTCAGATACAAATTAATTAAACCTAGAATCCTACAAGAACTCTAATTAATTAATTTATCTAATAGAATTAGGAATTTAATCATTAACCGAACTCTGCATGCTTTAGGAATCGTGCATGAACACAAACACTCACGCACACACACACGGCAGCCACGATGGGCCGCCCATGCGCGTGCGTGCGAGCAGCAGCCCACGCAGCGAGGCCTACGCGAGCTACAAGCCCACGTAGCTCCTGCGCGCTGCGCACGCTGTGCGCGCTGCCTCGGCCAGCTGGACCTGGCCTTGCGCTGGGCCTGGCGTGGCCTTGGCTGTTCGTGTGGCGCGCTTGGCTTGCTGGGCGATGGCCTGGCTTCGTGCTGGGCCCTCGTCCGGCAGGCCTCGTCCGATGCTTATTCGTACGATACGCTTCCGATTAAATTTCCGATTCCGGAATTCATTTCCGATACGAACAATATTTAATATTTCCGATTCCGGAATTTATTTCCGTTTCGAACAAATATTTAATATTTCCGTTTCCGGAATTATTTTCCGATTCCGATAATATTTCCGATTCTGACAATATTTCCGTTTCCGGCAATATTTCCGATTCTGGCAATATTTCCATTTCCGATAATATTTTCCGATACGTACCATGTTTCCGTTTCCGGCAACATCTACGACTTGGAAAATATTTATATTTCCGATACGATCCATATTTCCGTTTCCGGTAATATCATCGTTTCCGGAGTATTCATTTCTTGCCTGTGACGATCTCAGCTCCCACTGAAACCAAGATCCGTCGATTCCAAATATTCATAGATGGAGTATTTAATGCCATTAAATACTTGATCCGTTTACGTACTATTTGTGTGACCCTACGGGTTCAGTCAAGAGTAAGCTGTGGATTAATATCATTAATTCCACTTGAACTGAAGCGGCCTCTAGCTAGGCATTCAGCTCACTTGATCTCACTGAATTATTAACTTGTTAATTAATACTGAACCGCATTTATTAGACTTATCATAGAATGCATACTTGGACCAAGGGCATTATTTCCTTCAGACGCACCCTTGAGAGGTGCGTCATGGTTCTCAGAAAACTAACCACTTTGACTTTGCTATTTCTCCTTTTTATTTAACGAATCTCAAATTATGGGACAGGATACGTTCTGTTCGATTTATGGATCGATTGCGACAGAACGCGTGAACAATTTCGCAGCGAGAGGCTTAGGCTGAGGGTTGGAGTCAATACTCAGAATATGAATTGTGTGTTGTGTTCCTTTCACGTCGAATTTGGGGTTGTATTTATAGGGAAGAGTTTGTGGAAAGATAGAATTGCAGAGTTCTAATCCACAAAGAATTAGCTCAAAACACGTACCCAGGTATTTTCAGCGCCCAGGCCTGGGCGCCGAAAAATAGGGTATGGGCTGTTTTTCTTAGTCTGATTCGGATTCCTGAAATCCGTAGTGTTTGAGACTTAATCGAGTCTTTTACTGCGTATCAATTTCATAACGGAATGCGTCTGGGCCCGTTACGAACTCTAGGCTCGTTAGGATTTTAATTAATACGTAACTCTTATTTCCGAATCATATTAGGAATAGGATTCTCGCAGTTTTCTATCTCATTTAGGATTTATGTTGGAGTGCAACACCTAATTCTGACAGGTTTCTATATTTTATGACTTGCCACTTTTAGAAGCTACCCTTTACGGCAGTTACTATTTTAGCAGGTTTCTATAAATAGCAGGTTTCGGGTGAAATGAAAAGGGGAATTGAGATTCGTTATTTTATAGGAGATGCGTTGTCAAGTGGAGATTTACGCTTTCATCATCGAACCTTTCCCTTTTGGGAATGGGGACAAAAGTAGGTGTCTACAGTTAGCCCCCACTTTGACTGAGTCTTGGAGTAAGACGATGGTCAAAGTATTAGACGGAGTGCGTCGCACAAGCCATGGTGACCTGTTTCGGCGAGGGTCTCACGAGCCCCCGAGTGATAACATTTGACTTAAGGGTCATCACTTGAAGTGTCGACATATCCCTCACGTGTCATTGGGATTTGTCAACGGATAGTATAGAAACTTCCTCACTTTGTCATTGGAAGGATCTAAAGAAGTGTAGAAACTCCCTCACTTTGTCATTGGAAGTAGCTACAGATGTTTTCGAAATCAAAGCTATAAAATGTAATTGGGCCTGGCCAAGCCCAATCACGAGGTAAAAATGTTTTTAAAGATTCTCATTTTCAGGGCTAGTTAAACGAGAAAACCCCCTTGTTTTTATGGGACGTAAAACGAAGGAAAATCCAGCACATCGCTCTTTTTGGAAAAAACGGAAAACCAATCCTTTTAATTTTTTTGGAAAAGGGAAAACCAGAAAAAGTTATCGCTGCAGCGACTAAGGACCTACGCGACTTGTGACGTAGACCCCGCCGGCTAAAGATGGCGAGCCTGTCCGCTAAGGGTGGACGCCCCGTCCGAAAAAGTGGACGAATCTTGTTTTTGAAATTTGAAAATAAGGACCTACGCGGCTTGTGACGTAGACCCCGCCGGCTAAAGATGGCGAGCCTCTCCGCTAAGGGTGGACACCCCGTCCTATAGAAGTGGACGAATGTGTTTTGAAATTTGTTTTTTATTTTTTGTAAACAAGGACCTACGTGGTTTGCGCCGTAGACCCCGCCGGCTGAAGATGGCGAGCCCTGTCCGCTAAGGGTGGACGCCCCGCTCGCTGGAGGTGAGCGAACCTGAATTCGTCTTTTTGATTTGGGATTCGCGTGCCGTGGTCTTGCCAACTGAAGATGGGCAAGTTCCTATTTCTTTGGTTTTTTGTGATTTCTTTTGAGAATTTCTTTTTATTCATTCTTGCAAGAGCGAATTGTTCAGACGGACCTTTGTCTTGCGACCGTCTGCTTTCGTGGTTTGAGCTAGTCTTTACGGCTCCATTTTTTCCACTACTTGGTCTTTGATCAGAGGACCATGCACAAGTGGCAATGACGACCTTTCTCTGAGGTCGAACCTTTTTTTTTGAGATATCCAAACATGAGGTGGTGTATGGCGTAGTCCGGGAATGTGATTTTGATCGTGCGCTCCTTGTTGGAGTACATTTTTTCGCGAGCCCCCAAGTACTGGGGCTCGTCGGTCGTTTTTCGCATCTTGTAATCGTGTTTGGGGTCATGCTCGTATGTGCGAGCGACCTTTTATAGTAGTGTGCTACTTTAGCGAAGCCGTGGAGTGCGACTTTAGTTTTCAGGCGACATCCGGTCTTAGCTTGGCCCGGATTAATCCTTTGACAGACAAACATTTTTTTATTTGGAAAACCGACGACCTAACGACACACATTTTTGGTGTTTCGAAGAATGACCATGATATTTAACTTGTTTTTGAAAAGTGTACATAAGCATTTTCTGAGACAAGTCTATGTTTCGACCAAGTTTTAATGTTTATTTTTTTTTTGCTTATTTGGGAGCTAAAGGTGCTTTGGGCTTGATCCTACTTGCAATAGGGCCTCGTGTTCCGCGTTTTGTGAAATCCGGGCCTTGAGCTGCATTTCCAGCGCCCAAGGCTAGGCGTTAAACACTTCGGCGCCCAACCCTGGGCGCTGAAAGTCTTTTCCTGGTGATATTTGACTTTCGGATTTCCTTACACGTTTCTGAATGGGATCAGGATGTCACTGGGTGCGTCCAGCTATATATAGGGGCTAGACACGTCCCTATTTTCCACCACTCTCAATTTCTTTCTTCTTTTTTTTGCTGTGTTTTAATTACTTATTGCTTTTGCCATGTCGATCCCTACTTTCTCACTCCAACGGACTATTAAGCGTTGGCTACGGGCCCTTACTCCCACAGAAAAGGCTTTGTTAAAAGAATACCACTTAGAGGCACTTTTAGGCTTACAACAAATTAATATTGATTATAACTTTCTGCATGCTGCCCTAAGCTTTTGGGACTCCGATCATCATGTTTTTGCCTTTCGGGGCAACGAAATATGCCCTTTGCGAGATGAGTTTGCTGCAATCCTTGGTTATCCTACTAATGCTACTCCTGTTACCCCTGGCACTATTGAAGAGGGTAAAACTGTTAGGTTAGGATACATATGACAATTCATAAATCATGCGGAAAAACCATACAGCCAGGAAAGCATATTATATTCACATAATCATTTAGCATAGTATTGATGTATACATGTTGTAGCGTGCCTTCCCTAGCTGCGCATGAACCGAACAAGAACAAGTCTTTAGGACTCCAAATGTCGTCCCTCCGTAGATAGTCCACAGTACGTCCGGATCCGCCTCAAGTTAGACCAACTAGAATCGCCCTTAAGGTTGCTAGGATTTTCGGCTAGTGTTTGCAAGTGTATGGCTAATTTGAAGGAAATAATGCCCTTGGTCCAAGTATGCATTCTATGTTAAGTCTAATAAATGCGGTTCAGTATTAATTAACAAGTTAATAATTCAGTGAGATCAAGTGAGCTGAATGCCTAGCTAGAGGCCGCTTCAGTTCAAGTGGAATTAATGATATTAATCCACAGCTTACTCTTGACTGAACCCGTAGGGTCACACAAATAGTACGTAAACGGATCAAGTATTTAATGGCATTAGATACTCCATCTATGGATATTCGGAATCGACGGATCTTGGTTTCAGTGGGAGCTGAGATCGTCACGGGCAAGAAATGAATACTCCGGAAACGATGATATTGCCGGAAACGGAAATATGGATCGTATCGGAAATATAAATATTATCCAAGTCGTAGATGATGCCGGAAACGGAAACATGGTACGTATCGGAAAATATTATCGGAAATGAAAATATTACCAGAATCGGAAATATTGCCGGAAACGGAAATATTGTCAGAATCGGAAATATTATCGGAATCGGAAAATAATTCCGGAAACGGAAATATTAAATATTTGTTCGAAACGGAAATTGATTCCGGAATCGGAAATATTAAATATTGTTCGTATCGGAAATGAATTCCGGAACCGGGAATTTAATCGGAATCGTATCGTACGAATTAGCATCGGACGAGGCCTGCCGGACGAAGGCCCAGCACGAAGTCGGGCCATCGCCCAGCAAGCCAAACGCGCGCCCAGCCAAGGCAGCGCCCAGGCCCACCGCAAGGCAGGCCCAGCGCGCGCCTAAGGCCATGGGCCTCGCTGCGTGGGCTGCTGCTCGCACGCACGCATGGGCGGCCCTCGTGGCTGCCGTGTGTGTGTGTGAGTTTGTGTTCATGCACGATTCCTAAAACTATTAGAATTAGTATATGATTAAATTCCTATTCCTAAAAGGATAAATTAATTAATTAGAGTTCTTGTAGGATTCTAAGTTTAATTAATTCGTATCCTACTAGGATTCCAATTCCCTTTCCATAACTCTATAAATACGTGCCTAGGGTCACATATTTTCAGAGATTAATTCAAGTATTCAAAGTGAGTTTTGAGAGAAAAATTCAGTCGTATTTCTTGCCTAAGAGTGCCGAAAATTCTAGTACCTTAAGGGCGACTCTAGTTGGTCAATCTTAAGGCGGATCCGGACGTGCTGTGGACTATCTACGGAGGGACGACATTTGGAGTCCTAAAGACTTGTTCTTGTTCGGTTCGGGCGCAGCTAGGGAAGGCACGCAACAAAGAGTATGCATCTAAATTATGCTATATGATTATGTGTAAATAATATGTATTCCTGGCTAAATGGTTGTTTCCGCGTGATTTATGAATTGTCATATGTATCATAACCTAACAGTGGTATCACGAGCCCCTTATTATTTTCATAATCTAAATTGCATAAACATGGTTAAATATTACAAATTTGCAAGAATTAAAAGGGGTGATTAATTTTCGTAATTGTTAATTAATTGCAAATTGCGTTTATTTAATTATACGTACGCAGTTTTTCGGCAGTTTCTTCGTTACTCATCCAAATCGAGTGATTTTTGTGTCAATTCCGCATGTAAAAGGCATTCTAAAATTTTGACAAAAATAATATTTTTCTGCCGAACCCAGAATTCTCAAATTCGAAGCCTAACTATGACTTTTCGAAGATTTTAGTTTTTCGAATGCAAAATTTCGTAAATTTAAGATGTTAAATTAAATATTTGCGATTCTTGTTGATAAATCTTGAATTTTTGATTGACCTACTGTATATGTTTAACAAGTTTGAATGCCTAGCCTTGTTAATTATGCAATCTAATTTGTAATTATGATTAATTTGTTGAAAATTAGAATAATTTAGAATTAATTTGATTTTCATAATTAATTATAATTTAATTAGAAACCTATGATTAAAAACCACCATAAAAATTGTAAATTTATGATAAATTTTAAATTTTTATGACCTAGACTTGAATCCAAGACAATCGGAAATCAATTGAATAATAAATTTTCGATTTTTCGCCCTAAAATTATGAAATTAATATTATTTATTAATTTGTCATTAATTTTAAATATAAATTTTAAATTTTTATGCGATTCGTTCATATAACTTGCACGCACAAAGCAATGGACGCTTCGTGTTACCCTTAAGGGGTGTTGTATAGTGCGGGCATGCGACGACGAGCAAGGGAGCTCGTCGCCCATGCGGCACGAATGCAATGAGCAAGGCATGGTGCACGAGCACAAGGCAGCAGCCCTGCCTTGTGTCGTGGGCCACGAGCTATGGACGAATGGGCATGGGCGAAAGGCAAGCCAAGGCAGTCGCGTGTGGGCAGCAAGCGAGCTGCGCCACGACGCGCACTGCCTCGCGCAAGAGCGCGCAGCGAGCGCAAGCTCGCGTGCCACGAGCGCTGCGCCCAGCGTTGAATGCGCGCAATTGCTCGCGTACAGCGAGGGATAGCTCGCGCGCACAGCGAGCGATGGCTCGCGCGCACAGCGAGCGATGGCTCGCGCGCACAGCGAGCAATGGCTCGCGCGCACAGCGAGCGATGGAGCACGCGCAGCGAGCGCTGGCGAGCGCGCACAGCGAGAGATGGCTCGCGTGCGTCGAGCGCTGGCGCGCGCGCAGCGAGCACCATAGCGTGCGATGGCTTGCGATGGTAGATGCAGCAGCTATGCGACGAGCGCATGGGCTGCGCGCACATGGCCAGCAATGGCTGTGTGCGTGCGGCCCATGGGCGTGCGATGCGTAGGGTGTTTGCGTTGCGATTAGATCGTTTTGAATGTTTAATTTGAAATTTTTCAGTTTACGTAATTTTAATTAATAATTTAAATTATTTTCTTGGATTTTGATTTTGAATATTGTAATTATAATAAATTTTATTTATTCTAATTATTTTACTAAAATTAAAATCATGAATTAATTTAAATACGACTGAAATTAAATTAAACTTTTTGGATTCAATTATAAATTTGTATGAGCTTTAAATTTTAATTAAATTTGTATGTTTCCGGTTAGACTAGAAATACATTTTTATGTTTAAAATTAGTAAAGCATATGAATTTATTGGTTTAAGTGGGAGCCCTTTTAGTCATAAACTCTTGATTAGGTCTACAAATCCTTAAGGTTAAAACAACTTGATTAGAATTAATAAGGACTGAATAATTGGTAGATTATTGGTGCCCTTGATTAATTGCTGCAAATGTTTACGTGATGCATAATGTGTTTTACTAACCAGCTATGTGGGCCATTCATGATAATGAATGGGTGAATGGTATATATATTGTATATGTACTGTTTTGCAGGTTATGAAGTGACTAGTATGGCCCAAATAGGATAGAAAATATGGTCTGCGTACCATTAATTTGAATGTAATTGGTCTAAAGTACCAAATTTGTTTTTCAATTCAAATATGGTCTGCGTACCATCAAATAGTTGTAATTAGTTTTAATTATAACTTATCCTATTTGAAGAAAATGGTGCCTCCCACTGAGATTTTCAAGACGGACTTTGAAGTTAAAGCTTCAAGATGAAGTCGGGCCATACTAGATCACATTTATCTTATGCATGTTTTAAGTTATTTATTACTTTAAATATGTCTTAAAATGCATGAGATCAAAAGCTTGATTATGTTGCATGATTAAGGATTTTAGTTCACTTAAAATCTAACCAACATAGTAAGAGCCTTAAGTTCCAAACTTAAAAATTGAGTTATAAGGTGCCATGCCAAAATATACACTTGCTTGGATATCCTTTACATCAATCTAGTAATAGTTTTCGCTCAGCGAGGTGTTACTTATTGGTCCTAAAGGGGCAAGGTACACAAATAATTGTGAGTACACGTTAGTTTTGGTGAAACTCAACGATATAAGTAAGGAGTCCTTTTATGTCGTGGCAAAATCGATAGGTTTACCTAATAAGTTCTTAGACGTACCTATCAACCAAGAGTAGTTTCTAGACTATTAGCAAAAGGCTTTTGCTTACCTAAAATGTTTTAGAATTGAGTCGACAAACTGTGCTTAATTCTTCAATGGTTTTAGGGTCTTGGAATCATTTTATTCACACCTGCCGGAACACATAATTCGAATAAAATGCTAATGACTTGTTTAAATTGCATGATTGCTTTAATTTTCAAGTTATTACTCATGATAAATGTTTAGACTTTGCATGTTTCAATGTATGTTTTAATTATTGTTTATAATTAAATATCTTGCACTGCAATAAATCCTTTTAGAAAGGTAACAGTAAATTTCCTCGATTGGTAGTGAATCTAAGAACGATTCACGGAAATGAGAGAAAGTGAGCAATTTAAAATGTACGTTTCTTTTAGCGACTTTTATGGTTGTTTTCGAATATCAAAATCGAATGGCAAACCAATTGGTGCTTGTGAATTCAAAATACAATGTAGTTTTGAGATCATAAAGCATTGAGTTTAATACGCTCAGCTTTACCAATGGTTAACAACCTAATATCTTTGTCCATTTAATTCTCGAATGAGTCTAGTCCCTAGACATTCGAATAGATCGATGCTTAGAGAACTTTAGAAGCTTCTGGTAAGATCATCTAGTTGAAATAAAATATTCAACATAAATTAAAATGGTAAAGAACCTTGTTGGTGACATTGGACATGTCTAACAAAGTATAAAAGTCAACACTAAAGAATTCAATTCTTAAGACTATAAGAAAGGGTACAAGAAATAGGAAAACGAGGAACAAATGAAAGGAATTTACGATTTCGTTTCTACCTATAAGTTTATGTTTAAAGAGAAGTGACCTAGCAATCAAACTTCCTTGGTATCATATACCGCTTGAGGTTCTTACTTCGGTAATAACTCAAACAATGGAAGCTAGGATACACTAATGACCTACAAGTGGGAAATGAAGCATGGCAATGCTACATTAGTTGTAGGGTCATCTAGTTTGTTTTAAGTCCTTTCAAAGGCTGGAACTTAATGGCTATTTTGTTCCATAATCAACATACCTAAATTTCTGTTTTCAAACACAGAAAGACTCACATTCAAGAAAAACAAAAACAATGTTTGTTTGTTTATTTGAATGAAATGGTCAATTACAGGTTGAGTCAATATGCTTGATTAAAACAAACAACTCTTTAAAGAACTTTACTAGGTTCAAATCAACCCCTTGATTTGAGTTCCACTAATCTTTGGCATTGTTGCTTAGACCATATCAACAAGTTAACATTCAAAAGCTCTATTTTTATGGACTTTTGAAAGTTCATTGATTTCTAGATCAATTTAAGGCGACTAGTCTTACTTGTTGAAAGTAACAAAAGATATGAACTATTGTTAGAACGCCTAGACAATAGAGTTCAAAGCTAAAGAAAGATTTTATGACTTTATTATTTCACATAGATTTGAGTGAATGTAGGTTTATTTACTCAAATGTGATATAAGTTGAATCTGTTTGGCTAGTTCAAAGATTCAGAAGTATAAAATCCATTTGGCAAGAAATCATAAAGATCTAGGTTAGATCATATTGATGATTACTTGAGACCAAATATGATCACCAATGATTGTGTGTTGTAATCTCACAATCTAGCTCCATAAGATATGGCATATCTACGTTGGAATGATCGAAGTCAATTAGTACTTGATTCGATCAATGATGAATCATAAAGACTTTTCCTATAATTTCTAAAACAAAATGCTCAACTACCAACAAACTAAACCAAATTCGTCAAAGCTATTGAAAAGTAATTTCAGGATATCTTTTCAATTATATATATCTAAAGAGTTGCTAAACTCAGTGGGAGCTTAGTGTTTGTTATTCAACAAACTAAGGCCCAAGTCTAGATATATGTTTCATTGTGATTTATTCAAATGAGACACAAGGGTATTGTTTCTACCACGAATTTTTGAGAACATAATGTTTGTTTGCTCGAAATAATGTCCTTTTGGAGATTCGTTTCCAAAATAACAAGTGGGAGAAAATAGACCTCGAAAGTCTTCGAGGCGAACAACAAACATAAACGGACGTTCCGGAGGCTTTTCGAAGTGCTTCAGAAAATCCGAACTTATTCTTTAAAGACTTTAGAAGTGGCTTTAAAGAATAGACATCTCTTAGAAGACTTTACAAGTGCTTCAAGGAGAACAGAATATTCAAAGGACTTTCAAGTGGCTATTGATATTCTATTTGTTTGATGTTCTATACCCAAGTAGGCATAGAGTTCAAGTCACTGAAACTATGAGATTCTTCTATTAGATAGTGAAGAAACATGGAGTTCAGGTCACTGAAACTATGCAATTCTTCTATTAGATAGTGAAGAAACCTACAACTTGCAGTCAAACTATTATCATGTAGATTAATGAGTTTGTGACCTGTAAGAAAGCTATGACGAAACCCAGATTCACTAAAATGGTTAGAGGCCTTATATAGACTATATGTTTAATTGGTTAAAGGCCATAAAACATACTCAATGTTTTGATGACAAAATTGAAATTTTGTTG
This sequence comes from Spinacia oleracea, assembly GCF_020520425.1. NCBI lineage: Eukaryota > Viridiplantae > Streptophyta > Magnoliopsida > Caryophyllales > Amaranthaceae > Spinacia > Spinacia oleracea. The sequence continues at coordinate 52,544,844 of NC_079487.1, forward strand.
ATTTGCAAGAATAGTTTCACACCTATTGGTTGCAAGTTTGTTTTAAGGATAAAAACCATCAAACATGGAATTGTGTTCACACACAAAGCGAGATTAGTTGCTAAAGGTTACAAGCAAATTCATGGCATGGATTGTGTTGAAACCTCATGCAAAATCGTAATGCTTAAGTCTATAATTCAAGCAATGATTGCATATTGGTACATATAGCAATTGGATGACAAAACGTATTCCTCAATCAAAATGTTGGAATATAATATGTACATGGTATGTCATAGAATTTGTGGATCCAAATAAATGCTTGAAAAGGAAAGCTAGCTTATAAAATCTAAGTACAGATTTAAGCAAGCAATTGGGAATTGGAACTGTATTTTAAGTGAAGCTAATAAGCATTTTAGTTTCATAAAATATACATGATTCTTATAGATGTATAAGAAGTTTAGTGGGAGTACATAAAAACTTATTTGGTCCTATGTGTATCACACACATATCTCTCTTTTGTGAAATAACATTCAAATGCTAATGACTTAGATTTGAAATTATTCATCAATAATGGACCATGGCGGAACTTAGTACATACTGGGTATTAAGATCTATTTACAAAGATCTTATATTATTGTTTTGGATTAAGTAATGGCATTTACTAAATCAAACACGAAATACTCCATTGGAGATATTCGACCCATGTGAATAAATCTAAGTAATGAATGTTTGAACTATGTATAAGCATTTACTAAGTTAAACATCAAAGAGTCTAAATGAGATTCTTAACCTATATTATATGTCAAAGAATTTAGCTGGATTCAGTATCTACTGAAATTGAATGAGCTAAAGTTACATGAATAGAATTCAATTGGGAATTATTCTGCAAAAGAATTTATCATGTATGATATAATATGAGGATCGCCAAAAATGTATCGTATGACTTTAGGCATGACGAACATATACCAATCTCTATTGATCTAAGTAAAGATCAACTAGATTGAGATCAAGAATACTTATGGTACTTGAAAAGTACATAGGAATAGTTCTTGATTCAAGGAAATAAAGATATGCTAAATATTGATGCTACACGCATAAACACTGGCAAAGGATCAAGCAAGACCCTTTGGAGTTAACCATTGATAAGGACGAGCTATAGAGCATCGTGTTTTGAAAATGGCAACATGGGTTGGAGACCATGAGTTGTTGCGTGGGAAATTAAAATAATAATTTCTATGTTCTAAGATATAGTTGGAGAATCTTCCACATATCTATGAACTGCCTGGATAGGTAAATCCAAACAAAGCATCACTAGCAACCTATACAGTTGAAGTAAAAGTAATTATTGCCTAAGAAGCAATAAAACAGGGTTGTTTAAAGTTCTTCACTGAACTTGGGTAGATCACCTATCTGCTGGCTTGATGGTTCTTCATTGAAAAATGCGTAGAACCACTCTTGAAGCAAGAAAAACGTCTGCTAACTTGATGGTTCTTCATTGCAAAATGAGTAAAACCACCATCGAAGTAAGAAAGACTAGATCACATAATAAACAAACTCGAAAAGATCTTATCATCATATCTCGAAGAACATTCGATGAAAAGGATATTAAGATTGGCAAAGCATGATAACTAAACCTATGCAACAAGTGAGAAGCAACACTCACGTTGTAGCACTGGAAATCAAGCATAGCTTTGAATTCCATGAATTGTTTTAGAAGATGGGTTTGAGGCCCATGGTTATAAAACATTGGGGTTGAACATTTATCATATATGAAATGTATTTTCATATTCCATTTAATCTTGGTTTAGTATTAAATGATGAGTCCCTTCAATTTGACGATATATTCAAGATAGACTGTCAGGACCAGTCCTGTGACTAAGAAATGTCTATCAAGTGAACTTGAATGTCAAAGGTTGAAAATGGTCCCTAGTCGGAGTTTTCTATAAAATTGGACGCATAGAAAACGTTAGACGACTAGAATGCAAGATGACTAGTAGTTCTGTTTCTTGAACTATGTGGACATGGCAATGTCATAATCATTTGCATAGATACTTACTTTGGGAAGACTAGTATCGGACAAGACCTATGAAACTTTACTGTAAGAGATGAAAGTCTGTCATAAGTAAATTTCATTAAATTATTAGACACTAAATCCTCAATACCTGAGTGATTTGAGATTACTTGTTTGAGAACTGGTTGCTTTGACGTTGACCAACCGTCGCACCGTAAAAGGAGGCTATAAAGGCAACGCTCAGGTAATCACCTATCAAACGAAGTCTAATCTCAAGATCGCAAGATTGGGATTGTCCTCCCATAAATCGGGATGAGATGCTTAAAAGTTGTACAAGGCCACTCGGAGAGCTAGAAACTGTGAAATGCATGGCCATGCTCGGATGAATCATAGGCTATGATTATCTGTTTATTTGATCAGTTGAACTCTGAAACCGAGGAACACCTCTGGACATAATAAGGATGACAACTCTTACCTTATGTTCAAGAGCAAGCTTTGAGCGACAAAGGAATTAGGAAATGCACATTTGTCCCTAAGGACAAGTGGGAGATTGAAGGAAATAATTCCCTTGGTCCAAGTATGCATTCTATGTTAAGTCTAATAAATGCGGTTCAGTATTAATTAACAAGTTAATAATTCAGTGAGATCAAGTGAGCTGAATGCCTAGCTAGAGGCCGCTTCAGTTCAAGTGGAATTAATGATATTAATCCACAGCTTACTCTTGACTGAACCCGTAGGGTCACACAAATAGTACGTAAACGGATCAAGTATTTAATGGCATTAGATACTCCATCTATGGATATTCGGAATCGACGGATCTTGGTTTCAGTGGGAGCTGAGATCGTCACGGGCAAGAAATGAATACTCCGGAAACGATGATATTGCCGGAAACGGAAATATGGATCGTATCGGAAATATAAATATTATCCAAGTCGTAGATGTTGCCGGAAACGGAAACATGGTACGTATCGGAAAATATTATCGGAAATGGAAATATTACCAGAATCGGAAATATTGCCGGAAACGGAAATATTGTCAGAATCGGAAATATTATCGGAATCGGAAAATAATTCCGGAAACGGAAATATTAAATATTTGTTCGAAACGGAAATTGATTCCGGAATCGGAAATATTAAATATTGTTCGTATCGGAAATGAATTCCGGAACCGGGAATTTAATCGGAATCGTATCGTACGAATTAGCATCGGACGAGGCCTGCCGGACGAAGGCCCAGCACGAAGTCGGGCCATCGCCCAGCAAGCCAAACGCGCGCCCAGCCAAGGCAGCGCCCAGGCCCACCGCAAGGCAGGCCCAGCGCGCGCCTAAGGCCATGGGCCTCGCTGCGTGGGCTGCTGCTCGCACGCACGCATGGGCGGCCCTCGTGGCTGCCGTGTGTGTGTGTGAGTTTGTGTTCATGCACGATTCCTAAAACTATTAGAATTAGTATATGATTAAATTCCTATTCCTAAAAGGATAAATTAATTAATTAGAGTTCTTGTAGGATTCTAAGTTTAATTAATTCGTATCCTACTAGGATTCCAATTCCCTTTCCATAACTCTATAAATACGTGCCTAGGGTCACATATTTTCAGAGATTAATTCAAGTATTCAAAGTGAGTTTTGAGAGAAAAATTCAGTCGTATTTCTTGCCTAAGAGTGCCGAAAATTCTAGTACCTTAAGGGCGATTCTAGTTGGTCAATCTTAAGGCGGATCCGGACGTGTTGTGGACTATCTACGGAGGGACGACATTTGGAGTCCTAAAGACTTGTTCTTGTTCGGTTCGGGCGCAGCTAGGGAAGGCACGCAACAAAGAGTATGCATCTAAATTATGCTATATGATTATGTGTAAATAATATGTATTCCTGGCTAAATGGTTGTTTCCGCATGATTTATGAATTGTCATATGTATCATAACCTAACATAATTTTATTTCAAAAACTTACCCTTTGAATACTTCAATCGTTCGTATAAATTATGACCCTAGGCCTTTATTTATAGAGGTTTGGAAAGGGAACTGGAATCCTAGTAGGATACGATTTAATTAAACTTAGAATCCTACAAGGCCTCTATTTAATTAAATAATCCTAATAGGAATAGGAATTTAATCATACATCAAATCCTAATAGTTTTAGGAATTATGCATGGACACAAACACACACACGAGCATGACCCGCAAGCATGCAGGCCATGCCCGCGCACAGCCCACACGCCCACGAAGCCCATGCGAGCTACCGCAGCCCACGAGGCTGCCATGGCCTAAGCTGCGCGCTGGGCCTGCCTTGCGGTAGGCCTGCCGCAGCCTTGGGCTGTGTTGTGGCGCGCCATTGCTTGCTGGGCGATGGCCTGGCTTCGTGTTGGGCCTTCGTCCGGCAGGCCTCGTCCGATGCTTATTCGTACGATACGCTTCCGATAAAATTCCCGGTTTTCGGAATTCATTTCCGATACGAACAATATTTAATATTTCCGATTCCGGAATTAATTTCCGTTTCGAACAAATATTTAATATTTCCGTTTCCGGAATTATTTTCCGATTCCGATAATATTTCCGATTCTGACAATATTTCCGTTTCCGGCAATATTTTCGATTCCGGCAATATTTCCATTTCCGATAATATTTTCCGATACGTACCATGTTTCCGTTTCCGGCAACATCTACGACTTGGATAATATTTATATTTCCGATACGATCCATATTTCCGTTCCCGGCAATATCACCGTTTCCGGAGTATTCATTTCTTGCTTGTGACGATCTCAGCTCCCACTGAAACCAAGATCCGTCGATTCCGAATATCCATAGATAGAGTATTTAATGCCATTAAATACTTGATCCGTTTACGTACTATTTGTGTGACCCTACGGGTTCAGTCAAGAGTAAGCTGTGGATTAATATCATTAATTCCACTTGAACTGAAGCGGCCTCTAGCTAGGCATTCAGCTCACTTGATCTCACTGAATTATTAACTTGTTAATTAATACTGAACCGCACTTATTAGACTGAACATAGAATGCATACTTGGACCAAGGGCATTATTTCCTTCAGTCTCCCACTTGTCCTTAGGGACAAGTGTGCATTTCCTAATTCCTTTGTCGCTCGATGCTTGCTCTTGAACATAAGGTAAGAGTTGTCATCCTTATTATGTCCAGAGGTGTTCCTCGGTTTCAGAGTTCAACTGATCAAATAAACAGATAATCATTGCCTATGATTCATCCGAGCACGGCCATGCATTTCACAGTTTCTAGCTCTCCGAGTGGCCTTGTACAACTTTTAAGCATCTCATCCCGATTTATGGGAGGACAATCCCAATCTTGCGATCTTGAGATTAGACTTCGTTTGATAGGTGATTACCTGAGCGTTGCCTTTATAGCCTCCTTTTACGGTGCGACGGTTGGTCAACGTCAAAGCAACCAGTTCTCAAACAAGTAATCTCAAATCACTCAGGTATTGAGGATTTAGTGTCTAATAATTTTAATGAAATTTACTTATGACAGATTTTCATCTCTTACAGTAAAGTTTCATAGGTCTGTCCGATACTAGTCTTCCCAAAGTAAGTATCTATGCAAATGATTATGACATTGCCATGTCCACATAGTTCAAGAAACAGAACTACTAGTCATCTTGCATTCTAGTGGTCTAACGTTTTCTATGCGTCCAATTTTATAGAAAACTCCGACCAGGGACCATTTTCAACTTTTGACATTCAAGTTCACTTGATAGACATTTCTTAGTCACAGGTCTGGTCATGACAGTCTATCTTGAATATATCGTCAAATTGAAGGGACTCATCATTTAATACTAAACCAAGATTAAATGGAATATGAAAATACATTTCATATATGATAAATGTTCAACCCTGATGTTTTACAACCATGGGCCTCAAACCCATCTTTAAAACATTTCATGGAATTCAAAGCTATGCTTGATTTCCAGTGCTACAACGTGAGTGTTGCTTCTCACTTGTTGCATAGGTTTAGTTATCACGCTTTGCCAATCTTAACATCCTTTTCATCGAATGTTCTTCGAGATATGATGATAAGAACTTTTGAGTATGTTTATTTTGTGATCTAGTCTTTCTTGCTACATTAGTGGTTCTACGCATTTTGCAATGAAGAACCATTAAGTCAACAGACATGTGATCTTCCCAAGTTCAATGAAGAACTCATATAAACAACTCTATTTTATTGCTTCTTAGGCAATAATTACTTTTACTTCAACTGTATAGGTTGCTAGTGATGCTTTGTTTGGATCTACTTATCCAAGCAGTTCACAGATATGTGGAAGACTCTCCAACTATATCTTAGAACATAGAAATTATTATTTTAATTTCCCACGCAACAACTCATGGTCTTCAATCCATGTTGCCATTTCAAAACACGATGCTCTTTAGCTCGTCCTTGTCAATGGTTAACTCCAAAGGGTCTTGCTTGATCCTTTGCCAGTGTTTATGCGTGTAGCATCAATATTTAGCATATCTTTATTTCCTTGAATCAAGAACTATTCCTATGTACCTTTTCAAGTACCATAAGTGTTCTTGATCTCAATCTAGTTGATCTTCACTTAGATCAATAGAGATTGGTATATGTTCGTCATGCCTAAAGTCATACGATACGTTTTTGGCGATCCTCATATTATATTATATACATGATAAATTCTTTTGCAAAATAATTCCCAATTGAATTCAGTTCATGTAACTTTAGCTCATTCAGTTACAGTAGATACTGAATCCAACTAAATTCTTTGACATATAATATAGGTGAAGAATCTCATTAGATTCTTTGATGTTTAACTTAGTAAATGCTTATACATAGTTCAAACATTCATTACTTAGATTTATTCATGTGGGTCGAATATCTCCAATGGAGTCTTTCGTGTTTGATTTAGTAAATGCCATTACTAAACAATATCATAAGATCTTTGCAAATAGATCTTAATACCCAGTATGTACTAAGTTTCGCCTTGGTCCATCATTGATGAATAATTTCAAACCTAACTTATTAGCATTTGAATGTTATTTCACAATAGAGAGATATGTGTGTGATACACATAGGACCAATTAAGTTATTATGTACTCCCACTATACTTCTTATATATCTATAAGAATCATGTACATTTTATGAAACTAAAATACTTATTAGCTTCACTAAAATACAATTCTAATTCCCAATTGCTTGCTTAAATCTATACTTAGATTTCATTTCAAGCATTATTTGGATCCACAAATCCTATGACATGCCATGTACATAGTTTTCTTCCATCATTTGATTGAGGAATACGTTTTGTCATCCAATTGCCATATGTATCAATATGAAATCATTGCTTGAATTATAGACTTAAACATTACGATTTTGCATGAGGTTTCAACACAATCCACAACCGTGAATTTGCTTGTAACCTTTAGCAACTAATCTAGCTTTGCGTGTGAACACACTTTCATGTTTGATGGTTTTTATCCTTAAAACAAACTTGCAACCAATAGGTGTGAAACTATTCTTGCAAATCAACAAAATTTCAATTTTGTCATCAAAACCTTGAGTATGTTTTATGGCCTCTAACCATTTAAAACATTTGAGTCTATATATGGCCTCTAACCATTTTAGGGAATCTGGGTTTCGTCATAGCTTTCTTACAAGTCACAAACTCATTAATCTACATGATAATAGTTTGACTGCAAGTTGTAGGTTTCTTTACTGTCTAATAGAAGAATCTCATAGTTTCATTGACCTGGACTCTATGTTTCTTCACTATCTAATAGAAGAGTCTCATAGTTTCAGTGACTTGAACTCCATGCCTACTTGGGTATAGAACATCAAACAATAGAATATCAACAACCACTTGAAAGTCCTTTGAATATTCTGTTCTCCTTGAAGCACTTGTAAAGTCTTCTAAGAGATGTATATTCTTTAAAGCCACTTCTAAAGTCCTTAAAGAATAAGTTCGGATTTTCTGAAGCACTTCGAAAAGCCTCCAGGATGCCCGTTTATGTTTGTTGTTCGCCTCGAAGACTTTCGAGGTCTATTTTCTCCCACTTGTCATTTTGGAAACGAATCTCCAAAAGGACATCATTTCGAGCAAACAAACATTATGTTCTCAAAAATTCGTGGTAGAAACAATACCCTTGTGTCTCATTTGAATAAATCACAATGAAACATATATCTATACTTGGGGCCTTAGTTTGTTGAATAACAAACACTAAGCTCCCACTGAGTTTAGGAACTCTTTAGATATATTATGAAAAGATATTTTGAAATTACTTTTCAATAGCTTTGACGAATTTGGTTTAGTTTGGTGGTAGTTGAGCATTTTGTTTTAGAAATTATAGGAAAAGTCTTTATGATCCATCATTGATCGAATCAAGTACTAATTGACTTTGATTATTCCAACTAAGATATGCCATATCTTATGGACCTAGATTGTGAAATTACAACACACAATCATTGATGATCATATTTGGTCTCAAGTAATCATCAACATGATCTAATCCTAGATCTTTATGATTTCTTGCCAAGTGGATTTTATACTTCTGAATCTTTGAACTAGCCAGACAGATTCAACTTATATCACATTTGAGTAAATAAACCTATATTCACTCAAATCCATGTGAAATAATAAAGTCATAAAACCTTTCTTTAGCTTTGAACTCTATCGTCTAGGCGTTCTAACAATAGTTCATATTCTTTGTTAATTTCAACAAGTAAGACTAGCTTGTCTTAAGTTGATCTAGAAATCAACCAACTTTCAAAAGTCCATTAAAATAGAGCTTGTGAATGTTAACTTGTTGATATGGTCTAAGCAACAATGCCAAAGATTAATGGAACTCAAATCAAGGGTTTGATTTGAACCTAGTAAAGTTTTTATTTAAAGAGTTGTTTGTTTTAATCAAGCATATTGACTCATCCCGTAAATGACCATTTCATTCAAATAAACAAACAAACAAACAAGCATTGTTTTTGTTCTTCTGAATGTGAGTCTTTCTGTGTTTGAAGCAGAAATTTAGGTATGCTGATTATGGAACAAAATAGTCATTAAGTTCCAGCCTTGAAAGGACTTAAAACAAACTAGATGACCCTCAACTAATGTAGCATTGCCATGCTTCATTTCCCACTTGTAGGCCATTAGTGTAGCCTAGCTTCCATTGTTTGAGTTATTACCGAAGTAAGAACCTCAAGCGGTATATGATACCAAGGAAGTTTGATTGCTAGGTTACTTCTCTTTAAACATAAACTTATAGGTAGAAACGGAATCGTAAATTCCTTTCATTTGTTCCTTGTTTTCCTATTTCTTGTACCATTTCTTATAGTCTTAAGAATTGATTTCTTTAGTGTTGACTTTTATACTTTGTTAGACATGTCCAATGTCACTCCAACAAGGTTCTTACCATTTAATTTATGTTGAATATTCTGTTTCAACTAGATGATTTTACCAGAAGCTTCTAAAGTTCTCTAAGCATCGATCTATTCGAATGTCTAGGGACTAGACTCATTCGATAATTAAATGGAAAAAGGATTTTAGGTTGTTAACCATTGGTAAAGCTGAGCGTTTAAACTCAATGCTTTATGATCTCAAAACTACATTGTATTTTGAATTCACAAGCACCAATCGGTTTGCCATTCGACTTTGATACTCGAAAACAACCATAAAAGTCGATATAAGAAACGTACATTTTAAATTGCTCACTTTCTCTCATTTCCGTGAATCGTTCTTGGATTCACTACCAATCGAGGAAATTTACTGTTACCTTTCTAAAAGGATTTACTGCAGTGCAAGATATTTAATTATAAACAATAATTAAAATATACAGTGAAGCATGCAAAGTCTAAACATTTATCATGAGTAATAACTTGAAAATTAAAGCAATCATGCAATTTAAACAAGTTATTGGCATTTTATTCGATTTTATTGTTCCGGATGTAAAGGATATCCAAGCAAGTGTATATTTTGGCATGGCACCTTTTAACTCAATTTTTAAGTTTTGAACTTAAGGCTCTTACTATGTTGGTTAGATTTTAAGTGAACTAAAATCCTTAATCATGCAACATAATCAAGCTTTGATCTCATGCATTTTAAGACATATTTAAAAGCAATAAATAACTTAAAACATGCATAAGATAAATGTGATCTAGTATGGCCCGACTTCATCTTGAAGTTTTAACTTAAATGTCTGTCTTGAAAATCTCCGTGGGAGGCACCATATTCTTCAAATAGGATAAGCTATAATTAAAACTAATTACAACTATTTGATGGTACGCAGACCATATTTGAATTGAAAAAAAGCTTTGGTACTTTAGACCAATTACATTCAAATTAATGGTACGCAGACCATATTTTCTATCCTATTTGGGCCATACTAGTCTCTTCATAACCTGCAAAACAGTACATATACAATATATACCATTCACCCATTCATTAACATGAATGGCCCACATAGCTGGTTAGTAAAACACATTATGCATCACGTAAATATTTTCAGCAATTAATCAAGGGCACCAATAATCTACCAATTATTCAGTCCTTATTAATTCTAATCAATTTGTTTTAACCTTAAGGATTTGTAGACCTAATCAAGAGTTTATGACTAAAAGGGCTCCCACTTAAACCAATAAATTCATATGCTTTACTAATTTTAAACATAAAAATGTATTTCTAGTCTAACCGGAAACATACAAATTTAATTAAAATTTAAAGCTCATATAAATTTATAATTGAATCCATAAATTTAATTTAATTTCAGTCGTATTTAAATTAATTCATGATTTTAATTTTAGTAAAATAATTAGAATAAATAAAATTTATTATAATTAAAATATTCAAAATTAAAATCCAAGAAAACAATTTAAATTATTAATTTTAAAATTAATTAAAATTACGAAAACTGAAAATTTCAAATTAAAAATTGAAAACGATCTAATCGTAACGCAACAACCCCACGCAACGCACAGCCATAGGCCACACGCACGCAGCCATCGCTGGCCATGTGCGCGCAGCCCATGCGCTGCGTCGCATTGCTGCTGCATTCCATCGCAAGGCATCCGAGGCATGCTTGGCCTCTGGCTCGCTGCGCGCCTGCCCTCGTCGCACGCGAGCTTGCGCACATCGCACGAGGCAGTGGCATGCGAGCTGGCGCTCGCTGCGCGCGAGCGATCGATGCTGGGCGTAGCACTCGTGGCACGCGAGCTTGCGCTCGCTGCGCGCGAGGCTCCGCACGCTTGCGCGAGGCAGTGCGCGCTGTGGCGCAGCTCGCTTGCTGCCCACACGCGACTGCTCGTGCCTTGCTCTCGCCCTCGCCCATTCGCCCATCGCACACAGCCCAAGACACAAGGCAGGGCTGCTGCCTTGTGCTCGTGCACCATGGCCTTGCTCATTGCATTCGTACCGCATGGGCGACGAGCTCCCTTGCTCGTCGTCACATGCCCGCACTATACAACACCCCTTAAGGGTAACACGTAGCGTCCATTGCTTTGTGCGTGCAAGTTATATGAGCAAATCGCATAAAAATTTAAAATTTATATTCAAAATTAATGACAAATTAATAAATAATATTAATTTCATAATTTTAGGGCGAAAAATCGAAAATTTATTATTTAATTGATTTCCGATTAACATGGATTCAAGTCTAGGTCATAAAAAATTTAAAATTTAACATAAATTTACAATTTTTATGGTGGTTTTTAATCATAGGTCTGTAATTAAAGAATAACTAATTATGAAAATCAAATTAATTCTAAATTATTTCAATTTTCAACAAATTAATCATAATTACAAATTAGATTGCATAATTAACAAGGCTAGGCATTCAAACTTGTTAAACATATACAGTAGGTCAATCAAAAATTCAATATTTATCAACAAGAATCGCAAATATTTAATTTAACATCTTAAATTTAGGAAATTTTGCATTCGAAAAACTAAAACCTCCGAAAAGTCATAGTTAGGCTTCGAATTTGAGAATTCTGGGTTCGGCCGAAAAACAGTATTTTTGTCAAAATTTTAGAATGCCTTTTACATGCGGAATTGACACAAAAATCACTCGATTTGGATGAGTAACGAAGAAACTGCCGAAAAACTGCGTACGTATAATTAAATAAACGCAATTTGCAATTAATTAACAATTACGAAAATTAATCACCCCTTTTTAATTCTTGCAAATTTGTAATATTTAACCATGTTCATGCAATTTAGATTATGAAAATAATAAGAGGCTCGTGATACCACTGTTAGGTTATGATACATATGACAATTCATAAATCATGCGGAAAAACCATAAAGCCAGGAAAGCATATTATATTCACATAATCATTTAGCATAGTATTGATGCATACATGTTGTAGCGTGCCTTCCCTAGCTGCGCATGAACCGAACAAGAACAAGTCTTTAGGACTCCAAATGTCGTCCCTCCGTAGATAGTCCACAGTACGTCCGGATCCGCCTCAAGTTAGACCAACTAGAATCGCCCTTAAGGTTGCTAGGATTTTCGGCTAGTGTTTGCAAGTGTATGGCTAATTTTATTTCAAAAACTTACCCTTTGAATACTTCAATCGTTCGTATAAATTATGACCCTAGGCCTTTATTTATAGAGGTTTGGAAAGGGAACTGGAATCCTAGTAGGATACGATTTAATTAAACTTAGAATCCTACAAGGACTCTATTTAATTAAATAATCCTAATAGGAATAGGAATTTAATCATACATCAAATCCTAATAGTTTTAGGAATTATGCATGGACACAAACACACACACGAACATGACCCGCAAGCATGCAGGCCATGCCCGCGCACAGCCCACACGCCCACGAAGCCCATGCGAGCTACCGCAGCCCACGAGGCTGCCATGGCCTAAGCTGCGCGCTGGGCCTGCCTTGCGGTAGGCCTGCCGCAGCCTTGGGCTGTGTTGTGGCGCGCCATTGCTTGCTGGGCGATGGCCTGGCTTCGTGCTGGGCCTTCGTCCGGCAGGCCTCGTCCGATTCTTATTCGTACGATACGCTTCCGATAAAATTCCCGGTTTTCGGAATTCATTTCCGATACGAACAATATTTAATATTTCCGATTCCGGACTTAATTTCCGTTTCGAACAAATTTTTAATATTTCCGTTTCCGGAATTATTTTCCGATTCCGAAAATATTTCCGATTCTGACAATATTTCCGTTTCCGGCAATATTTCCGATTCCGGCAATATTTCCATTTCCGATAATATTTTCCGATACGTACCATGTTTCCGTTTCCGGCAACATCTACGACTTGGATAATATTTATATTTCCGATACGATCCATATTTCCGTTTCCGGCAATATCATCGTTTCCGGAGTATTCATTTCTTGCTTGTGACGATCTCAGCTCCCACTGAAACCAAGATCCGTCGATTCCGAATATCCATAGATAGAGTATTTAATTCCACTAAATACTTGATCCGTTTACGTACTATTTGTGTGACCCTACGGGTTCAGTCAAGAGTAAGCTGTGGATTAATATCATTAATTCCACTTGAACTGAACCGGCCTCTAGCTAGGCATTCAGCTCGCTTGATCTCACTGAATATTAACTTGTTAATTAATACTGACCCGCACTTATTAGACTTAACATAGAATGCATACTTGGACCAAGGGCATTATTTCCTTCAAAAACAACCATAGGGGCTTTCCTATGACTAGATGATAACATGTTTGCTGAAATTGTTGTAGGTGACGAGGTTAACTTGGCAAAACTTGTAAAACATCACTTTAGGCCTAGTAAGAATATGACCGAACAGAAATTGAATATTCGAGCCCTTGTATTTTGCTTGTTGAATCACTATTTGCTGTTGAATGACAATGGTGCGTTCGGTGACATAAGGTTGATCCCCTTGATTAGCCAGATGGAAAGTTGCTATTTTATTATGCCGTTGGTTGTTGCCGAGACTTTGCTGAGTGCGGATGAGCTGAAGAAGGATGCCAAATCTGAACATTTTAAGGGAAGCCCCCTATTACTGCAGGTAATCGATTTTTCCTTGCGCACGTATACACGTTTTTTTTGCGTACACAATAAGTTTCAGCGCCCAGGGCTGGGCGCTGGAATTTTCGGCGCCTGTCCCTGGGCGTTGAAACTGCGCCCCAGGAACCGTTTTCTTTTATTATTATTATTTTTTGATCGTGCCCGTTTTTTGCAGATTTGGCTTGTGGAACGGCTTAGACTTTTGGAAGCTCCTGCCGATCCTAAACATTATCGCCCTATAGCCTTGGGTAACCGAAAATACTTGCACCAAGGCCAGGACGAGGCCGAATGGACCTCCTTTTTTACTTATGGCATTTGTTCTATTAAGTGGGTGGTACCATGGTGGGGTTTGACTACTATGACAGGGGGTTTTGATGTATCGGTTTATGTTTCCTTGTTGGGGCTATCTCGTCCCATTTATATTTTCCCTTACCGAGTCATGCGCCAATATGGTATAAGGCAGACTATCCCCTTTTCTGATACGGTACCACCTAAGGTAGCGGCCTTTTCACAAACACGGGTTCTAGCGTGGGCTAAGTATTATGATGGTCTCCCGCGTTGGGCCGCAGCTACAAATGGCTTTGTGGGTCTTTCTGAAAACTACAAGTTGTGGATGAGCTCCGATGATAAAGATGTGAGGACCGAGGCTCGTAATGGGGGAGCCGGCTGAGCTTTTGATACCTCGTATTCGTGTTAAATATGAGGGTCCTGATTCTGCCAAACCTCGTACCTATAGTATTAAGACTGTGAAAGCTCGTCCTGATCGAAAGCGAAAGGAAGTTCCTCTCCGTTCCAGTTTCAGGCCTAAAAAGATGCCTAACATGAAGGGGCCTGCTGTTGTTAAAAGAAATGCAAGCTCTCGCGGAGATCGTCGCCGGAAAAATGTATGGGTTAGGAAGGCTCAGCCGCCTGTAGAAACAGTGGCTAGTCTAGTTGATGATAATAATCCTTCTCCCACCATTGTCTGTGACCTTGAGGCTGAGCGGGCTATAACTGAGAATGTTTCTGAAGCCTTGGCATCTTTGGAAGTTAGTGTCCAGGAGCCGGTTCTTATGGAGATTGATATTGGGGCAGCGCAGAAGACTGTGGGGGTGGATCCTGCGAACATTGCCCTCTACAAGACTTTATTTGATGATCCGGAAGAACTAGAGTAGTGTAGTTCTTGCTAGGGTGTAGGTGCCCTTTTATTTATTTCAGTTGTGTTTGTTTTTATTCTTAGCACTTTGTTTTCCTTCTTATTATTTTTTCAATAAAGGCGTATTTTTATTTTTCATTTTCATTTATTTTTGTTTCTCCTCTTTTTTATGTTTTTATGTGTCTAACACTTTGCACAAAGAATATGTGTTTTTTTATTGGACCGAATCCTTGGCAAGGATTGCCTACGTATCTTGTCAGAAACAGGTCCCGCGTACTTCTAGCTTAGAATAAGTTCTAGTATGCCGAATTTCGGTAGATATGCCCTGAGGTGGAAGCATATTACTTAATCGGTCAAATGAGTGAAGTATTATCATTATTATCATCTGCCGTTCTTTGCCATAAGTCGCGTAAAATATGAAATTCGACTAATTTGTATGGCTATATTTTTGGTAAGTCTATTTGGATACGTATTGTACCCCCCAAGTGTTCGTTATTTTTCCGTTGTGTGCGGATAAAATGACGAACACTTTTGAAAAGAAAATTTTTGGCAGGCAGAGAGTTTCAACGCCCAGGCTGGGGCGTCAGAAATTTCGGCGCCCAGCCCTGGGCGCTGAAAATGATTTCTGGCGGTCGCTTTTGACGCTTTGCTTCACATGTTCTTGCATTTATTTCTTCTTTTTTTTGTGCCTTGATTTTTTGCTCGTATTTAAAGTCAATTTTGAGGCTATTTTGGAGGTTTTTTTGGCTGTTAGCGTGAAATGCATTTTTGTCCGGATTAATTTTTTCTATTCGTGACTCAAAACATTTTTGAAAATGGAGTTAGGGTGCGGAAGTTATGAAGATCTTTGTGTAGGCTTTTGAGGTGGGTTGAGGTGCGTGTCGTTTTGAAGAATTGGTGGGGGTTATATTTTATTAATTCCCTTTTAAGCAACATTTGCTTTCGTTTTGGATTTTGATTTCCTTTGACTTTTTTGGGTTGTATAGGTTGATTTTTATGGTTACACTGGTTGACTTTATGTTTTGGGGATATGAATGGGATGGTGCGGTTTATTTTGTGGGTTTCGGGAATTGGCTCCCATGGCACTATTTCAAAACCGAGTGGGCTTTGTTTGTTGGGCCTAGAGTGGGCCGCCTCTTTATTTTTGTATTTTGCAAGTACATTTGGTGCTTTATTTAGTGTTAGAATAAAAAAAATTTAGGAGAAATTTTCTCCTTTATTGATTCGGAAAGTAAGGAAAACACACTGAAATAAAACTGACCTATATTCTAAGGGGCCTTAGGACCATCTAAAGTCTCTATTATTTTTTTCTACCAATCTAAAGAACTACTAGGCGCTTTTTACTAATGGTGCTCTATGTGGCTCAAGCCTGGGGTTTAGTCTCATAAAACTTCGGTCCTTCACCGGTACTCATCTTGAATTCTATTCCTTTTGTATTGACCCACTGATATGTCTTCACCCATCCGTTCTCGATCTCTTCTAGTGTTGATGCAGGAGAGATTAACCGGGTTGGATCGAAACCTTCATCTTGTAAAGCTAGGGTAGTCATCACAGTCTCGTTCTCCATAGGCCTCGATTCGTTAAACAATGTCCATAGAGCCTGGTTGTCCAATATTTCAGCTGTTTTAGTCTTGGTGAGGTGGGGTGCCTCATCCAAGGTGTGGCAGTCATGGAAAATTTCAAATCCGGGTTTTAGCAAGCCATCCTGAACGAAGGGTTCAGGGAAATCGCAGCATGGGTGTTCTTCTCCTTCCCGAACGAACGTCCCGTTAAGGGTTCTTTGATACGGGGGAAGGAGGGTGGTTTGTTTGGCCTTGTTTAGGCGTAGCCTAAACAGGCGGCCAGCAATATCTTCCTCCGTTGGTTCATAGCCTAAGCCAAAGGGAGTAGATTTGTTGGGTAAAGGATGGAATGTGCATTCCTTCTTCCTTATGCCCAATGGGGTCCCAGGGAAATAACCTTGAGCTAACAGCATTCTAGGGATGACTCGGGATGCATGCGGGTCTAGGAATGCTAGATCATAATCTTCGATGAACTGGATTGTTTCTTCCATTTGAAACCCGTAAAGGTCGTCTGCAGTTTCGGCCGTTCCAACCATAGTACAACTGACGTCGAGAGGAGGGGCGCGGATTTCTAGTATTACCCCGTTATGGTTAAGTTTAACCATTTGGTGCAAGGTAGAAGCCACACCTCCTAAGTCATGGAGCCAAGGTCGCCCCAAGAGGAGGTTGAAAGTGGGCTTGATGTCAATTATTTGAAACTCCATGGTGCGTGCCACAGGCCCGGTTTGCATGGTGAGGTTGATTTTTCCCAACACAGGCCTTCGGGAGTTATCATAAGCTCGTACCCCTTGCGTGGAGGTTTGGAAGTCATCATTTCCTAGCCCCAAGCAATGGGCGGTTCGTAATGGGCAAACATTAACCGCCGAACCGTTATCTACGAGCGCTAGTGGGATGTTTTTTCCTTTGCATCCAACCACTAGATAAAGGGCTTTATTGTGAGCACCCCCCTCTTTGGGCAAGTCTTTGTCAGTGAAAACTATGGCCTTTTCTCCAGCATCTCTCGTGACATGGCTAACCAGTGAGTCAGGTGTGATATCTGTAGGTACTGAGATGAGGTCGAGTGAGCGAATAACCTTTTCGCGATGTTCCTTTGAAGTACACATAAGATCCCAGATGGTAATCTCGGCCTTGGTTCTTTTTAGTTGTTTCAGGAGAGGATTTTCAATGACTTCTGCGACGGTGGCGTGCCGTCCATTCTCAGGAGTTTGCCTGACTGGGATGTCGTCCATAGGAGGTGGGCGAATATCCGGTTGGTATATTCTTCCGGATCGTGTGAGGTTGTCGACCTCGGGCTCCTGAGGGGTGGTGTCAATGAGAGCATACCCGGGCCAAGTTTCCGTGAAGAGGTCCTGGCCCGACACTTGAGATAAGTAAATATCTTCAGCATCATCATCCCACACACCGCACACTTCTCTCTCAATTCGATCCATAGGGACCACAGCGAGTGGTGCACCTTGAGGCGTGATGTACACCGTGGGGTCGAAGTTCTCTGGTTGGTCGAGAGAGATGTGACAAGAGCCGAGTGGGCTCTTGTTGTTGTTGGGTTTTCCAACGTTAGGGAGAGGTATCACTTCATCCTCTATCATGTCCTGGATCGTATGTTTTAGATTCCAGCAGTTTTCAGTGTCATGCCCATTTCCTTGATGGAATTTGCAGTAAGTACCTTCGACCCAATATTTGCTCTTGACAGGAGGGTCACGGGTGGGGCCTATAGGTCTCAACTTTCCTTGATTGGTTAGTCTTTCAAAGGCTTGTACCAAATTTGACCCGAGTGGGGCAAACTTTCGGTCTCGGACCCATCTTTGAGGGCTTCTTCGGGCGGGAGTCTCTTCTACAGCATTGACTTCTTGGGCTTTGGATGTGTTAACCCGATTATAGGTGTTGTTTTTATATGTGGGTTTGCTTTGTATGGTTTTGGCGAGGTCGTCCTCGATCTTTATTCCCACATCATAAACTCTTTTGAAAGTGTCAAGTCCCAGGTACCTAAGGTGTTGTCTGTAAGCCGGGTCCAGGTTGTCAATGAATTTTTGGACCAATTTTGTTTCTGGAGGCCTATTGATTAGCTGGGCCGCCTGGTCCCTCCATCTAGCAAAGTAGGTCGTGAAACCCTCATTTTTCTTTTGGAAGAGAACTTCCAGCTCGCGCATGGTGACTTGAAAATCCATGTTCGACGAGTATTGCTTGATGAAGACATTGACAAAGTCTTCCCAAGTGGGGAAGAGCTTAGGGTCCTGGTGATAGTGCCATTTGAGCGGCACAGGTTCCAAGGACAAAGGAAAGGCAGGTAAATACATGGACTTGTCCACGCCTTTCAAGTTCATGGCATTCACAAAGCTCAGTAGATGATCACGGGGGTTGTCCGTGGCCTTGAACTTTGGTAAGTCAGATGAACTAAACTTTTCTGGTAGTTTGCCAGGAAAAGGTTCAGGATCGAGGGAGAAGTATTTGCTCCCCATGGTTTGCTGTAGGACCATTTTTTCAATCCTCTTCTCATTATCGAGGTCATTTTTGGCTTGCGCAGCCGCTAAAGCTTCATTTTCCATTTTAAATTGGCCCATAAGTTGGGTCATTTGGACCATCTGGTCTCGCAAATCTTCGATGGACATGTTTGAAGGTGTGAATCGAGGTTGGGGAAGCGGAGATCCTTGAAATGACGGACGACGGACGGAGCTTGGAGTCACTAAACCTGATGTTGGCGATGTATCTTCGAGACGCACTAACCGTTGATTCCCTGATCGGCACCAAGTGGCAGGACCAGTCCTAGGCATAAGATAAGCTAAAGTTTAGGTTCCCAAAGTTTCAAGCATTACTTAGTCTAGACTTCGACTCTCTCTATTGGTTTTTCACTCTTTCTTTTGTTGGTACATTTTTTGGTTTTTTTTTTCTTTTGGTCATTCTTTGGATTTTCGAAACACTTGCCCGTGTGACATTCATAATTGTTAGCATGTTCGGTTTTTAGTGCCGAGCATTGTCGTCGTAGGAGGCCTATTAACGACGCAAAGAGTTTTTAATTTTTTTACGAGTCGTTTTTGAAATCGAGTGCTTTTCTTACGCCCTCGTAGCAATTCTTTTTACGAACATTTTTTGTGCTACGTATTTTCCTTTTGCGCGGGCACCGAGGCTGATGCGCCTGACCAGAAGGCCAAGCAGTAACTTCAGCGCCCAACGAGGGGCGTGAGAAATTCTGGCGCCCAGCCAGGGGTGTTGAAAATGCGTCCCTGGCTGGTTCTCGTTTTCTGTTTGCGTCTACTTCGATTTTGCGTGCTTGCCTAATAATGTCCTTTACGCGTTGTGTAGCGTTTGTGGGATTCGTTACAGGCTGTGAGGGGGTCGAAAAAGCGCGAGGCTAATGCGTGACCTGTCCCTCGTGGGTGTGACGATTCTTTTTATTCAATCAAGTGTAATTGGATTTCCTGTGAGTATACACCCAATTGACTAGTAATATAGGAGTCGCCATTCAGTTTTTAACGACAATGAGAAAAATTGACAAAACCCGGTTATCGTGACATAAAGGGAGTGCAATTATGTTTGACCACGACGGCCGTAGGTTCCCTTGTGATCCCTGGTGTGGGGATCTCTCAATATACACCCGCAAGGTAGAGATTGAGGGTTCGGGGGACTGTAACTACCGAGAGGAGTACTTCGTTCGTCGATAACTCCAGAGGCAGGATATCCTTACTAGCTCAACATAAATAATTGAAGGGACATGCGTTAACTATTAAACTAATCTGAGTTGATTTTAGCAATATGCAACATATAATACTAATTCGATCGTGATTATATGATTTAAATAGCATTAAGGGACCTAGCATGATAATCCGATTTCCTAAAAATATCATATTTGTTAGGCGTGATAGAACAATCAGATTAGGTTAGTTTAACAGTTCATAAACAGGGCGAGGAAAGCAGTTAAATCATCGAAAAGGGACACATTACGACGCACCCTTGAGAGGCGCGTCACGGTTCTCAGAAAACTAACCACTTTGACTTTGCTATTTCTCCTTTTTATTTAACGAATCTCAATATGGGACAGGATACGTTCTGTTCAATTTATGGATCGATTGCGACAGAACGCGTGAACAGTTTCGCAGCGAGAGGCTTAGGCTAAGGGTTGGAGTCAATACTCAGAATATAATTGTGTGTTGTTGTGTGTCCTTTCACGTCGAATTTAGGGGCCTATTTATAGGGAAGAGTTCGTGGAAAGATAGAATTGCAGAGTTCTAATCCACAAAGAATTAGGAAAAAGCACGTACCCAGGTATTTTCAGCGCCCAGGCCTGGGCGCCGAAGATTTCGGCGCCCAGAGCCAGGCGTTGAAAATAGGGTATGGGCTGTTTTCTTTAGTCAGATTCGGATTCCTGAAATCCGTAGAGTTTGAGATTAATTTGAGTCTTTTAGCGCGTATCAATTTTATGACGGAATGCGTCTGGGCCCGTTACGAACTCTAGGCTCGTTAGGATTTTAATTAATACGTAACTCTTATTTCCGAATCCTATTAGGAATAGGATTCTCGCGGTTTTCTATCTCATTTAGGATTTATGTTGGAGTGCAACACCTAATTCTAACAGGTTTCTATCCTTTATGATTTGCCACTTTTAGAAGCTACCTTTTACGGCAATTACTATTTTTAGCATGTTTCCATAAATAGCAGGTTTCGGGTGAAATGAAATGGGGAATCGAGATTCGTTTATTTTATAGGAGACGCGTTGTCAAGTGGAGTTTTTATGCTTTCATCATAAAACCTTTTCCTTGCGGGAACGGAGACAAAAGTAGGTGTCTACAGTTAGCCCCCACTTTGACTGAGTCTTGGAGTAAGACGATGGTCAAAGTATTAGACGGAGTGCGTCACACAAGCCATGGTGTATGTGACCTGTTTTGCGAGGGTCTCACGAGCCCCCGAGTGATAACATTTGACTTAAGGGTCATCACTTGAAGTGTCGACATATCCCTCACGTGTTATTGGGATTTGTCAACTGATAGTATAGAAACTTCCTCACTTTGTCATTGGAAGGATCTAAAGGTGCATAGAAACTCCCTCACTTTGTCATTGGGAGTAGCTACAGATGTTTTCGAAATTAAAGCTGTAAAGTGTAATTGGGCCTGGCCAAGCCCAATCACGAGGTAAAACGTTTTTAAAGATTCTCATTTTCGGGGCTAGCCAAACGAGAAAACCCCCTTGTTTTTATAGGACGTAAAACGAAGGAAAATCCAGCACATCGTTCTTTTTTGGAAAAACGAAAAACCAATCCTTTAATTTTTGGAAAAAGGGAAAACCGAAAAAGGTTATCGCTGCAGCGACTAAGGACCTGCGCGGTTAGTGACGCAGACCCCGCCCGCTAAAAGTGGGCGAGCCTGTCCGCTGAGGGTGGACGCCCCGTCCGATAGAAGTGGACGAATCTGTTTTGAAAATAAGGACCTACGCGGCTTGTGATGTAGACCCCGCCGGCTGAAGATGGCGAACCTGTCCGCTGAGGGTGGATGCCCCGTCCGATAAAAGTGGACGAATCTGTTTTGAAATTTTATTTTGTTTTTTTGAAAATAAGGACCTACGTGGTTTGCGCCGTAGACCCCGCCGGCTGAAGATGGCGAGCCTATTTTAAATTTGAAGATTTTATTTCTTTCGAAAACTGAGGACCTGCGCGGCTAGTGACGCAGGCCCCGCCCGCTGAGGGTGGGCGAGCCCTGGACGTCCCTGAATTCGTTTTCTTTTTGATTTGGGAACTCGCGCGGTTTGTGACGCGATTCTTGCCTGACTGAAGATGGGCAAGTTCCTATTTCTTTGGTTCTTTGGATTTCTTTTGAGAATTTCTTTTATTCATTCTTGCAATAGCGAATTCTTTCGAGGGGTGCTCGAATTTAGTTGTAACCTGAACGTGGGCTGACAACGTGTTCAGACGGATCTTTGTCTTGCGACCGTCCGCTTTCGTGATTTTGAGCTAGTCTTTACGGCTCGACTTGGTCTTTGATCAGAGGACCGTGCACAAGCGTCAGTGACGTCCTTTCGATGAGGTCGAACCTATTGTTGTTATTTTTTTTTTGAGATATCCAAACATGATATGGTGTATGGCGCAGTCCGGGAATGTGACTTTGATCGCGCGCTCCTCGTTGGAGTCTATTTTTTTTCGCGAGCCCCCAAGCACTGGGGCTCGTCGGTTGTTTTTCGCATCTTGTAATCATGTTGGGGGTCATGCTCGTATGTGCGAGCGACCTTCTATAGTAGAAGCAGTGGAGTGCGACTTTAGTTTTCAGGCGACATCCGGTTTTAGCTTGGCCCGGATTAACCCTTTGACAGAAAAACATTTTTCATTTGGAAAACCAATGATTTGACGACACATATTTTTGGTGTTTCGAAGAATGACCATGATATTTAACTTGCTTTTTTTTGAAAGTGTACACAAGCATATTCTGAGACGAGTCTAAGTTTCAACTAAGTTTTTATATTTTTTTTTTTTTGCTTATTTGGGAGCTAAAGGTGCTTTGGGCTTGATCTTACTTGCAATAGGGCCTCGTGTTTTAGCAACACGGTCTTAAGTCCTTTCCTATTCCGTGTTTTGTGAAATCTGGGCCTTGGGCTACATTTTCAGCGCCCAAGTTCAGGCGTCAAACATTTCGGCGCCCAGGCGTGGGCGCAGAAAGTCCTTTCCTGGTAATATTTGACTTTCGGATTTCCTAACACGTTTCCGAATGGGATCAGGATGTCATGGGGTGCGTTCAGCTATATATAGGGGCTAGATACGTCCTTATTTTCCACCACTCTCAAATTCTTTCTCTCTTCTTGCTGTGCTCTAATTATTTACTTCTTTTGCCATGTCGACCCCTACTTTCTCACTCCAACGGACTGTTAGGCGTTGGCTACGGGCCCTTACTCCCACAGAAAAAGCTTTGTTAAAAGAATACCACTTAGAGGCACTTTTAGGCTTACAACAAATTAATATTGATTATAACTTTCTGCATGCTGTCCTAAGCTTTTGGGACTCTGACCATCATGTTTTTTCCTTTCGGGGCAATGAAATATGTCCTTTGCCCGATGAATTTGCTGCGATCCTTGGTTATCCTACTAATGCTACTCCTGTTACCCCTGGCACTGTTGAAGAGGGTAAAACAACCGTAAGGGCTTTCCTAGGGCTAGATGATAACATGTTTGCTGAAATTGTTGTAGACGATAAGGTTAACTTGGCAAAACTTGTAAAACATCATTTTAGGCCTAGTAAGAATATGACCGAACATAAATTGAATATTCGAGCCCTTGTATTTTTCTTGTTGAATCATTATTTGCTGTCGAATAACAATGGTGAGTTCGGTGACATAAGGTTGATCCCCTTGATTAGCCAGATGGAAAGTTGCTATTCTATTATGCCGCTGGTTGTTGCCGAGACTTTGCTGAGTGCGGATGAGCTGAAGAAAGATGCCAAATCTGAACATTTTAAGGGAAGCCCCTTATTACTGCAGGTAGTCGATCTTTCCCTTGCGCACATGTATGTTTTTTTTCGCATATATTTCTTTTTGCCTGGGGCTGAGTTTCAGCGCCCAGGGCTGGGCGCTGGAATTTTTGGCGCCTGGTCCTGACGTTGAAACTGCGCTCCAGGAACCGTTTTTTTCTTTCTTTTCATTCTTTTGATTCGATCGTACCTGTTTTTGCAGATTTGGCTTGCGGAACGGCTTAGACTTTTGGAAACTCCTGCCGATCCTAAACATTATCGCCCTATAGCTTTGGGTAACCGAAAATACTTGCACCAAGGCCAGGACGAGGCCGAATGGACCTCCTTTTTTACTTATGGCATTTGTTCTATTAAGTGGGTGGTACCATGGTGGGGTTTGACTACTATGACAGGGGGGGTCTGATGTATCGGTTTATGTTTCTTTGTTGGGGCTATCTCGTCCCATTTATATTTTCCCTTACCGAGTCATGCGTCAATATAGTTTAAGGCAGACTATCCCCTTTTCTGATACGGTACCACCTAAGGTAGCGGCCTTTTCACAAACACGGGTCTTAGCGTGGGCTAGGTATTATGATGGTCTCCCGCGTTGGGCTGTAGCTACAAATGGGTTTGTGGGTCTTTCTGAAAACTATAAGTTGTGGATGAGTTCCGATGACAAAGATGTGAGGACCGAGGCTCGTAATGGGGAGCCGGCTGAGCTTTTGATACCTCGTATTCGTGTTAAGTATGAGGGTCCTGATTCTGCCAAACCTCGTACCTATAGTTTTAAGACTGTGAAAGCTCGTCCTGATCGAAAGCGAAAGGAAGTTCCTCCCCGTTCCAGTTTCAGGCCTAAAAAGATGCCTAATATGAAGGGGCCTGCTGTTGTTAAAAGAAATGCAAGCTCTCGCGGAGATCGTCGCCGGAACAATGTATGGGTTAGGAAGGCTCAGCCGCCTGTAGAAACAGTGGCTAGTCTAGTTGATGATAATAATCCTTCTCCCACCACTGCCTGTGCCTTCGAGGCTGAGCGGGCTATAATTGAGAATGTTTCTGAAGCCTTGACATCCTTGAAAGTTAGTGTCCAGGAGCCGGTTCTTATGGAGATGGACATTGGGGCAGCGCAGAAGACTATGGGGGTGGATCCTGCGAACATTGCTCTCTACAGGACTTTATTTGATGATCCGGAAGAACTAGAGTAGTGTAGTTCTTGCTAGGGTGTAGGTGCCCTTTGTTTATTTCAGTTGTGTTTGTTTTTTTATTCCTAGCACTTTGTTTTCCTTCTTATTATATTTTAATAAAGGCGTATTTTTAGTTTTCATTTATTTTTGTTTCTCCTCTTTTTTATGTATTTTATATGTCTAACACTTTTTTTGCACAAAGAATGTATTTTTTATTGTTTGGACCGAATCCTTGGTAAGGATTGCCTACGTATCTTGTCAGAATCAGGTCGCGCGTAGTTCTAGCTTTAGAATAAGTTCTAGTATGCCGGATTTCGGTAGATATGTCCTAAAGTGGAAACATATTACTTAATCGGTCAAATGAGTGAAGTATTTATCATTATTTTCATCTGCCGTTTTTTGCCATAGGTTGCGTGAAATTCGACTAATTTGTTGGTAAACCTATTTGGATACGTACTGTACCCCCTAAGTGTTCGTTATTTTTCCGTTGTGTGCGTATAAAATGACGAGCACTTTCAAAAAGAAAACTTTTGGCAGGCATAGAGTTTCAACGCCCAGGCTGGGGCGTCAGAAATTTCGGCGCCCAGCCCTGGGCGCTGAAAATGACTTGGGCGGTCAATTTTTGACGCTTTGCTTCACATGTTCTTGCGTTTATTTCTATTTCTTTTCTTTTTTTTGCCTTGATATTTTGCTTCATATTCAAAGTTAATTTTGAGGCTATTTTGGAGGCTTTTTTACTGTTAGCGTGAAACGCATTTTTGTCCAGATTAATTTTTTCTATTGGTGACTCAAAACAGTTTTGAAAATGGAGTTAGGGTGCGGAATTTATGAAGACTTTTGTGTAGGCTTTGGAGGTGGGTTGTTAGTGAAGGGTATGATGGAATCTATATTTTATGAATCTGTTTTTTTGGTAACATTTGCATTGTTTTTTAAATTTTTGATTTCCTTTGATTTTGGGTTGCATGGATTGGCTCTTATGATGACGCTGATTGACTTTTTAGGTTTTGGGGATATGAGTGAGATAGTGTGGTTTATTTTGTGGGTTTCGGGAATTGATTCCCATGGCACTATTTCAAAACCGAATGGGCTTTGTTTGTTGGGCCTATAGTGGGCCGCTTCTTTGTTTTTGTATTTTGCAAGTACATTTGGTGTTTATTTAGTGTTAGAATAAAATTTTCAGGAGAAATATTACGCCTTTATTGATTCGGAAAGCAAGAAAAACATACTGAAATAAAACTGACCCATATTCTAAGGGGCCTTAGGACCATCTAAAGTCTCTATTATTTTTTCTATCAATCTAAAGAACTACGAGGCGCTTTTTACTAATGGTGCTCTATATGGCTCAAGCCTGGGGTTTAGTCTCATAAAACTTTGGTCCTTCACCGGTACTCATCTTGAATTCTATTCCTTTTGCGTTGACCCACTGATATGTCTTCACCCATCCGTTCTCGACCTCTTCTAGTGTTGATGCAGGAGAGATTAACCGGGTTGGATAGAAACCTTCATCTTGAAAAATTAGGGTAGTCATCACAGTCTCGTTCTCCATAGGCCTCGATTCGTTAAACAATGTCCATAGAGCCTGGTTGTCCAATATTTCAACTGTTTTAGCCTTGGCGAGGTGGGGTGCCTCATCCAAGGTGTGGCAGTCATGGAAAATTTCAAATCCGGGTTTTAGCAAGCCATCCTGAACGAAGGGTTCAGGGAAATCACAGCATGGGTGTTCTTCTCCTTCCCGAACGAACATCCCGTTAAGGGTCCTTTGATACGGGGGAAGGAGGGTGGTTTATTTGGTTTTGTTAAGGCGTAGCCTAGATAGGCGGTCAGCAATATCTTCCTCCATTGGTTCATAACCTAAGCTAAAGGGAGTAGATTTGTCGGGAAAATGATGGAATGTGCATTCCTTCTTCCTTATGCCCAACGAGGTTCCTGGAAAATAGCCTTGAGCTAACAGCATTCTAGGGATGACTCGGGATGCATGCGGGTCTAGGAATGCTAGATCATAATCTTCGATGAACTGGATTGTTTCTTCCATTTGAAACCCATAAAGGTCGTCTGTAGTTTCAGCCGTTCCAACCATAGTACAACTGACGTCGAGAGGAGGGGCGCGGATTTCTAGTATTACCCCGTTATGGTTAAGTTTAACCATTTGGTGCAAGGTAGAAGCCACACCTCCTAAGTCATGGAGCCAAGGTCGCCCCAAGAGGAGGTTGAAAGTGGGCTTGATGTCGATTATTTGAAACTCTGTGGTGCGTGCCACAGGCCCGGTTTGTATGGTAAGGTTAATTTTCCCCAATACAGACCTTCGGGAGTTATCATAAGCTCGTACCCCTTGCGTGGAGGTTTGGAAGTCATCGCTTCCTAGCCCCAAGCAATGGGCGGTTCGCAATGGGCAGACATTAACCGCCGAACCATTATCTACGAGCGCCATGGGGATGTTTTGTCCTTTGCATCCAACCACTAGGTAAAGGGCTTTATTGTGAGCACCCCCCTCTTTGGGTAAGTCTTTATCAGTGAAAACTATGGCCTTTTCTACGGCGTCTCTCGTGACATGGCTAACCAATGAGTCAGGTGTGATATCTGTAGGTACTGAGATGAGGTCAAGTGAGCGAATAAGCTTTTCGCGATGTTCCTTTGAAGTACACATAAGATCCCAGATGGTAATCTCAGCCTTGGTTCTTTTTAGTTGTTTCAGGAGAGGATTTTCAATGACTTCCGCGACGGTGGCGTGCCGTTCATTCTCAAGAGTTTGCCTAACCGGGACGTTGTCCATGGGAGGTGGGTGAATGTCCGGTTGGTATATTCTTCCGGATTGAGTGAGGTTGTCGACCTCGGGCTTCTGAGGGGTAGTGTCAATGAGAGCATACCCGGGCCAAGTTTCAGTGAAGAAGTCCTGGCCCGAGACTTGAGATAGGTAAATATCTTCAGCATCATCATTCCACACACCGCACACTTTCCTCTCGATTCGATCCATAGGGACCACAGCGAGTGGTGCACCTTGAGGTGTAATATACACCGTGGGGTCGAAATTCTCTGGTTGGTCGAGAGAGATGTGACAAGAGCCGAGTGGGCTCTTGTTGTTGTTGGATTTTCCAACGTTAGGGAGATGTATTACTTCATCCTCTATCATGTCCTGGATCGAATGTTTTAGAGTCCAGCAGTTTTCAGTGTCATGCCCATTTCCTTGATGGAATTTGCAGTAAGTACCTTCGACCCAATATTTGTTTTTGACAGGAGGGTCACGGGTGGGGCCTATAGGTCTCAACTTTCCTTGATTGGTTAGTCTTTCAAAGGCTTGTACAAAAGTTGACCTGAGTGGGGCAAACTTTCGGTCTCGGACCCATCTTACAGGGTTTCTTCGGGCGGGAGCCTCTTCTACAGCATGGACTTCTTGGGCTTGGGATGTGTTACCCCGATTATAGGTGTTGGTCTTATATGTGGGTTTGCTCTGTATGGTTTTGGTGAGGTCGTCCTCGATCTTTATTCCCACATCATAAACTCTTTTGAAAGTGTCGAGTCCCAGGTACCTAAGGTGTTGTCTGTAAGCCGGGTCCAGGTTGTCAATGAATTTTTGGACCAATTCTGTTTCGGGAGGCCTAT
The DNA here is from genome assembly GCF_020520425.1 of Spinacia oleracea. Taxonomy (NCBI): domain Eukaryota; kingdom Viridiplantae; phylum Streptophyta; class Magnoliopsida; order Caryophyllales; family Amaranthaceae; genus Spinacia; species Spinacia oleracea. The sequence goes on from NC_079487.1 coordinate 52,573,687, forward strand.
TGATTAGCCTGGGCCGCCTGGTCCCTCCATCTAGCAAAGTAGGTTGTGAAACCCTCATTTTTCTTTTGGAAGAGAACTTCCAGCTCGCGCATGGTGACTTGGAAATCCATGTTCGACGAGTATTGCTTGATGAAGACATTGTCAAAGTCTTCCCAAGTGGGGAAGAGCTTAGGGTCCTGGTGATAGTACCATTTGAGCGGCACAGGTTCCAAGGACAAGGGAAAGGCAGGTAAGTACATTGACTTATCCACGCCTTTCAAGTTCATGGTACTCACAAAGCTCAGTAGATGATCACGGGGGTTGTCCGTGGCCTTGAACTTTGGTAAGTCAGATGAACTGAACTTTTCTGGTAATTTTCCAGGAAAAGGTTCGGGATCGAGGGAGAAGTATTTGCTCCCCATGGTTTGCTGTAGGACCATTTTTTCAATCCTCTTCTCGTTTTCGAGGTCATTTTTGGCTTGCGCAGCCGCTAAAGCTTCATTTTCCATTTTCAGTTGGCCCATAAGTTGGGTCATTTGGACCATCTGGTCTCGCAAATCTTCGATGGACATGTTTGAAGGTGCGAATCGAGGTTGGGGAAGCGGAGATCCTTGAAATGAGGGACGACGGACGGAGCTTGGGGCTACTAAACTTGGTGTTGGTGATGTATCTTCGAGACGCACTAACCGTTGATTCCCTGATCGGCACCACGTGGCAGGACCAGTCCTAGGCATAAGATAAGCTAAAGTTTAGGTTCCCAAAGTTTCAAGCATTACTTAGTCTAGACTTCGACTCTCTAAGTTGGTTTTTCACTTTTTCTTTTGTCGGTACACTTTTTGGGTTTTTTTTTTGATTTTGGTCATTCTTTGGATTTTCGAAACACTTGCCCGTGTGACATTCATAGTTGTTAGCATGTTCGGTTTTGGTGCCGAGCATTGCCGTCGTAGGAGGCCTAACAACGACACAAAGAGTTATTAATTTTTCACGAGTCGCCTTTTTTTGAAACCGAGTGCTTTTCTTACGCCCTCGTAGCAATTCTTTTGATGAACATTTTTTTTTGTGCTACGTATTTTCCTTTCGCTCGGGCACCGAGGCTGCTGCGCCTGACCAGAAGGCCAAGCAGCAACTTCAGCGCCCAGCTAGGGGCGTGAGAAATTCTGGCGCCCAGCCAGGGGCGTTGAAAATGCGTCCCTGACTGGTTCTCGTTTTTCTGTCTTATGTTTATGCGACTTCGATTTGCGTGCTTGCCTAATAACGTCCTTTACGCGTAGCAGCGTTTGTGGGATTCGTTACAGGCCATCCCGAGTGTCGCTTATTTCGTGAAGATCATTCGGGTTTGCGGAACACGTGTTTCGGTATAACTCTTTGGCAAATTAGTCTATGAATGTTTGGGCAATTTTTAAGGTCGTTGTTTTTCTAGGATAGTTTGTCACACACAATCACATATTTCGCTACACATAACTACATTACAAACATGGATTTGAAAATTAAATATGCCACGTAGTTTATGATAGGCTTCTATGGGTAGTTTATTTGCGCCTGGCTTGGTACCGCTTCTATCGTAGATCCAACACATGCCCCGGTCGAGGTAGTGTCTTCAACAGACGAATTTCGCTCAAGAGGCCAACCCGCAAGTGCAAGCCAAGGGGGCATGCAGGCGAGAGGGACCTAATGGGCGAGCGATTAGGTTCGGGATAGGTGTATTACCTGCACAAGTACCGAGTGGGAAACATGCGCGGCGTATGCACCCCCCTATTGGCGAAAAAAGGTATCCTTAGTCCCAACTCCTGAGGGAGCCGAGATTCGTTATGATGTTCTGTCCGTTCACATTAATATGCTGATTTTCAGGTCGTCCCAACTTGATGGGGAAATAAACGCGGGGTAGGATCGTTTCACCCTTCGGCTATTTTGATTACCTACAAGCACGAATATTTCCTTCACTATCCCCAGTGGAGTCGCCACTGTGAGGGGGTCGAAAAAGCGCGAGTCTAATGCGTGACTTGTCCCTCGTGGGTGTGACGATTCTTTTTATTCAATCAAGTGTAATTGGATTTCCTGCGAGTATACACCCAATTGACTAGTAATATAGGAGTCGCCATTCAGTTTTTAACGACAATGAGAAAAACTGACAAAACCCGGTTATCGTGACATAAAGGGAGTGCAATTATGTTTGACCACGACGGCCGTAGGTTCCCTTGTGATCCCTGGTGTGGGGATCTCTCAATATACACCCGCAAGGTAGAGATTGAGGGTTCGGGGGACTGTAACTACCGAGAGGAGTACTTCGTTCGTCGATAACTCCAGAGGCAAGATATCCTTACTAGCTCAGCATGAATAATTGAAGGGATATGCGTTAACTATTAAACTAATCTGAGTTGATTTTAGCAATATGCAACATATAATACTAATTCGATTGTGATTATATGATTTAAATAGCATTAAGGGACCTAGCATGATAATCCGATTTCCCAAAAATATCATATTTGTTAGGCGTGATAGAACAATCAGATTAGGTTAGTTTAACAGTTCATAAAAAGGGCGAGGAAAGCAGTTAAATCATCGAAAAGGGACACATTACGACGCACCCTTGAGAGGCGCGTCACGGTTCTCAGAAAACTAACCACTTTGACTTTGCTATTTCTCCTTTTTATTTAACGAATCTCAATATGGGACAGGATACGTTCTGTTCAATTTATGGATCGATTGCGACAGAACGCGTGAACAGTTTCGCAGCGAGAGGCTTAGGCTAAGGGTTGGAGTCAATACTCAGAATATAATTGTGTGTTGTTGTGTGTCCTTTCACGTCGAATTTAGGGGCCTATTTATAGGGAAGAGTTCGTGGAAAGATAGAATTGCAGAGTTCTAATCCACAAAGAATTAGGAAAAAGCACGTACCCAGGTATTTTCAGCGCCCAGGCCTGGGCGCCGAAGATTTCGGCGCCCAGAGCCAGGCGTTGAAAATAGGGTCTGGGCTGTTTTCTTTAGTCAGATTCGGATTCCTGAAATCCGTAGAGTTTGAGATTAATTTGAGTCTTTTAGCGCGTATCAATTTTATGACGGAATTCGTCTGGGCCCGTTACGAACTCTAGGCTCGTTAGGATTTTAATTAATACGTAACTCTTATTTCCGAATCCTATTAGGAATAGGATTCTCGCGGTTTTCTATCTCATTTAGGATTTATGTTGGAGTGCAACACCTAATTCTGACAGGTTTCTATCCTTTATGATTTGCCACTTTTAGAAGCTACCTTTTACGGCAATTACTATTTTTAGCAGGTTTCCATAAATAGCAGGTTTCGGGTGAAATGAAATGGGGAATCGAGATTCGTTTATTTTATAGGAGACGCGTTGTCAAGTGGAGTTTTTATGCTTTCATCATTGAACCTTTCCCTTGCGGGAACGGGGACAAAAGTAGGTGTCTACACAGGCCATCCCGAGCGTCGCTTATTTTTGAGGCGATTGTTCGGGTTTGCGGAACACGTATTTCGGTATAACTCTTTGGCAAATTAGTCTATGGATGTTTGGGCAATTTTTAAGGTCGTTGGTTTTCTAGGATAGTTTGTCACACACAATCACATATTTCGCTACACATAACTAACATTCTTCATGAGGCGATAATAACATGTCATGTAGTTTATGATAGGCTTCTATGGGTAGTTATTTGCGCCTGGCTTGGTACCGCTTCTATCGTAGATCCAACACATGCCCCGGTCGAGGTAGTGTCTTCAACAGACGAATTTCGCTCAAGAGGCCAACCCGCAAGTTCAAGCCAAGGGGGCATGCAGGCGAGAGGGACCTAATGAGCGAGCGATTGGGTTCGGGATAGGTGTACTACCTGCACAAGTACCGAGTGGGCAACTTGCGCGGTGTATGCACCCCCCTATTAGCGAAAAAAGGTATCCTTAGTCCCAACTCCCGAGGGAGCCGAGATTCATTATGCTGTTCTGCCCGTTCACATTAATATGCTGATTTTCAGGTCGTCCCAACTTGATTGGGAAATAAACGCGGGGTAGGATCGTTTCACCCTTCGGCTATTTTGATTACCTACAAGCACGAGTATTTCCTTCACTATCCCCAGTGGAGTCGCCACTGTGCGGGGGTGGAAAAAGCACGAGGCTAATGCGTGACCTCGTCCCTCGTGGGTGTGACGATTATTTTTATTCAATCAAGTGTAATTGGATTTCCTGTGAGTTTACACCCAATTGACTAATAATATAGGAGTCGCCATTCAGTTTTTAACGACAATGAGAAAAACTGACAAAACCCGGTTATCGTGACATAAAGGGAGTGCAATTATGTTTGACCACGACGGTCGTAGGTTCCCTTGTGATCCCTGGTGTGGGGATCTCTCAACATACACCCGCAAGGTAGAGATTGAGGGTTCGGGGGACTGTAACTACCGAGAGGAGTACTTCGCTCGTCAATAACTCCAGAGGCAGGATATCCTTACTAGCTCAGCATAAATAATTGAAGGGACATGCGTTAACTATTAAACTAATCTGAGTTGATTTTAGCAATATGCAACATATAATACTAGATCGATCGCGGTTATCTGATTTAAATAGCATTAAGGGACCTAGCATGATAATCCAATTTCCCAAAAATATTATATTTGTTAGGCTTGGTAGAACAATCAGATTTAGTTAGTTTAACAGTTCATAAAAAGGGCGAGGAAAGCAATTAAATCATCGAAAAGGGACACATTACGACGCACCCTTGAGAGGTGCGTCACGGTTCTCAGAAAACTAACCACTTTGACTTTGCTATTTCTCCTTTTTATTTAACGAATCTCAAATTATGGGACAGGATACGTTCTGTTCGATTTATGGATCGATTGCGACAGAACGCGTGAACAATTTCGCAGCGAGAGGCTTAGGCTGAGGGTTGGATTCAATACTCAGAATATGAATTGTGTGTTGTGTTCCTTTCACGTCGAATTTGGGGCTGTATTTATAGGGAAGAGTTTGTGGAAAGATAGAATTGCAGAGTTCTAATCCACAAAGAATTAGGTAAAAACACGTACCCAGGTATTTTCAGCGCCCAGGCCTGGGCGCCGAAGATTTCGGCGCCCAGAGCCAGGCGTTGAAAATAGGGTCTGGGCTGTTTTTCTTAGTCAGATTCGGATTCCTGAAATCCGTAGTGTTTGAGACTTAATCGAGTCTTTTAGTGCGTATCAATTTCATGACGGAATGCGTCTGGGCCCGTTACGAACTCTAGGCTCGTTAGGATTTTAATTAATACGTAACTCTTATTTCCGAATCATATTAGGAATAGGATTCTCGCAGTTTTCTATCTCATTTAGGATTTATGTTGGAGTGCAACACCTAATTCTGACAGGTTTCTATCTTTTATGACTTGCCACTTTTAGAAGCTACCCTTTACGACAGTTACTATTTTAGCAGGTTTCTATAAATAGCAGGTTTCGGGTGAAATGAAAAGGGGAATTGAGATTCGTTATTTTATAGGAGATGCGTTGTCAAGTGGAGATTTACGCTTTCATCATCGAACCTTTCCCTTTCGGGAATGGGGACAAAAGTAGGTGTCTACAGATGCATGATTTTTCTACTAACTTTCTATGTGGGTCATTCATTGATAAATGAATGGATGAATGAATGGTATATTGTAAATGTACTGTTTTGCAGGTTATGGAAAGCTACTAGTATGACCCAAATAGGATAGTAAATATGGTCTGCGTACCATTAATTTGAATGTAAAATTGGTCTTATGCACCAAAGTTTTTACGGTTTTCTCATGAAATGCCCCTGAGGTTTGCAATAATGCACCAAATACCCCTGCGCGTTTCAAAATTCATAGAATACCCCTATTTTTTCAAACTGGTTCACCAAATACCCCTATTATGACTTTCCGTTAGTCCTCCGTTAAGTCATGTTTATAATTCACCAAATACACATATTTATAAACTTTTTGCATAATATACACCTATTTATAAAGTTTTTTGTACCAAATACCCAAACAACTTATACCATTAATAATTGAATTTGAAGCCCAAAATTGAAGAACACATGTGAAAATTGAAGAACAAAACCCATAATATTGAAGAAGAGAATATTAAATTTTGAGAGTTTAATTCCTAAAATCGAAAATCTAAACTACAAATTCGAATTCTAGTGTCTATATATAATCTCTCTCTAATAATCTCTCTCTAATCTGCCTAAATTCTGCTGTTTTTACAACGTAGATCCCAAATCATATGGAAAAATTGACAATATTGGAAATCATATCCGCGGAAATCATATTCGCCGCCAACCTTCAACCTTCAATGAATTGTTTTACATTTACAACATAGATCCAAAATCATATTGTCAACCTCTGTACCAACAGTTTCATGTTGGATTGTGCGAGGTCCCATAATAGCATCCACAGCCTTGTGCGCTACGACACTTCCAGTTCCAAAAGCAACACCTTGAGCTATAGTGGCTTGTAAAGCATGAATTGGAGACATCCCCATCTAACTCACCAAATGGAGAAATAAATTGAAATAAATTGGTGTCCCTAAATTGAAATGGAAAATGAGTAAAAACAATTGAAATCATCAATTGGAAAATAATCGCCCACAAATTGGACTGAGATTGGAGATACAACAAAGGAGAACACATAGGAGAACATACGAGAAGGTAGATTGGAGAAACTCGCGTTTATCGCCCTCCTCCGACTCACCGCATTATCCATCTTTAAAATTCCAAACCTCAAACAAATCAAATTGGGTGAAAAATTGAAAATTGCAAACCCAAACTTTTGTCCGGTTCCGCCACCGTCGCGAACGCCTGACATGCCGCGGTGAGATCCACTCTCATTGGCGACCAACATGGGCTGACCGGAGGCGATATCATGTCGGATAGGTCGCCGCTTGAACTGAGATTGGAGAAACAAGAAGGGCGAAACCAAAGAAGAGGGTTTAAGGTTGAATTCAGATTGGAATACGGATACGAATTCGCGTTGGGTTAGGCTAATCAATGGGCAAGAAATATTTTTTTGTTTTGTGAAGAGATAGGAGAGAGAAGATAGGAGAGAGAAGAAGAAGATGAACAGAGACAAGATGTCAAAGATGGGTCGAGCAACATAGAGGAGAGGAGAGAGAATAAGAAGAAGAAAGGAATTTTTTTATTTTTTTTAAAAAAAAAGTTAAATGTAGAATATTGGGTGAGTAAGGGCATAAAGGTAAAATAACGTTAACGGAATACTAACGGCCGTTAAGTCAAGGGGTATTTGGTGCACTCTAAGTTCAAATAGGGGTATACTATGTATTTTGAAACACGCAGGGGTATTTGGTGAATTTCGTGAAACCTCAGGGGCATTTCATGAAAAAACCGAAGTTTTTATTTAAATATGGTCTGCGTACCATCAAATAGTTGTAATTATTTTTAATTATAGAATATCTTATTTGAAGAAAATGACGCCTCCCATGGTGAAATTCAAGACGGAGTTTCCAATCCATTTTAAAGACGGAGTTTGAAGTTGAAGCTTCAAGATGAAGTCGGGCCATACTAGATCACATTTATATCTTATGTATGTTTTAAGTTATTTATTGCTTTAAATATGTCTTAATAATGCATGAGATTATGCCTTGATTACGTTGCAAGATTAAGGATTTTTGTTCACTTAACATCTAACCAACATAGTAAGAGCCTTAAGTTCCAAACTTTAAAAATTGAGTTAAAATGTGCCATTCCAAAATAACGCTTACTTGGATAACCTTTACATCAATCTAAGTAATAGTTTTCCGCCATAGCGAGGTGTTACTTGTTGATTCTAAAGGGGTAGGGTACACATATAATTGTGAGTACATGTTAGTTTTGGTGAAACTCAACGATATAAGTAAGAAGTCCTTTTATGTCGTGGCAAATGGGATAGGTTTACCTAATAATTAAGTTCTTAGACGTACCTATCAACCAAGAGTAGTTTCTAGACTATTAGCAAAGGATTTGCTTACCAAAATATTTTAGAATTGAGTCAGAATTTATAATGTGCTTAATTCTTCAATGATTTAAGGATCTTGGAATCATTTTATTCACACCTGTCGGAACACAAAAACCTGAATAAAATGCTTAATAAATATTGAATTATGCATGTATGCTCGAATTTAAGTTTATTAAGAAAAAATATGAATGGTTATTTATTTGTTTATTCTTTTCAATTGTAGTTTTAATTGTGGCAAACAACAATTCATTCAACATCCGATCAATTCTCGAAAAGGAGAAGTTGAGCGGGAAAAACTTTCTTGACTGGCAAAGGAATTTGCAAAGAGTTCTTATGCAGGAAGAAAAGGAGTATGTCCTGGAAGAGGCGATGCCCCAAAGCCGCAGGCGAAAGGGGTCATCAGGCAGCCCTCAATTGTTGGATTGATGCCAACAAGGATGTAAAATGTCTAATGCTTGCAACAATGAGTACAGATCTACAGAAAACGTTCATCAACTCAAATGCTTTCACAATCATCAGTGAGTTAAAGAACATGTTCCAAGATCTAGCTCAAGTCGAAAGATTCGAGACTCATAGGCAAATTACTGACACCAAGCTCAAGAAAGGCGAGCCCGTAAGTCCACATGTTCTCAAGATGATTGGATTAATTGAGAATATGAGTCGGCTGGATTAGCAGCTCTCACAAGAAATGGTTGTAAACACCATCCTCCAATCTCTTCATAGCGGGTATGATCAGTTCAAGCTGAACTACAACATGAATAGTCTGGAAAAAATGCTCACTAAGCTTCACGGTATGCTGAAGACCGCTGAAAAGACGCTCAAAAGTGATAAGCAAGATGTGCTTATGGTGCGTGGGGGCAAGTTCAAGAAATCCGGCAAGAAGAAGAATGCTAATAAAGGTGGCAAGAAGGCCAGCCCAACTAAGCAAACTGGTGGCACCAAGTCTGAAAAGAAGAAGGTGAGCCAACCCACTTCTGAGTCTGAATGCTTCTACTGTAAGAATAAGGGGCATTAGAAGAGATATTGCTTGAAGCTAAAGGAAGATCAGAAGAACGGAACTGTCGTTCCATCTTCAGGAATTTTCGTTATAGACTGTATACTTGCAAATTAAACTTCTTGGGTATTAGATATAGGTTGTGGCTCACACTTATGTTCCAATTCACAGGGACTAAGAAGAAGTAGAAGATTAAGCAAGGGTGAAGTCGACCTACGAGTGGGAAATAGAGCAAGCATTGCTACATTAGCTGTAGGAACTTATTATTTGTCTTTGCCCTCTAGGATAGTTTTGGAACTGGAAGAGTGTTTCCATGTTCCAAGTCTTACTAAAAACATCATTTCTATTTCTTTCTTAGATGTTAAGGGATTTAGCCTTTTAATAAAATACCATAGTTGCTCGTTTTATTTTAAAGAGATGTTTTATGGATCTGCTAAATTAGTCAATGGACTTTATGTCCTAGATCACGACAAACAAGTTTATAACATAAATACCAAAAAGGCCAAAAAGAATGATTCAGATCTCACCTATCTGTGGCATTGTCGATTAGGCCATATTAACTTGAAACACATAGAAAAACTTCAAAAGGAAGGAATTCTAGAACCATTTGACTTGGAGGATTATGGTAAATGCGAATCATGCTTACTTGGAAAAATGACAAAGCAACCTTTCTCTAAAGTTGGAGAAAGAGCAACTGATCTATTGGGTTTAATCCATACAGGTGTATGTGGACCAATGAGTTCAAATGCTAGAGGTGGTTTCAGCTACTTTATCACTTTCACTGATGACTTTAGTAGATATGGCTATGTCTACCTAATAAAGCATAAGTCTGAATCCTTTGACAAATTCAAGGAATTTCAGAGTGAAGTAGAGATTCAATTAGGCAAGAAGATTAAGGCACTGCGGTCCGATAGAGGCAGTGAATATCTGAGCTATGAATTTGATGACCATCTGAAAGAATGTGGAATCTTGTCAGAATTGACTCCTCCCAGTACACCTCAATGGAACGGTGTATCAGAATGGAGGAACAGGACCTTGCTAGACATATATGGTTCAATCAATGATGGGTCAGGCCGAAATTCCAATAGAATTTTGGGGACATGCACTAAACACAGCTGCACTCACACTAAACAGAGCTCCTTCTAAAGCTGTCGAAAAGACTCCATATGAGTTACGGTTTGGAAAGCCTCCAAATGTGTAACGCCCCGACTTCTAAACACCATTAATTAGGTTAATTATCTTTAATTAGCAGCGGAAACCTTAATTTAGTCGGAGCGTCACATGCCGTATCTCCCTCGTGGGAAATACAAGGCGACATAACCTTTTTAAATTACTAATTAAACTTTAATAATAAATACTTCTAGCATTGATTAAACATTAATATTAAAATCTAACTCAATACTTGAAATTAAATTTAGAGTTTAGTTAATACATCCATTATTACTAGTGAGACATAGTTATCTTTACTTAAACATCGATCGTGAATTTGATGGTTGAATCCTCACTCTAAGGCTTCCCATGATCTTCTTTGTACCTAAAATAAAAGCAACATCGTGAGCCGAGGCCCAGTAACATACTACCCTAACAACGTAAATTCATTTCAATTCATTTTATTCACTTTGCAATCAGAGAGAATAGAATATAGTAAGTCACTTTCATAAAATCATTATAATAAAACATCATTTATAACTTGAAACTTTAATAGTTCCCATTGTCTTTCATAAAATCTTCATTTTACTTGGTAACTGACAAGTTAGCCTTGCGGGACGTCTCCCACCTTGCGATAGTCCTCAAGGAGCACTCTCCCTTGTTGGACATACGCCCGTACCTAAATAGTTTTTTTTTTCTTTTTTTTAGCTTGCGGTAACCCTCAAGGAGCACTCTCCCTTGTTGGGTGTCCCGCGGTACGGCGGTACGTGCACGACCTAGAAATAGTAACCCCACTAACTGCCAGAACCTGTTACACTTTTATTTATCATGTTTCGTATATTATTCATAACTCATAAACATCATTCTTATAAAATCATTCATAAACACATTTAAATATCATCATTCATAAAACACACTTTATAAATACATTTCATGTCCCACAATCCAATAAAAACATATCATTATAAACATATTTCATAATCTCATAAAACACATTTCATAAAGGGATTGCGGGTGTTAGCAATAGATGTTACCTCAACAATTGATTATACTTGCCGTTTGATGGACCGTTCTTCCCGAGCACCAAGCACTATTTGTACATTTTATACTTGTAATTTGAACGCATATTTTATTAATTAGTAATGATAGAAAATAGTATTCTATCTAATTATAAAACATTTTCTAGCTACTTGAAAATAGTTATGCACTTATGCGTATGAAACCAATTAAAGAGAAAACAAAAATTTTTAAATATTCTTACCCAAATTACTTTATGTAGGATAGTGGAGTTGACTTTTAAAAGTTGGGAATAAATGACCAATTTTTGGTCCTTCACTAAGGGAGCACGCAGCAGGGAAGCACGAAGAAGAAAGAGCGAATGACAAGAGGAGACGGTCAGGGGTTTCGTGAGTCAAATTTTATTTTAGAAAGTATTATGGAAAATATTTTCCATAATACTTTCTAAAATAAAATTTGACGGTTTTAAGCTAATAATAATAATTTAGTATTAATAAAATATGTTATGAAAATGTAGGGTGTTACATCCTTACCCCCTTAGAAAAAGTTTCGTCCTCGACACTTGAAAATAAAACGAGTAACCAAATAATAGTTGAAAATTGTAATTGTATGTTTAAAACCAATATCTCACAATTCTTTTTATTTCCGACAATGTCCAGCCTACATTCCGCCGTCATTTTTTATGAGTTCGCTACTACTCAATTCCTATAATTGAGGAGTAGAGAATACAAAAGGGGCAAAATAGTACATTGAACCTTAATCGTCATTAAGGTCAACTACATTTCGCCGTCGTCTTTTGCATCTCCACTTTATCTCACCAACTAGGATCAAGGAGCAAAGAACTTGAAAAGGGGCAAACTTGTTGGCATTGGACCAGGCTCCCACTTTACTTTGTGAAATCTTGTTTGAAAATATTTTCCACCAAAAATAGTAATTTTTTTTTAATACAAAATTATAATTCTGAAGATATATATATAATGAAAATAAATATTTATCTAACAATTATACTAGCCAAGTAATCTGTAAAAAAAATCATTTATTATAACAATCTCGTACTCTGAGCTCAGGAGAACTTCCATCGAAAACGGCTTCCTTGTATAACAATTAGATCATCAATAAAATCATATCAACATAAACATAATCCACAAAGCATATCATAAAGACATAATTCATAAATTGAAAATTTCACATTCAACATAAGCATAACATTCATATCATAATCATTTGATCTAACACACGAGCGTGGTTGATTCATAACACGTTTACATAAAATTTCGCGATTCGTACATTATATCATTCTTAGGCGACTAATTGGAGATATTGCGTTTTCGTTTGTTCTTGAGCTTCTTTGCTGTAGTAATCTTGTCGTTGACTTTCTTTATTCGATTCGTTTTGATTTTGATCTCCGATCTTTTCTTCTACGTTGAATAACTTCGTTGACTACGTTCGTTGCAGGGGTTTGAGTCAATCACGTGACAGAAAATACATCGTTGGACATACGACTTCGTTACTTATCCTTAATATTTTAAGTCAGTAAATTTCGTATTTCGGAGATAATGCTAAGCCATCAAGCGTGCCTAGCTCCTAGAGAACTTAGTTCAGACTACCTGGTTCCATAGTCATGTCATTTTTTTCGACTTTATATTCTCAATCCCATTGCATTTCTCAATCATTCATAATTCTCTTCGATTCCATAACATTCATTGATATCATCAACCTAATAGACAAACTAATTCTCAATAACTTAATTTGGTAAGTTCCTCAAAACTTTATATGCAAACCCACTTTCATATTTTCACCATAAATCATGCTCGATTTCGCATAATATTCTTGCATAACCTTTAAAATTTCTAGCTTAGCTTCCTTAACAGAGGCATATCAATCATCATTTAGATAGTAGACTTTTGTACTTATAACCACCAAAATATTCATCATGAATAACACAGGAAGATAACCCTAAAATCAATTTCATTCTTAACTTGAACACTTTAAACCTAAAATAACCTTTACTTAATTAATGATCCACCACTCGTGAAATACAACCTTATGCTCGTTTGGTACTTAAACATTTATACTATCCTTAAAGATTTCATAACCATAAAAGTTCATATCCACAAATTTTTTGAGTTTGCATCGTGTTTAACTTCTTCCAAGAAAATAGTAATGCTTAAACTTTGCGTAGTCTGTCCAGGGTAGGAAACTCGATAAACATGAAATCAAGGGAAGTTCGGTTCCAGAGTGAGAGAGATAAATTAAAATAATATCAGCATTGGCGTCATCTTCGTCTTTCATCATGTAAGCTCTTACGTATGTTGGTGGTCGTGATGGATTATGATTAACCTTAGCATCGTTGCTCCGTCCGTTATCGGTCGAGGTTGCTCCTCCTGTATTCGTCAAAGGTAGTTTAGGACAGTCTCTGGCGAAATGATCTTTCCTCCACATCGATAACACTTATTCGTTTCTGCACGACACTTGCTTCCTATTCGTCGGGCATTGCAAAGTTTTGAATAGTTGATCTATGTGGTTGATCCATTTTTCAAGTTCCATCGAATCGGGCTTGTCGTCATAGATTGGTGGATTCGAGGGTGAATTTTTTTTTTTTCCGTATGGTGAAGCATTTTCGTTCGCTTTAGTGTCTTTCGTTTGCCGAGAATCCTTGACTAATTCATCGTACTTGTCGTTCCTAATCGTTCCATCATCTCTTGTGGTCTTCTATAGGTTGGTCGTCATAAATATCATCATGGAAAACATTATTGTGGACGACGTCATCGTGAATGTTGCGCTTGTGAGCTTCGTTCGTGGCATCGTTTAGTAACCTCGATAGTCGATATTTCGCATAACATATTTAATCAAGAAAACATAAATAACAAAAGAATTAAATCCCTTTTATCCCGTGTGTTCCTACGCTCTCACTCATTTCATTTTAACTTGACTTGATTTTAACATATTCTTTTTAACTTATTCCTTAAAATTTCTGCTTAAAGCCTAATGAGATTTATTTCGTGCAAAACCCGTAAGGTTTAGCACTTATGGTCGCAGAACCTTGGCTCTTATACCAAACTGTAACGCCCCGACTTCTAAACACCATTAATTAGGTTAATTATCTTTAATTAGCAGCGGAAACCCTAATTTAGTCGGAGCGTCACATGCCGTATCTCCCTCGTGCGAAATACAAGGCGACATAACCTTTTTAAATTACTAATTAAACTTTAATAATAAATACTTCTAGCATTGATTAAACATTAATATTAAAATCTAACTCAATACTTGAAATTAAACTTAGAGTTTAGTTAATACATCCATTATTACTAGTGAGACATAGTTATCTTTACTTAAACATCGATCGTGAATTTGATGGTTGCATCCTCACTCTAAGGCATCCCATGATCTTCTTTGTACCTAAAACAAAAGCAACATCGTGAGCCGAGGCCCAGTAACATACTACCCTAACAACGTAAATTCATTTCAATTCATTTTATTCACTTTGCAATCAAAGAGAATAGAACATAGTAAGTCACTTTCATAAAATCATTATAATAAAACATCATTTATAACTTGAAACTTTAATAGTTCCCATTATCTTTCATAAAATCTTCATTTTACTTGGTAACTGACAAGTTAGCCTTGCGGGACGTCTCCAACCTTGCGATAGTCCTCAAGGAGCACTCTCCCTTGTTGGACATACGCCCGTACCTAAATAGTTTCTTTTTTTTTTTAGCTTGCGGTAACCCTCAAGGAGCACTCTCCCTTGTTGGGTGTCCTGCGGTACGGCGGTACGTGCACGACCTAGAAATAGTAACCCCACTAACTGCCAGAACCTGTTACACTTTTATTTATCATGTTTCGTATATTATTCATAACTCATAAACATCATTCTTATAAAATCATTCATAAACACATTTAAATATCATCATTCATAAAACACACTACACTTTATAAATACATTTCATATCCCACAATCCAATAAAAACATATCATTATAAACATATTTCATAATCTCATAAAACACACTTCATAAAGGGATTGCGGGTGTTAGCAATAGATGTTACCTCAACAATTGATTATACTTGTCGTTTGATGGACCGTTCTTCCCGAGCACCAAGCACTATTTGTACATTTTATACTTGTAATTTGAACGCATATTTTATTAATTAGTAACGATAGAAAATAGTATTCTATCTAATTATAAAACATTTTCTAGCTACTTGA
Organism: Spinacia oleracea; assembly: GCF_020520425.1. Lineage (NCBI taxonomy): Eukaryota > Viridiplantae > Streptophyta > Magnoliopsida > Caryophyllales > Amaranthaceae > Spinacia > Spinacia oleracea. Next base: position 52,588,972 of record NC_079487.1, read on the forward strand.
AAATAGTTATGCACTTATGCGTATGAAACCAATTAAAGAGAAAACAAAATTATTTAAATATTCTTACCCAAATTGCTTTATGTAGGATAGTGGAGTTGACTTTTAAAAGTTGGAAATAAATGACCAATTTTTGGTCCTTCACTAAGGGAGCACGCAGCAAGGAAGCACGAAGAAGAAGGAGCGAATGACAAGAGGAGACGGTCAGGGGTTTCGTGAGGCGGCACAAGGGTGGCTTCCAGGGTGGTTGAACTAACTTTCGGAGCTTCTAGGCGGCAGTGGTGGCGGTGGTATGCACCAATGAGGAGAGAGAGAGAGAGAGAGAGAGAGAGAGAGAGAGAGAGAGAGAGAGAGAGAGAGAGAGAGAGAGAGAGAGAGAGGGGTAATGCATCGTGAGTTCGGATTTCGGTTTCGACAACGAGATGCTACAATTCAAGGTTGATGTTGGAGGTGAGTGGTCTTACATGGTGGTAGTGAGTGAAAGGAGGTCATTTTAAGGTGGTAGCAGTAGGCGGCAGAGGCGGTGGAGCCGCGGTGTTTTGCGGTGGTGCGTGCAAAAACAGGGGATGTTTTGGAGGATTTTCATAGCTAATTTCATGTGTATTCTTTGTTGTGAGTTCTTGCTTGCTATGGAGAGTTATGACAGAATACCTGGGTACTTATAGGAGATGGAAAAGAGAACAAAACGTAAGCAGTGAGCTCACCTCTAATGGTTTTCTAAAACAATCAAATTTAATACCATGGGAGCTTTAGAGAGGAAAAAATAAAACCAGGAACTTTGAACTTGCTGAGTAAGGTTGAGAGGGTGAGTAAGCTAATTTGGGAGTGACATTTGGGAGAGAGTTTTCGTGGCTCATGGAGCTGCTTCCACGGCAGAGAATTGAAGAAGAAGAAGTGGACTTTGGCTTTCTTTGGTTGACTTAGGGGCAAAATCATAATTTCATTAACTTGGACAATTTCTGATTTTGGGTATAAGTAATTGGGCTAATTGGGCTTAAACTTTGAACTTGACATACTACGTTACTACTATAGTCCCAATATTAGTTTTTGAAATCATAAATCGATCAAAAAATATATATATTTTTTTCCATAAAATAGTAAAATTATTCTACATATAATACTTTCTAAAATAAAATTTGATGGTTTTAAGCTAATAATAATAATTTAGTATTAATAAAATATGTTATGAAAATGTAGGGTGTTACAAAATGTGTCTTTTCTTAAGATTTGAGGTTGTGAAGTATACGTCAAACGATTAATTTCAGATAAACTTCAATCAAAATCTAACAAATGTATCCTTGTGGGCTACCCAAAGGAAACAAAGGGGTATTACTTCTACAATACATCTGAGAACAAGGTTTTTGTTGCTCGAGATGATATCTTTTTGGAAAGAGATCACATTTCCAAAATGACAAGTGGGAGAAAAGTAGACCTCGAAGAAATTTGAGTCGAACAACAAACTCTGGAGAATGCTCAAGATGACATTCAGGTTGAAACTTAGAGATCTTTAGAAGTATCTGGTGAGAATCAAGAACCAACTAGAAATGTAACCCCGCGTAGATCGCATAGATACAGGTCTCAACCAGAAAGATACATAGGTATTTTGACGATTGAGAGCCATTAAATTATATTGCTGGAAAGCGATGAACCTACGACTTACAAACAAGCTATGATTAGCCCTAGCTCCAAGCAGTGGCAAGAAGTCATACAATCTGAATTGGACTCCATGTCTAAAACCCAAGTTACGAATTTGGTCGATTTGCCAGATGGCTACCAAGCCATAGGAAGCAAATGGGTTTTCAAACTGAAAAAGGACAAGGATGGGAAACTATAAGTTTTCATAGCTAGATTGGTTGCAAAAGGATATAGGCAAGTCCACGGTGTGGATTATGATGAAACCTTTTCACCAGTTGCAATGCTAAAGTCTATTCGGATAATGTTAGCAATCGCTTCATATTACGAGTACGAAATATGGTAGATGGATGTCAAAACCGCTTTCTTATACGACATTTTAACAGAAACTGTGTTTATGACACAACCTGAGGGTTTAGAGGATCCAAAGAATGCTAAAACGGTATGCAAGCTTAAGAAATCCATTTATGGATTGAAGCAAGCATCAAGGAGCTGGAATATATGTTTTGATGAAGCAGTCAGTGACTTTGGCTTCGTCAAGAACGCACACGAATCTTGTGTATACAAGAAAGTCAGTGGGAGCAAAACTGCTTTTCTAGTAGTATATGTCGTCGACATATTACTTATCGGAAATGCCATTCCTATGTTGAACTCTGTCAAGATTTGGATTGGGAAATATTTTTCGATGAAGGATCTAGGAGAAGCACAGTACATACTGGGCATCAAGATCTACAGGAATATATGTAAAAGGATGATTTGACTTAGTCAAAGCACTTATATCAATAAGGTGCTTGAAAGGTTCAACATGGCTGACTCCAAGCGAGGCTACCTACCCATGTCTCATGGAATGAATCTAAGCAAGACTCAGTGCCCAAAAACACTGGATGAGCGTAGACGAATGAGTGGGATTCCATATGCATCATTGATTAGTTCAATAATGTATTCTATGATATGTACACGCCCGGATGTTGCGTACGCACTCAGTGCTACGAGCATATACCAGTCAGACCCAGAAGAGGCACATTGGACTGCTGCCAAGAATATTCTGAAGTACCTGAAAAGGCACAAAGATGATTTCCTGGTATATGGTGGAGATGATGAATTAATTGTTAAAGGCTATACGGACGCAGGTTTCCACACAGACAAAGATGATTTCAGTTCACAGTCTGGGTTTGTCTTCTACCTCAACGGAGGTGCAGTAAGCTGGAAAAGTGCTAAACAGAGCACCACTGCGGATTCTACAACTGAAGCGGAGCACATTGCTGCACATGAAGCAGCAAAGGAAGTTATTTGGCTAAGGAAGTTCATAGGTGAACTTGGTTTAGTCCCCTCCATTAAAGGACCAATAGCTCTATATTGTGACAATAATGGAGCTATTGCACAGGCAAAGGAGCCTAGACACCACCAGAGAGTCAAGCATGTGCTTCGTACATTTCACCTTCTATGAGAGTTCGTGGAAAGAAAAGAAGTCGAGATAAGCAAGATTAGAACTGAGGACAACATCTCAGATCCATTAACTAAACCTCTGCTGCAAGCGAAGCACAACTCGCACACTGCAGCTATGGGAATCAAGCATGTTGGAGAATGGCTTTGATATCCTTAATAAATGTTTTAAAGTTTTAGAGTTTAATAATTTGTAAAACATTTTGGTTAACCATTCATATAAATGAATAGAAATTTATTTTTCCATTTAATTTTGTGGTTTATTAAATGATGAGTCCTTTCAATTTGACAATATATTCAAGATAGACTGTCAGGACAAGTCCTGTGACTAAGAAATGTCTATCAAGTGAACTTGAATGTCAAAAGTTGAAAATGGTCCCTGGTCGGAAGTTTTCTATAAAGGTGGAGGCATAGAAAACGCTAGACGACTAGAATGAAAGATGACTAGTAGTTCTGTTTCTTGAACTATGTGGACATGGCAATGTCGCAATCATTTGCATAGATACTTACTTGAAAAGATTAGTATCGGACAGACCTATGAAACTTTATTGTAAGAGATGAAAATCTGTCATAAGTAAATTTCATTACATCATTAGACAATAATCCTCAATACCTGGGTGATTTGAGATTATTTGTTTGAGAACTGGTTACTTTGCGTTGTCAAGCGTCGCACTGTAAAAGGAGACTATAACGGCAACGCTCAGGTAATCAACTATAAAACGAAGTCTAACCTCAAGATCACAAGATTGGGATTGTCCTCCCATAAATCGGGATGAGATGCCGAAAGTTGTATAAGGCCACTCGGAGAGCTGGAAACTGAAAAATGCATGGTCGTGCTCAGATGAATCATAGGCTATGGTTATCTTTTTATTTGATCAGTTGAACTCTGAAACCGAGAAATACCTCTAGACATAATAAGGATGACTACTCTTACCTTATGTTCACGAGCAGGCATCAAGCGACAAAGGAATTAGGAAATGCACACTTGTCCCTAAGGACAAGTGGGAGACTGAAGGAAATAATGCCATTGGTCCAAGTATGCATTTAATGCTAAGTCTAATAAATGCGGTTCAGTGTTAATTAACAAGTTAATAATTCAGTGAGATCAAGTGAAATGAATGCCTAGCTAGAGGCCTCTTCAGTTCAAGTGGAATTAATAATATAAATCCACAACTTACTCTTGACTGAACCCGTAGGGTCACACAAATAGTACGTGAACGGATAAAATATTTAAGTGGATATATTATTCATTAAGTACTCCATTTATGAACATTCGGAAACGACGAATCTCGGTTCCAGTGGGAGCTGAAATCGTCAAAAGGCAAAATAAAGAATACTCCGGAAATGATGATATTGCCGGAAACAAAAATATGGTTCATGAAGGAAATATAACTATTATCCAAGTCGTAGATGTTACCGCAAACGGAAACATGGTTCGTGTCGAAAAATATTATAGGAAATAGAAATATTTGCCGGAATCGAAAATATTGCCGGAAATGGAAATATTACCGGAATCGGAAATATTGTCGGAAAAGGAAGTTATTTCCGGAATCGGAAATATTAACGGAAACGTAAATATTTGTTCGAAACGGAAATGGATTCCGGAATCGGAAAACGAATCGGGAGCTCGGCGAGCGACAAACCGGTAAGCGAGCCGACCCATCACTCAACAAGCAAGCGAGCAAAGGCAGCAGCGCCAATGGGCCGCGCAAAGTAAGAGAGCAAGGAAGCAGCCATGGGCCTCACCGAGCAAGCGAGCAAGGCAGCAGCCATGGGCCGCGCCAAGCAAGCGGGCAAGGCAGGAGCTCATGGGCTGCGCCCAGCCAACAAGCAATACACTGCAGGCCCGCCGAGGCAAGGCTACAGCGCGCTGGGCCTTCAGCCAGCTGCGTCTGTGGCTGGGCCGAGGCAGCACGCACACCAACGTGGCCCGTTGTGGCTGCGTTGGGTTGTTTCGTCTTGGGCTCCAAGAAAGGTCTGATTGCTTATAATTCCCAAGTAACCTTGGATTAAGTATTCCTAGTCCTACTAGAATTGGTTTAATTAAGAGTTTAATTAATGTTTTAATTCTAATTGAATAAGAATTTCAATCCTAGTAGGGTTGGTAATTCTATTCCTAGTAAGACTCGGATTCCTTATTTCCTACCCTATAAATATGAGGCTAGGCCCTAATAATTATATACATCAATTGAATTGAAAATCATATTATTTATTCCCATTGTGTTCAAGGGAGAACATAATACAAGCCTAACCCCGAATACATAAAACCTTAAGTAAAATCCTAGTTGGTTGAACCTAAGGCGGATCCGAACGTGTTGTGGACTTTCTACGAAGGGGCAACGTTTGTGGCTCTAAAGACTTGTTCTTGTTCGGTTCGGATCAGCTAGGGAAGGCACGCATCACATTGTATGTCACCTAAATTATGCTAATTGACTATGTGGCAATTAATTTGAATTTCGGATTTATGGTTTTTCCGCATGAATTATATTATTGTATTATTCATAACCTAACAAGAGCTTTTTCGGTTCGTTCTCTTATGCGTTGCTCCTCAGCAATAGCAACTACATCGCCTCGTCGACCTCGGTTCCGTCGTTGTCCTGGTTGAAGCATTTCTGGGGTTTTAATGTTCTTCCATGGTTCAAGATGTTCTTCTGGAAGTTGTTGCGTAATTCTTTGCCTCTGGCTTCTTCCTTTTGTCAATGGAGTATGCCCGTTGACCCTATGTGTTCCTTTTGTCATCAGGATCTGGAAGTGAGCTCTCACCTGTTCCGGGATTGTCCTCTCCTTCTTAATGTCTGGACCTGGGGTACGCTTCGCATTTTTTATCCTTCAGCCTCTTCGGAGTCCTTTAGTAATTGGTGTCACGGGTTTCTCAGTAATCTCTCTCATGTTCCTCTGGGTCTTTTTTATCATTTCTTCTATATGTTATGGACTATTTTGACTCTCTGTAACCATGCCCGTTTCCGGGATGTAGTTTGGGATCTGGGTGCGTTCCCTACATCGGCGGTAAGGTATTCATCATCGTCGTTTGAGGTCTTCTTTGGCTCCCATTCCCATTTTGGAAGATTTTTCTTTGTTATTTATTGCTTGTCCTTCTAATTGGTACATTTTTCTTGTATGTGACGGTGCTTAGTCTACTTCTACGAACGAGGCAGGGATTGGTTGGATTCTTTAAAACCCATCCACGTTACTGCATGTATGTGGGAGGCGGGGCGCAAGCTTGTGTGTTGGGCTCTGCCCTCGAGGCTGAACTTACTGCTTGTTATGGGTGTCTGGATGGCGGTCCGTTGTGGCTATTTCCGTATTCTGTTGTATATTGACTCCACTTCGGTGGTTAGTTTGCTGACTAGGTCTCACACAGGTCCAATTCATGTTCTCAGGTTAGTTCAACAACTTCAAGATATCCCCCATGCCTTGTGTTGGGTTTTTGTTCGCAAGTTTTCTCGTTCGTCTGTTCAGCATGCAGGCTCATGTTTTGGCCACTTCAGCTCGTCGTCGCCATTTTCTGTGCCATCAATATTAGTTTCTTTTAGTTGTTTAGTTGTTTTATTTTTGAGTGTTTAGTTTGTTTGGTTAGTCCTCTTGTCAACAAAATAAAAGATTTTGGCCCTGTTTGGTAACTAGAGTTTAGAGTTTAGTTTTTTTTTTTTGGCAGATAAAAATACTTTTTTTCCAAAATAGGAGTTACAACTAGCCAACAGGACAACAAAGAAACAAGCTAAGAAAAACTCCCTCAACCAATAAGAGGAGGAAGAAACAAAGCTAGCTAAGAAGCTAAGATCTTATTACATCAAGATTCCTACAAGCAGTATTAAAGAAAATTCCATTCACTAAAGAATTAACTGGATCAATCCTATTAGTAAAGATCTTTAAATTCCTCTGCAGCCAGATGTTGTAAAAAGTTTCAGTGAAAAAATCATGTTGTAGGTATGAGCTTCTACTTCTTGCGACTGCAATTCTGAGCTGCCCTTCCAATCTCTTTTGTAAATGTGCCAATCCTGCTAGTCTGCCCTACTCTCTGTAGGACAGAACCCCAGATTTCACTAGAGCACTTACAACTCAAGAACAAGTGGTCAACTGTTTCAGGAGCTTGTTAACAGATACTACAATTACCATCAATAGCAATGTTCCATTTCATAATTCTATCTTTAGTGGCCAACCTATTGTGTATAGCTAGCCACAGAATAAACACACTTTTAGGGTTGGCCTTATTGTTGCAGATCAGTCTCTTCCAATCAACATTCTCATGTCACCTCTCAGGTGTTTGTACATATTTCTGATGCTAAACTTGCCATTATGCACAAACCATTGGTTCCCCCCAGCAGCAGTAAACATATCTCTACCACTCCAAATTTTCCTGAGGAACCAGGTTAGTCCAGAAGGAACTTCCATAGTCCAGAAATTTCTATTCTTCACATAATACATGTGGATCCACTTGATCCATAATCTGTCATGTTTCATGGAAAGGGCCAAACAATGCTTCAGTACAGCATCCTTGTTTCAGATGTTAAGTCTTTCAAATTCCATCCCCCACACCTTTTAGGGAGGGACATATACTCCCAAGAGATAGGAGCTTTCTTGGATCCAACATCACCATCAGTCCACAAGAAGGTTCTACAGATGCCATTTCCCTCGTCACTTTTTTTGGCATAACAAAGATTTGGCACCAATAAAGTTGCATACCAAACAGGACTGATCTCACTAGTTGAAGCTTCCCTGCATAAGAAAGCATCTTAGCAGACCATGATCTCACCCTAATAATAGTTTTATCAATTAAAGGCCTGCAATCAGTGTACTTCAGTTTCCTAGTGGCGAGGGGCACCCCTGGATATTTAAAGGGAAAAGAACCCTTGCTAATACCTAGATCACTTCTAATACTATGTTCCTCAGTATCTGAAACTCCTGTTATGTAAAAATTTCTCTTCTCTAATTTACCAGCTAAACCAGATGCTGAAGAAAACTTTGCAAAAGCACCAAAAATGGTCTTGACTGAATGGTGATCAGCCCTAGCAAACAACAACAAATCATCAGCAAACATCATATGGGTGATTTTCATCTTTTTACATCTAGGGTGGAAGTTAAACCCAGGTTTACTAGTTTCATTTTGTAAGCATCTGGGTAAGTATTCCATTCCTAATACAAAAAGGAAAGGGGACATGGGATCCCCTTGCCTTTGCCCTTTCTTTGTTGGGATTGGTTTAGTGGGGTAACCATTAAGAAGAATGGAGTAGGAAACAATATGGAGGCATTCCATAATCCAACCAACAAACCTACTGGGGAAGCCCAATTCATGAAGCATAGTTTTAAGGAAAGGCCATTCAATAGAATTGTAGGCTTTCCTTAAATCAATCTTGATCATGCACCTTGGAGAGATATGTTTTCCTACTGTACCCTTTTATCAGCTTAGAAGCCAAAAGTATGTTATCAGCAATGGATCTACCAGGTATGAAGTGAGCCTGTGAGTCATTAATGATATTACCCATGACTGGTTGCATCCTAGTAGTGAGCATCTTTGCAATAAGCTTATACACAAGAGTGCAACAGGCAATGGGTCTGAAGTCAGTGATTCTTGAGGCATTCAGAACTTTAATAACCAAAGTCACCACAGTGTTATTTATGTTAGGTTATGAATAATACAATAATATAATTCATGCGGAAAAACCATAAATCCAGAATTAAAATTAATTGCCACATAATCAATTAGCATAATTTAGGTTACATACAATGTGATGCGTGCCTTCCCTAGCTACTCCCGAACCGAACAAGAACAAGTCTTTAGAGCCCCAAATGTTGCCCCTCCGTAGAAAGTCCACAACACGTTCAGATCCACCTTAGGTTCAACCAACTAGGATTTTACTTAAGGTTTTATGCATTCGAGCTAGGCTATTTTATGTTCTCCCTTGAACACAAAGTAAGTATAGAATATGATTTTCAATCTTTATGTGTCTATAATTATGAGGGCCTAGCCTCATATTTATAGGGTAGGAAATAAGGAGTTTGAGTCTTACTAGAAAAGGAATTACCAACCCTACTAGGATTGAAATACTTATCCAATTAGAATTGTAATATTAATTAAACTCTTAATCAAACCAATTCTAGTAGGACTAGAAATACTTAATCCCAACGTTACTTGGCAACTAAGTAATCGGACTTTTCTTGGAGCCCAAGACGAAGCAACCAACGCACCCACGATGGGCCATGCTGGTGTGCGTGCCTGCCTAGGCCCAGCCGCAGCCGCAGCTGGCCAAAGGCCCAACGCGCTGCAGCCTTGCCTTGGCGGGCTTGCTTGCTTGGCGGGCTGCATTGTTGCCATTGCCTTGCTTGCTTGGCGGGCTGCTATGCTGCTGCCGCCTTGCTTGCTTGGCGCGGCCCACTGTGCTTCCAGGCCCATCGGCTGGGTGCTGGTGATGGGCTTCGTGCTCAGCTATGCGCTCGGCCTTTGCTTGTCGAGCGATGGGCCGGCTCGCTTGCCGGCTTGTCGCTCGTCGAGCTTCCAATTCGTTTTCCGATTCCGGAATCCATTTCTTTTTCGAACAATTATTTACGTTTTCGTTAATATTTCCGATTCCGGAAATAATTTCCTTTTCCGGCAATGTTTCCGATTCCGGTAATAATTCCGTTTCCTGCAATATTTCAGATTCCGGCAATATTTCTATTTCCGATAATATTTTCCGATACGATCCATGTTTCCGTATCCGACAACATCTACGACTTGGATAATATTTATATTTCCGTCATGAACCATATTTCCGTTTCCGGCAATATCTTCATTTCCGGAATATTTTCTTTACTTTTGCCTTTTGGCGATTTCAGCTCCCACTGGAACTGAGATCCGTCATTTCTGAATGATCATAAATGGAGTAATTAATGAATAACATATTCACTTAAATACTTGATCCGTACACGTACTATTTGTGTGACCCTACGGGTTCAGTCAAGAGTAAGTTGTGGATTAATAACATTAATTCCACTTGAGTTGAAGCAGCCTCTAGCTAGGCATTCAGTTCACTTGATCTCACTGAATTATTAACTTGTTAATTAATACTGAACCGCATTTATTAGACTTAGAATTAAATGCATACTTGGACCAAGGGCATTATTTCCTTCATTTTACGTGTCTCAATAATTTCCTAGATGTAAAGAACTCCATAACTACTTGTTGAACATATGTCTTGATTATAGGCCATGATTTTTTAAAGAAACAACTATTCATCCCATCTATTCCAGGGGCTTTAGAGATATCAATATTATTAAGAGCATTCTAAATCTCCTGTGTAGTAACAGGTTGAATCAAACTCTGAGCTTCATCATTAGTAACGGTAGGACCAGTTCTTACTATAGAGAGATCAACCCCCTGTAAGTTAGGGGCAGCAGAGCCCACTAAGGCTAGATAGAATTGCCTGATATCATTGGCAATAGAAGCAGCAGTAGTCAACCTGTTACCAGCAGTGTCTACTAACATGTCAATGTTGTTTCTACTGTACCTTTCTTTCATAGCAGTGAAGAAGAACTTTGTGTTGGAGTCTCCAAGTTTCAACTAGTGAATCCTGGCTTTCTGCTTGTAAGCACTCTCTTGGATTTCCATAAACTTCCTCAAAGAACCCATATAACTTCTTTTTCTTTGTGTTGCAGACTGATATCAGTAGCTCTACTAACCAATTGCTCCCGAACCCCCTCTAATTCAATTCTGAGATGATCTATTCTTTCATCTAACTTTGCAAATTATTTGTTGTGAAGTTTCTTCAACTCAATCTTGACTTGTTTGAGTTTCCCTCAAATTTTATGCATGTCATACCCTTGCACTATGGTATCCCACCCCTCCTTAATTACTCTTTCAAAACCTTTGTGATCTGCCATATGGTTAAAAAAACTTGAAGGGTCTACCTCCCTATCTAACCTCAATGTCACATCTAATTACCATAGGTGAGTTATCTGAAAGGCATGGAGTCATGTATTCTACACAGGCAGAAGTATAAAGAGAATTCCATTTGGAGTTGCCTAAGCACCTGTCAATTCTAGATTCAATTCTCCTGTCACCCTCCCCCTTGTTACTCCATGAGAAGTAAGATCATGAGCCACTGGATTTAAGCTCTATAAGATCAGTGAAGTCTAGCAGATGTTCAAAATCTTTGGTTTCTCCTACAATAATACTGTTACCATTGATTCTATCTCCAGCGCACAGGACTTCATTGAAATCCCCAATCACACACCAAGATTCAGTCATAGAGTTTGCAAGATTCTCCAGAAAACTCCACATTGGCCTCCTGTTCTCAACTATGTGTAAGCCATACACCACAATGAGATAAGTTGTAAAATTTCCTTTTTTAGCTTGGACAAAAAAATGAATCAGATACTTAGTAGTATTAATTAACTGAATACTATTGTCATGGTGATGCCACCCCAGCCATATTCTCCCCCTAGAGTTAGTGTAGTTGTTAACCCAATACCATTGAGTGCCAAATTTCTTCATTACTTTACTACTATTTTGTTGTTTCACTTTAGTTTCCAGTAAGCCTCACCTCCGTCACCTTAGAGGGATCATTTAACCCCCTCATGTTCCAGCTACAGATATTCATTTGGCATTGTTAAGAGGCTCATTTCCCTCCCCATCTTCTACATGTCTCCCATCTCCATTTGTCTCCTGGTTGGTCACTTGAGCAAGCCCTGTAGGTTGCTGTAAAACAATGGCTACAGAGGTAGTTAGTGGTCTAGAAGTCTTCCTTCGAGTGACCACTCTCCATCCATTTATCCCTGCCCCCTCCTCAGTTTGCTGTTGGACAGTAGGTTCCTTAGACACCTGATGATTCACTTGAGTTGGAGGTTGTTGAACTTGTTTAGGGACTCATTTCTTCACATTCTTATTTGCTGTTGGTTGGAATCTGGTAGTGGCTACCTGAGTACTCTTCGCACAATCATGTCCCACTACCTTGCACTTCTTACAGAAGGGAGGTAGCCAATCAAACACTATCTTCTGCTTCACAACTGTGCCACTGGGATCTTGGATCATCACTGAAGTAAGTATCTTTTTTGTTACATCAACCTCAACTAGGATCCTAACAAAGGACACCCTTAGTTGCTTTGAAGTGCATTCATCAGCACAAACAGGGACCCCTATCAGGCTTCCGATTCTGCTTAAAGAGTCAGCACCCCAGCAATTCGAGGGTAGGTTGGGTAGCTTAACCCATAAGGGAACTATGCGCATGATTTCTTTGTGAAAATTGAAATCAGCTGCCCATGATTTTACAACCATAGGCCTTCCATTGAAGGAGTGAGGACCAGCAGCCAAGATGCAATTTTTATCATCTTTTGAAGTAAACTTGATAATGAAAAACCCTTTATCATGAAGGTATACCTGAGGTTTTGCAACTTGATGCCACTCTCTATCAATAAATCGCATAACATCACCGCATAACATCACCGCATAACATCACCTATTGAAGGAAGGTCACCCACAACATACATAACAATGTCATTTTCCCAAACAACAGACACTTTAAGAATTTCTAGTTTATCAAGCTGAGCAATAACTTTACCATCATTCACCATAGGAGCAATAAAGGCAAGAGAGCTACCTTTTGCAGTGAGATGATTACCTCGAACAACATTAGCCCACGAATTCCCTCCTTGTACCTCCGTGTTTGATTTTCCATGTTCTGAGTTTCCTACGTTCACTCTGGATTGCTCTATTTCCTTCCTCGTCAATGAAAGAGATGCACCAACAGGGGAGGAAGGTGACCGCGACATCTCATTGATGCCCCTCATAATAGTGCGAACTCTCTCCTGGGTAGTACCCCAGAGCCCCCCAACTCAATTGTATTTTTGATGAGAGACACCATTGAAGGTGTTTGTGGTAAAACCTAGTTGTTCCCACGAGTAAGTGGCTGAATCAGAGCACTATGATATTGCCCCATAACCTCCAATAGTTCCGGCCACGATGGCCCAGCACTCAGATGTGGGGGTGCAGGTGTTGCCGCAGCCAGTGAAAGCGGTTCATTATCGACGTAGCGGGGTTACTGATTTCTCTTTTGGTGTTGGTTCATCGGTCGTGTGGGTTGGTCAGAATGTCGAGGAGGAGAACCTCCATGAGATCCTCCATGATCGGGTTGTTGCGTCTTCTTCTTTCTAGCCATGGTGCAAAGTTGGCCCAGGTTAGGAGCAGACCATAACGTGCGCTCAAATCGCCATTTCTAGAGAGAATTTCCTCTACACAAAAAAAAAATTCATAGTTTAGAGTTTAGTTGTTTACTGCTTACACTATTAGTTAGCTGATTATACCTTTTTGTTTAGCAGATTTGACTGCAGATTTGACTAGCGGTTCATATAAACGTGCTTGGTAACACTTATCTGATTGTTAAAAGATGATAATTGTTATATTGTGTAAAATGACATTTGGAGACATTTATTTTTGTAACATTACTTTTTTTTCCCTTACTGGTTAGGATATAAATGGCGAGTTTCTGATTTGCAAATATAACTTTTGAGAAGTTTTACAAATTTATGTGGTAATAGATTATTGAATAACTACATAAAAATGGCAGCCATTACAACTTATCGAACCTCAACCCTTTATTATAGTTGACTAATCTCATTCATTCATTTAATTAACTACATATACAAATAAATAATTAAGTTTACAATGAAAACCCGAATTTAAATCTCTCCACTTCATCCATAATCATCTGCTACTCTCTCTCCCTTTTATCCCATTAACTTTCCTTAATTTGGAAAAGTGCCGGCAAAAATATGTTTCAAGATTTTCCAAGAAGGTTTTAAATTGACTACTATGTTTCCAGGAATGTTTTTGGAATGGATACTATGTTTTTATTTTTCCTGCTTTAATTTTACTTAAAGATTTTGCATAATTTCCAGAATTGTTTGAAGAACTCAACATGTTCTCCCCTAATCCAGAGAACACTTGATTCATAATTTTAGAAATTACTAGCAGACCTAACTAGTGAGATTTAGGCTTTTAGGGGAGAGAAAAAGATATGAAGTGCCAGAATTGAAAGATGCGCATTGTGGGATTATACCGGGGAATTTTTATTTTATTCTTATGTAAAACTATTTTTTTTTTGGTAACTATCTTTTAATATTGTTTAAATCAACTAAATTGATGGATAGGATCGGTCTTATATTTTGTATGGTTGAGATTCAATCAATTATATTAGCTACCATTTTAATGTAGCTATTGCAAAATCATCCTTTTGATTATATAATATGATATGTACTCCGTAGCTGTAAACTACCCTATAGATATTTTCATTTTGTATACACTATAATGTACAACTAAAAAGTTGATTTAATCTTACTGTTACGGTGAGTTTATCCCCAGACTCACCTCCAATCTTCAGACTCTGCCACATTAGCTTTTCACTAACTTTTTCAATATCCAGACTCACACAAAACTCACCCTATTTTTACACATTATTCCAAGACTCACCTCAGACTCACCTAACTCTTAAAATAATAATAATATTTTATGTATATATATCTTTTTTTGGTACATTTTCTAAATAATATTGAAACTATGTTTTCTTATATACATACAAAGTAGACCTGATCAAAAGGCGCGTCGGATCTGGCCGATGAAATAAAAATTTGTCCATTATGTCGGGGCGGGGAGGGCAAAGCTTCGGGTCAATTTTGTATGCCCAAAACCCGCTATTTCGGGCTAAAATTAGCGGGCTTTCCGGGCCGGGCCAATTTTATAACTAAAATTGTTGTTTTGCGTTGTCCAAAGCCCGTAATTTTTTAAAAAAAATCGGGCCGGGGCGGGCCTTCTGCCCAAAAATCGGTAATTTTCGTATCGTGTCAGCGGGTCGGGCCCATGTTGATCAGCTCTAAAACAAAGTAATTTATAAATCGAGAAAAAAAAATGAAAAAAAAAACAGAAAATGTTAATTTCGAAATTGACATATATTCCGTACAAATTAGAAACAATAATACAACATATTAAATTCAAAAGATGTAGAACATAAATTTAAGGGCAAATGAAACAAAATAATATATAAACCATCAATAATTTAGTTGGGTGAAATAAGATAAATTAAGTTTGATGATGTGGCATGATTTGATTGAAGAAATAAAAAAGTGAAGTCTTAAGTGAGTCTTGGATTTTCAAACTCACTTCAAGACTTGATGTAGTCTTTTACCACATTATCCCAAAATTTAGGTTTGAAACTCACTTCGAGACTCCCTTCAAGACTAGGGATAAACTCACCCTTATCTCTCCAAACAAAAAATGAAATTAAAATGAAAGAAAAGAAAAAGGAAAAACAAAGGATAGAAGCTCTAGAAATATCCAAAAGGACCAAAACAGCCCTCCTCCTGTAATCCTCCATTCCTCCTCCATACTTAATGCGCTGAACAATAGATTTGAAGAAAATAACTAGAATATCGAGCAAAGAATAATGAATAATCTACAATAATTTTACTTTGTTATTGTTGATAAATTGGGGAGTACGAAAGAGAAAAGCAAACAAGAAACTATAAATAAAAATTAAACAAACAACCAGATTGCAGGAGATCCTTCTTTAAATTTTAAGATATGATGAGGAGGCAACTGATTATTATGGGCATAAATCTATTTTACAAATTTGTGTTTCAAACCTCCAACAAAAACGTTGCTCTTACCTTCATAAGTGGAGGGCCTTCAAAAGCGGAGGTTTCACCTCAAACCTACTTCTCAAACCTCTTGTAACCAAACATACATTCAGAGATTTCAAAAGTCAAACCTCTGAAAATAGTCAAAAACTCTAAATTTGCTCAAAAATTCTATCTACCAAACAGGGCCATTATCATTTTAATTTTGTCTTCGAAAATCTTTTTAATTTTTGGTTAGGGATATGTTTGATAACACAAGGTTTATTTTGTGAAAATTATTTGTTGTTACATTACAATTATCAGTTTTATCACTGCAATATAGTATCCTTTCCAATTTGTTATGAGAATACGTAGGTAACGTAGGAAACATCCATGATTAAAAGTTTAATCCTAATACTTATAAAACTTCATACTTTGATTACTATTCACCTAATAGTGCATTTACGTGCATGCCCCTCATTTCCTTCTTTGTTTTATTTTGTCTTATTCTTAATAATAGAGCATTTACGGTTTCACCCTTCCATTGCTATACAAAATGTATTGTTTTCTTTGGGTATAATTTTCTATATATTGTACCTTCGAACTATCAATTAAAACGCATATGGTTTCTATTTCCTGTTACATGTAAATCCAACATCTAACTTTAACATATCATTTCTAGCATTTACCATAAATTGTAAGTTCCTAGCTTTTAAGGACTCCATCTATCCCTTAATACTCGCACCGTTTCGACGGGACACGCTTGCCAATGCACAACTTTGACCACCAATATCTTTAACTACATATTATAAAAACTTATAAAATTATTAATATTTTGAAAATATATATTAAGATGAAGCCAACAATATATTATATACTAACATTTGTTTTTATATGCTAGAAATAAAATAGGGTCAAAGTGAATTATTTGAATAGTGCAAAAAGTCAAAACGGTGCGAGTATTAAGAGACAGAGGGAGTAACATTTTTACAAAAATAATTTTCTATACCTTGGGGGATCGTGCGCGCTAGCGTACGATCCAACAACTAGTATATACAAAGTAATGAAGTATGTGCATCAACAAGAGAGATAACTATGTCAAAAGAAAAATAAAAAATAACAAGAATAACTTCTGGTCGTACTTGATTTCTTAACTTATACTAATATGCAATGTGTGTCACCTCTGGTTTTCTTACCACCCTTGAGTTTTAAAAACTACGCCGTACAAGAGAGAACTTCACTACAAAAGAATTATACATACATATGTTTACATAAAAAACATTCAAAACAACTTTCTATGTGCTCGAGTGATCTGGTAAATACTTCAAGTCCATTTCAACCTGGTGAATTGTCCATTGCATATTTTCTAGTTTCTGCACAACGGAATTCCATTCAGAACACAGAATTTTAAAGACACTGCACAAGAAACTTCAGAAAAATGGAAACTAACTTTAACAATGTCATGGTATTGCCTTGCTATTGTGTCAAAGTGCGGATCAACTCCTTGGTACTCACGAAGCCGCGTCACCTAAAAGAAATTTCAACAAAGAGCTCAGTTTGCAGGCTAAAAATTGGAAGTAAATTGGGGTGGGGTGGGTGGTGGTGGAGGGTGGGGGGGGGGGGGGGGGGGGGTTAGTAGAAATGATTATAGGCGGATGTAAGAAGGGAAACCAAAAACACTTTGAACGAAGTTAGTGATAGGATGTAAAATGTCAAGTTCTCAGGACAAACGATCTAAGAGATCTTATTGTCATCAATTTGTCACAGTTGATGAGCAACATCAAATAAATGAACAAACAGAAAATGTATAAATGACATCAACGTCAGAACATCACGAGAATGGTGTCAGCAAACATACTGCTTTGTTATATGCGGTTGAAGCCTCCTCTGTTGCTTCAACAAGGTAATTCCTGAGCAGAGAGGATCAAAATTAACTATTTAAGTCCAGAAAGAGAATCTCAATCGCATATTTGTATCTTGATATATCACCTGATCTTGTGGAGAGCTGGTATTGTTTCTTGAGTATAGGTTGCAACAAGGAGAATATGATCCAATACCCTGGCATGATAATGCACACAAGATCTTAGATCATTAGCATCATACACTCTCCTACTACGAGTAAAATTAACAGAGTCTAAGACGTGCTTCTTTGATGACAACAAACTAGTGCTGATTGCTAAATGAATAAACCCCTTTTATAAGTTAGAACTTAGAAGCCCTACTTTGAAGCACATTAAAGAGCCAAAGACACCCTGAAAATCATGAGCCGGGGTTCAACACTGTCATTTTAAAACAAGATTGACACATGATTCAATCATCAAACATCACTGATTACATAATTGAAACCCACAATTCTGCAACAGTTGCATCTGTCATATACTGCTGGTTCATAAATTGTAATTATATAGAAACAACCCTTCGACAACTACATCCATTCCACTCCCAAGAATTAAGAGCTCCCCGACTATCAAAGGTGCTTGTTTGAATTAAAATTTTATACCATAAAGTTAGTTTGGAACTGTCATAGAAAAACTAATTCATGAAACTATGAGATAAGTTTTGCCTTTTTGGTCTTCTATGTGAGATTTGTATGACTTGAGTTTGTTACAACTGTACAAAATTAATGCAGGAACAAGAGCCAGCAATGGTTGGCTTACCTCAGCTTAGCACCCATCGCCTCATGTCTCTTGATTTGCCAAGTTTTCTGCAGTTCATCCTACAGAAATTTGAACATAATCAGTTGCCTCACTGTCCAAATACTTCGTATAATTTGAGGTCAGCATATTAAAAGTAACCATCAGCCTCAGCAACATGGAAAACTCACATATTTATGTTGATTTTGCAACTTCAAATCTTTGACAAGCTTAATAAGCACACCAAGTATTTGCTCTAAAACCTGACGAGCAGAGTGTAATTAATTGGATATATAATTTAATTTCGTGGAAGATAAAGATAAAATTAAGGTATATCACAGATTTAAACGGATACGATAAATACCAATGATGTTCATTTTATTGCTTACACACATTATAGTATTCTGCAAATTTTCTATCAGCAGAGTAGAGATCCTCTTTCAAAGCTTCTTCGTCCCTTTCAATCTCTTCAATAATTATCTTTACCCTGATAAACAGAAAGTGGTGTAAGACTCTGAGTGCAGTTACAAAGAGCATCTTGCTGTCTCTTGTAATAATAACAAACCAGATGAGTGTAATGAGTAGGCAGTCAAATACCCACTAAACAGGAGAGAAAATTCAAAGAGGGCAGAAGGGGCTAGTAAAAATAGTGCGCATTAATCTCTTTAGACCTGGGGCATGATATACAATCTCTGCAGGGGAAGAGTTCTCCCATTCCTAGGTCTCTTACATTATCAAATGTTTATAATATGCCAAACTAGAGAGGAATGCTAAAACAGAGAGAGCCCACAGACCTTTCTGGAAGTCGTGAACTAACATTCTGATATCCAGATGAACCGTCTGCACAAATGAAAGAAAAAAGGAGCATCATAAACTGTTTAAGTCCATGCTTACAATGATGTCTATGATTTTATGCTGCAGTTTAAGTTTATAAACTCGCTGGACGTTATTAGTCCACCTTGGTGATGTTAACATTGCATGATCATTGAGTATCAATAAATCTGGTAATCATGTCTTATTATTTGTGTCAAGATAAACAAACCGAGAAAAGGAAATTTAACCATACAGCACCATACGGCTGTGCTTCCGCAAGAATTCTAAAGAAAGCAAAATTCTATGAGAATTCATGTTACTGAATATATAACTTCCCAGGAAATATATAAAGGTGTTCTGTAATTTTGGAAAGTCAAAAAAACTATTTTCACAAACGAGTTTGAACTTCCAAACAACTCAAATTTTCATGAGAATGCTCTATTTACATGTTGATTGGCTACATGGATTTCCATATTGGCTATCAATTTAAACAAACACAAAATCAATTGATTACACAGGTTAAATACGAGTTCACGTAAATAAATAGAGCTGGTCACATTCAAGCTAAAATGTCACCTTATCACTAATCTAAACCATTTTATTGAATGGACAAAATGTGGGAGTCCATTAATTAAAATGTTTCAAAGTGCTAGATATTTCATGTAAAGTACATGGTTGCCTTCACATGTTCCATTTCAATGAAGGCAAAAAATAGAGCACACCTATGCCAAATGATGATGCAGTAGATACTATGTATGGAGGAAAAAATAAAGCAAATAAAGACATAAAAATCTGGTGATAAGAACCACCCATAATTGAATACAAGAGTCATTTTACGCACCTATGCCAAATGATGATGCAGTAGATAAATAATAGCTAGGTTACGAACATGGAGATGTAGGTAAATTCCATGAAGTCAGACAATGCATTTAAATCAAGTATTCTAGTGAAACAAAATCATGCATAGACCTCCTTGATATTCCACCGCTTCCTTGTGTATCACATAGGTCAAAGTGAAAAAGAAAATCTCAAGGAAAGAGTCAGACACTCACCAACATCGTCCATTACAAAAGCATCTGCCAATTGATCACATTTTACTCTCAAACGAGCCTCAATCTCACGGAAGAGTGACATCTGATATTCTGCCGTACCCTACAATTGCAACGAGAGTAGAACACAATAAAGAATAAGTAAAAGAGCATTTAACAGTGGGCAAAATCAACAATGTGATCAATGTCCAACATCCCCCAGACAATGAAACCTGATGTAGCTGAGTCTGCCATAAATAAGTTGAAGTGATTCCTAAATAACGATTTGGAACTCCACCGATCCCAGGATCGCTCATATCAGTCGAATTAGAAGGGGTGACATTTGCTACTGTACTTGGGGTACTAGTACCATAATTTGTTGAATTAGTGCTTGAGCTCATTGTCAAATTTGTGCTGGTACTATCAAGAGAGCTTCTTGACATGATACTCCACTTCTCAATATCCTCTTCATGAATCTCACCATCTTTGGAGATAAGTGGAAGTCTCAACTTTTGGGCCGCCTCAGCAACAACAAGGCGGTGCTCTAGTGTCTCGTAAACCTGATATTAACTAAACATCTCAAAATCTATACGCAATTCTATTTTCTAAATACTCAATAGAACAAAAGCTGCACATATTTCTCGATTAACTGCGGAAAGAACAGGACACACATGGCTCTCACACTCGCTGGACAACAATATTTACCTTTCTCACATTATCATCCTCGGAACATAAAATTTCTTACAGAAAATAAAATTGGCATGAAATTATGAAAATGCAATAACATAAGATGTCACAGATTAATGCCGAAAAATCCAAAATCGAACCTGAGGAGAATTCTTCGAACCGAGCTGCGGGTATAAACCCTGAACATCACGATTAGCAACAGATAGAGCCTGCTGATATTCTTCAACCATTGCAATTGCTTCACAATAAATTGCCTACAAAAATTACAAAAAATTAACATCAAATTCAACCACATTCATTGAAAACCCACTACTTTTTAGAAATTTCTAAAATTTCCCCCAAACAAAGGTACCATCGCTTCCAAATACCGCAATCTCTCCCTGCACATCTCCTCCCTTGCCTGCAAAAATATCAATAAAAATTCCAACAACAATTAGATTTAGCGAAATGAACAGAAATTAACTGAAAGATGATAAAAAGAATTAGAGAAAAAATTACGAGTTGAAGGTCGTAATAAGCAGATTTAGAGACAAAGGAGCCATCGGAAGCTAAGCAATGTCTCTCTAATTGGTCGACGAGTTGAGTTACATCGGCTGGGAGATTTTGTTGTTGTAATCCTTTCACCATTTTTCTTCAACAAAAAACAATCTGATTGAGTTTTTGTCGCTCCCGTTTTCTTTTAACTGTTGAATTGAAGTAGAAGTTCGTCAATCGTCAGTGGGTCACTTCGATATTTGTAAAGGGGTTGTTCTGGATTTTGAAAATCGTTGATGACGTTGGCATAGAACTGTCAAACTGATCGGGTGAGGTCGAGTTCATCGAATTATTTTTGCATCCAGTTTATTATCAGGTTCGATCGAAAAATGACTAAACCCAATTGTTTTCGCAAATTTGATGGTGCAGGCGTGGGCACCGTGTTCTAGGTGCACCTGAAACAAAACGACATAAAAAACACATAAAACGCGCGTGTTTCATTAAATCCCGGGAACAAAGAACATTTTCCTTGAACAAAAGAACATTTTCCTTGAACAAAAGAACAATACCCTAGAACAAATGAACATTAAAGGTTCTGTTCTTTTCAGCTCTGTTTTTCGCGATTTTTATTCGATTTGCTTTCTTCTTGCGATATATATTCTTCTAGATTTTATGTTTTGAACTCAAATTGTGAAGAGGAGAGAGAAAGTATGAACTAGGTTTTCTAAAATAGTTCTTAGAGAGAGAAAGTAGTGAAAATTCCCAAAAATTCGTTGATTTTTCTGCTTCAACATCAAATTAAATCGATTCTTCTTCTTCAAATCTGAATTCTGCAGCTGATAATCAGATTTTGGGAGGTAATTTTTCAATTTTGAAAAAATAAATTCTAGGTTTTGAAGATTTTGATTTTGTAATAATCGTGTGTTTGATGATTTTGATGATTTTGTTTTTGTAATAATCGAGTTTTGGTGGTTTTGATGATTTTAATGAATCAAATTATGTAACAACACGTTAATTTCATTGAAATCGCTGATTTTGAAGATTTGGATTATGTAATTACGATTTTTTTCCAGAAAAGAACAGTTTTACGTAATAAAGAACATATGCTCGTATTAAAAGAACAGTTTCTTTATGCTCGTATTAAAAGAACAGTTTCATTATAGTAGAAAAATAGACCATTTTCGTTTCATAATTTGTTCTTTCATTCTATTGTGTTCTTCTTTTTTATTATTTTCAATTTCATTTGTGTTTCATAACTTGTTCTTTTTATTTTATTGTGTTATTTTTCTTCTTACTTTTTATTTATCCTTTGTTCTTTTGGTTGCGTTCTTTTTCTTGGTTTTATACATGTTAACCTATTATTTTTTCAGATATTATGAATAATGTGCTTGATAATTCATAATAGAATGATGAAAATGATGATTCCGAATCATATATTATTGTTGAACAAGGTACTTGACTTGTTCTTTTAGTCTCTCTATTTGTTCTTTTAGTCTTTTCATTTGTTCTTTTTATAATATTCTGTTAAAAGAACAAAATAAAAACACGTGCATAGTTCTCATTATGCACTCTTTAAGAATTTTTTCTTTCTCCTTCTCTGTTATTCTTTGATTCTACTTCCTATTTTTTCATTTTCTATTTTTCAGCAACTATATATATAATAATTGTACTTATGGATCATAACCATTAGTCATTTTATAAATACATTTTAGAGACCGAAAGAGGAGAGGATTTATATTCTCTCAACATAAGAGAGATTTTTTGAGAGAGAAAGAGTGAGATGGTGAGTGAAAGAGTAAAAAATATATTTTCTCCTTATTCTCTCTCTAAAATTCCTTCTGAATGTTTCTCCTTTGTTGAAAAATGAGTGAATTAAGAAAAACATTAGTTCAATTTGGCTAGTTTTCGAAGCAAGAGAATATCTGGAGAGCGCGATATTTTTCGAGGATTGAGAACAGTTTTTTAAGATTTATTAAAAGATATTGCTGCTCCTGATAAATGTTGATCAAGTGTTTAAGGTACGTTTCCTTGTTCTTTCTCTAATGTTCTTTTCAAATTGTAATGTTCTTTTCACAACTTTACTTTTATTGTGGCATCAACATAGTTTGTTCTTTTAAATCAAAATAGTTTGTTCTTTTATATCAACGTACATATATTGTTAAAAAAAGAACATATAATGGTTTGAAAAGAACACATAACACTTAAAAAAGAACATAGTCTGATTAGTGGTAAAAGAACAAAAATACTTTTTTTAAAATATAGATTTAGTTTTAAGTGCATCAAAAAATCGTCGTTTCGTCTTTTTTTAATTAGAACATAAAATCGTTTGAATAGAACAAATAACACTTAATAAAAGAACATAGATCTGATTCGTTGGATAAGAACAAAAATACATTTAAATATAGATCTCGTTTTAAGTGCATCAAAATTTCGTCGTTTTTGTCTTTTTAATTAGAACACTAAGTGGTTTGGTTTGAAAAGAACAAATACAACTAATAAAAGAACATAGATTTGTTGTTCTTTTCGTCCCTTTCATTCTGTTCTTTTGTTTGATAAGGAAAAAGAAAATGTTGTTCTTTTTCATGTGTTTTGTTCTCTTGTTCTTTTTTTGTTGTCTTTTTCTTAAATTTTTTTGAGTTTTTGTTATTTTATTTTTCTTTTGATTTTGTTCTTTGTGTTTTCTAAAAAAGTTGTTGTTCTTTTTTTAATTATTTTGTGTTCTTTTTAACTTTTTTTACTGTTTTTTAATTTTTTATAATATTATCGATAATATTTTTTTTTTTTCTGTTGCATTTTTCACATGATGTTCTTTTTGTAAAATAGTTGTTCTTTTTATAGTGTATCAGAAGAGAGAATATGTTATTTTCAATTTTGTACATTTTCTTTAGTTTTTTGACATTAGTGTTCTTTTCAGCTTTTGGTTAATGTTCTTTTCGTTTACTCTATTATGTTCTTTCTGTTTAGTTTCTTAAGTTCTTTTTGTATTTTTTTTATTTTTTGCGTTTTGGTGCAGGTGCATGTAGATCTACGTGCAGGCCCCTGCACCATCCGCGCGTTGAATTGTTTTGGGTTTAAGTTAGAACCATGGCGTTAGGCTCTTTTCTTTAGAGATGAACTGAACTGAACTGAATTGAACTGAATGTTCCTGAACTGAACTGAACTGACGTGAACTGAATGTTCATGAACTGAATGTTCATGAACTGAAGTTAACAAAATATTACTGAAATAAATAATAAATAATAAATAATAAATACTAAATAATGGTTAATTATTTATAATAAATAATAATAAAAAAATTAATAATATAAAATTAATAATTAAATACTAATAATTAGTAAACTCTAGTTAATTAAAAAATAATAATAAAAATAACTAAATAATAAAAATTAATAACTAAAGAATAAATAATAAATACTCCCTCTGTTCCTTTATGTTCTTCCCATTTGGGAATTGGTGTGGGAATTAAGAAAATGGAATCTTGTAATGATTGGGTGTAAGAGTAATGATTGAATGTAATAGAAAGTAATAAAGTAGTAAAGGAAAGTAATAAAGAAATGAAGGAGAGAGAAAATATTTTTAATAAAGTAATAAAAAATCATAAAAGTGGGGTTGGGTGGGTGAATAGGGAAACGTGAATGAATTAAATAAGGGATGGTGGAGAAATTTATGGTAAAAGTAATGTACAAAAATAGAAATGGGAAGAACATATAGGAACGCCCGAAATAGAAACGGGAAAAACATTTAGGAACGGAGGGAGTAATAAATAATTAATAATTAATAATTAATAATTAATAATCAATCATTATTATAAATGGAAAATAATAAATTATAGTAATTAATAATAAATAATTAGTTATATAATAATAATAATAATAATAATATTATTATTTTGAATTAAATTTAACTTAACTGAACTGAATGCTCCTAAACTGAACTGAACTGAACTGAATGCTCCTGAACTGAACTGAACTGCGAAATAAGTCCTGAAACTGAAATTAAGCCAAAAATAATAGGGCCTTAATTGATATTTTTCTTGACGTGATTAATTGATATTGAAACACCTACTTCCTCTGTACCCGAAATATCACACCATTTGTTTTTTTACCACTATTCACACTACGACTTTGGACATTTGTTGTGATTCGTACGTAAGAAATTTTTAGTCATGTGAGGTCATGTGAAATTCGTATTAATATATATTATCTAAATATTATTTTTTTTATAATTTTTACTTGCACACGATTTGAGATATCAAAAGTCAGAGTAATGGTTGGATGAGTAAAAGTCAACCATGGTGCAATATTTCCGGAACGGGGGAAGTATTATATTCGTTTTTTCACAAAATACTTATGAGATTTGACTTTATTAACTAAATATCCTGGTAATTTCATTTATTCACCATATACCCCTGAAATTTCAATTTCGTGTACCATACTCCCTCCGCATTTAATTAAAGGATTCACTTTGACCGGCACGTAATTTTAAGATAGTGAATTGAATTTATTAAAATAAGATGAAAGTTGAAGTAGTAGGTGAATTATTTATTGTAGTAAAAATATGATGTGACTAAGTGTAGGGACCACATAGAAGGAAAGAAATATTAATATAATTGGAAGTGGAGACTGGTGTGGGATCTTTTACGGTGATGACGTGTCACACGTTCCTCGGAGGTATCAAGTATGCGCTAGCACGATCTTCTGGCAACCTGCAAAACAAGAATATTCCCGTAGGAATATTCCCTCCGATGCCTAAGTAAGTATAGGCTAGAGAGAGAAGTAATTTGTAGAAAGAAGACAGAGCAA
This sequence comes from Spinacia oleracea, assembly GCF_020520425.1. Classification (NCBI taxonomy): domain Eukaryota; kingdom Viridiplantae; phylum Streptophyta; class Magnoliopsida; order Caryophyllales; family Amaranthaceae; genus Spinacia; species Spinacia oleracea. The sequence goes on from NC_079487.1 coordinate 52,615,063, forward strand.
AGATAGTTTTAGGTAGGTGGGAATGAATTGATTGCCCTTTTACCTAGGGATCTGCACTATTTATAGTGCTAGGGTTTCTTGGGAATTGATCCCTAAACCCTGGCTGCATGATTGGATGTTTTCTGAGATTGGGACATGTGTCCAATAGTAGGAGGTTTGATTAGACCTGTTGGACCTTTTGAATTTTGGGCTTGCCTGCAAGCTTTGGGCTTTAGTCAAGATTGATCAGGGATCTTACCAAGCAAATAGACCTCATGGGCCTAAATGATGGGTCTTGGACTTGGATGCGGGTATTGGCTCTGTATGGATTTGAGGTATGCATGTTGGAGGGTCTTTGGGCCTCCTCTTTGGGCTATCATAGTAAAGCTATGTGGCACTCTTTAGTTTAGGCCACATCATTTGTTCCTCAAGGAGGGTGCCCCTCGCCCATGTGGGGTAGTCTTCTTGACATAGTGAAGTGTCACGTGTGGTTGTTTTTCAGAGCCTGGTTTCTCCTTTAAAACCCCCAGAAATCGTTTATTTTCTCTCATTTTCCTTTTGTTATTTCAAAGAGATTTTTAGAGAGAGAAAGCGATTTCCCTTCGAAGATCTTCTTGTGTTTGCATTGGGTGTTCTTGAACTCTTCGTTCATTGTTCTTGGAGCTTGGACGATTTTGCCTGATAGTTTCAGCAGTTTGATCACTTATTGGTAAGCGTCCTTGTTAGTTTCCTGTTTCTCCAGTTATGCATGTATTTGAAAATTTTCTTTTGATGCTTCTATTTCTTGGGGAGACGTCCTTTCAGTTGTCGCTTCTCTTGTATCTGGACGACGTACCCGCTCTTTGCTTTTTCCTCTTTTCTTAAGTCGGATGTCCTGTTCCTTATGCAGGGCGGCATGGCACGTATTAAACAAACGACCAATGCGGGTGCATGGGCAGCACCACGAGAGAGGGACAGCAGGGCTCCTTTTTCGAACCCGTCCCATGGAAATAGGGGAGGAGTTAGTTCCTCACACCATTCAGGAGACGGGAGCTCCAGGGCGGCTCGTTCTTCAAGGAGAAGAAAGAGTGTGGCTTTCCGTCCTCGTATCCCACGTGAGGATTTCGAAGATGACTCTTCCAGTTCTTCGGACGAGGAGTTTGCCAAAAATCTTCCTCCCATGGTTCGTGGAAAAGAGGACGTGGACTTGTTTCCTTCTGACATCCTCCCAAGCAGAAAATGGTTGAGGTACCTAAAGGAGCAAGGACGTGACTTTGAGCGTTTCTTGCTCTTGCCTCGTGTTTTTAGTTTTAGGTGTCCTCGTCCTCATAGTACTGCAGATCGCCTTTCTCTAGGAGAGGTTGCTGTCTATACGGCCACCTTCCAATTGGGCCTTAGGTTTTCCTTACACCCTTTTGTAATGGACGTTTTGGATGGTTTTGACATTGGCCTGGCCCAGCTGACCCCTAATTCTTGGGCGAATGTTTTTGGCTATATTGCCCAATGTGCGTTGAGTGACGTAACCCCTTCCTTTTCTTCTTTTGTTAGACTTGTAGATATCGCTCCTTCTTCTCGTTCTCCCCATGGGTGGTTTACCCTGTATAGTCAGCGGGTTATAAGAATGTGGTGGGTAAGTCTTCTAGCTGGGTATGGTGGAGGACCAAGTGGTCTATTATCCGAATGAAGGACCTTCCCCTCTCAGAGCGTCTTTCTCCCTGGAATTACTAGCCTCGCTTCTTATCTAAAACTGACGCCTATCCTCGCCTTCTTTCAAAGGAATGGAGGCTCATAAAGCCTTTATTTCAGGCCAAAATGTATCAGCTGTCTGCAAAGAGTCACGCGTGGGTGCCTAATAATTGGCTTCCCCATGTGGGACAGTTCACCAACATGGTCTTTCTTGCGGCCGTTGGTCTCTGCCCTTATTTACATAGAGGTAGTATTGCGTTTTTTTTTAGCCTTGTTTTTCTTCTTCTTCACTAATCCCCTTGGCTTGTGTAGATTTTGCTATGAGTCGTCTGTCCCTTGAAGACAAGGGATTAGTGGAGATGCCTACCTGGTTGTCCCAGGTGTACACGGACGACGTCTTCAAAGCCGTGGAGGCCAAGAAGAAAGAGTCCTCGAAGAAGTCGGATGAGGCGGCTTCTGGTGACCCTCCCAAGGTACGTTTTATTCAGTTGGACGCGTTTCTAGAGTCTTTAAAGTCTTTGCCAGCTTTTCACCTTTTCATTTTCAGGGGCACACTTCATCGGTTACGGGGAAGCGTCATGCCCCGTCGTCAGTTACCCCTAAGCCCAAGCGGTCATTCTTCAAGAAGCTGAGAAGTGTTGATGCTGCGGTGAAGCCGTCAACAATAAAGCCATCAGCCGCTCTGGCTGGGGGAGAGGGAGCTTCTGTTCCACAAGTGGCAGACCTTCCTCCTGTACCAAAGGAGGCGTCTCCCCAAGTGGCAGATGAGGGTGGTTCAGCAGCCAAGGCGGCTGCTACTGGTGAGGCTGGTGCAACTGGCGCAGCTGCAGATGTTGGCCGTGCTGCTGCTTCCTTGTCTAGAGAGAGGAAGAGAAGGGAGTCCAGAGACCCTTCTCCCGCTGGGGACGCGTTGATGCCTCCGCCTGCTTCGTCAACTGGTAAGTTCCTTAATACTTAGGACGGCTTGACAACTTAGTAGTTTAGTATTTTGATTGATGTATGAATGTTGGCTCAGGTGATATCTTCAAGCGGATGAGGCGGGCCGAGGTGGCGCATATTCCCCCATCTGGCAGGTTTAGCTCGGAGGAAAAGGACATGATCCTTTCTACCGTCTATGATGCTATTCCCAAGGAGTATGTGAACTCTCTGCCTGGGATTGACCAGGGGTACTTTGGAGCCATGCAGTCCCTCGTGCTTGACGTGAGCATTTTCTTAATTGTCTTTTCACAAACTCTTTTTAGTTCCTCTCTTAATGTTTTGTAGTGAGTTAAACCTGTTTTGATTTTTGGAAGCTCTTTATCCGTTGCGCCGAGGGTAGACAGTACCGCTTTGACATGCATCAAGAGATGTTGAACCACAAGGACCAAATTGAGAATCATGAGCAGTACGCTGAGAAAAAGGCAAGAATGATCAATGAGGACGCGGATGTGGCCATCAGGTCGGAGACGGCTGCTGTGAAAAGGCTGAGGAAGATGCTCAGAATTATGAAAAGAAGCTGTTGGAGCATGAGGAGAAGCTGACTGCTCTTAGGACGGGGTATGTTGCCGTCTCAGAGCGGGTTACCAACTTCTCTTCCAAAGTGGACGTCCTGGAGAAGAAGCTCAAGGCCACCCAAGATGAGATTGAAACTATTCGGGGGGAAGCCGCTAGTTCCTTCAAGATTAGGGAGGAGGCCATTCTGGAGAGTGCCCGGCGGGTTTGGGATCAGTCGATGGATGGGAAAGACTTTTCCTGTTTTAGACGCCGAATTTCGTACCAGATGGACGCTCAACGCCTTGGACTTGATCCCCCCCGAGTTTTTAGTGAGGGGGAAGATGAGGACGCGGAGGAAGAGGAGGTAAACTCTCCCGAAGATCAAGACGTCCAGGACGGAAGCTCGACGGCCCCTCATCCGTAGACTGCTGTATTTTAGTGCTGGTTTCTGTGGCGCCGTAGGCGCTTGTAATAACATTGACGCCTTTGGGCATTATTTTATTTGGGTTTGTTGCGCCTTGTGCGCATGTATGAATATTTTGTGCCTTCTATGCACTTATGTTTTTTATTCCATCTCAGTTTCATACTGACTTTTCAGGAACATGCTTTTTTTCCCAATTGTGGACTGTTACCCCAATGTTTTAGGTGAGCAGCCTAATTTGGGGCGCTAATCTAGGCCACTCCTCAGGCCGTCAACCGATTAGTCTTTTATGACGCCATCAAAGGAGAGGGCGTCCATATTGAATGACTGCTTTGTTGAGTCTTTTTTGCGTTTTCATGTCTTTAATATTGCTAATTAATTTAGGCCACTTCTTAGGCCGTCGTTCAATTAGCCACTTGTGACGCCGCCAAGTTGGAGGTCGTCAATGTGGAGTGACTACTTTGATTGAGTCACTTTCTTGTGTTTGTTATATGATTTTGAGTTCTTCATTCGATGAGTAGCTTTATTGGGCCATAGGTTTATCAGAGTTTTGATAGGAGAAATGTTATCATAAAGTTAATATTTAGCTTAAGTAGCGAAAGTAGGTTGGCCGTTTTGTAGGCGCGCATTACAGGCCGTTTTGTTGGCTCTTACACAATTGCTAGGCCGTTTTGTAGGCTCATATTTCATAAAGTATTCTGACTAGTCTATTGACATTCTTACTCTTCAGCCACTTTTCTCTATTTTAACTGGGATACTCTCGCTGGCAGTTGGTGGTTCTTCTTCATATTTTCTTTTGCCTTTGGCCCCGGCCGGGTCTTTCCTCCATGCTGATGGGTTAAGAGTTGTGAGGTAGCAGTCTCTTGCTTGCTGTTGATCTCCGTGTATAGTCCCTATTGCCCCATCGTCACACACATACTTCAGGAGCATGAGATGGGTGACGACCACTGCCTTAATCTTGTTCAAGGTGGGACGTCCCAAAATGACATTGTACGCAGTCAAATATTTGACGATTAGGAAATCCACCCCCATCTTTCGTCCCTTTCCGCCCTCCAATCCGAACTGGCAAGTTGATGACGCCTACTGGATGTATGATGCTTCCTCCAAAGCCAATGATAGGGTAGTGGATGCTCTCTATGGTTTTAGGGTCGTGAGCTAGGCGGCTTAGGCACTCCATGCTCATTATATCAGACGAACTTCTTGTATCTATCAAGATGCGATTTACCCTCATGTTAGAGTTTTTGATCTCGACCACTAGAGGGTCGTCATGCGGGGTGGCTACACGTCCACCGTCCCATTCATAATGAATTAAAAAGTGATACCGCAAGTGCACGGTGTCTGTTGTTAGCAGATACTTAGCAAATACGGGTCGATCCCACAAGGAGACAAGTTCTATTAGTTTTTGCCCAATTAAATAAACTATTTTAGTAAACGAAAGTTGATTTTGAATATTATTAACTAATGAAGCTAAAGCAATAATGTAAATGCGAATTTATCTATGAATTAAAGGTCTAGCGCGTCTGTTCGGTTCACCATGCTTATACCAATCCAAGAACAAAAATCAATCCAAAAATGAATAAACTAAGCCGAGTAATTAAAGTACATGTTAATCCTACGATCAGGTCTTAACACTTTCAACCCAACATATGCAGTACGGTCGCTAGCATAATCAGAATTGCCAATTGCACGAAGCCTCTAAGAATATTATCTTTCAATTCTAATTCCTATTAGCTAAATAATCAATCCATGATATTGGCCAAATACACGAATCAACAATTAAAACAAATCAATTGGAATACTCAAGCAATACTTTATAAATTAACAAAATTTAGTGCATAACAATCATGATATAAACATGGCTTCCCTTACTTAGCCCTAGAATACGACTACTCGCTCATAATTGAATTAACAAGCATGAAATAAATAGTAAAAACGAGATTCATAATCAAAGGACGAATTAATCTAAGAAACGAAAATAATAAGAAAGAATTAAAGCAAAAGAAATTATAAAAAATACCTTTGATTGATGAATTGAATTGTTGAAAAGCTAGGGTTCAACAATGGTAAAGGGGAGAATAGAAAATAACATGAAAAAATGAGTTCTAGGAATTCTAAGGGAATTAAAACATTAGGAAAATAAAAGCATAAGGGAAAATAAATTAATTCCCTTGAAGTATTTATATGCTTCCTAAATTCTAAACAAAATAGGAAATAATAATAATTACTTAAGTTATCATTTAATTGAACGATCACGAGAAGCGACGCAACGAACCCGCGTGGAAGCCAGTAGGGCGGAGAAACCAGCGGCCCCGCTGGTTGGTCGCTGGTTTTCGCGCCCAAGGAGAAGAGTTGGGCCATCGTCGTGGGCTGTGGGGGAATCGGATAGTCGAGCCACCTTGTTTATGTCATAACTCTTGTTTTACAATGCCTATAGAGACGTGTGACCTGTCGTTGGAAAGCTCTTGAAGCCTACTTTCTAGATCAATCAAAATCGTCTCATTACGACATGTGGAACTTGAGATATCATTAAAAGAGTGAACGTTTGTCCGCTTTGATGCTTAGAAAAATAGCGTTTAGCTTCGTTGTTGACTCAAAATTATCCCTAGAGACACGTAATGATCCTCAAGTCAACATTCCATCTGTTCATCATCCAAATCAACTCATAACACTCCGAAAGCATCCAAATGACCGTGAAATCACCTGAAACATTAAAGAAAACAAAAACGGGGCATAATAGAGTACGACAACGATAAGTTATGCAAATGTGACCCTAAATGCAACTGAAATGATATAAATGCCTAATAATGCAACCTAAATGTGCCTAAAATACCTTATACAAATATGACTCATCAAATTCCTCCAAGATAGACTATTGCTTGTCCCCAAGCAACACTAAACCAAAGATATAGAAACAAGACGCACATGACTTTCATAAAACCATGGTAAGACCAACCTAACTCTTGAGCAAACAATCAAAAAGAGTTATTGAGACAAAAATCTAGCTCGGATACAAATAGAACCACAAAGCATTATGATCCACAATTGAAACAACCAAGCTTAGCCACAAACTATTCTCAATCAAGCTAGTCGTCGCCGCATGCCTTGTAGAATATAAATATATGATGCAACATGGGGTAAGATGACAATAGCAAGAAACAATTTTCATTCAATCATAAAACAAACACGCCGATCAAGAGGTCTGTATAATAAGCTTGTAATGGGGCTAGGTAAAAAGAAAGGGTAGGGTATAATTTGAGAAAAAGTGAGAGTAAGGTCCAACTTGGGGAGTAAAGGTGAACTATATGCGTCGGCGTGATAATACCGAAAATCCAACTCCATCGAACCATGAAACCCGAACAATCAACCAAGTTATAACCAAGGGGAAAAACATAATATAATGTCAATGATCTTTCTCCATCCCCCTTTCCCTGCTTTCAAACTACATACAAAAACGAAAAACATATTTTTTGATTTTTCTTTGATTTTTCTCCTTTTTTTTTCTTCTTTTTTTTTTTTGAAACAAAATAATGAAATCGAAAGTACATAAATAAATCTAATGCTAACTATTACAAGCTTGGGTGGCAACAATAATATGCACCATCTCTAAACCACATATCCAACCATAGCCTCGAACCACGAACTATTGGCTTAGTGTTCCAATCAATCAACATCAATGAAACCATTACGAACACCGAAGCTCCCCCAAACTAGACTCGGGACAAGTAACCAACAGGGCTAATAGGGCTCAATTTTGTGGAGTCAAAAGAATAAAAGGACAAGGCTATAACATGGGTATGAAAGGCAGGAACTGATGTTTCTAAATTCGTCTGAAGGCTTCCTAAGATAATGGCCTCTGTCATACGTGGCATGCGTGAGTTTCAACTAAACTACTAATGAATCTCAAGCCAAAATCATACGATAACAAGTCACATCAATCACACAAACACATAGTTGTAGGGGGTTTTTTGTGTCAAAACTTGTTTCCCGTTGTACAAGAGGGGCGGTTCTTTAGAAAACCGTAGAATTTTTGTACCTCGAAGGAGTCGCCACCAAAAATTGTTTAAAGTCTCGTTTAGAAAGACCGCTGTAGACGCCTACTTTTGTCCCCATTCCCGAAAGGGAAGGTTCGATGATGAGAACATAAATCTCCAGTTGGCAACGCATCTCCTATAAAATAACGGATCTCAATCACCCTTTCATTTCAGCCAAATCTGCTATTTATAGAAACCTGCTAAGAATAGTAACTGCCGTAAAAGGTAGTTGTTAAAAGTGGCAACGTCAAATGTTATCACTTGGGGGCTCGTGAGACCCTCGCAAAACAGGTCACATACACCATGGCTTGTGTGACGCACTCCGTCTAATACTTTGACCATCGTCTTACTCCAAGACTCAGTCAAAGTGGGGGCTAACTGTAGACACCTACTTTTGTCCCCATTCCCGAAAGGGAAAGGTTCGATGATGAAAGCATAAATCTCCACTTGACAACGCATCTCCTATAAAATAAACGAATCTCAATTCCCCTTTTCATTTCACCCGAAACCTGATATTTATAGAAAACTGCTATTTATGGAAACCTGCTAAAAATAGTAACTGCCGTAAAAGGTAGCTTCTAAAAGTGGCAAATCATAAAGGATAGAAACCTGTCAGAATTAGGTGTTGCACTCCAACATAAATCCTAAAAGAGATAGAATTTGCATTCCTGGTATAATTCGAAAATAAGAGTTACGTATTAATTAAATTCCTAATGAACCTAGAGTTCGTAACGGGACCAGACGCATTCCGTCATAAGTTAATACGCACTAAAAGACTCGGATAAATCTCAAAAGCTCCGTGTTCTAAGAGTCCAAATCTGACAAAGAACTCGGCCCAGATCCCATTTTCAACGCCTGGATCTGGGCGCCGAAATCTTCGGCGCCCAGCCCTGGGCGCTGAAAGTGCCTGGGGCCGTTTTATCTCCGGATTCTTTTTGGATTCGTATCTTAAAATCTATCTTTCCACACACTCTTTTCCTATAAATACAACCTAAAACCGATGTGAAAACAACACACACAATTCCATAATCTGAGTATTGAATCTAGCCTTAAGCCTAAGCCTCACGCTGCGAAATTGATCCGACGTTCTGTCGCAATCGATCCAAAAGTCGAACAGAACGCATCCTGCCCCTTGTAGCTTGATGAATTAAGCCTAAATACTGGAACATTTCTTGGAAACCCGAGATTCGTTAAATAAAAGTAGAAATAGCAAAGCCAAGTGGTTAGTTTTCTGAGAACCACAACGCACCTCTCAAGGGTGCGTTGTAATGTGTCCCTCATATGATTTAATCGCTTTCATCACCCTTTTATAAAATTGTCAAACTATTAATTTGATTGATCTATCACGCCTAATAAGATAATACCCTGGACAATTGAATTATCATGCTAGGTACCTTAAATCAATCTAAATAAGATAATCACGATCGATTTAGTATTATGTGTTGCATATTGCTAAAATCAATTCAGAATAGTTTAATAGTTTAACGCATGTCCCTTCAATTATTTATGCTGAGCTAGTAAGGATAACCTGCCTCTGGAGTATTATCGATGAGCACTCCTCTCGGTAGTTACAGTCCCCCGAACTCTCAATCTCTGCCCTGCGGGTGTACGTTGAGCGATCCCCACACCAGGGATCACAAGGGAACCTATGGCCGTCGTGGTCGAACATAATGGAACTCCCTTTATGTCACGATAACCGGGTTTTGTCAGTTTTTCTCATTGTCGTTAAAAACTGAATGGCGACTCCTACATTACTAGTCGATTGGGTGTAAACTCACAGGAAATCCAATTACACTTGATCTGACAACGTCACGCCCACGAGGGACGAGGTCACGCATTAGCCTCGTGCTTTTTTGACCCCCTCAAAACCGCAAGTGAATCTATTTTGGATAAGGCCTTGAATCCTTGAAACGGATGGGTGAGATCCGGGCACGGGAACAAAAATGCTTATTCCGCGAGCTTTAGAAATATTCAAGTACGTTGGCACAACATGTTTTCAAAAATATACCCTAGATTAGACTATGTGGGTTTGAATTTAGAGCAAATTGAATCTCTAATTGTATGGTGGTCACTTTGCTTTAAAGATTGATTTAAGGAACCTAAGACCGGTTTGTCCAAAAATATCTTTGTTAAGCGTGATGTAACCTTTGCATTTTGTTGTATTTAGCATGTTGGTGATGAAAGCAATAAAGCAAATAAAGCAACATCACAATACTAAATAAAGTGCGGAATTAGTAAATACATGACCCCCCTGGAAAAGGACTAGGGAGTAGGTCCACATTGCCTAGAAATGGACTAGGCAAGTAAAGATGCGGAATTGAAAGTGCGGAATTGAAATTGCGGTATTGAAATTGCGGTATTGAAATTGCGGTATTGAAAGTGCGATATTGAAATTGCGGTATTGAAAGGTGCGATATTGAAATTGCAATATTGAAAGGTGCATAATTGAAATTTGTACTTGGGCACATGAGATTCGAACGCCAAGCGGCTCCTTAAAAATAAGTGCGCCCGACACGAATTCAAAGCCAAAAATCTCAACTTGGGAGAGGTTGCTCAACCCAAATATCCTAGATTTTGCATGTTAAACTTGAACTTGAAAGCTTGAATATTGAAGTTTTGAACTTGGAATAATTGAAATTTGAACTTGAAATGATTGAAATTTGAACTTGAAATGATCCTAGTTTAGGGAAATAACCATGAACAACCCTAAACATGGTGGGATCTTGAAAATTGAAAACTTGAACTTGTATATTGAAAATGGAGTTTTGAATCTCAAAAGACTAAACCTTTAAATGTTAAAAGGTGTCATCTTTGATTACCCCATGTTTGAAGGTGATTCTAGTCCAAGAGGTGATTGTAAACAACTTGGACATCCTCGAATCTTGAAAATTTGTATTTTGTATTTTGAAAAAGTTTGCATTTTTGGAAAACATGTATGATTGTTGCAAGTGGTGTTTTTTTAATGATTAAAAACACCAACTTGCTAATAATTTAGAAATCAAAGCAACATAGTTGATTAGAATGGGATTCGGATTTACCTAGTTAGGTTTAGGCAAGAGCTCCCAATTGCTTTTGAATTTAGGAATTTTGTATGTGTTTTTGAGGAGTTTTTGAGTTGTATTTTGAGGCGTAATGTCGAAATTACGACGTTGTATTGTTGTTCTCCTCCTCATTATGCTGAAAATGAGGGGTATTTATAGAAGGAATGGGTGCAAGGCGCCAGCACACGTCAGCGCAGGGCGCTGGTGACGTGGCTTGAATGCCGCCAAAGCAAGGACGGGGAATCCGTCCTTGTTTCGTCTTGTAGTGTTGTACCTGTTGTACGAATAGTACTAGGTTTGGCGTTTTGTATTTGCTTGGAGGTTAAGGCATCATTTAGCGTCTAAAAACAAGCCTTTCTCGGGTTTTGAATTCCGGTTTTACCGGACGGGGCCCGGCATGCTCGGTTTTGTGGGTCGGCGCCCGAATTTGACTTGCCTTATATGATTTTGAGTGGAAAAGTCCTAGTAAAACCAATGGGATGGTTGACTAGATGAGATTGTACTTGTATTTTGAAATTGAATTTGAAAAATTGTATTTTGTACCGAGAACCGAAAGGGGAACGGTCTTCGGGGGTTGGATTTTGGATCTTGAATTTTGGAAGCATTCTTAGAAATTGGGATTTCCGCCTGGAGTTATTCCAATCACCTAATAAGGATAATGGTATCGTCATCATCCCAAAGGGGAGACACAAATTAGGTGTCTACAGAAGCCCCCACTTTGACTGAGCGTTCGGTTAGGAAAGCGCAAGTCAAAGTATTTCGAAAGGGACGGGGAATGATCAAGATGTTCTGCAAAAGAGACCACTCTTTGTACGCCGGTACCTACATAAAACAGGCGTTAAAAAAAAGGATAGAGTCTACCTCGGTGCGGTTGGTGATGACTCCGGTTTGTACTTGTATTTTTCCGCCTTCAGTTCAGGACGGAGCTTGGCATCGAAAATTTCGAATCTTGAATTTTTGAATACTCGGAGTTAATCCGTTGGGGATGTGCTTTGCCGGGGTTAAGAGCTTTTTGCCGGCCCTTAAAATTTGGAATTTCGACTGACTTTCCCGGAGCTTGGGTCCGTTGGGAGTTGAACGCCTGAGTCGTTGTATTTTTTGGACTTTGTATTCTTGAAATATGCATCTGTTTGTACTTGGAGATACAGGTGTATACCCGTATTTTCGATGGATAGCTTGATGCGATGTTTGATGCTTGGTGCGGAAGACCGTAGCAGCAAAGGACGTGCTATCAGCACGGGAGACCGCGCGCTGAAGATTCGCGCATGCAGGGGGGCAGCGCTTGGCGCTGGGGCTGCGTGTGGCGCGGAACTGCACTATATAAGTTCCCCTTGCCGTGCCATTTTGAGGAGCAACATCTTGCTTTCTTGCTCTCTTTCTCTCTCAAAGGTCGAATTGTCTTCCCTTGGTCTTGTTCTTGCCTTGTCCATGTAAGTATTTCATGTTTTTGCTTATGAAATAACTCTAGGATTGCATGTAGTTTTGATTTTCTCGTACTTTGAAATGACGCTTGTATGCTTAAGCTTTTTGAATCTTGTAGAAGACTGTTTGATAGCCACTTGAACTTGAACTGTTGGAACTTGTAGTTTTGAATTCTTGAAAGTTTTCTTGAATATATTTTTTGTATCGGCTTTGGCATGGATAGCCTAGGCGTTGTTGTGGAATTTGTATACCTGCTTTGGCGTGGATAGACTAGGCGTTGGTGTTTGAACTTGTATACCTGCTTTGGCATGGGTTGCCTAGGCGTTGGTGTTGAACTTGTATACCTGCTTTGGCATGGATAGCCTAGGCGCTGGTGTTGAACTTGTACCTTGAACTAGGGGTCCACTGGGGATTCTTCTTGAATTTTTTGACTTTGTTTAGGCTAGTATAGGATAGCCCCCAATTTAGAATTTTGACACCTTGTACTCCACTTGATTTAGTACGCCTTGTCACACTCGGAGGAAGCTCGCCGAATCGTCGGTAGTTCAAGCTGCTGAGGAGGACGCTTCGGATGATGAAGCGGCTGAAATAAACGCGCCCAACGGGGGTATGGTTCCCCGGGATGCGCCTACTTTTAGTGGTACTGGTTGGAGCCCTTCCGACCTGGTGTTTCGGCCGGAGTGGCACTTGTCTCAGTGGCCTCGCGCTGGCATGGTGAGTCTTGTATTGTGCTTTGAATTTGTATCCTGTATTTGTATAGGTTTGGAGTTAACTCGTTCACCTGTAGGCCGATGGAAAGCCGTTTCGTACTTTCTGGTCCTTGGTGGAGGTTCAGAGGGCTTTTAAAGCTCTTCGTGCTGATGAGGAGGCCATGGAGATTTGGTCGCAGACGGGCCCGGCCGACTTCTGGCGTGCTATGGGAGGCTCTTCGAGGAGAACGAGGATCAAGCCCCGACTGTGGGCTTTGTTGGAGCGGTGGTGGGATACCACCAACACTTTCCACATGGCATGGGGGGAGATCACCATTACCCCCTTTGAGTTTGCTATGATCACGGGTCTTCCTTTTTCTGAGAGGAACGTGACCTTTGATCCGGAGCTGACATGGCGCTCTGCCGCTGCCAGGGACTTGCTTGGCCCTGTTGTTGACCTGTCAGATGATGATGCTCATGTTTCTATGACTGTGATCGTGGAGGCTATCTGCGGTGTGGGTGTGTCCGCGGAGCAGAGGGTTAGGCTCTTCCTCCTAGCCTTGGTGAGTAGAGTGATGGTCCCGAGTAGGAACAGTCGGGTGCACATCCGGTTCCTCTCCGTTCTGGGGGACTTGAGAGCTGTTTCGAGCTATAACTGGGGTGGCTTGGCATATAGCCACCTTTTGTATGAGATGAAGCGGGCTTCCCGGACTGCGGTGGGGAGTGACCCGAGCATGGCTGCTCCCGGACTGCCTCGGCTTCTCGTGCCCATTTCCTGTCTGGGCGGCGGGTTTTGCTTCCAGGTGTGTACCGCCATATGTGGTACCTAGGGGAGAGAGTGTCCCCTCAGCACAATTCGGGGGAGAGACTTATCTCCAAGGACCCACCAGGGTCCATGCTGGCGTTGGATGAAGAGTTGGCCCGACTCTATGTGGAGGCTAGGGGCGATGATGTTTGCCGCTCTTGGAGGGATTTTGTACACAGGAAGGGGAGCTATGACGACTTCCTGAGGAGGCTGGCTCCACCAGTACGCTTCGTACCCGGTGAGCTTTTGAACCTTGTATCTTGTATTCTTGTATTCTTGTATTGATTGGATGATTGTATGATTGTATGATTTTATATAGGAGGAGGAGGTTGATCCTGAGGATATTCCCCATGCTGATAGGATCCTCTGCTATGAGAACTCGGACGGGGAAGAGGTGGTGGAGACCATCCCTTTTGCTTCTCCTCCGCACCGGAAATCATATGATGCTGTACCTGAGCATTATGCCGCTGTAAGTACTGTTGCATTTTTTGAAACTGTTTGTAATCTTGTACTGGGAAATTGATCTTGGATTTTGTATGCAGGCGCCTCAAGCGAGAGTGCGTCGCTGGATGCTCTTGCTTGATTTTTGGAAGAGGCATTGTGCCAAGCTAACCCGGAAGCTTTCTGGCCGGGACAGAGAGGTGCCTTTCTTGATCTTGAAATTTGTATTATGGAAATTTGAACTTGGATGTTGATTGTATTTTGTATAGGAGCGCCGTCGAGACCGTAGAGGATCCGTTGACAGAGAACCCCAGGCGGAGATATCCTTGAGGCAGGAGGGGCCGAGCTTGGATCTGGGCAGGGGTCCGGTGCTAGTGCTCATCAGAGGCATTCTGATGCTGAGCGGGGAGCTTCCCCTTTTGTACATGTTGATCCCACCAGGCATTTGTTTGGAGGTGCAGGCGGTTCACGGCCCTTTGTTTCTTCCCCTGGTTACTATTTCGGAGGAAGTGGTCCTCAGCCCTGGGGCGCAGATTCCTAGGCTTACTATGCAGAGATGGAGAGGATGCGCCAGGCTCAGATGTTTGGGTCGTACCAGTATATGCCGATGTCGCCGCCGTATCAGTATTCCTCTCCTCAGTAGGGAGTTCATCCTACCACTGACACACTTCGTATCTCGGAGCAAGATCCTAGTACCCCTGGGACGGAGCTGGATCAAGAGCTGGAGTGCCTCAGGAGGCGGAGCAGGGGCAAGGCACCTGTGGTTGATATCACTGTTGGTGACGACTCGGACTGACCCTGCATGGTAGCGAGTTCTAGCTTGCCTGGGTTGATTTTGTATTGGCTGTATTGTATTGTATTTGTATGGATTGAAACTTGAATTTTTGTAAGGTTTGTATGGCTTTGAACTTGAATTGGTTTGCAAAATTTGAAGATTGGTTTTTTGTATGCTTGAATGTTTGGAATTGTATGCGTTGTGTGTGCCTTGAAATTTGTGGCTAGATGCATGCATGAGAAATTTGCCAAAAATTTTGAAAAATTTGCCCTATTTTTCGGGTGTATATACCCACTATAAGCCCCCACTTTGACTGAGGTTTTTTGGTTAGGAAAAGCGCAAGTCAAAGTATATTCAACTTTTGCTATGCATATGCAGACTCGACTTAGGACGCCGATCTAGGACTAGGATGCTTGAATTTTGAAATGACCCGAAATCTGCCCGAAGCGTTGATCCGGACTGCTTGAAGTTGCGCGGTTTGCGGCTTTGGAATCTTGAATAATGGAGGTTGTACTCTGCTGTCCGAAACACTAAAGAGTGTGTACTCGGAGTCATAAGAGAGGACGGTGGCCTTGTCCTTAAATGCAGGCCCCTGCGCCTGGCGCAGGCTTGGCGCCTGACGCTCGTGGGCTGTCGTGCAAGCCGACTCTTGTATAAATAGAGAGCTTGTTGGATCATTTCTTGCATCAATCCTTCCCTGCTATCATTGCATACTGCTTCCTCTCGAAAAGAAAATAAAATATGGCTGTGTCCTTTGAGAGTGCCTTGAACTCGTGGCTTGGTTCGCTAGGCAAATTGGAGAAAAGGGAGCTTGATGGCATGCATCTTGGGGTGCTCGTCTCTTTCCGGTTTGTAAAATTGGATTTGCACTTCATTCTTGCTGCTCTGGAGGCTTGGGACCCGAATCATCATGTCTTCCATTTTGGAAATAATGAGGTATGTCCCCTCCCTGAGGAATTTAGTACTATATTGGGGTGGCCCATCATGCTGGAGCCATGCATGCCCAGTGTTGAAGAACACTTTTTCTTGAGTTTTGAAAAGTATTTGGGCTTGAAGCCCCCACTTTTGAGTGCTGTTGTATATGGCAGAGGGGTGGATTTGTCCCTCTTTGTCACCTACTTTGCTGGGCTTGATGTTGTGAGGGGGTCGAAAAAGCACGAGGCTAATGCGTGACCTTGTCCCTCGTGGGTGTGACGTTTCTTTTTGTCAAATCAAGTGTAATTGGATTTCCTGTGAGTTTACACCCAATTGACTAGTAATATAGGAGTCGCCATTCAGTTTTTAACGACAATGAGAAAAACTGACAAAACCCGGTTATCGTGACATAAAGGGAGTGCAATTATGTTTGACCACGACGACCGTAGGTTCCCTTGTGATCCCTGGTGTGGGGATCTCTCAACATACACCCGCAAGGTAGAGATTGAGGGTTCGGGGGACCGTAACTACCGAGAGGAGTACTCGCTCTTCGATAACTCCAGAGGCAGGATATCCTTACTAGCTCAGCATAAATAATTGAAGGGACATGCGTTAACTATTAAACTAGTCTGAGTTAATTTTAACAATATGCAACATATAATACTAGATCGATCGCGATTATCTGATTTAGATTGTTTTAAGGGACATAGCATGATAATCCAATTTCCCAAAATATTATCTTTATTAGGCGTGATAGAACAATCAGATTTAATTAGTTTAACAGTTCATAAAAGGGCGAGGAAAGCAATTAAATCATGCGAAGGGGCACATTACGACGCACCCTTGAGAGGTGCATCACGGTTCTCAGAAAACTAACCACTTTGACTTTGCTATTTCTCCTTTTATTTAACGAATCTCAAATTACGGGACAGAATACGTTCTGTTCGATTTTTGGATCGATTGCGACAGAACGCGTGATTAATTTCGCAGCGTGAGGCTTAGGCTTAGGGGTTTAGAGTCAATACTCAGAATAATAATTGTGCGTTGTGTTCTTTTCACGTCGAACTTAGGGCCCTATTTATAGAAAAGAGTTCGTGGAAAGATAGAATTGTAGAACTCTAATCCACGAGGAATTAGGAAAGAACACGTCCCAGGTAATTTCAGCGCCCAGGGCTGGGCGCCGAAGATTTCGGCGCCCAGAGCCAGGCGTTGAAAATAGGATCTGGGCCGTTTCTTTGTCAGATTAGGATTCTTTTAATCTGGAGTGTATGAGACTTAATCGAGTCTTTTTGTGCGTATTAATTTTATGATTGCCCGTGCGGCACATGCTTTAGGCTTTACGCTCGCGCTAGCCTCCATTCAATTGAGGCAAAGCGATCTTTTGAGTCTTGGCTAAGTGCCTAGGAGTGTGAGTGCTCCTTCTGGCAAGGGTACGTGCCCTTATTATTTTTCGATGTGTGCTCGTTTTGGCATCTTAATGACTTGGATTCTTCCTTTTGACTTAAATTTTTCTTTCGACTTGGATTGCAAGTAATTAAATTTCAATAAGGGACTTTAATTTTATTCTTGTTATTCTATAGGCTTTAATATTTTTGCGAATTGGTTGGACCAAATCATGGATTGCCTACGTATCTGCCTTAAATAGGTTTAATTTGGAATCAGGTCTTGCGTAGTTCTTAGCCAGAAAATGGTTTCTTAGAATGCCGGTTTTAAACAAGTACGTTCGAGTGGAATCATAATGTTTGAAATAGGGTGAAATAAGTGAAGTAATTTGCCGCTTTGCCGTAAGCCAAAATTTTGTTTTATTTTTTAAGTACATGTATTTGCACAAAAATCTTTTCATGTGTTTTTTGGTACGTATATCTGAATACGTGTTGTACCCCTCCAAGTGTTCGTTATTTTTCCGTGCATGTGCGGATAAAATGAAGAGCAATTCTGGACAAAATTTGGCAAGCAGAGAGATTCAGCGCCCAGGCTGGGGCGCTAAAGATTTCGGCGTCCAGCTGTGGGCGCTGAAAATGATTTCTGGGCGGATCTTTTTTGGTGCGCTAAATGCTTTTTTTCTTTTTAGACGAACTTTTAAAGGCGCTTTGCAAAGTTTCTTTTTTATTATTCACATTTTTTTAATTTTTTTTCTTACGTTGAGCGTAGAATGTACTTTTCATTTGTCTCTTTTTTTATTTGCGACTCAAGACGGCTTGAAAGATGGGTTGAATGATATAGGATAATTTGTATAGGTACTGGTCAAGCATGAGGATTACATCTACTAGGACTCACAATTTGCAGCCTCAAGCTAGTGTCACGAGTTTACATCAACCAAGGCCAATGAGTAGCATGGGGACGGCTCAAGGGCATATCAACAGGATGTATCCACACAAGTTATATGGTCATTATGCTAATGGTGGTGTAAGAAAAGGTTTGGGCTTTGGAAATAATGGGTATGACGCACGTGTCAATGGCCGTACGTGGTTTGCAGTTGATAGCAAGTTCAAGAACAAGAGTCGAGGTAATGGTTTCTTGGCTTATGGCAATGAGAACATGGATGGGTTAAACGAGCTGAACAGGGGCCCTAGAGCGAAGGCGTCTAAGAACAT
Source organism: Spinacia oleracea (assembly GCF_020520425.1). Lineage (NCBI taxonomy): Eukaryota > Viridiplantae > Streptophyta > Magnoliopsida > Caryophyllales > Amaranthaceae > Spinacia > Spinacia oleracea. The sequence continues at coordinate 52,633,314 of NC_079487.1, forward strand.
AAGGATTAGAAAGGGTAGACATCGCAGAACTTTATATAGTTTTTTTGGCATGATTTGGATTGGTTGACTCAATTCTTTTCCTACGTTTACTTGGGTAAATTTCGCACTTTGGGCGGTGCGGGCTAAGTATTTCATGGCTTGCTCTCTTCGCTCTCCCTTTTCTCTTTCTATTTTCTCTTTTTGCTTGGAGTTTCTCCCCAACATAATTTTTTTTATTTGGGCTAAAAGGTAGATGGTTGTGGTCTTTGAGTCATGAGGCGAGACTGAGTGAGCCTCGTTTGGTAGGCCTATAGTGGACCTTTAACTTTAGTAGGCTAGGGTGGACCTTTAGCTTTAGTAGGCCTAGGGTGGACCTTTTAAATTGTCTTACTTTGCAAGCGTATTTTAGTCGTTTCTTAAAATGTGCAAATAGCGTAGATTCAAAATCTTGTTTTTACCTTGTTGAAATTTAACGAAAGAATTGCATCGAAAATAATTTTTTTGCTTCTTTTCAGATTCCAGTTTCTGGGATTTAATTGGAAGTTGTGATTTAGACTCGAACTTTCATTAATCTTTCTGATTATAACCCGTGTATGAATACAAGGAGGTGGCCTAGACTCAAAATAATGACGTGGCGTAAGCCTATAATACTTGACCAAGCAACTTTCAGACTTAGGGTAATTGGACCATAACTTTCGTTGGTTGACACTTTAGATTTTAACCCTTGGGTGTTCATTTGTCATGCGCCATTTTGCTTAATGTTGGGAAGGTAGTTAATTGGGGAGATCGAATTTTTATTTTTGCAAGTCTGGAATCATTAGTGCGGCTTCCCTCTTAGTGTATATTGCTTTACCCCAATGGTAGCCTTATGGTATGCCGATTTGGGTATTTTCATGGTTGGTCATGTTGCATTCATGGAAAATCTTTTAGTTCGTACTTAGGAGTATTTAAAGGAGCGAGTGGCTCGAGAGGACTATGATAGTCGTGACCCAATGTGATCATAAGCCTTGAGGCCATTAATTTTTTTATTGATGGTATTGACACCTTAGGTTCACTTTGGGGGTTGTGCGACTATGGGGAATGATTTTCAGAATGTGACTGTTTCCATTTTGCAAATACTATAACATATTCTTTTTATTGGTGAGAGAGAGCATTGAGGCCGTAGATTCTTAGCAAGGGATGACAATTACATATGGGTGCTTATTGATTTAAATGTTAGGAAGGGAGACTCAATGTGGTTTAACCTTTTAACTTGCAGAACGACACCAAGCATTAGGACCGATTCTATGGATAAGACAACTAAGACTTAGGATTTAGATTGTACTTTGGCATAGCCTAGTCTAGACTCGGATTTATTTTTTTCATTCGAACATTATTTTTCTTGAAAACTTCATTTGAACATTATTTTTTGAATACTTTGCCCATGTGACATTCAAGGTTATTTCAATTAGCGTGCTCGGTTTTGGAGCCGAACATTGCCGTCGTAGGAGGCCTATCAACGACACAAAGAGTTATTTTTTTTAGTCGCTTTAAGAATCGAGTGCTTTTCATACGCCCTTGCAACAATTTTTTACGAATGGTTTTTTTTGCTACATATTTTTTGCGCAGGCACCGAGGCTGCTGCGCCTGACCAAAAGTCCAGGCAGCAACTTCAGCGCCCAGCGTAGGGCGTGAGAAATTATTGCGCCCAGCCAGGGGCGTTGAAAATGCGTCCTTGGCTGGTTCTCGTTTTCTGTTTACGTCTACTTTTGTTTTTGCGACTTTAATTTTGCGTGCTTGCCTTATAACGTCTTTACGCGTTGTGCAGCGTTTGTGAGATTCATTACAGGCCATCCCGAGCGTCGCTTATTTTTGTGGCGATTATTCGGGTTTGCGGAACACGTATTTCGGTATAATTCTTTGGCCAATTGGTTTATGAATGTTTGGGCAATTTTTAAGGTCGTTGGT